>NC_136061.1:1769569890-1770169890 GCF_964261635.1 Lissotriton helveticus
TAATGTCTGTTTTCAACTACAATTCCCTGGCTTCTTGGTGTCACTTCACTCTCTTATGCTGTTGATTTAGTCCTTTACATGCATTCGTAAACCTCTCAATGTTAGCATTCATTTCTATCCTGCATTGTTCTGCAACTTCTTCTGCTGTGTTTCCATCTTGGCATGGGCCTCATTTGCCACTCTCACTGCTTCCTTGCATACATAAAGCAACTAAATTTCTTCATAGTACCCTACGTAATCCATTCCCACATTTCCCTTCAACAACTCCTCCAATGCCATCTTTAACTGGGATAGGTTTATCCTCGGGGTGGTTTGACCTGCACCGGGTGAGCTAAGTGACATGTCTCTCGTAATTCTTTGTTGATCACATTTCTCCCTTGCTAAGGAACTATAGCCATGCTTCATGTAATTGGTGTTGAATCTCACAGTAAACCTGGCACAGATTGTGTCTGAGCTATGCTAGTCTCTCTGAGGGGAGCAGGAATGCTGCTCAGCTAGTGTATGGTACATACAGCGACTGATACAGGAGTCTGAGAAGAGGGTGGGACAGCTGTCTGTATAGCTTGGGAGTGTGCGGGACTCCACTGAGGATCCTGCGGTCACTGCGTCCTCGGGCTGCACTGGTGCAGTAGCACTTGACGTATCTGCGGCTGTGACATTGTATGGGGTGGTCTAACACTGAGAAGTTCCTCTTTGAGTTCCCCCACCTCACTTTCTGTATCTGGTTCTTTCCCAGGGTTTTCCTTTTCTCTCTTTTCTAACAGACGTTATGCTCCTACTGTTTCAATGACCTCCTCTCTCCACCTTCTCTGCCTTTCCTCATCCTGCTCCTTTCTCCATGATGAGCCTAATACGAATCTTGAATTCAAATGTCTTCCTCTTTTTCTCACTCGCCATCTGTTACCAAATATTTAGCACCTCAAATTGTGAAGGTCTGGGTTGCAGTTTTAGATTATGCATTCTTCTTCTCAGATTCTCTATTCGGCAAATGTGGAAAGTTCCACTCAGGGAATCAAAGCTCTCTATCTTTGGATGTATATTTGTGCCACATGCATGTGTGCAGCCCTGTCTTCGCTGCTATATCCTGGCTAGGGTACCCTCTGGAGGAAAGTGTTCTTCCTTATTTGATTCTTTCTCTTTTTTTGACAACGGATTTCCCATTTTGACAGTAATTGCAAGCAGTCCCGGTTCAAATTTTCACTTTTCTCACACCAACAATAATCCTAATCTGTCTAGCAATCCCAGCACGTCACTGTCAAAGGTCTTACTATCACAGTACGTTTGACTGTCCATCAGCCAATCGATTCACGCCACCATGCTGATGCTACACTTCAATCGCTCTGAAGTCTGTTTTCACTCTTTACTCCATTTGCCTGCTTTGACTACACAAACGTTTTCTAGAGAAATAAGAATTCTATCTACTATTGCACTAATGTGAGACCTCGACCTGCAAAAGTCACTACTCAGCGTGCCAACTCCCTGTGCAGTATGGAACAAATCATCAATGAGCTCTGTTAATACACTCGCACGCGAAAGTCAAGTTTCTAAATTAGTTTGAAATCTTTTTTTATAAGTTTCTAATTTAGTGTATCTGATTGAGCCTCACAGTACACCTGTCCTAGCAGTCAAGTTTACTGATTGAAGTTTCAACTTGAGGTATCTCTTATCAATAGTTTTTAAAAAAAACATCAGAACCACAGCCAACCAGAGCCATGTGATATTTGGCCTCGATTATCGTCCACTGCATCCCTTTCTCTACACGCACTACGAGTCCCAGCATACACAGTGCTACTCAAATTACTCCCTCAATTGGCATGTAGTCCCTATTGTTGCTCTTCTGTCGGCCAACTTGTCTTCTTCGGAACCAGGATTGGATTTGGATTGGTCAGTTTACATCTCGTGGCAACTGTCTGGACCATGAGGGTTCTGTACCCGCTCCTACAGCCAATTATTTTCGATTCATGGGTCAGCTCCAATTGGAACTATCCTCTGCTACCAGTTCTGATGGCGTGGAAATCTATATCAAAATCTTACTCATGGGGCACGTCAACATCCAAGACCGGGAGCGGTGAAGTCGCTATACGAACTTAGGTCCTCCCCAGCTGGAACCGTCTCTTTAATTAGAAGGACCCATACAACTATCCGTTGTCTTATAGTATTGTGATGTAATGTTGATACAATGTTGTTCTTTACAGGAGGAAAGGAAGGGACCCACCGATGGCGGGTGATTCATGCACGGGTTCCCTTCCACTTTCTTCTTCGGCTACGGGCCATTCACGTCTGAGTGATAAGAAGTTTTGGCTTCTTTATTGTTGTCTTGTTTTTTTGGGAAACAGCCATTACATCGCATGCGTTACAACGTATACGATTACAACGAGGTCATTACAACGACCGCGTTGTTACTTCGCAGTACATTACAACGCAAGTCGTTACAACGACTTGCTGTAGGGGGCGCGCTAACCTAAGGAATAGTATAAGTTACTATTCCAACACCATCCCTACTGTTGCACACTCTGGAGTTGGAATAATAAATTATACTATTACTAAGTCCATCGTGCCCCCCTACAGCAAGTCTATGTAACAACGAGGTCATCGTAACGACCGCGTTGTAATCACATGCTTCGTAAACGCATGCGATGTAAGGTGCTATATTCTGTTTTTTTACTTGTCGACATCTCACTTGTACCTTGTATATCAGTGGTACTCCGTATGTTTGTCATCCTGTTTGTGGTTGTTGCAATTTTACACTATGCACTAAGATTTTCATGTATTATTTTGGTTCTTGCAATCCCTCACATCACTTTCATTTGGGACAGGCTGTTTTTTAGATCTGCCATCTGCTATTTGCTTTGTAAATCACCTTACGGCCATCCGCCTTTCGGCAGATAATTCAGTGTATCTCTTGTTACAATGTTGGCACAATAATGGTAGTAATGTATTGTATTGTTTAGGTCAGACCTACGTGCGATTCGACTATTAGGAGCATATGCACATACCTCACCTGTTTAATCCTGTTCTCCAGTACTTGTCGGTACTGAGCTGTCATCATAAGCCACTAGCTCTTGAGCAGAAAACTGTATCATTGCAATGATCACATGGTTGCATTTCCATTTAGTTTGCTTTATGCAGCAGTTTCAGTGATCAAACATCAATCCACGATGGTTATCATACATACCGCAATATGGTGATCATTATGTACTTTACTGTGTTTATTTGGAGCTGTACAAATCCTATGCCAGTATCATACCTAGTGTCACATTGTATCTCGAATATGTTACAAGATGGCCGCCAACTGAATATTGTAATTCCACATACTTCAGCTGTAGTCCTTCGTTCATGTCAGAACAAGGCTATGTATTGTACCTTCACTCTTTAGTCTGAGTGTGATCAAGACAGCTTTGCTGTTGAAACGCGTTACTACTGGACTGATAAACCTGCGCTACGTGATATTTCATGAGGGTGCTCTTCATTGTTGGACTTTGTGTTGTATTCAACACCGGTAGGCTCTGCCGGTACAGCGCACCACCTTCCTACGGGCCATGGGATCTAGAAGGAGCACTTTGTTGATGGAATAACAGGGTTAGAATTTCCAGATTTTTTTTATTGTGCAATTCACCAACAGTGCATATTACACAGTGGGGGACAGAGAGAGAGAGAGAATTTGTTTCCGTTGGCACCTTGTATAATGGTATTCATCACTGCGAACAGAGGTCTTGAGGTACATAGAAGAAATAGGCAAAGTGTTATTTTGACACTCTCTTCCTCTTCAAGAAGGCCGTATTTGATGCTTTCTGATGGAAAGTGGCATCTTCCTGCTTGGTCCATGGGACAGGACTGTACTGACTTACCATAGTACTTGCCCTCTCTGTGTCAAAGAGGAGTCCAATGGGTACTGGAGAAGGATGTGATGTCATACTACACTTTGCTGACCTAGAATTAAGCTCTCAAAAGGAAATAATGAATGAAGTTTGTTATAGCACCTCAATGAGATAACCTGGTTCTTACAATGAATCTTACAATGATCTGAACAGATTACTTTTACCAAGGAACCGAATAAGTGAAGAGCAAAGTGTTAAGGGCATGAGAAGAAAGGAAGAGTAATCGTAGATGTTGCACACTGGTGCTGGGGGACAGTTCCACAGTGTTTGGTGCTAGGTAAGAGAAGGAGCGACTGACCACATAGGTCTGATTTAAAAGTCATGCAAATGAAGACCTATCAATTTAATATTATTTTAACCTGGCTAACACAAAGGCTGAGGGCCATTACCTCATGGAGCCTTATGCAATACAGGGGGTCTGGAAAGGTATATACCTCTACTCATGCAGCGGCTGTGAGACTTTTTAAAAATGATTGGTTGTGCTCTTTCTTTGTGGGATACCTGGGATACGTCTGGTTTCCTTGTTTTGAATAATCTCCGAATGTTGACTCATGTAAGGCAGTAGGACCCAAAGGTGGCGTATCCATGCAAGAATAATAGCGACCATGGGTTTGTGATGATCAATTGGAAGATTTGGAAATATCTTCTAAAGAGTTTTCAGGATAAAAAAGAAGTAGTCAAGTTTAGAACCTGAGTGCAAAATGGCAACTGACTGTCAAACACAATGCCACTATTTTGAGCATGAGTAGCTGGGGAGGATAAGGTGTCCATAGATAAGGCCACGAAGAACTAAAAAAAAAAAATTACTCTTGTCACCAAAGAAAATCACTCCAACTTATGTAAGTCGATTTTTAGGTGATGGTTTTCCAGTTTGAAATATCTAATAAATACGTTTGAAACGTCTCCTTGTTGTGAGTGTTGGAAGATGGCACGGATAACTTGGTTCTATCGTTGAAGCAGTAGAAGCCAAACCCATGGCTTCTAATGTAACTTTCTGTTGGAGACAGATGAGCAATATAAAAGTGAAAGGCTCTATGCACCCTATTAAGAACAAAATGAAAAGTAGACAAATCAAGAAGTATCAAAGGAGTGAATTCACTGCTATCAATAGAGCAGCAAATGTCATCGAAGGCAGCTTTCAGAGCATGAGAAGTACCACAGCTTGACCCAAACCAAGATGGTGCAGGATAAACCCAGTCAAACTCCACCAAGAAAGCAGAAAATTGAAGATTGGCTGCAGAATCCGCTATTATAGGAGTACATTGTGAAAGTGAAATTGGATGATAAAATGAATACATCTGTAGATTGGCCTTTAGCTTCTTCAAAAGAAGTTGCACACTGGCATACTTCCAAGATGTTGGAACTTCACCAATGACAGACAAAAGGTTACAAAGTTCTGAAATAATCAGAGTAATGGTTTCTATTGCAAGCGTTTTGAAAATGTGGCAAACAAGGATCTAACATGTATCCAGGGGTAGTGGAAGCATTAAGCCGGAGTTAAGGGTCTAAAAGAAAGCTTACTGATATTATTAGTTGGAAGTGACAGTAGAAAAGTGTACCACCAGGAGCACTGTGGAATCCAGTTTTGTGCTATTTAATGTAGAGAAGGAACTGCAGATTTGTCCAAATTTTGAACTCAGTTCCTCCACCTCACAAAGTCATTGCGAGGCTGGAATATGTGTGTTAACAAACCATGTAAAATAATTCAGTGATTACTGCAGTTGACATATATGTCATATATGTCATATGTCACTGTACACCCTCCCACTCTTGGTAAAAGTGGGAGGGTGTACAGTGCAAGGTGGGAGCACAAAGGGGAGTCTGTTTCTTTGGCTTCTCACACCAAAGTGTGAAGCTAGGAAAATACAAAAAAAGAGAAGGTTTTAGAACTGGTACAGTACTAAGGGAGAGGAAGCCTGTCGCTTCTCTGCCAGCAGCCTCATGCTAAGAAAAGAATGGAATTTAAAACATACCATCAGAGGTGGCATTGAAGAAGCTGACAAATAGGGAAACACAAACCTGGCGAAACTGGTGCTCTTTCCGTCTAACAAGTTCCCTTCTATTTTTGGGTCTCGCTGGCAATGCATCCGCAAGCGGATGCATGTGTCCAGCTGGAGACGTATAGCGATCAGTCTGGGGGGAAGGAGGACAAGAGGGTGCACGAGCTTGGATTCGTGTGCACGAACGCACACGTCGCGTCCCGCGCCGTACACATGCGCGCGCAGACACACTCGCTCACACACCCCCCTCCCCCACAGTCACACACACGCACTCCAAGACACATACACACACACGCACGTACACACACATACACAGCCCCCCCCCGCACGCTCGCGCGCACACACATGCGCTGCCCCTTCCCCCCCCCCAGCAACCCACTCACCGGCTTCCTTCGTGCGGCGGCTCTCAGCTGCAGGGCCCGGCAGCAGGACTCTTCTTCCCTCCTTCGGCACCGGGGCGCTGGGTAGGCTCCTGCCTGCTCCGGTGCTCCAACTCCCGACTCTTCCGTGGGAGGCGGGGTAGGCTCCCGCCCTCCTACTTCCTGTTTCCGGTTGTCGCGCCGGCCTGCCTGACTTCCTGGTCGCAGGCCGGCAGAGTAACGAGGATGTTTGATTTGCGGTATTTATTTATTTAGTTATTTATGCATTTTTATATAGCGCGGACTTTACCCGAAGGCGGTATTTATTTATTTATGTATTTATGCATTTTTATATAGCGCGGACTTTACCCGAAGGCGGTATTTATTTATTTATGTATTTATGCATTTTTATATAGCGCGGACTTTACCCGAAGGCGTCAGAGCGCTTCACATTAGGAACAGAAATGAAACATAATGAGAAACATTACAAAAGAACAGGTTGCAAAAACATACGTTACTTACATAAGGTAATAGTGACAATTGTGAGCAAACAAAATACATGAGGTAGTAAAAACTATAAGCAACCAAAAATACATGAGGTAGTAAAGGTAATAGTGACAATCGTGAGCAAACAAAATACTTGAGTAAAAATTGTGAGCAACCAAAATACATGAGGTAGTCAAAAGTGCACAAGAGGAAATGAAAGTGACAAGTGTGCAGTTATAAGAGAAAACAGAGTATAATTAGAGGTATAGTCCTGCAATAAGTGCTAGACACTCAGGCTCAGGAACAAGCGTTACATGGGCAAGGTGGCACTTGTGCAAGTATCAAAGGCAAAGACATGTGAGAGGTAGCAGCCGTGTGTTGCAAGGGCAGAGTGGTGTGTGCATGTTACAAAAGGGCACCGAACACCAGTACATGGAAAATACTGCAAAAAGGCAGACCCTCCAATCACAGGCATACACTGGGAAGGCACTTCCATGGTCATGGAAAGTAGAAATTATCAGTAGTGGGAAGTCTTCCTCACAAATAGCAAGAGGACGTGAATTACCTTTGGAGGTGTCTCTGGAGGAGGAGGAGAACTTTGAGGTCCCTTTTGAAGGCCTGGGAGGAGGCGGTGGTCCGGAGCTTTTTTTTGTCCCCTCGCGGTTTGTAAATACAAAACATATTGCATTACAAATGCTATAGGTATCACATTTGCGAAAGTTATAACTATTGGCATTGTAAATGACGAAGCTATTAATTTAGCTATTTCAAAAAAAGAAACATAAATAAAAACTTTGCCATTTACAATACCAATAGCTCAAACTTTCCTAATGCGAGACCTATTGCATTGCAAATGCTTGTTAACAAAGAATGGCATTCACTAGTCTGATAGACCTGTCTCGTTGAAAGACCTTTTTGTAAAAAAGTATTTTCAGGTTTGCTTTCCCTAGATTTTTTGCCTGTTTCACTCCCTACTGGGGGGTTTCTTTTTTGGGAGCCCTCCAGTAACCCACCACTATTTTTTTCTTGGATCTTTTGATCCTCTAGTTTTATTTATTTTTTGTTGAGTTTGGGAAGGGGGGGATTCTTCTGCATATTTCCCTGTTCCCTTAAACTCTCTGCCCCTAGTGCCGCACTCTCTTTTGTTTACCCTGTGTTTGAAAGGAAGGAGCATATCTCCGTTACCCCTACTCTCTTCCAAACACTACAGTGATCTCCTTCCTGCTACCTCTTCCTCCCTTAATTTTCTTATAATTTAACCAGTTTTCTTTCTCCCCATCAAAAGTTTTTACATTACCTATTCACCTATCACTGCTTCCTTAGTTTTTCTTTTTAACTTACTGCCCCACAATCCGTGTTGTTCATAACCTTTGCTTTTGTCACAACAGTCACTTCTTCAGGCAGGTTTCACATGAAACATTTTGGAGCTGCAGAGAGATTGTCTTATTATCACATCCTGTCTGCTTGACATTCATGTTTGGTGGCCCGCATTCATCTCACTGAGGCTACTCGAGAAAACAAAGAATAAAGTATTTATTTCTTTATTTCTTTATGCATTTTTATATAGCGCAGACTTTACCCGAAGGCGTCAGAGCGCTTCACAATAGGAACAGAACTGATACATGAGGAGAACATTACACGTGAACAGATTACAAAAGCAGACGTTAAGTTACATAAGGTAAAGTGGCAATTGTGAGCAAACAAAATACATGAGGTAGCAAAAAGTGCACAGGAGGAAAAAGTGACAAGTGTGCAGGTTACAAGAGAAAGCAAAGTACAATTAGAGGTATAATACTGCAATATATGCTAGACACTCAGGCACAAGAACAAACGTTACGTAGGCAATGGTGGCACTTGTGCAAGTATCAAAGGCAAACAAAATGTGAGAGGTAGCAAACCGTGAGTTACAAGGGAAAAGTGGTGTGTGCATGTTACAAAAGAGTACCAAACACAAGTACAAGGATAATACTGCAATAAATGGCAAGCACTCCAACCACAAGAACACACTGGGAAGGCACTTCCATAGTCATGGAGAGTAGAATTTTCAGTAATGGGAGGTCTTCCTTCAGATACTAGAGGACGTGAATTACTTTTGGAGGTGTCTTTGGAGGAGGAGAACCTTGAGGTCCCTTTTGAAGGCCTGGGAGGAGGTGGTGGTCCGGAGCTGAGGCGGAAAGGAGTTCCAGATTCTCACCGCGTTGCCTGAAAAGGATTGGGCCATCGTTCTTTCCTTCTTGAAAGTGGGAGGTTCAAGCAGTAGATTTTCCGCATTACGTGATGGCCTAGAGCCTCCAGAGAGATTCAGTTTATTCGCCAGGTAGCGAGGAGAGGAGGAGTGCAAGGCTTTGTGGGTGATACAAGCAGTCTTGTAGATAGCTCTGGCCTCGATGGGAAGCCAGCGGAGAGTGGATAACATCGGTGTGATGTGGTCGCTTCTTTTGGCCCCATAAATGAAATGAGCTGCTGAATGGAAAACAGATTTAAGGGGGGACAAGTGGGATTTGGGGAGGCCAGTAAGAAGAGAATTGCAGTAGTCTAGTCTGGAGAGGACCAGCGATTGCACCAGGGTTATAAGGTCATGCTCCGGGAAGAAGCGACGGATTGTAGTAGTGTTGAAATGCACCTGTACTGATATTACGTATACTGTTCATGGTCAATTTGGATGCAAAAATGTATTTAAATTCCCCATGCATAGGCCTCGTCACCAGCGGTAGAGGCAGGTTTTCGTGGGCATGGTGGGCGAAATTCTCTTGACGGGACACCATGGTCAGTCACCGTCCTTGAAGTTTCAAAATGGGTTTGATATTAAGGGTAGCAGTGAAAAGTGGTGAACGAGACATAAAGAGGTAACGGGGAACCCCTCAAATAGCTTAATTTGTACCTTCTACATTTCCTACAAAGCTGCAGGTTCTTATATAGACCAGCACACCTTCATTCGGTGACCAGCAAGCCTGACTTGGCAAGTCTTTTTGGGGGGGGGGGGGGCAGGGGGGAGGGTGGAGGGTTGAGGGTTGAGGGATGACGGGAGGACGTGGGAGGGTCCCTCTGCCAGAAGACTTTGAAAAGCTGTTTGACAGCTCTGCATTTCTGGACAAAATCACTAAAACTAAAAATTCAGTTCAGAAAGTCTGGCTGAGCGATTTCACATGGTCTATTTGTTTTTAAATTGTATATCGCATCTCCTCTCATTGCTACATTCCACTTTTCCATCCTACTTCTTCCCAGCCAAACGTTCTGATGATGATAATTGACTTACTGGCCCACAGTTCTGCCCCATCGTCAATTATTCCTGCCCACTCCTTACTCTCCAGCCCTTCCTGTAGCCACCACACCTGTCACTACCTGCTTCCCTCCACCACTAACCCACCAGGCACACACACCTTACAGCTACCCGTGCCCACCCCATGACCCTCCCGACTGCTCCACAGCTCATGTACAACTCCCACCCCTAAATACCAGACTCACCGTAGCCACTACTGAACTTCCCCACCGGTCACTCACTACCCACCCGTTCCCACTACCTGCCTGACCAATACGTCTGAGACTCTTTCCCTGTCATTCACAAACCACCTACCCCACATCAGTCCTTCACCAAACCACCACAAATAGGACACGTTACAACACAAACATTTACAATGCGTGCCTTTACAACGCGGTTTTTCATCACAACATCCATTACAATGCATGATTTTACAACGCACGCCGTCACAAAGCATTTTTAGAACCTACATTTACACCGCATTCCCTTACAACGCTTACCATTACAACGCATATCATTAAAACGCATAATACTTTTAGGGTGAGTGGTGAATAGTGTAGCGGTAAAAATTACTATTCCCACTCCAGTGAGTGCGACAGTAGGGTAAGTGTTTGATAGCGTAGGGGTAAAAATTAGTATTCCCACTCCAGTGAGTGCAACAGTAGGTAACGTTTTGGATAGTGTGAGGTTAAAAATTACTTTTACCCATTACTTACCTTATAATGCGTTGTAATGGCATGTGGTGTAGTGACATGCGTTGTAATGGCATGCGGTGTAAAGGCAGTTTCGTTGTAATGACTGCCTTGTAAATGTAGTGCGTCGTAATGACTGCGTTGTAATGGTTGTTTCCCAGGCACCACACACGCCCTGCCCTTACACTTCACTATTCCCCTGAATAACACACCCCTGTCCCCACCTCAATCCTTACCCACCTGCATCCTGCCCCCACTTTTGCCCCTTGCTCAGTCACAACCCACCGACCCCCAACTCTGCTCCATGTCCCCATCCATCATACCTCGAATCCCCGTCTCACCTGAGCCACAGCAAACATGCTTGTCGCCCCCACTCTGCTGTGCCTCGCCCCATTCCTCTGGCGAAACCAAAGTGAAAGAAGCAGCCCCAGAGACCATGTGTAGCCCCCTTCCCCTTTCATCCTGCCCACTCTCCTCCCCGACTGTACCATCTGATGCTCGGAGTCCCAAGGCACATTCCACCCCTCCTCAAACAGACACACACGCTGTTACCTGCTATCCACCCTCATCCCTCTACAGCCCCACTGATTCCAGAGGCCTTCAGATCGCTGGAGGCCCAGGGCCACCCCCCTGGCCCCTTAGAGCATTATTTTGTCTTGTAGTGAAAGTATACCTACCTGACACTGGCCCTGGGGGTCTTTCTTTCCTCCTAGCAGCAGCTCGGCCCAAAAGACACACACTGCACCTGCTGCACTCTAACATGCTCCCTGAGTCTGCCCCCACAACCCACCCTGCTGCCTGGATCCTCGCCCTGCCCGAGCTATGCAGACGGTGAACAAAGAAGAGAACCAGACTGAATTGCATTGCATTGGATTCATATGCCTACACAGCTTGTTTAAATTGTCACCAGCCCAAACTCCGAGGGGACACAAGGAAATGTGAAATAAAAATAAAAACAACCGGGGTGGGGTGGCTTGTCCTTTTCGCTCCCCTATTAGATCTGCCACTGCCCCCATTGTCTGCTACGGCTTTCACGTGTTCACTCTTCCAGGCCTACAAGGGCTACGAGGTGAGGGAGGGAGACACTGGCCCTGTGGCGGTTCTTTGGGAAGGCTTGCAGGGATGGGATCATTCATGGCAGACCAGTGCCTCTGAAAAGCCAGTAGATCCGGGCCACAATCTGTGACGTGCTGGATCACCTCTGGCAACCACATGTCAGGAGCATCTATGAGTGGCATGTAAGCCAAGGCCCCTGGGAGAACATACCACTCAGGCAACACTCAAAGGGGATACCAGGCCTGGTTGAGAACTAGCTGCATTGGTCCCCAGTAGGGGAGAGTTTGAGATGGTTGTCAATTGTAACCTCTAACCAAAACGTATGGGCAGATTTACAATAACTGGCGCATCTCTGCATATTAGCAGGGATGCGCCCGTTATTTTGCGTGACGGAAAAATAGCCTTGCGCCACCATGGATGCGCCGCATTTACAATGCGGCGCACCATGGTGCAAGGATAGACAGATGCGTGACGCATCTTGTCAGCTTAAGGGCAGCACATTGCTGGAGTCGTGTCGCAAGCACGACTCAACTCCAGCAATGGTTAGGAATGCCTATTCCTAACATGCTGCGTCACTCCTTATGCCTGCTTCAAGCAGGCACAATGTTTTGACGCAGTGGCGTCGTAAAAGTGACTCAGTGAAATCTTGTAGAATTCACTGCGTCACTTTTATGAGGCTTCCGTGTGATGGAACGCCCACCCTGCATACATTGTATACCTGATGCAGGTATAATGTAGTGCAGGGCTTTACAATGTGACGCATCTTCCTAGATGCGTCACGTTGTAAATATGTTGCATCGTGGCGCATTGTTTACGATGCCGCTGCGTCACAGAAGTAATGCAACAGTGTTGTAAAGATGTCGCAAGGGGCTTGTAAACATGCCCCATAGTCTCTATGAGACCTTTCTTGAGATTACCCAGATATTTGTTTCAGTTTATGAGAGCTTGTTATTGCATAGATTGGCCAAACTAGGAGTGGGCCTGATCTGTCGGGTAGGAACTGTATATGCTAACAGTTTCCAGGGCAGCGGATTCTGCATCATCTTGAACTGTAGATGGTTGACTGTGAATGGGGGATGCCTTTTACTGAGGGGGTCCGAGTCACAAAAGATAGACAAGAAGATCAAAGCCACGAGTTATCCATAATGCTACTCAGAACCCTGAGGTGTAAAACATCTTCGTTCACAACTTCCCTTCTATAACTTTATGTCAAACGTAGGTTCATTACCTGCACATTATCATCACGACATTTTTTATTATAATTTTGGAACTGAGTGATGTGTGTTTTTTTTAAACATACACATAAAATAGTAATGCTTGTGAGTAAAGAGAGATATGGTTATTTGGAACTCTGTGCTTTGATCTTTGTTACTCTAAGATAAGAATGGTCTTTGGTTTTTGCCTTTTTTGTTTTCCTGTCTAATAAATGGACCTTGGCTGGTGAACACTGCTATCTCCCAGCAGGGGAAAATGAGCGTTGTTTTTGATTATACAGCACAAGTGTCACAAGGAACGAAAATTAAATAGGCCTGAAAGAAAAGTGCTCAATTTGGAAAAGGGAAGTGCAGAGGCATATGATGCTGCAGGTTCAAAACAGTTTCCTCGCCAATGAGTAAGTGTACTTCAGTTTCACCTTCCAAGGAAATGTTAGATGGACCCAGCATATTAACCGGCACCGTCAGATACATTTTCTACGTGGAGAGGCCTTCTCGTGGATTTATCACATGTATTTGAGCCAAATACTCACTAAAATCTAACAAAACGCCTCAGTGAGCTCAGCTGCCACCACTGGCATCTGCAGTGTTCTGGAGGTCTCCACGTTGAATCCCAGCATGGTATGAAGCACTAGTTTGAGAAAAACAAGATATATTGATTATTAGTATTAAATGAGTCCCAGTGTTTGAATGTAAAGGGATAGTAACCCTGAAGTAAGGAAGTCAAGTGTGCGGTATGGTAAATGTGTTACATCCCAAAAAAGAATAAAAACCGATGCTTTTGGGAGGTTATGAAAGGAAAAGGAGACAGGTATGCTCCGTATCAGCATTTAAGACAAAAGTTTGCCATTGAGTCTTTGGCAGCTGAAATCCAGTATTGACTATGGGTCAAAGATTGGGGAATAGCTGACTTTGTCTTATTCTCTGCAGATACGATTTTTAAATGTCCTTGTGAGAGAGAAATTGACATCAGTCTCGCTAGTTTAAATGAGATTTAATATTTTGCTGCTGGCCGCGCGCTCTTACAAATGGGATTAAATATGGACCAGGGTGTCCTGTTGTAGTTACATGCATAGATCTGCATAAGGAAAACCTTTTACATTCAGGATGCATCGTAGACAGTATGAAAGCATTTAAGACCCCTATTGATGCGTGTAGGGTTAGGAAATCGAAAGGACTCCGGGCCAGATGTACGACCGTGGAAATAGCACCTCGTAAATTGCGAGTTTTTTGAGACTCGCAATTTGCGAGGTGCTATTTCCAATGTACAACACTGTTAGCAATTCCCACTAAGGTCGCAAATTGAGAGGATCATGAATATTAATGAGCCTCTCGCAATTTGCAACCCCATATGGAATGACAGCCCTCCCAGGTATTGTGGCCTGCTGGGCTCAGCAGACCACCATGTCTGGGACTGCTTTTAAATAAAGCATTTTTTTTTAATGCAGCTCTTTTTCCTTAAAGGAAAACGGGATGCATTTAAAAAAAAATTGAAATGTTTTCGTTTAATTTTATAAGGGCAACCTGCCTGCCCTTAAAAATATTTTCCCCTGCATTTGTAAAGGGGAAGGGGTCCCCTGTGGACCCCTTCCATTTTGCAAGTGCATTACCACCCTCTTGATAAGGGTGGTAATTTGAAAGTGTTTTGCGCCCGCAATTGCGGACGCAAAACATTCTTACACAGGGTTGCTCTCGCTATTAAGAAGGCAACACCCCTTCCTAATAGCGAGTCGAAAAACCCTATTTTGCGAATCGCAAAAATTGCGAGTCGCAAAATAGGGTTTGTACATTACCCATGCTGTTTTTCCATGCACAAACAGGTTCGCAAACCCGTTTGCGCATGAAAAATGGTTGTACATCTGGCCCTAGGTTCCTTATATATGAATGAATAAACCATTTGTATAATGCATTGCTGCCCACAGGCATCCCGGCACTAAAAAGCACAGAAGTGTTGTTCAGCCATGCAGATGCGAATGAAGTACGGGAGCACATTCCACATTTTAAGGACCAGGAAGGAGAAAGGGCGTCTACCCAATTGGGTGGTTCACACTCTCGAAACTTCTAACAAAAATTGGTTAGATGATTATAGAGGTCTCAAGGGGGCGGTCAGGGGAAATAGTTTCCCTCAGGTAGTCAAGACCTCTATTGTGATAGGCTCCTCACGTCAGCAAAAACACTTAAACAAAATACTTTGGTGCTTTGGGAGCCAGTGCATGTTCCTCAGTTGATGAGTGGTGGGTTCCAATGTAGAAAGACAGAAAAGCAATCTGGTAGCTGCGTTCTGCAGAGCCTGTAGGCGACAGAGCAAATAGTCTGAAAGACCGAGACATTAAATATTTGCATAATCCAGTTGCAAAGTGGTTATGGCATGAACAGTCTTTCTGGAGTGCTCAGGAACTTTTTTAGAATCTTCTTCACTTTTGAACGGAGCAAAACAGGAATTGGCCATAGCCCTCACCTGAGGGTGAAAACCGAGAACCTTCGCAAATTTGAATCCTACATTTCTCACCACATCCAAGGGGTTGAGGTAGCCCTAGTTCTGACAGCCACAAAGCACTGGACCAAATCGATGGCGAACTCTTGAAGAACAGTACTTTGGTTTTATCCGAGTTGAGCTTTAAATAATTGTTCTTCATTCATTTGTTTACTTGCTCAAGGTAGGACTTGAAAGTGTCCAGGAGGCCACTGTTGACCTGGAACAAAACATGACCTGGGTGTCATCAACATATGACAACATCTTTAACCTGAAAGGCTGGATGATGTCAGCCAAGGGAGCCAAGTAGACATTGAACAGGGTTGGCCTCATGGCAGATCCCTGTGGGGCACAGTGTCTCAAAAGCTTGATGGAAGAAGAGAACAGTGGATGCTAAACAGTCTGTTGATTGTCCGATAGAAAAGACTTAAGCCAGATCAGGGCAGAACTGCAAATTCTGCTCTTAGCCAATCAGTCAAAAAGAATAGGAGGAGACATGGTTTAAAAAACTGCTGAAATATCTTACGGCACCACTGCAACTGCATGTCCCTGGTCCAGACTCAACTTATTAAATTCCGTTCCTCTCGAGGAGAGCAGACTCTGTGATGCAGCACGATCTGATGCCTGAGTACGTACTATGAAGATTGTTGGCTTCTAGGTATTGAATGATCTGTCCATTAATTATTTGCTCAAGCATCTTACAGAAAGCCAGTAGTAAAGAAATTGAGCTAAAATTGGACAAAAACTTTATGATCAGCTGTAGGATGTTAAAAAAAGAAAAAGAATCGAGGAGCCACCTGTGCAGGTTTGCAAGACTTTGAAACCATTGTTTGGCACACAAATAGATTAAACTGGTTGTTAAGAACTGTATTTAATATGTGCACAGCCTTTGCTAAAATATTAGGGGTACAGGAAGTCCGGTCGGCAGCTCAATATTGCCCAAGCTGTATCATTCAGAGAGATAGCTTCAAAATCGGGAGAACTGATGGATGGTGTTAGACCAGGACCAGATATGCTGTCATTATAATCTCTAAATTCAGTGTATATTTTCTAATTTTCTCAGGTTTTCACAGAGCTCAGTTAAGGGTATAATCTGCAGGCTTTCGGGGGGAGGAAGGATTGGGCTATTTTAAAAATCTCTCAAGATATATTAGGGATTGATGAAATCGGGCTGGAAAAACAATCAACTGACCAAAGTCACAGAGGACTTGTACGACGTGGACAATTCACAGTAGAGGCATCTATAATCATATCAGAGGATGAAGAATTTAAGTATGTCTGTGTTACATTTTGCCTCCTTGACTCGACAGGAGTCTGCACAATCCTTTGAAAGACATTCTCTCCAATGTTTGCACAGAGGTTGCACTAACATAGCAAGAGTACTCACTTCAAAATTTGTGCTTTGTTTCCACAACAGATGTGCCTTACCATGGGTGCAAGGCCATGATCGGCCGGTTGCATCTTTTAATCACGTGTATATTTATGTCATATTTGGCAAAAGGGCAGTCAAGGCATACATTGTTTAAGTGAGTGAACAAATCGGATCAATTAAAATGTTGTCTTTGTATGTCCTTGAATAGCATTTTACAATTATTTTTCTGTGTTCAAGCTTCTTGTACGTATGTGTAGCGGAGAAGGTTGGTTTGTAAAGGCTTCGGTTACAGTCGTAGTTTTTTGTCCAGAATATTGGGATGAGTGATGAGAGTTGGAGTGATTGAACTGGGTAATAATGATGAGTGTTGCACATCTGCGGAGTATTCTTCAATACATTTACTTCATCAACTACTGAAGCATATTTCTTTGCCTCTATTATCTGGCGATACACCTGAAATGAGAAATGCACATCATATTCTTGCCGCTGTGTGGCAAGATGGCGGCGGCTCTCTAGACCGCTGTGAGATGCCCTCTGACCAGTGCCTTAATTTATGGGCTAGGAGGTGTTTTGGCAGAGAATGGGACCTATTCTGGTGAACACTAAGAAAAATACGAAGATTTCTTCACATGCGGGGGAGAGGAAATAAATAATGCATGGAACCTACCCGGCAGGATTAGCTGATCCACCTTCCTTAACAGGGCGGTCTCGCTCATATCTTCATCTGGTGGCCTCAGTTCTCGGTTTTGCGGTGCTGAGACTCTTTTCGCGGCGCCAAATAAGTAAGGACCTTTCCCGTGTTCAGGACGGAGGTAGCAAAGCACAGAAGCAACCCACGGACTCTGCTTGCC
Source organism: Lissotriton helveticus (assembly GCF_964261635.1). Lineage (NCBI taxonomy): Eukaryota > Metazoa > Chordata > Amphibia > Caudata > Salamandridae > Lissotriton > Lissotriton helveticus. The sequence continues at coordinate 1,769,587,531 of NC_136061.1, forward strand.
TCACTGAGCAGATGGCCCCGAAAAATGCAGCAGCGGTCGCAGCCGCCTCCAAAACTCGAGCGGCTAAACAAGCCCTTCGCGACCTTAAACTGGCAGCGAGACGCGCTGGTGCTGGAGGGTCCGTGACAGATTAAGTCACCGGCCCGATGTTTCACATGTGCAGATACATCAAAAACATTCTAAGTTGACAAAAACTCCTACCACACCGGGCCCGGGTCCCTCGGTGGTGGATCTACTGCGGAAAACGCCTGCCGGCTCCGCTCCAGCAGCGACTGCTCCCTCCCCCTCCGCTCACCACGCAACAAGCGGGACGATGATTGCAGCAGCTCCCGCGGCTCTCACCAGTGCGGATTTGCTGTCTACTCTTCCTGCTCTTCCTGCAGAATCAGCCTCGGCCTCCGGAGCAGTTGTCTCTACAGAAGCTGCAGAAGCTGACCCAACCGCGCAGTCACAGGCTACTGCACACATCCAGGCGAATGGGGGATCAACGGACATGCCAGGGGTGCCTGGTACAGAAACAAAACCTGCAAGGCCAACAACGCAAGTAGCATCAGCAGATGGGCTGGGACCAGCGCAGGGAGGTCTGGAACAGATCCAGAAGGAAGGTAGGCCTGCACTTGTATCGCACCTAGCACAGGTCACATCCACCCTCCATAATGCCATATCTTCTCTGAACCTCAACACTACAGTACTAACTCCAGTGCACCCCCAGACGAATATTCTGCCTCCTGAGACTGTCTCTCCTAGTCTAATTAACGAAGATGCCAACTCTTGGCAGCATCTAAGCAGTGAGCAGGTTCTAGCAGTCCCTCCATGTGATCTTAAAGGGGGGATGGGCATAGCATCGGACACAGACAAGGAACCATCCGAGTTTTTCACCATCTCTGAAGGGGCCGAGGATCCCATATTGTCTCAAGATCTAGACATAGACTCAGACTCCTATTCCTATTCTGACTCTGATCTTCATACGGGCTCTAATCTGAGTTCACGGGAAAGTGACCCCGATGCTGCCATGGGCGAATCCAGAGATAGGAGGCACACAGTGTTAAGAAAGAAAAAAAGCCATCACGGCGCTGATGGTCCGCTTTGGGACTATTCTCCAGCAATAGCTTCTAGCTCGCAGGATCCCTCCTCCAGAGCCCATATCGATGGTACACCCTTTCTTGAACAGCAAAATGCCACTTTAACATCTGTTATGGACACGGTGCTTCAAGCGATAGCTTCCCATAGAGAACAGACTTCAAAGGACGGGCGTAGGGCTCAACAAGCATTACACAAAGTTCAAGGTGTAGTGCGTAAACTTTCCAAATCAGTTGCCGCCTCTAATGCAAGATTGATCGATATGGAGGATCGCATAGTAATAAATGAAGCTGAAGCCACTGTTGTAAAAGAGCAAGTAGACGTTCATGATGCAGAACTTAAGGACATTAGGAGGAAACTGGAGGAAATGGAAAACCGTATGCGACGCAATAACCTCAGAATACTAGGTATTCCGGAAAATATTGAGGGTGACAATGTACGCGCATTTGTGATCCAGCTATTCAAGGATACATTCCCCGAATTGTCCACCTGGAACTGGGAGCTAGAGGTCCAACGCGTTCACAGAACACCGTTTACATTAAGGGCCTCAATTTCGCAGGGCAAATATCCAAGGGCAATCTTAGTATATTTTGGAAACTTCCTTCTCCGTCAAGCTATTGCTGAGAAAGCAAGACCAGATGCCCATCGATCTAGAGGTGAAATTTCATACTTTGTAAGGCCCGATTTCTGCCACACTACGGTGGAGCGGAGGTGGCGGCTCCGTCAACTGATTAAGCCTTTTCTGGAGAAAAAGACTCAGGTTTATCTGAATAATCCAGCCACACTTAAAGTCATCTATAAGGGCCAAGCCAAGTTTTTCACCTCGGAAATTAAAGCAAAGGACTTCCTAGACAGTCTGAACTAAAGCCACATCTAATCACTTCTTTATGACACTGGGCCTTATCGCTCAAACTTGGTGGAATTAAATCCAACCGACATACAAGTCAAGGACCTAGAAGTCTACTTGATTCGGGAAATAGTTGTAAAAATATCCTTAATGGCATTACATATTTGATAATTCTAGATATTTCCTAACCGGTTCTGGGGCTATCTGGCCTCTCGGACTCAGAGATAGCTGGCGCTCGATCTGTACTGATCTTTCCTGATAGGGTCTTTAATATTCTTTATAAGGTCCTATATAAGGTTCCACTCTCTTTTTATATTTGTTCTTTTCTTTTTCTGCACCTCTTTTGCACCTCTTTTTTTTCTTAGCCCAATTAAGGGTTATTAGAAGATATAAGATTTATATGTGTGGCACTGGGTAGGGGTGTCTCTCCATCACAACAGACTCTTGTTAGAGTCTAAATGCCTCATTGGGTGGATTGTGGGAGGGGGGTTTGGGGAGGGGAAGGGCAAGGAAAGGGGAGGAGGGGGAGGGGGGGAATGCAAAAAAATGTGCAAATTCTTTCGAAAGGTAAAACATATGCAAAGATTTTATGTGGATTGGTACCAATATGGCAGAAAGCAAAGAACCAGTATAAAATATAAAGTTAGCTGTTACTCACGTGATCAATATATTAAAACCGGGTTGTGCTTGTATCATGTTAAATGGGGAGAGTGAGTCTATGTACATGGAATGTGGCAGGCCTTAATGATAGAAGTAAAAGGGCTCAGCTATTTCAGCTAACACGTCAGAACCCTGTAGACATACTCTGCCTGCAAGAAACACACACCGAAGCTGCTGACAGAGAACTACTTAAATTACCGGGGTATAACCTCATGGTAGCCACAACCCAATCATCTAAAACCAGAGGAGTAGCTATTTTAGCTAAACCTATAATGGGTCTCCCGACTCGTAGATTGGCTGATAAAAATGGTAGATGGGCCATAGCTCAACTAAAATTCGGTCTTACGATATGTGCAATATATGGTTCAAACATTGATGATCCTACTATCTTTCAAGAGCTAGAAATCGAATTGGCCTCCTGGACAGGTCCACTAATTTTTTGTGGTGATTTTAATCTCGATGTAGGAGTACTCGTCGATAACCGCTTGTCCGTAAGTTATAAAGGGCGCAAACCAAAGGTATTTAACGCACTAAGGCAGCTGATGGAAAGTCATAACTTACTTGATATGTGGGATTTGTCAGGTAAAAATACTGATGGTCACACATATTTTTCTCATCCCCACAATAAATATGTTCGAATCGACTACGTTATGTCATCTTTAGAGTGTCTGGCTATTATTGATATAATTAAGTCCCCCAAAACGATTTCGGACCATAATGCATTTACCTTCATCTTTGACACTGCCAAATTGGTAAAACCAAAGACCAAATGGACCTTTGACAGAAGACTTTTGGTCAATCAGGAATATATAATACACATGAAAAGATGGGCTCAAGGCTTTTTCGATTGTAATCGGTTTAGTGCGTCAAGAATAATGGTCTGGGACTGTTTTAAAGCCGCAATAAGGGGAGAAACTATCTCATTTGTAGCTAATAAAAGGAAGAATGAGGATAATATTAATGCACAGCTCATGCAAGAACTTTCTGATCTTGAGACCCATCATGCCACCCTGATAGGTCAGGGTGACTCAACTTCAGAAACCTTTAAAAAAATACTGATTCTAAAGAATGAAATTAATAATTCTTTAATCCAGAAAGCTGCCGAAACCTATCAAGCAAATAAAACCAAGCTATATGAATCAGGGGAAAATGTTGGCAGGCAACTAGCATTACGAACACGCCAAAAACAATCATATAGTAGCATAAAGATGATTGAATTTGAGGGCAAGGAATACACATCCACGCAGGATATTGTAAATATATTCCAAAAATACTATCAGAAACTTTATCACAGTGATGTTTCATACTCTGATGCGGATATTACAACATTTTTGAACAGCTGGCTCCCAGATCAAGACTTAAGTGCTAGGATTGATGATAGGGTCAAAGCAAATCTGGACAGAGAAATCACGTTTACGGAGGTAGAGATCGCCTTATCCGAACTTGCCAATGGTAAAGCGGCAGGCCCCGACAAAATTCTCCTAGATTTATATAAAAATCCTAGGTAGTCAAATAATACCCTTTTTATTAGATTTGTTTCTCGGAGTACAGTACCACTCAGCTCCACCGGACTCCTGGAAACAAACGAATATAGTAATTTTCCACAAAAAAGGAAAACCATCTCATCTCCCCTCATCATATAGACCGATATCCTTGATAAACTCTGACTCAAAGTTGTATGCCAAAATACTAGCTAATCGGTTGAGTAGGGTCATCAAACATCTCGTATCCCCTTGGCAACACGGCATTATTCCCGGAAAGGGCACTACAGATCATACCCGGAGAGCCATTACCCTTTTTGATATCATGGGCACCACGGGGGGCGAGATGGAGATGATTCTCCTCGATGCCGAAAAGGCTTTCGATCGAGTATCATGGCAGTTTCTATGGAACATCTTAGAACGAAAGAATTTTGGAAACAACTTCATTAAAGCCATTAAAGCCATATATATCAACCCTACGGCAAAAATCTCTATATGCAGCGCTGAGTCAGAGTTTATTGAGGTACAAAGAGGTACAAGGCAGGGGTGCCCATGCTCCCCAATTTTATTTGCCTTATACATAGATCCCCTCATTCAGAAACTCTTTTTGACACCCTCAATCCAACCAGTTAAAGTAGGCTCATATTCCACCAAAGTCATGGCATACGCTGATGATGTTGCCGTTATAACCACCAATCCTGCCGATGCAATTCGGTAAATTGAATTAGTTACCCAGGCCTTTGGCACTTACTCAGGATATTCTCTAAATAGGGATAAAACTATGGTGTTGGCTACTAAAAATATTCAATATGAAAGTCCTCTTAAAGTTAAAGAGGCTACATACTTAGGAGTATGCCTCTCTACTGAGGTGGATAAAATTAATTATCTGAACTACACCCCCCTCATTGATAAAATTAAAAAAGATCTTAAAAGAATAGACAACCTACATTTATCTATAATTTAAAAAAAAGAAAAAAAAAATTTTGAAATGAGAAATGCAAGCAGTTCTGGATTGCCTCTACTCCTCTTTAGACATGCCTTCTAGGTGCTCGTCTTTCTTTTGTTCTTTAGATAATCTCTGCTGGACCCAGCCTCGTGGCGTGGTCCCCCTTCTCCCGCATAGCGGGCCCTGGACAGCATCGACCCCTATCCCCCGTCCTGAAGCTATCCTCTCCAACCTTCACGAGAGCCGCCACCCCTGGCGACCCCCGGCTCTCCCCCTCGGGAGCCCGGCGACCCCTGCTCGCCCCACTCCGCGGATCCGACCCCAACTCCGGCCCACCATTTCAGGCCCCGACTCCATCTTGGACCCTCCACGTCCGGACCACGTGGCCTCTGCCCGACCTCGGCCACAGCCCCAGCGAAGCCCCGACATCGAGGCACCAAGATCCAACCAGGTGGCAAAGCGGCCACTTGACGGATCCAGGAGGAGGGGAGTTTCGATGGGCCTGCAGCCGTCCCCGGACGCCTGGTTTCGATCGCCCTCCGGCCTCCCTGGGGGCTGGCTCCACCTTCCTGCTGGGGGTCTGGACACTCTCATCCCGGCCCCTCTGACTCCATGGCGCGAGGGTCCGGACATCAAAGGACTCCAGACCTATATCTGGGGCAGCTCTGGGATGGGTCAGGAGTTGTATCCTGGAGTTGAGAGTCCTGCTGACGCTGCCGCAGCTGACCCCGAGAAGAACTCGCTACTTTGAACCCTGAACCTCTGGAGTCCTGCTGGCGCTGCCGCGGCCCAACCTCGCTGAAACCATCTTTGGAGTCCTGCTGGCGCTGCCGCGGCCCAACCTCGCTGAAACCATCTTCGGAGCCTGCTGGCGCTGCCGCGGCCCAACCTCGCTGAAACCATCTTCGGAGCCTGCTGGCGCTGCCGCGGCCCAACCTCGCTGAGACCATCTTCGGAGCCTGCTGGCGCTGCCGCGGCCCAACCCCGCTGGAACCATCTTCGGAGCCTGCTGGCGCTGCCGCGGCCCAAACCTCGCGGAGCCCCCCCGCCCCCAGCTCGAGGATTGAGAGCTGAGCGTAGGGTATCCCTGTGTCAGACTGGTATTAAGACTGTCCCGCTACCCCTTTCCCCCAGTTACCAAGACTCTAAGGATCTCTCGATCCGTTTGTACATATTGCCGAAAGAACCAAGCGTTAGTGTTGATACAGATTCTAAGAAGTACTGTCTCGTGTGGTGTCCCTTTGTAGTGGCGTGATTACTCTACTGTGACGATTCTAGGAGAGGACCCTCACCCAGGAGGCCTCTCGATGGCGCTCGGCCAATTCCCTAAGGAGAGGTGGGCCTCGGGGTGGTCAGTCAGACATCTTCTGCCTCCCCAGGGACCGCCTTTCTAACAATCTCCTTCTGTAGAGGTGGGTCCTAACTAAGGGCAAGGGCGAGGCTGCAGTAACTACAAACTTTGTGCTTCCCAATCACTAAGAGGCCTGCAAGTAACTTTCCATTTCCTTGGCTGGGTGGGATTTAATCTCCCAGAGATACTACAGAGACTGTGCCAAGGCTTTGTTTTGGAAATTTGCTCTGCTGCTGCCTCTGTTCCACTGGTTTTGGGTGAGCTTGCACTGCTGCTGGCTTTGGGGGTGCTTATTATTTCTAAACTTTAAGGAATATATTTCAGTATACAAAATCCAAATTGATTAGATCTGTCAATGCTTGTTGGAAGAGCACGTTTACTTTCAGTCTGTTGTATTAACCCAAAGTCTGCAAAGATGTCACCTGTTTTGTATTTCTTTCTTCAGGGGCAGCTGCGTATGCGGTCCCCGTTGCTTTGAAGGCAGTGGGGTTCACTAGCTCAGGCATTGCTGCCAAGTCTCTGGCCGCGTACTTGATGAAGCTTTCGGCCCTCCATTGCAGAGGTGGCGTTCCCGCATGTGGTGCTGTGGCTATCTTGCAGAGCTTGGGTAAGTAGAAAGAAGAATCAGCAGCCTCATCAACAGAGACTGCCCCTCCAGGACGGCACCTTATTTTGAAGACGTCCATTTATTTTAAAGACATTTGATCATGTCTATGACAGGTTGTAGGGGAAACCTTGGAGAAATCAGATTTCAAATGGTGTTGATTATTTAGGAGTGGAACATTTGTAAGAAAAATTACATTTGCAGTTGGGAGAGGGGGGAGAATTGCTGTAGAACTGCATTGGAGACTCCACATGACTAACCTCTACTAAACTCCAAGCTGTGGGTGACTTGCTTTGTGCCAGGGCAGTTGGCCTATTTTAATTAGGCTACATACGGTCTTGGTTGTACATAGGACCCAACAAGATAGGATTTCATGGACTACGAAGTATGTTATCACTATTGTTCGATTTGGTTATGTAGGGCAATGTTTATGGCAGACCAGCCTTTAGTGGCTGGGTTGTCAGATGTCTGCCATCCAGATTAAGGGGTGGGCCTTTCATGTCAACCAGGCAGACAAACATTTAGCCCAACACAGTGGCTTAGGAAGGGGGGGGTGCAGTGGGTGCAGGTTGCCCCGGGTGTCAACACTGAGGGGGTGACAAAACGCCACTGAGGGGGGTGACAAAAAGGCAACAATATGTGTAACTATCTTTTTTTTCCTTATTTTAATAATTTCAATGTGGGTGGGGGGTGACAAGAAATTTTCCGCACCGGGTACCACCTGACCTTGCTATGCCACTGGCCCCACGATTGGCTGGAGCGGTGGCACACATCGAGAGTCACAGTTGCCACAAGACATTTTATCCACCAGTAAAGCCTTCCACAAGAGAAAATTAGACAATTTGTGTAAACGTACACAAAAAGGAAATTGCTTTAGCTGCAGGTTGCCCAATACTTGAAGTCTATGCAAGATTATGGCGAAATAAAAACGATTACTCGGGGGCGTTCTGAATACGAATCCAAGTAAGAAGCCTTGCTAACTGGGGACGTTGATGTTAAAAGAGGGCAAGAAGAGGAAGGGGTTTATCATGATCGTTTGTTGTTTCTTATCTGTCATCCATTCAAATCTTTGACTTATCTAAACTGTGACTATTATAAGAAATCCAAGACAATTCCTAAAGAAATAATGTAAGGTATTTATAGTTTAGAAACATCTCAACAACCTTAAATCTGAATTGGTGAATTGCCGTGGCACACATTGTATTTTGAAAATTTCATTGCAACTTATCAAACAGAATTTTCATTACAAATGTATTTCCTTTAAAAATTCTCTTTGCTCATATAACATGGGGAGGGTCTAAAAAACATTTGGCGTCTTTCACGAGGGTGGCCTCATATAGTGTTCAGTCTGTAAAAATTGGTTTGAATTGTTGAGTCGTTTATGATTTTGTTAGATTTTATTACAACTGCCACATTGTTCTATTTGCACTGACACAGCTATGTTACAATACTCACAAATAGCCGCTGTGCCATTCTTGATTATTGGTAGTTTTATCATGCAATATTGCACTCAGGAGGCCTAAATCTTTTAGAAACTCTAAATACGATAGCACTTGAACTGATAAATGAATTGGAGTTTGGGCTGAACTAGGAGCGTTCTCAAGCTAGGAACGCCTTACAATGTAACAAACAAAGCAAAGATATAATTAGTATGCGCTGTTATATGTATTTACTGGGGTGTACAGTCACTAAGTTCCATCCCAGCAAGGACATGAGAAGTTGGATTTTTTGTTATGTAACTCCCTTGCCCCAAATGTATTTATCCTATATTTATTGCAGACAATGTAAAGGATTTTACTGCCATGGGCCTTTCATGGATAAGTAGGGAATGCCAACAAATCCCATTGCAGAATGATTCATGTGATTCTCCATCACGTTCCCCTTTCAGACGCTCTAGAACATTTCTTTCTGCCTAGTTTGTGCATATATAATATAATGATGCTCAGCACATTCGTTGCCTAGTCCAATTCTTAACAGGCAATGTTCATACGTCCAAGTATGTTTTTAAAAATCAACCTTTATTGTTTCAGTCATATTCAGACAATTTGCTTGCAGCCACTGTGTTTCATTCAATGTGAACTTCTTCAGGGCAATAACCGATAAAGTCCACACTTCTTGATTCCTAATTTTATTTTGGTTTTACAAATCCGTCTGATTAATGCGTAATGATGGTTATCGATTGTAAACTGTAAGTGCATGCATTTCGAGTGTTCCCAGCTACAACTGTGCATACTGTCCAAGTGACCTTCTCATACCCATAATTTACCTAACTGAAACCTAACCTAACTGACAGCACCAAAGGCACAAATCTTCGTCCTTTTCTCGCTCTGTGTTTCGAAAGAAAGATTCCTTGGAAATACTCCCTAGATCACTCCCATTGGTGGCGGAAGAAAGACTCCCTCGACCTCTCTTGTACAGAGTCCTGAGGAAGATTCCATGGACTAGTCACACACTGAGTAGCCGGAGAAAGAATCCCCAACGCTGTCGTAATGATTCCATGTAAAGATTCAGTGGGCCTTTCAAACACTGGGTCCAGAGAAAGATATCCTGGATCTCTCATGTACAGAGAAGAATTCTATGAATCTTTCACGCACTGAGTCCAGAGAAGGGTTTCATTGTCCCGTTACATGCGGAGTGTGTGAAGAAAGATTCCCTGGAGTCCGCGTAAAATGAGAATCTTTATTCTCTGGGCCATTTGAATACTGGGTTCATAGAAAGATTCCAGAGACCTCTCACACACTGAGTCCGGAGAAAGATTTCATGGATTTCTCATGATTAGGGCCCAGAGAGGGGTCTAAGAACCTTGCGCATACTGAGTTTTTGTAGTTAGGAGGGCAAGGTCAGAAGTCATTTAGCTAGGAGATAAGTACTTTATTCCATGTTAGGTCCTGAGGTTACAGTCACAGCAAGTAGGTCTTATTAGGGCTCCATTCTCCCTCCAGCTGTCATCAACTCCCAGGCTTCAACTTGCACATGGACACCAAGATTCCAGGCATCCTCACATTCTCACAGCATTCCCATTCCACACTCTACAACAGGCCCACTCTCTCCATGCAATCCAGACACAGAATGTCACTACAACATCCCTTTTCCTTACGCACAGGACAAAACAAACATACCACGTCACAACACCATTCTCTTTGCTTACACATGGAAAAGTTGTCAAACCAATGAAACAATGACCAAGTGACAACAAGCCAACTCACACACCTTCTTCATCTTCCACAAGCAATGCGCACATGCCCACAAGGACAGTACAATCCATCACACTCTCTCTCACACACAAAAGTGCAGCCTAGCACTTCAACACTCCCAACAACCACACACCAGCTAACCAAACCAGCATGACCAATTAGCCACATGGAAGAAGTCACCAAAATCTGCACTCAGCATGACGTACTCCAGAAGCCGTCCAAACATTAAACGTAACGTCTTCCAGATCCAGTGGGACAGCGTCCAGTATGTGCTGGCTGAAACGTCTGGAAACACAACATCTTAACACCTGGTAGGCTCCAGTACCTGCAGTCGCATAGACAAACAAGGCAATCACCAATGTACCCTGCCTGCAGCACCACACCCCTGCTAAATCCTCCCAATTATGTGGAAAGAATCCAGGTGCTTCAGTGAAGCAAAGAAGTGACCTAGAGAGTGAGCAAGAGAGGTACGTTTTGTATCTAGTTAACCTTTTAGTGCAGGATGATCTTCTTTTTTTTATTAGGAAAAATCTTAAATCCTGGCTCTTTTCCTCCCCTCTCTAGTTTCCTTCAATTTCATTTCATCACAATACTGTTTCTTACAGACATCCGCGCCAAGATGCCCAAGGGCATTCGTTGCCATTTATAAATGTTTATGAATATCAATTTGCGCAACATAGTGACTTGTCCAGACCAAATATCGATGAAACAAGCGGAATAGAAAACAAAGACGCACTATACCTCACACTGCTGTACTCTGCCTGGAGTCCCACACACCAGTCAAAACTTTCCAATCATGCACAGTTACGACTGGTCCAAGAACTCGCTTAAGCACAAATTGTAGCTTCAGGCCACAAGACTCTGGGTACTTGGCTTCCTTGCATTTAGTCTTGCAACACAGTGGTCCTGTTGCCCATTTCTCACACCACATGGTATTTATTCCTCAATGCAACTTTTCTTGACAGGGTACTACTCTGCCACACATTTGCACAACAGTGGGTACTCTCTCATGCATCCTCATGCTACGGGGTACTGCTCTTCCCCAATTTGACAAGATCAGCAACCGAGGTGCTACTCTTCCCCCAGCTGCACACCAAACCCCGTGTGTTGGTAGCACCATACAACACTCCTTCAGGCAAGGTACTCTGCTTCCCTGCTTTGCGTACTAGATTCCACACTACCAGGACGTGATTCCACAACACACATTTGGGAAATACATACAATTTCCACAGTTTTCTACCCAGACTCCACTTGTAACCCATGATGTACAACTTCACACCATGTATGTACATCTCACCAGATACTGTAATTACCAATTAAACTGCAAAGGTAGCAAGACTGTCAACAAAAAACATGACATTAAAAATCATCCTTCTCCCTTTATCATAAAAGGTCTTGTACACATGTTAACTTGATAAATATTCTTAAACCTCACGAAAGACTTTTTAGATCAGTGTTTCTAATATTGAAGTTACTTTCATCAAACTGTACTAAACACAAAAAGAAGCCTACCAGCATATTACAAGCATAACATAGTATAATAAAACAATAGTGCTGGGATCCTCCATACTCAGAGCCCACACTGAGCTTGACGCACGCATGCATAATTGCACGACGTTCTTTTCATTCACATCCATGTTGAAAGTAATTGTTCCACATTTCTCCCTTTTGTTTTTGGAAGTCCCTCATCCATGTCCATGACCTTGCTGAAGCACTCTTCTTCTTATTACTCCCTCTACTCGGGACACAATTACAAAGGCTGCTACCAGCTGATATTGCACATGGTGCCAAGTTCTCACTATCTCTGATGGCATTTCCTCACTACCTTCAAAAGTGCAGTTTGTGTTGGCACGCGCCAATTTTCCCTTTCACGCACTGACTGACATGAATTGGGAGACCCAGCCCCCTTGCTCAGGAGCTTATTTGACCCTTACTCGGGACACCAGATGATTGCGCACTGGCCACAAAGATCCCCCTGCGCTCAGCGCCTTTAACTATGTGTTGTAAGTAGGGTATTTATTTTTTTAACATTTCCGTCAGTATTTATCCATATTAATTTTTTGTCCATCTTATTGGTATTTATCCATATTTATTTTGTGTTTTGTGAATATATGGAGTTTTAAAATGGTATATTTCCACATTTATTTAACAGATGCACATACACTCATACTTTGCTGCCTGTCACATTTTAGCAAATTAAACAGCCAAATGTAGCAAAACACTACACCTACAGGTAATTATCAGCATTATTAATATAAATATATGTTAACATATGCCTCCATTTAGGGAAATCTCCACTTGTTTCTAACTTCCCATGCTGTCTATCTTCTCAGCTGTTGTCCTGGAAATTACGAAAAACAGCATGGAGAGTCGCCAAAAAGAATCACAATTTCCCACATTTTTCCGCTTTTAAAAATAAATACAGACATGAAACACATTGTTTTCTGTCTATATTTATCTGTAAAAATCTGTAAAAAAGGAAAACTGGGAGCCCTTGTAAGTAAGCAATACTTCTGTTAACAACTCACTGTGACACAGACTTGGTGCTGCTTCTTACCGTCTCATATTAGGGACCCGGGATACCCCTCGGGGTGATTAGCGTGCTCTACAAATACTGATTGATTGATGATGTGGACTGTTCATTGAGAGTCGTCACCGCAGTTTTCATGTGAGTCAGCTGTCTTCTTGTCCACTCCACCTGGAGCTTGCCCACCCTCCTCACTGGGCTCCTCCTGCCCGACAGCCCGGCTGACTCCACTGTTGATTTGGAGGGTTGGCCTCCCCAAACTATCTTTCCCTGGTCCCAGGGCCTCTCCCCATCACTAGACAGAGACATCCTTCTCTGTCAGGGCCAACAACCAACTTCCACCAGAGTCCCTCTGCATCTCTAGGCAGGTTCATATAATAGTTCATAGCCAAAATCGTTTAGTTGGAGAGCAGGGCCTTCATTCAATTGCCAGGAGTCACAAGGAGTTATCTTCATTATTTCATGTTTGACCCTTATTCTCCAGCAACAACAGGTAGGTCACGTCAGGCATCCATGCTCCCTCCTTCTGTGTCTATTTCCTAACCCACTCCACACCAGCATTTTATTATATCATTCATTTGCAGCATTCCAGACACCATCTCAGACATACAGGGAATGGGGACACACAGGATACTACATGAGTGCAGCGGAATATTCACTGAATCCCTCACTTTCCAAGTACAGAGATGGGTTCCCTCATCCTTTCAAATACTGAGCTCCTGGAGAAAAATCTCCCTTGATCTCCTGCAAACCAACCGAGAGGATATATCCTCATTTACTGACTCCAGAGGAAGATTCCCTGCTTCCATCACTGAGTGACTGGAGAAAGATTCCCTAGACTTCTCACACCCAAGGTACACTGAAAGACATTTTCGACCTTTTATATACTGAGTCACAAAAAACTTTCCTGAAATATTTGCATACTAACTGGCTAGAGAAAGATTACGTGGACACTTGCATACCAAGTCCAGAGAAAGATTCCCTGAATCTCTTGTATACTGAGTTCCTAAGCCTTTCACACAAAAAGTGCCTGGAAAAACATTTCCTAGAACTCTCGCATACTGAGTGCCTAGAGAAATATTCCCTGAGCCTCTCTCGTACGAATTTTAGAGAAAGATTACTTGAACACATATACAGGCAATTTATGGAGGAAGTTCCTGAACGTCTCACATAAAAAGTGTCTGGAAAAAGATTCCATGACCTGTCTGAGTGTCTGTAGAAAGAATTCCTGGATCTGTCACAGACCAAGTACAGAGAAAGCATCCCTGGACCTCTCACATTCTGAGTGTGTGCAGAAAGATTCCGTAAACCTCTCACAAATCGAGTCCAGACTGAGAAAGATTCCTTAAACCTGTCACATACTGAGTGGTTAAGGAGGGGATCATCTGTGTCACATACATGCTGATTGATTTGAAAGACACACGCACACGCACTAACATAGGCACAAATATTCTCTCTCCCAGAGCCTCTCACTTTCCCCAACCCCCGAGGTTAATTCCAGTAGGCACATGGGGGCTTCAAGGAGAAAGAAAGAGAGAGAGGTGGAAGTAAAGAGATTGGAAAGAGAGGAGAGAATGAGACAGAGTGGATGGACGGCAAGAGAGAAACAAAGTAAGAAAAGGAAGGGAGTGGGCAGAGCATTTCGGTCAGCACTGCTTTTGGTTCCCCTGTCTGGCCCTGCTATACAGTGGACAAAACCATTTCACGTAAAGGAAGCTTTCTTAGAAAGTTTGTGATGAGTACTTGAAGGGAGATCTCCCTTTATAGGCTCTATAAGGATGAGAGCTAGGGGAAAATAATGCCCCCCTGCAAAGAAGCACAAAACTATTTTAGGGAGTCCGTGTACCAAATCATGGTATTTGGCAAGATTGCGTTTTTTAACTGCCAATTCCAGTGTGGTGTTAGTTAAGTTAACATAAACACCCCGCACTGAGGTGAGAGTCCCTAGTTACAAAGGACCAGAACCTTGGTAGTTCTGCCTTGACCCTGCAAGGCAGCCTAGTATGCTGTTCCTGAACTGGGACATACAGATGGGACCGCCAATGCACAGCCATCATGCCCAGAACCAGGAACCTACAGCTCGGCTGATGAGCTTTGATGCTGCCAGCAACACTGATGCTGTGTCAGTACTAAAAGAGCTTTGCAAAACCAATAGGTCTTACGTTTGACATTAATATGCATCAGTAGCAAGATACTATGCAGCAGGGCCAAAGTAAAACGAAAAAAACGAAGCCAAAAAAAGTGGAATGACGTGGCTACAAAGGCTGTGTTACTTTGGAGATTCCATGACGCATGTGCACCTACTAAATAATGAAGCTGACATTTGTTTAGGTCAAGCCTACCAAACAGCACAATCTGTATGGCTGCAAAATACCTATTTTTGGCAACTGAGAACTTACAGGGGAATCCAGTCCACCTATTGCTTATTTTTGGTTGGCTTTATTGTCACTCATATTTGCCTTCTTATGTTATGTTATGTTATGTTATGTTAAATTGTGCTTATATAGCGCTCGGCTACTCTAACAGAGTGTCCCGGCGCTTTCCACAGGCAGCTCAAGTGTAGAACAACATAACAAGTAAAAGCTAACTCAAAGAAGAAAACACCCACTAAACAGAAAGATTAAAAAGCCAGGTCTTCAGATTTTTCCTAAATTGAAGCAGATTGGGGGTACTGCGTAGAGCCAACGGAAGCGAATTCCACAGCTGGGGGGCCTTAAGGCTAATTCACTGTCTTTCCTTTTCCCAGCTCATTTATCTTGTGTTTGCCCTCCAGTTCAGCGTAGTCTCTTTACCATCTCTCTCACTGACTGGTGTCTATCCTTCCACCTCTCTGCTCACTTTTAGGGAACTTTTTTTCTTTTTGGTTAAGTACTAAATGAGAGTGCAGTATTTTCCAGCTGTCTCCCTCGTGTGCTCCACCTTCCATCAACAAGTACCCCTCCAACCTGCGTTTGCATCTTTACCCGACACTAGTGCTTACCGAGAGTCACACCCCAAACACGACAATCATGTCATTGCCAAGAGAATACTTCATGTGTGGCAGTGCAAGATGAACTCAAGGTGTCCGAGTTTTGTCTCACATTGGTTATTTGTTTGATTTGAGAAATCTGCTACTGGATGTTACCTGTCTGGGAACTATTGACTTATGTTTCAGAGGTGTGCCCTGCTTACTGCTGTGCCTCAATGAGTCTTCGACTCTGAGCTGTGCAAGGGCCACATTGTTTGACACAATTGCCCCCTGGACCATCATCTTGCGCAGAAGATGAGATATTCTGGTCATCCCTGTTTTGATGATCTATTCTAAGACAACACACTCTTTCTGGCATTAGGTTAGCATGAGCGTGAGGCAGCAGAACTGATTGACAGTTGAAGTCTAGGAACTGGGCATAGATGGCTTCGAAAAAGATGGAAGTTCAGGATGGAAGATCCAGTGGTAATCTGCTGCCCCAAGCCTTTCCACTGCAAGCCCTCTGGGGATCATCTTCAGATCCCGCACTTGTAATGCACATACGATACACGTGAACCCAGTATTCCACCCATGAAGGACATCTTTAGGATCCTGCTCTGAGACCTTTGCCTTACACCTGGCTGTCTTTTGCGGCAACAGCATTGTGGAAAATGAAGCCATTCATAACGAAGCCATTCATTGGGCATTAAACTTTCTTACCAATGCGGAATCAGATGAAATGGAGCCAAATGCCACTCCAGATGAATGCTCACTGCTTGTATAAGCTAGAAAACCGTCTCAAGTGGAGGGCAGCTAGGGCTCTTTGCAATGCCAGCTAAAGATAAAGAAGGGTCCATTTCAGGTCAATACATGTAGCCCCTCCATTGCTATATCTGACCACAATAGAATGGCAGATGTGTGCTACACATATGCTATTAAATTAAAATAGCATTGAAACAAACAGTGAAACTAAGTCATAAAGTACTAGCACAGTGGGAGCATCCCTTGTAGGGAACAAAGCATAACATGAATGGCATGAGATGGCCTGTGCTGGTCATTGGCTCTTTGCCCTAGTCCACCTATTAAATAGGGACCCTTACTCATGTGACAACATCTATTTGCATACTTAAAGACAGACCTAACTGCTTCCTTCCTAATGCAGCTAAGGCTACAAATCTCCTTGGTGACATCAAATACTATTAGCCCTTTCGTGACCATACCTTTCCCCATAATTATGGGTTGCGAGTTGCTACTTGAATAGAAACCAATAAGGGCCTCGTACATTTGTGGCCTCCTTCCACAAAAGCTTCCAACATGCCTAAGCTGAGAGTTGCGGGTAACAAACTTTGAATCCTTGTAACTCCAGTGCTGTCTCCCATCCCTTCCAGGTTGGTGAATTGAGCACCATCACATTTGGTGACTGTAAGACATTTTGTGCACAGAGATCAGAAATGGCAGAGATGTTATCTGAAGTAAATATGAAAACACATTATTATTTATTGTCTCCCAATACGCTTCTTGGTGTCACTTATGTATGTGTATACACTTATTCTGATTTTGTAACTTTTGTTTTGTTAGGTGCAAAAGCTTGTGTTTCGTACTTGAATGGCATCATTGGTGGAAGCTCTGTCTTAAGTAAGCTGCTTGATGACAAAAAGGATGATGATAAGCTGAAGGAGGATTGAGACTTCATCCTGAGAAAATCGAGGAAACCACAGGCTATGTTCTCATTAAGAAGACACTGCGAATGAGTTGAATTTATCATCCCCCCCACCCACTATTATTATGAGAACCGGCCATTGACTGTAATAAAGTGTGAATTTACTATTCTAACTCCACCCAAGCATTGATAGTAGGGTAGGTTATAAAACGGACGAGGCAAATATAACTGCATTATTTTTTTTTTGATATACTCACTCAAAAGTACCTAAACACACTACTGGGACCGGTCCTCCTAACGCACCAGTCCACACAAAGATAGAGTTTGTCAGGTTCTCGCAGAGTTTGCCCACACTATGAGGACCGAACTGGTCTTCACAGCGTGGGTTATACATACATGCACACACAAGTGTTGCTTTGGAGATATCATGATGCATGTGCACCTACAAAATAATGAAGCTGCCCAGACCCAGGACGATGAGTTATAATGTACACCGGCTGCCTCTGCCTCTTCGGCCTTTGACCTTGACTAGTGTCAGTATTTTTCCTACAAACGCAGAACCGCTTGGATAACCAATATGGCTAGGGGGCCATTTCCAGGAACTAGTACCTACCTGAACATTTATGGCTATGTATAGTATCACCGAATAATTATTTACACGTTGATTATTGGCATTACAGTGAATGTATTTGCATTGAAATGTTTTCATTATTGCTTCACTTACAGTGGCCCCTGAGGAAGGGACAGGACGTCCCGAAATGCATTGAGCCAACAATCACCAATCGCCGGCAATTATGTTTATATGTTAACGAAAGTTATGTTGCATCGCATGTATTGACAGAAACAATCAATTGATTTATTGTAAAAGTCATGAAGTAATGACTTGATGCAACACAACCTAAATGTGTAATATGTGGAATAACAATTATCAATGAGGACCAGAATAATAACTCCATTGAGAAACAAATGATTACTTATACTTGTGTTTCTTTCTATCTAAAAAGTTTAATTTGTTTGTAACAATTTGCATATGTTGTTGAAATAATATTCATCACAGCTGTGCTCTCAGTCAGGTCTAGACAGCGAGTCTTGCACCTACATTCTTCAATTTAGACAACCTAGGAAAAGGCAGCCCTATGACACTGAGCAGCACGCAAAAGACAGAGTAATATCTGTTTTACTAAACGATTAGTTTGAGAACCATTTAAACCGATGTGCTAGTGACTATTTCTTCAGTAAAATGTAATCTGACTGGGCCGGGTCTTGTCCTGGAGCCTCCTGTTTGACCCTAAACTGTTCTTTCTCCATAGCACCGAAGGGATTGGCGGGAACTGCTACAAACAACATTTATAGTTTGTCGGCCTCACGCTTGCTAAACATTGCCCAACGTGGAAAGGGACTTCCCTGCCAAAAATGGGAGATCGCGGTCATTCAGGCATGGGCTGCCCACAGAAAGATAGGAAGATTTGGTCTGCTGGGCGACATACCGGGGCATAGATCTACCTCCCATGCCATCAACTGACCTTCTATAAATTTGGCCCTTACATCTATCTAACTGTTAAGATGCCCAAGATGAGTAGCTTTGTCGTCAGTATATATAGATCTAGATATACTGCGTTTAGTGAATTATGTGGTAGCCTGTGTCAAGATACAGTTGTCGGGCCGGCTGTTTTGCAGGCTAGTTTGATGTTTAAAAATAATTGGTACTTTCTAATCCGAATTGTATCTATAATGTATGCTTTGGGCTCCGCCCACCATGTGCCATGGAAACTTAATAAAAATTGTTATGAACAAAAAAATAACAAAGCTGCCATTTTTTTTAGCTCTTGCCTACCAAACAGCAAAAACGTGAATGGTTGCAAAATACCTATTATTCACACACTGAAAAGATACAGGGAAATACAGCCCACCTAATGCATATTAGTGGTTGGCTTTATTGTCACTCAAATTTGCTTTCTTCATATTCAATGTCTTTCCTTTTCCTAGCTCATTTATCTTGTGTTTGGCCCTCCAGTTCAGCGTAGTCTCTTTACCATCTCTCTGACTGACTGGTGTTTATCCTTTCACCTCTCTGCTCACTGTTAGGGAACTTCTTTTCATTTTGGTTAGGGACTCAATGAGAGTGCAGTATTTTCCAGCTGTCTCCCTCGTGTGCTCCACCTTTCATCACCAAGTACCTCTCCACCCTGCATTTGCATCTTTCCCCCTGATGCTAGTGCCTACAGAGAGTCACCCCCACACAAGAGAATCATGCCATGGCAAAGAGAATACATCATGTGTGGCAGTGCAAGATGAACTGAAGGAGTTTAAGTTTTATCCCACATTGGTGATTTGTTTAATTTGAGAAATCTGATACTGGATATTACCTGTCTGAGAAATATTGAACAGCAGTACCTTACGGTTCAGAGATGTGCCCTGTTTAGTGCTGTTCCAAAATGTGTCTTCTTCTCTGAGCTGTGAGAGAGCTACATTATTTGACACAGTTGGCCCCTGGACCATCATCTCGGGCAAAAAATGAGAGATTCTAGTCATCCATGTTTTGAATAATTATTTTAAGATGAAACACTCTTTCTGGCATCGTCTGAGCATGAGGCAGCATAACTGATTGATAGGTGGCGTCTAGGAACTGGGTGTAGAGGAGCTTTGGAAAAGATGGTGATCCAGTGGCAATCTGCTGCCCAAAGCCTTTCCACTACAAGCCCTCTGGTGAACATCTTCACACCCTGCACTCGTAATGCACATATGATACACGGTCCTGCTCTGAGACACATATCTTACTCTTAGCCGTCCATTGGGTGCAGCAGCCAGTAGCGGTCGCTGTACTGGACAAGCGGCAGGTCGAGCAGGATAGGGGTCAGAAGAGGCATAGGGGTCGCAGGTGTGAACAATACAAAAAAACAAAAAAACTTACCTGCAGCCGGCCACGTGGCGCTCTTCTGGTCCTCCTCTCCAGGCGGCACAGCTCCCAGAATGCCCTGTTGCCAATCCTGAAGCTGCTCTCATGCATGACAGCAGCTTCAGGATTTTCCTGAGCGCCCTCGATTTGTGCTCCAAGACTGACTGGGAGTCTGTGCCTGCCCTATCCAACCCCGCTGTGTTGCTAGGTTGGAGAGAGCTTTCACTGCGTATGACGGTTTGGACGGCCTGAGACAGCCGGCCAAACCGTCATGCACAGTGAAGGGAGTGCACCTACCACTACCCTCAGTGCCTGTTATGCCCCAGGCCCGCCCCTAAGACTCAGCAAGAAAGGGAAAAATTGTTATTATCGTTTTATATTTCATTTCTGTTAGAAAGGCGATTCCAGGGGAGACAGAAGATGTCTGACTGCTGCCCCGAAACCCACCTTTCCGTATGGAATTGGCCGAGCGCCGTCGAGAGGCCTCCTTGGCGAGGCTCCTCTCCTACTATCGTAACAGCCAAGCAATCACACCACCACAGAGAGACACCACACAAGAGTAGGTTTAAGAGTCTTTATATAAAGAATAAAGGCAAGATTCCGCAGCAATAGGTACAGGGGGATCGTGGGATCCCAACAAAGTCTCAATGTCCGGGGAAGGGGGTAGCGGGATAGTCTTGGTACCAACTGGTACTAGGAAACCCTGCGCACAGCTCTCAATCCTCGAGCTGGGGGGTGCCGGGAGCCGCGACAGCGTCAGCAGGGCTCCGAAGATGGTTCAGCTTGGTAGAGCCGCGACAGCGTCAGCAGGGCTCCGAAGATGGTTCAGCTTGGTAGAGCCGCGACAGCGTCAGCAGGGCTCGGCGGATGGTTCAGCTTGGTAGAGCCGCGACAGCGTCAGCAGGGCTCGGCGGATGGTTCAGCTTGTTAGAGCCGCGACAGCGTCAGCAGGGCTCGGCGGGTGGTTCAGCTTGGTAGAGCCGCGACAGCGTCAGCAGGGCTCGGCGGATGGTTCAGCTTGGTAGAGCCGCGACAGCGTCAGCAGGGCTCGGCGGATGGTTCAGCTTGGTAGAGCCGCGACAGCGTCAGCAGGGCTCAGAGGTTCCAGGTTCCAGAGTTCTTATCAGGATCAGCCGCGACGAGGTCAGCAGGGCTTCGACTCCCAGATACAACTGAACTCCTGATCCAGGGCTGGCCCAGATATAGGACTGGAGTCCTTTGATGTCCGGACCCTCGCGCCTGGGGGTCAGAGGGACCGGGATGAAGGTGTCCAGACACCCAGCAGGGGGGTGGAGCCAGCGCCCAGGGAGGCCGGAGGGCGATCGATACCAGGCGTCCGGGGACGGCTGGAGGGCCATCGAAACTCATCTCCTCCGGGATCTGTCAAGTGGCCACTTTACCACCTGGGTTGATCTTGGTGCCACGATGTTGGGGCTTGGCTGGGGCCGCGGCTGGGGTCGGGCCGAGGCCACGTGCTCGGGACGTGATGGGCCCAAGATGGAGTCGGCCCTGAGAGGGTGGCCCGGGGTGGTGACCGGACCTGCAGAGTTGGGGCGAGCCGGGTTCCAGAGGGGGAGAGCCAGGGTTTGCCAAGGGCGGCTCTCGTCGAGAGTTCGTTGCGGGTCGTGTCCGGCGGGGCGACAGCGGGTCGAGGGCGGGCCGATGTCGCCCAGGGTCCGCCATGCGGGAGGGGTAGGACCACGCCACGAGGCCGGGTCCAACACACGTCCCCTCCAGCTGAAGGCGGGGAGAGTCACCCATCTTCTTGGGGATTCTCCTCGTCGAGGCGGAAGAAGCGGGACAGGCCGTCAGCGTTGGCGTGGTCGTTGCCAGGGCGATGTTCCACAGTGAAGTCCATCCCCTGCAGGGAGATGGACCATCGCAGCAGCTTCGGGTTCTCGCCACGCATCTGCATCAGCCACCGCAGGGGCCGGTGGTCGGTCTGGACCCGGAAGTGGGTGCCGAAGAGGTAGGGCCGGAGTTTCTTTAGGGCCCACACGACGGCGAAGGCTTCTCTTTCTATGGTGCTCCACCGTTGTTCTCGAGCCAGCAGCCGCCGGCTGATGAAGGCCACCGGTTGGTCAACCCCCTAGGGGTTGACTTGCGACAGGACCGCCCCGATGCCGTGCTCAGAGGCGTCGGTTTGGACCACAAACTCGCGGCTGTAGTCGGGGGCCTGGAGCACAGGGGCGGTGCACATGGCAGTCTTTAGAGTCTCGAAGGCCGCTTGGCACTCGGGGGTCCAGTGCACCTTCTGTGGTAGTATTTTGGAGGTCAGTTCAGTGAGGGGCCCCACAATGCTCCCGTAGTCCTTTATGAAGCGCCGATAATATCCAGTGAGCCCCAGGAAGGCGCGGACTGCGGTCTGGGTGACCGGGGGCTCCCAGGCCACGATGGCGTCAATTTTGGGTTGGAGGGGAGCCACCTTGCCGCTCCCCACTTGGTGCCCCAGATAGGTCACGGACCCTTGGCCTATCTGGCACTTGCTTGCTTTCACTGTTAGTCCGGCCCGCTGGAGGGCCGTCAGGACCTCCCAGAGGTGTCTCAAGTGTTCGTTCCAGTGGAGGCTGTACACCGCAATATGGTCCAGGTATGCGGCACTGTACTCTTCTAACCCTGCTAGCACCCTATTCACCAGTCTCTGGAAGGTAGCGGGGGCGTTTTTCATGCCGAAGGGCATCACCTTGAATTGGAAGTGGCCATCGGGGGTCGAGAAGGCGGATCGTTCTTGGGCCCCGGGGGTGAGGCAGATCTGCCAATATCCGGCCGTGAGGTCGAAGGTGCTGAGGTATCTGGCGGCCCCCAGGCAATCGATCAGTTCATCCGCCCGGGGATGGGGTGGGCGTCGGCCCTGGTAACGGCATTCAGTCCCCGGTAGTCGACACAAAACCAGAGCTCTGGAGGGGCGCCGGGGGCGGCGGCTTTAGGGACCAGGACAACTGGACTGGCCCAGGGACTGTCTGAGGGCTCGACCACTCCCAGGGCTAGCATCTTGGCAACTTCGGACTGGATGCAGGCCCGGACCCGGTCGGGAACTCGGTAGGCCCGGTGTCGCACGGGCGGGCTGTCCCCGGTGTCGACATCGTGGACACACCACTGTGTGACCCCAGGAGTGAGCGAAAACAGGTCCGCAAACTGCCCCAACAGCTCTTGGCAGTCCTGGCGCTGTTCGGGGGTCAGGGCGGAGGAGAGGGGAACTCCCTCGACGGAGCCATCTTTCTCAGAGTACTTCAGGAGGTCGGGCAGGGGCTCGGAGTCGTCTTCGGCCCCATCATCCGTAGCTAGCAGCAGGCTCAGCTCCGTGCGGGCAAAGTGAGGCTTGAGCCGGTTGGCGTGCAGGGCCCGGAGGGGGTTCCTGGGGGACTCCATGTCCACCAGATAGGTGACGGGGCTCTTGCGCTCCACCACTTTGAAGGGCCCCATCCATTTGTCCTGGAGGGCACAGGGCTCGACCGGGGACATGACCCAGACTTGTTGACCCAGCTCGAACTCGATGGACGAGGCGTTCTGGTCATACCAGCGTTTCATCTCCTCCTGACTGGCCTCCAGATTGGCCTCGGCAAGTTCCTGGAACTTCCGAGTCTGGTTCCGGAGAGTCAGGAGGTACCGGTAGACGTCTGGCGGGGCATCTTGGACTGTATTCTCCCAGCCTTCTTTGACCAGGCTGAGGGGACCTCGGACAGGGTGTCCATACAATAGTTCAAAGGGGCTGAACCCCAGGGACTTCTGAGGTACCTCCCGATAGGCAAACAGGAGGCATGGTAGTAGGACGTCCCATTTGCGGCGGAGGGGTTCTTCTAGGCCCTTGATCATCCCCTTGAGGGTTCTGTTAAACCGCTCCACAAGTCCATTCCCTTGGGGGTGATACGGGGTGGTGAACTTATATGTGACCCTGCATTGTTGCCACAGGGACCGCATATACTTTGATATAAAGTTTGTGCCCCGATCACTCACGACCTCTCGGGGGAATCCCACTCGGGAGAAGATTCCCATTAGTGCTCGGCCCACCACGGGGCCGTTATGGTCTGGAGGGGGATGGTTTCTGGGTAGCGGGTGGCGTGGTCCACCAGGACGAGGATGAAGCGGTGTCCTTGTGAGGTGCGGGGGTCCAGGGGCCCCACGATATCGATCCCCACTCGCTCGAAGGGGGTTGTCACCACGGGAAAGGGTTGGAGCGGGGCCTTGGCTTTTCCCCCGCTCTTCCCGCTGGCTTGACAGGTCGGACAGGTCCTGCAGTGATTGCTCACATCGCTGCGCATCTTGGGCCAGTAGAAGTGGGTCACCAGGCGGCTGTATGTTTTGTCCTGCCCCAGGTGCCCGGCGAGGGGCACGTCGTGTGCAGGTTTAAGAGGAAGTCTCTGAATCGTAGGGGGACCACCAACACTCGGCTGGCCCCCAGTTCAGCAATTTTCTGTTCACTGTATAGGAGGTCGTGGTCCCAGTAGACCCAGTGGGACCCCAACGTGTCCCCGGCGGCTTGAGCTGCGGCTTGCTGCCGGGTCCCCTCGAGGGAGGGACAGGTCTTCTGTTCCTGCCGGAATTGTTCTCGGGTGGGACCACCTTCCTGGCGCCATTGGCTTAGTTCAGGGATGTCGCCGAGTTCGGCGATGTCTTCGCGGTTGGGCCCCGGTGGCCCGGGCTCATGGCCGGTTTCTTCATCGAGGGCGGGTGGCGGATGCGCGGGCCATTCCTGTTCTTCGGTCGGGGCGGCCTCCGCCGGCGCCGGGGCCCGGGCTGCCATGGATCGGGTTGTCACACAAACCCACTCGGGTAGTCCCAGCATCCCCAGATGCTCTCTCCGCTCGACTTGGGCCCAGGGAGAACTCTCGAGATCGTTTCCGAGGAGGCAGTCCACGGGGGCATCGTCCCGGACGGTTACCTTTAGCATGCCCGACACCCCTCCCCACTCAAAGGGGATGCGGGCCATCTGGCACAGGGTCTCGGAATTGTCGGCGGCCAGCACGGGGCACAGCACATTCGGTAGGATCTGTTCGGGGGTCACCAGGTGGCAGCGGACGGCTGTCACACTGGCTCCAGTGTCACGGAGTGCTTCGGTCCGGCACCCATTAATGTTGACCCACTGACGGTACTTTTGGGTGTTGCTCGGGAGTGGAGCCTGGGGAATCATGTCTCGCTCGCCCAGACAGACTAGGGCCATGGCAGCTGGCTCCCACTCGGTCTGGTCCTCGTTGTAGACCTCTTCTTCTTCCTCGCCTCCTTCTCCCAGGGCAGCTGCAGCGATCTGGCGGGTCGGCGGTCCGGCAACGCCGGTGCGCTGGTTCATTGGGCACTGGGGGTCACTGGCGAAATGACCTGGCCGCTGGCATCTGTGGCAGGTAAAGTTCGGGCGGGGCCCCGGTCGTGCTGAAGGGGGCCCTCTCCGGGTCAGGGACGGTGAAGTGTTGTTCTGGGGCGACCCCCGGGGTGGACTCCGGGGCGGCGCAGGCGGGAAGTCTCGGCTCCGGTTCTGGCCTCCTCCGCCGCCTCGCTGGCGGGGGTGTCCTTGCGTGTTCCGTCCGGATTCTCCTATCGGGGCCCGGGGGACCCGGGTGCTCACCCATCGATCGGCCTCGACGGCGAGTTTCCATTGCTCGGTCAGCTTGCTGTCGAGTAGATGCTGTCTGAGCTCGACAAAGCAGTTGTTGGAGTGGTGCTCCCATACAATGAGGTCGAACAGCTGTTCGTAGGTGGTCACTTTGCTGCCCTTTATCCACCCTTCTAGCGCTCTGCTATAAAAGTTCACGTACTCCACCCACGTAGTACCGGGGATCTTTTTACAGTCTCTGAATCTTTGCCGGTACATCTCAGGGGTGAGTCCATACCGGGTGAGCAGGGCGTCCTTCATGTGATCATAGGAGGACATCACGTCGTCGGCCAGGTCCAGCAGGGTGTCTCTTCCTTCGCTGACGAATCTCCCCCATAGACCGGCACCCCAATCTTTTCGGGGTATGCGGTGCGCTGCCATGGCGACTTCGTAGGCCTTAAACCACTGCTGGATGTCGTCATTTTTGTAGTACTCTTTGACGACATCCTTGGGGATGTTGACCTTCGGGTCGGCAGGAGGCCGGGGGTTTCGGAGCACCGCGGCGCCAGCTTCTTCGCTCTTGGCCTTGATCTCCAGCTCTTTGAGGCCACGCTCGTGTTCGAACGTGAGTTTCTTTTCTTCTAGTTCGCTCTGTCTCCGTCTTTCCTCCAGGTCTCCTTGCAGCCGTAGTTGCTCCAGGGCGATTTTCTTTTCCGCTAGCTGGAGTTCTCCGTCCAGCCGGAGTCGGGCGAGCTCCAACTCGTGGAGCCGGCTTCTCTCTCGTTCTCGGGCATCTTCGTGGGAGAGGCCCGGATCTCGGTTGGTGTTTCTTTCCTCTACGGGGGCTGCTGAGGTCCCCTGGTGCACGTCTGGGACCGGTTCACCTCCGGTCGGGGGTGGTGTCTCTCGGGCCTCCACCCATGTTTGCAGCGCTTCTTTAAAATCTTCCTTTGTACTTAGTCCGGTGGTAGCGATACCTAAGTTTTTGCAGAACTGTTTGAGTTCTTTATGTGTGTACTCCTCCAGTAGTTCCTTCTGGAACTCTGCGGTCGTTCCGGCTTTTTTATCGCTCATGGTTGCTGTCGTCTCTGTTAGTAGTGGGCGAGTTGCTCGCTGTACGATATGCGTCGGCTCGGATCCCGTCGCCTGCCACCAATGTTAGAAAGGCGATTCCAGGGGAGACAGAAGATGTCTGACTGCCACCCCGAAACCCACCTTTGCGTATGGAATTGGCCGAGCGCCGTCGAGAGGCCTCCTTGGCGAGGCTCCTCTCCTACTATCGTAACAGCCGAGCAATCACACCACCACAGAGAGACACCACACAAGAGTAGGTTTAAGAGTCTTTATATAAAGAATAAAGGCAAGATTCCGCAGCGATAGGTACAGGGGGATCATGGGATCCCAACAAAGTCTATATGTCCGGGGAAGGGGGTAGCGGGATAGTCTTGGTACCAACTGGTACTAGGAAACCCTGCGCACAGCTCTCAATCCTCGAGCTGGGGGGTGCCGGGAGCCGCGACAGCGTCAGCAGGGCTCCGAAGATGGTTCAGCTTGGTAGAGCCGCAACAGCGTCAGCAGGGCTCTGAAGATGGTTCAGCTTGGTAGAGCCGCGACAGCGTCAGCAGGGCTCGGCGGATGGTTCAGCTTGGTAGAGCCGCAACAGCGTCAGCAGGGCTCGGCGGATGGTTCAGCTTGGTAGAGCCGCGACAGCGTCAGCAGGACTCGGCGGGTGGTTCAGCTTGGTAGAGCCGCGACAGCGTCAGCAGGGCTCGGCGGATGGTTCAGCTTGGTAGAGCCGTGACAGCAGGGCTCGGCGGATGGTTCAGCTTGGTAGAGCCGCGACAGCGTCAGCAGGGCTCAGAGGTTCCAGGTTCCAGAGTTCTTATCAGGATCAGCCGCGACGAGGTCAGCAGGGCTTCGACTCCCAGATACAACTGAACTCCTGATCCAGGGCTGGGTCAGATATAGGACTGGAGTCCTTTGATGTCCGGACCCTCGCGCCTGGGGGTCAGAGGGACCGGGATAAAGGTGTCCAGACACCCAGCAGGGGGGTGGAGCCAGCGCCCAGGGAGGCCGGAGGGCGATCGATACCAGGCGTCCGGGGACGGCTGGAGGGCCATCGAAACTCTTCTCCTCCGGGATCTGTCAAGTGGCCACTCTACCACCTGGGTTGATCTTGGTGCCACGATGTGATGTCGGGGCTTCCCTGGGGCCGCGGCTGGGGTCGGGCCGAGGCCACGTGCTCGGGTTCGTGATGGGCCCAAGATGGAGTCGGCCTTGAGAGGGTGGCCCGGGGTGGTGACCGGACCTGCAGAGTTGGGGCGAGCCGGGTTCGCCGGGTTCCAGAGGGGGAGAGCCGGGGTTTGCCAAGGGCGGCTCTCGTCGAGAGTTCGTTGCGGGTGGTGTCCGGCGGGGCGACAGCGGGTCGAGGGCGGGCCGATGTCGCCCAGGGTCCGCCATGCGGGAGGGGTAGGACCACGCCACGAGGCCAGGTCCAACAATTTCCTGCCATTTTTGGGGGGGCAACACTCCTCTGACACAGCAGAGGAGTCGCCACTGTGGGAAATGAAGCCATTCATTGACCATTAAATTCCCTTACCAATGCAGAATCAAATGTAATGGAGCAAAATGCCACTCCAGATGAATGACTGACACATCAACCACCGAATGGTGGATCTGTGACCTGATATAAAATGGAAATGGCACTTCCCACTGAGCAATGAGTGAAGGATTGGTGCATTGCTCCACTGTAGGTATGCGAATGTGTGGGCTTTTGTAAGTGTGAATAACACTGCAACAAATCAGTGGCTGAAGGGGGCTGACCCAAAGAGAGAGAAATTAATTGATTCATTAGGCCAAGGTGCTGTCTCTAGCCCAGACCTAAAAATAAAGTTGGCTGAGACCCAAAAGTCACACAAATAATTCAGACTAAACGGGTTTCCTGTAGCTATGCAGTAACAGTTCCTGTTGTTTTGGATCACCCAACAGTCCATTTAGCACCTAGCTATGTCTTCTCTGGGACAATGCCCACCGCTCAGTGTTCCATTGCTCTTGAGCTCAGTTCGTGCTTTAAAAATACGAACATATACATGGATACACATATACTAGGCATGGGAGATCTGTTTTCGTGCTGGTCTTCGGTGTGCATGACAGCGGCCCATCGATGACTGCACAGTTGTGGGCCGTTTGACTGTACATCTGTTGTTTTATCCTAGCTCACTGAGTTAATCGCTGAGTCACTGCCAGTGTCAGCTAGTATTTAAGGTCAGTACAGGGGGAGGGGAAGAGGGAATTAAAAAAATGTAAACACCTGTTGACTCCACAGCCTCTCCTCCCTCTTCGTCTGCTTCCTGGCCAACAAGCACCCGGCTCCCAGGCTCCCCATAGCCAATCACAATGCTGCAATGCAGCGTTGGAATTGGTCTGAGCGCCGTGGTTAGGAGCTCAGCCAGGGAATGGGAGGCTGGGCAAGTTCTGAACCCAGGCTGTAATGCAGCCTGGTGCAGAACATGTAAAGTGCACATGAGGGTTTGGCCGGCCCAAGACGGCTGGCTAAAGCGTCTTACACACTTGGAGTGGGCAAACCACTCCTGCCCTGCTCTATAAGCAGAGCAGCCCCACACTGCCCTCACCCAGCTGAGCAAAGATGGAAATGAAAATTATAATAACAATGGGTTATTGTCATTTTATTTTTTCCTTGTTGGCCTTCTCAGTCGGGCAGCATTCCTCCGCCTTAGAGGAGAAACCGCCACTGGTCACTGCAACTATCAGCTGAGAAAGCCGTCACAAGGGCTGTTTGCAATGCCAGCTAAAGATAAAGAAGGGTTAATTTCAGGTCAACGCATGTGGCCCCCTTTGACTATATCAGGGTCATATTAGAATTGCAAACGTGTGCTACACATATGCTTTTAAAGTTAAATAACATTGAAACAAACAAATAGTATAACTAGGCCCTAAAGTACTAGCACAGTGTGAGCATCCCTTGTGGGGAACAAAGCATAACATGAATTCTCCCAGGGGTCGGAGACAACTTTCAGTTGAAAGGCATGAAATGGCCTGTGGCTGTCATTAGCTCTTTGCCCTGGTCTGCCTACTAATTAGGAACCCCTTACTCATGTGACAACATCTATCTGCATACTTAAAAGCAGGTCTAACTGCTTTGTTCCTGAAAGTCCTAGCCCCTTGATATACCACTGCAAAAAAATTGTTACCCAGAGATTTTCATTTGGATTTTTTTGTATCATCAAAGAAGTAATGTAGCTTGAGTAGACATTACTAAGCCAGGCTGAATTTTTCTGGCCGCATTTTTACAAATGACAAATGTGTTGCAGTGATGATGGTGTAATATTTCAGGAACCATGAGACCTATATACTTAATTTTGTTGTAAAAAAAGTTTTGGGGGTCATGTAGTCTTACAGAGACAGAAAATAACATCTCAGAGGAACCCTTCCACCATTTTCCAAAATGGCGGCTTTATAAGTATGTGTTTAGCTCTCATATTGGTAATTTAATTTAAAATTGTTTTGTTTCACGTTTTCCATTTATTCAAATTCATATACATGAGCGGAGCAGGTGGAAGCAGAGGATCTTTACTTCATGACAGAGTGTTGCTAACTACAAAATCTGAGAACTCCTTCAACAAAGAAAAGTGTGTGATATGCTAAACTAATCCAAAAGAAAAGCTAACATCAATTGCGGCTGGACAGAAAAGGGTTCAAGCTGCTGCAGAAAAACTGCAAGACAAAGTTCACAAAAGGTTGAAACTGATGGGTGTAGAGGATCAAATACTTTATCATTGTAACAACAAGTGCTATAAGTCGTATACAATGGAAAAAAGCCTGGAAAAAAAATTGTCAAAAAATAGCAGAAAAAAACAGTGAATCAAAACAAGAATCTGAGTCTTCTGAGAAAGCGACAACACCTAACCCGACTGCCCATCCAATTAGGAGATTGATGGCTACACCTCGTCCACCTCCAGAAACTAATCAGAAAGCAGATAATCTTCAATGTGTTATCTGTGATTTAGCCAGAGCAAGGGCCAACGGGATCGACGAAAGAACAAAGTATGTGAGTCTCAAAGGGTAAACATGTTTTTATCTGCAGCTAGTTTCTTCCAAGATGAGGTTGTCAGCCAAGTAGCTGATCTAAACAGAAAGGTGAATGGATTTGCTGTGGATTTGAATTCCCACCCGAACTGCATGTGCGCATACATTCAAAAATATGACTGTACAAGGAGTTACCAGCAGCAAAGTAACCTCCATCCTTCAGTTAAGTTTGCTCTTTTTGAAAAAGCAAATTACATTTTAAAGCCACTCTTGAGTGCTGGCAACGTGTTCACAATCAGTGATATCAGAGAAATAATGGTCAACATTGATGAAACTGTATTGATCCATAATAATATAATGAAAGTAAGATTTTTCTTGTGAGAATGTACAATAACAGAATTTGTTTCTGTCAATCTAACAAAATGAATGAGCCACTTATGGTGTTCTCAGCTGATTTGACTCCTAAAGTTCTTGCTACCAAAATAAGGTCACAGGATGCAGTAAAATCCAAAGCAACCATTTTAGGAAACATCCTGAAAGAATTAGATGTTAGCCTTAATGACCTATTTTGTGATGACCCACCTCCCCAAATCATGAGTCAACAAGAATGCTTGATGTTGTCTTAAAATTTTTACATCATTGTTTAATATCAGCAAAGCAAACCTGTTACAAACTAAAGTTCTTGTGTTCGGAACAGAAGTCGACAACATTGATGATGACTTTGAAGATATAAGCGAAGAAGTGCAAGACAATCCCATGAACTGACAAGCTTATGCTGTGCAAATGTACTGTCTTCCTAATCATGTTTGGTCAATTACATCAAAGGCAAAAAGAAAACTCTGCTACATATGATGACTGCCAATGCAATCTATGACAAGTGCAAAAGTAGAGAGCAAATCACTTACTGAATAGGACTGGTGTATTAGCAAGTTACAATGACATAGTACAGAGCAGAAACATGTTAGCAGCTCATGCTGTAAAATCTTGTGAATCCAAAAGCATACCACTTCCAAGTCATTTTACCATGAAAGGATTTACAATTGCTGCTCTTAATCATTTTGATTTTGAAGACAGCTCTTCTTTGTCTGGAACATCCAGCACACATAATAGTGATGGCACTATTATGTGTGCTGGATGTTCCAGACTGTCCCAATGAAGTAGCTGTTGGAAAACAAGCTGTGTCAACTGTAGGCATAAACAAACGAAGCTGCAAACTTATAAGCGAACTACCTTGCCAATGTGTGCAAAATCACTACAAGCCATCAACACGTTCCAGTCTACCAGAAATTTTCAAAGTGGCTGTGGACATGGATCTTCTTCTATCTGATGCTGTTGTCTGCAAAGCTGGTTTAACCAAATTAATCATTTTGCTTATTCAGTGTGTCTTGAAGGATGAAGAAAATACAGTCCCTCCGTGGACTGGAATTCATGCTCTGATCCCCCAGAATATCGTCCCACTGAAGAAGGTTGGGTTTTTACCAGTAATACCATCTCCAGTCACAAACTACGTTAAAGTACACACAGCTCTAAAAAATGCAAAAAATGTGTGTACTCAGCTTGAAGACCAGTCTATCCAGTGGCATAAAGAAAGTTGAGGGTGCTCTCAGGCCAGGGGCCTCTGCACAGTGCCAGAGAGAACACCCTGGAGCTTACAACCCCCCCTACCCCCTGCTGTCCACCCCCACACCGTGGGGGCTAATATTACGCCACTAAGTCTATCCTGCCAATTTTCTGTGACTAATGTGTTTTCCTTATTATAGCTGACATTTTTATGAGCAATGCAGTAGAATTTGATGATCGTCATCCAACGATTGTTTTTTTTGCAGATGACAAAAGTTGTGTTGCAGTGTGAAGGAAGTTACCTCAGTGGATGTGGCATAGACGATACACTTATTGAGGCTGAAATTTTAAGAAGCAAAACTGTGCAATCAGTATTGAGCGAAACTCATGTTCATTTGTTACAAGGTTTGCTCAGCATATCAAAGGCCATAAAAACAGTCTGTTGGAATTCTGTCTGGAACAAGAATGACAAATTAGGTATTGCATATCTTATCTCAGAAGTGAAAAAGGCACAGGGTGAACTTCACTCAAAAGACCTAATGCAAAGCCCGGCAATGTTCAGTACACTCAGTTCAAAATCAGAAAACCTAAAAACCAAGTTTGTAGAGTTTGTCAAAGAATGTTAAGAAAAGTGTGAAATTTGCAAGTCCTGGGAAAATGTTTTACACATGATAGCTTTAGTGAAAAACTTGGTGTATGCTGATCGGGAAGGAGCTGCACGTTAAGACTGTGGAGTCACTGATTACTGTGTTTCGCAAATTTGATTGCATAATCTACCTGGGATATGGGTTCTGGTATTTTAAAAGGGTGAAGAAGCTAGAGGTGGAAAAACCACACCTCTACAGAAAATGTATCCACAGACATTTTGTAGTGAAAGACAGGGAGAGAAGGTTCCATTCTGTGGCTCCAGATATGAAACTGAAACAGATGACTCAGAGATCACAGAAAAGATCCAAGGGAATTGTCGGTCAGACACGTATATGAATATGTTTCTTAATGGCAGCTAGTCTACCATGAAGTCCTTTCTATTTGCAATGTTTTCAGAGAGATAACAAATTCAAAATGAATGGACCATCGTGAAACTGTTCCTTAGCACAAACTTGTGGGAAAGAGAGGGGAACATTTTAACTCATTAACCGTGCCGCGAATTCCGCCGCGGTGCAGGAGTGGGCGGGGTTGTGTCGGCCAACGGACGTGCGCAGCACCAGCGAGGTAGTGCTTGCGACAGCCGTTGGCCGACGCGAACACGGAACGGGTTAATAAACATGTTGACAGCCTTCTTCATTTCATGCAGCAGCAAGGAAAACCCTTTGAAATGATGGAGCCTATGTGACTACACAACTTCGTGACCAAACAATATATGGATAATGATAGAAAGACATGTCTACTAGATGTCCTGGAACATGGTTCGAAATTATACGCAGAAATGAAGAGATTTTTATTGAAAGAGAAAAAGCTGTTTGACATAATCACTAAAGCTAAATGTCCATGCATTAATTGCCATAGTAAGAGTTTTGCCTAACCAGCCACTATAAAAGAGTTAAAAAAAAAAAACTTTTGCAAGCACATAGAGAGATGGATGTAGCAAAAGAAAGGTGAATTTGTCAAGGACATTCTGTTGCACAATCTTCTTTCAACAAACGCAGTATTGGATGGAGATGCTGCAACCAAACCAGTAAAGCACAAACTCATACAAGAGCTTCAATTAAACCTTTCACCTGAAGAATTTCAATTAAAAAAGGTGTCCTCATTGAAAACTGCTGTTGTTGTTAACTATATGTCAAAATTGCGAATGATCAAGATTTTATCCATGCAAAACATTGGAGAGGTCGTTCAGACTGTTCTACAGATATTAAAGTCAGTGCGCCCTTTGCAAGAACTGCACATTGTCTTCAACAGTTATCTTGAACTATCTGTCAAAGAATGTGAGAGAATCAGATGAATGTCTACAAGTGGAACAATTGACCTTGCCTGATAAAATTCAACAACTATCCATGTGCAACTTGATTAATTCTGGCCATTAACATCGAACACGATGAGCATGGAGATGATAACTCATCAAAACATTGCTGATGTTTCAGTGAACACTGAATTTCCAATTATTGCAAGTGGAATGATTGTCAATGAGAAGTTGGTGTCTGCAAAGATGTAATCAAAAGGTATGGGCCATATTGTTCAAGAACGTAACAGCAAATTGAAGAAAGCTGACCTTCATGTTGTGCTACATGTTGAGTGGGCTGTTCGAAATAGTTTCACTCGAGTCATTGTACTGTCAAATGACACAGATGTTATTATTGTGCTACTTAGATTTGTTGCAATGTTCAAAAGACAAGGATTGTGAGAGATATGGAACAGGCAGGGGAATACACTTAATCCTGCTTCATTTTCCGTTCAAAAAACTTGACACAGAGATGCCCAGTGTTCTTATCAAGACACATATTCTTACGGGTGATGACACTATGAGCAAAGTTGGAACAAAGCTTGGAGATTTAAGTGCTGAACCTGGCAAGTTTCTTAGAGGATTTGCATGAACAGAAGAAGAATGTGGCTTTAAAGATGTAGAAAAATACCTTGTGCGTGTGTGAAAAACAAATTCTGACTGTCACACGTTTGACTTCGGTACAGTGAGTTCAAGAGATTAGTCCCACTAGGTGACCTTCCACCGTAATCATATTCTGTACGTGGACATGTTAAAAGAGTGTTCTATTTAATCAGAAGATGTATAAATGTTTTGGATCATGCATATGTAGAGGAAGATCTGTGTAAGCTTGGTTGGAAAGATATTGAAGGGATGCCAAAACCTACACATTTTTGGAAATCCTCTATCCACAGAACTTACACGTACATGTACTTGCAAAACCTGTGCTACAAAAAGATGTCCCTGTCGATATGCTCTTCTCAATTGTTCAACATTCTGCAAACCTACCACGAGTAATTTCTGAAAAAAATAAAGTGAACTATGAAAATGTGTCTAAAATAGGAGTGATTCTTTTTTTTCACATTCAGATCATAAACATTGCTTGGTGTGTACATAAAAGGTTAAAAACATATTATTTATTTCATTTCAATATATGTCTCTTCTTACTCGGTTATAGCTGCCATTTTGGAAAATGGGGGAAGGGTTACTCTGAAGAGTTATTTTCTGTCTCAATAGGACTACTTGACCCCAAAACCTTTATTTTCACCCCTACAGTCACCCACAGACTACTCACTCACCCATACAGTTACTCATACACCCCTTCACTTACTCATACATATACTAACCCATGTACTCACTCACCTATACAGTGACTGACACAAACACATACTTTCCAATACAACCTCTCTCACACTCCCCAATACAGCCACTCACACACCCACTTACCCATACAACCACTTGCACACCCATACATGCACTCAATTACCCTCTCTGTCATCCATACATATACTTATATACCTGTTCAGTCACCCATACAGCCACTCATGCACCATCTCAATCACCATTTACAGCTACTGACACAACTGCACACTCACCCATACAGCTACCCATTCACCCTTACTGTCACTTACTCACCCACTCACTCTCCCATAGAGATTGTCACATAGCCACTCATTACTAATACACCCAAAGACTCACCCTCTCACTCACCCATGCAACAACTTATATACCCACCCACTCATGTATACAGTCTGTGACATACCCACTCATTATACACCACTTGCACACCCACTTAGTCACCCACACAGAAACTCCCACAGCCACTTAACTTGGTATATATGTGTGACACCTAGTTTCTTTTAGAAAATAGATGCAATCACTGGATGATGTCATCCGTGATGTCATTTGAGTTGTCATCAATGATGTCATGAGTGATGTCACTGACCATGTCATGAGTCATGTAATATGTTAGGTCATGAGCAGTGCATTGCGAGTGTAAGTTATCGTTCGCTCAGGTAACTATAACTGCTGAATTTCTATGGTTTTGTGTGGGTAAAATCTGATCCTAACTACAGCTTCCCTGTAACCTTTGTTTTTTTCAGTGAATTTTTAAGGTTTGTTTATTTCTATTTCCTAACTATAACATCCCTGTAACCCCAGTTTTTTTCAAGTAAATTTCTACGCTTTTTTAACTACTATTTTTTACAGATAAAGTCCTTGCAACCCTTGATTTTTTAGTGAATGTCACAGTTTTTCTTTAAATATAAATTGTACTGCAATTTCAGGTATAAGTTTAATTTAGTAATCTATATCTTTACAAGTTTATAAATAAATGTTGTCTTCACACGTTTACTGTTTTTACATTTTAAAATTAACAATTAACAAATTAACATAATTTATTAAACTTTTCACAAATGCAAAACACAAACTCTTTCTCAGTTTTCTATTCATTTTATGGATCCGTGGATCCGCCACAGTGCCACCACTAATCTGTCCACCCATTCACATTGAAAATCATAACCTAAATCAATGTGGTTTCTCATCTCTCTGGACATAGTCTTGGAGTCAAAGCTCCATCGTGATTTTGCCTTTATTCCAAAAGAATAGAGTTTAAAAGTTAAGAGAACAGAAAGAGCAAGACGAAGAAGAAGACTAAGCACCACTGAAGAATTCCTCCAACGTTTGGAAATATTGCCTATCCCTTCAGGAGAAAAGTAACTCCTTGCAAAATTTGTCTAATGCAATCTATGCAGCAAAAAACCTGTCGAGAGGTACTGTGAAGAAGTATTCACATGGCATATCCTCTGTTTCAAAACACATGAACACAATACATACAAGGACGTATCACAGGATGATAAGAAGGGAAGGTGGTGCATCATCTTCAGCAGTTGTACCATCTGTGGGACCCTTACCACCTGAGCAGATACTTACCATCCCCGCTGTTGCACCAAAACTGCAAAGCATGGTCACTCGTACCAAATGCCATATGCCAGTTACACTAAATATGTCATCTGTCGCCCAGTTTATGGATGCTGTCAAGAATCATAATTGTTAATATAGTTTCACCTCATCCTTATATCTTCCATTCCTCATTAAACACAAGTAGATATCTGGAAAGCTAGTATAGAATACATTTAATTTGAGATTACATACTATCAGATTACATACTATAAGTAAGTGCGTAGCAGTTTGAGTGGTTATGTCAGTATGTAAGAGGCTGTGTAAGTATCTGAGTATGGGTGTATAAATAGGTATATGAGTGACTGTATGGGTGGGTGACTGGGTGTGGAAGTGGTTGAGTGGATATGTGAGTGAGTGTATCAGTGGCTCTGTGGGTTGTCACTGGATATGTAAGTAGCTGTGTTGGTGTGTAACTAGGTGTGTTAGTGTCTGTATGGGTGTCTAAATGGGTACGTAAATTGCTGTATGCAGCCGCAGTCCCTGCAGGTAACAGCGGTGGGGCGGGAAAGCCAGGTAAGGGGGGATTTTGAAGGACGATGCAGAGGAATTTATTTTTATTTATTTAATTTTCCCTCTGCATCGTCCCTCAAAATCCCTCCTTACCTGGCCCCACAGCAGTTACCTGCACGGACAGCAGCTGGTAGTATGGATTGGTAACTGGCTGTGTTAGTGGATGTTTGCATGTGTAACTGTGTGCGCAAGTGGCTCTATTAGTGGTGGATATGTAAGTGCTCTGTGGGTGTGTGAATGTACACGTAAATGTCTCCTCTGTCGCTGTCGGGGTGTGTGAGTGTTGTATGGTTTTATGGATGAGAGACTGGGTGTATGGGTGTGTAAGTGACTGAATGCTAGGTACATGAATAGCTGTATAGATGTGTCAGTGGGTGTGACAGTGCCTGTATTAGTGTGTGAATGACTAAGTGGATGTATAGGTGAGTAAATTGGTGTCTGAATGGTTTTACGGGTGTATAACTGCGTGTCTGTCACTGTCTG
The DNA here is from genome assembly GCF_964261635.1 of Lissotriton helveticus. NCBI lineage: Eukaryota > Metazoa > Chordata > Amphibia > Caudata > Salamandridae > Lissotriton > Lissotriton helveticus. Next base: position 1,769,625,726 of record NC_136061.1, read on the forward strand.
AGTATATTATTGGTGGGTAAGTAAGTGCGTTTGTGGGAGTGTAACTGGGTAAGTGCCTCCCTAAGTGTGTGCAAATTACATAGTATTAAATTACATACTTTAAGTAAGCACCCACATTTAATTTCTAACACATTCATTCATACTGACTTAGTAAAATAACTATATGTTAGGTATAGCATTTCCTCTTACTCACTATATTTTTAGTTAATGTTCTCATCTAAGCTCCCTTCTATTTTGCCTTTACAGTAGTCTAGAAGCTACACATTTTCTTTCAGCTTATATAGACTCTTTTTTTTACATATAGTTTTTTCATAGTACAACCTAATTAAAACACCTGTAAAATCTCTTCAATGTTGTCCACCTTTTATTGTAATATCTGTTAACATCAGTTTTCCACTGCAAATCTCAAGTCAGAACTACAGCAATCTTCCTTCACTCTCAATAGAAAAATACCTAAAATGGCTAGCTTTACCCATGTGTTCTTACTCCTACTCCTGTACACAGACTTCCTTTCAACTTTCATTTTTGTCATACCACTTCTAAAAGGTCACTATTTTTAAACCTTTCTATGTTTCCAGTAAAAAAGTGCAATTTAGTAGTCTTTTTGCAGATCCACTGCTGCACGCTGAGCCCTGTGTAAATCTGCAGTGAATCCGCAGAGCCACACGAAAGCCTTAAAAAGCATTAATCTGCTCTTAATGCTTTTTATTTATGTTTCATTTTGTAAAATATTGACACATTCCCTACTCACAAATGTATGTACACCGCTCTGTTTTTCAGTTTTACACTGCAGTCTCTTGTGTTCCTTTCCCGCCCACATTCTTTTAGCTCTGTTTTTATAGAAACAATGTTTCCAATAGTCTTTGCTTACCAGAAGGTGAAAAGTTCACAAGACTTTCTCTAAACAGCATACTAGCTTCACCTTCACTGTAGCGCGTGTGGTTGACTGTTTGCAATTCTAAGCATATCCCAAACAACATATGTATTTTTTTTATTTTTCCAAACCAATCAAAGAGTTAGTTGCTTTTATTTCTTAAAGTCACTACCTAATTTTAGCTCCCTGTGCATCTCCATTATCCAATCAAATGTGTTCTTTTATATGTTACTTGTGCTACTCTTGCTTATCTCCAAAATAGTCAGAGTCTGGATTATGGGCCATAGTTTTGTGTGTTGGGCCAGAGAGAGTGCTAGAAAGAGTGGCATTGACAGGGACCTGGGTTTACCATATGTAGACATTACTTGTGTTGGACAGAGAGGGTTAAAGTGGAATCAATTTCTGACATTGTTTGAAAGCATTGCAGATTGCCAACATCAAGACCACATAATTATGCACTGTGGTGGCAGTGACCGAGGCACAATTACTGTGGTAGGACTGGAAAACCTAATGAAGGATACCCTTGGCAAATGTTGGAGAACACCAAGGCAGTCTGTGGGAAAAGTGTAATCAATTTACCAAAGACAAAGGTGGCAGTGGTCAACCCAATGTTAGCCACAGATGGAGAAAAACAGGAAACATGTCAATAACAGTGTATCTCCATTTCTCCAAGACCACAACATGGGCTCAATATACCGTAGCAACTTATGCTTTGACATGGACGGAATATATTGAAAAGACGGAGCCCATTTCACAAACACAGGCAACAGGGTGTTCCTCTACAACTTAAAAGACTGCATCCAGCTCTATGTGTAGTTATCATTTGCACACCATAAACACAAAGGATCTTTTCAGAGACAATCCTTTCGCTAAACACAAATACTTTTTCCTAATGTCTCACTCGGATCCGCTGATCCACTGTGGATCCTAGGTCAACTAAGGGGCCTGCTGACTATGTTGCAGGTGGATCCGCTATGGAACCGCTGATCCGTCACCAACCAAAAGCACACTTTCAATACAAAACAACAACACATTTCATACAGTGGGTGTATGAGCAGTTGTGTGGGTGGGCGTGTGAGTGCCTGTATAGGTATGTAGTGGCTGTGTGAGTTGTTCTCTGAGTGGATGTATCAGTTACTGTATGTATGTATGAGAGGGTGAGTAAGCGGCTGTATGATTGTGTAACTGGCTGTGTGAGTATCTATGGATGTGTGAGTGGTTTTCTGGGTCTCTGAGCGGGTGTATGAAATTAATGTGTGAGTGGGTATGAGGGTGTGTAAGTGAACATGTAAATGTGTGATGAATGGGTTTATGACTGGGTGTGTAATTGGCTGTGTGGGTCTCTGAGTGGTGTTTGAGTTGCTATATGGGTGTGTGAGTGGCTTTGTCAGCTGATTTCCTGAATGGGTGTGTGAGTGGTTGTGTAAGTGGCTGTGTGGGTCTGTGAGTGGCTGTATGAGTATGTACGTGGGTGTGTGAGTGCCTGTGTGGGTGCGTGAGTGGTTCTCTAGGTCTCTGAATACATGTATCAGTGATTATCTATGTGTGAGGGTGTGTGGGTGACTATATGGGTGTGTGAGTGGATGTGTGAGTGGGTGTGTGAATGGGTGTGTGAGTGGGTGCATGTGGATGTTGTTAATTGAGGTCTGGATTCCCAGATCTGCTGCGGATTCACACAGGGGCCAGGATGAGCGCCGCAGTGGACCTGCGTCTCCTCAAACACCTCAAAAATGTTTATGGCCAATTTCGTGCCTATGAGGGTTCCCTCACAGACCCCTCCATTGGTCGCATGGGATCAGGACACCTATATCCTGACTCCTTATAACCTATTTACACTTTATTCCCCCCAACCTGGAACCATGTCCCGAATGACAAAATGGCAGCAGCAACTTTTCTATCAGGTTGTGGCTAGACAGTCATGGCATTGCTGTTAGTGCTTATATCTGTGTGGTAAAGACATATGCATGGTAAAAACTTGTGTGGTAAAGGCATGCCTGGTTAAGACTTATGCGTGGTAATAGACATGTGGTAAAGGCATGCGTGGTAATGGCATGCGTGGTTCCGTCATTCATCCTTTTTAAAAGTATGTAGAGGAAGAGATGAGAGCATTCAGAACCCTCTCTCCTGATTTCACTGATGTTGCTGAAGGCAGTTATCCAATTCTCTGCATATTGCAGAGAAGCCTATCACATCGAGAAGTACATTAATAAAATGTGGCAAGAGAGGTGTTGAATAAATCACTCACAAACAGAGCCTGGGTTTATCAAATAACTTACCTAGAGTCACTCCTGGAAGCCATAGCAAGCCGTGTCCTGTCCAGATATGTGATCTGACAGTAAGGAGGATCTATGAAGTGGATCGCTTTTTCCTCTGCAACAGATCCCAGGCAGTCCGCATAGCCAACTTCTCCTCCAAGGAAATGAAACTGACCTGAGGGGTCCCCCAGGGCTCATCCCTCTTGCCCCTGCTCTTCAACTTGTATCTGCTACCATTGATCTGCTCCCTGCGCAAAAGAAAGGTCAAAACCTTTGACTCCTCCACCTCCTCAGTCTCCAATTTTCAATCCACTAGGAGCTCTATTAGTGAGTGGATGTACACAAATCAATTGTAACTATACCCTGACACAACCGAGCTGATCCTCACTGGAGGAACTGCCAACCTGTGGAACTCTAGCTTCTGGTCCCCGCTGCTGGGCAGCCCTCTATGACCAGCAGGCTCCGTAGAGAGCCTAGGAGTCATAATCAGTAACGATCTGTCCATGAAAGCCCAGATCAGCTCAGTGGTCTACCTGCTTTTTCCATCTACGCAGAATCTGCAAGATCAGCAGATTCTTAACCACTGAGGCCTTGACTCTAGTCACCTTAGCCATGGTAATCTCCTGAATTGATTATGCCAACTCTCTCTATGCTGGCATTCCTGTTTATCAACTCCATCGCCTGCAGCTGGTACATAACCAAGTGGCGAGGTTCATCTATCGTCAACCCAGACATCATCATGTCAGTCCTCTGATGAAGAACCTCCATTGGCTTCCGGTGGCTAAACACTGTGCCTTCAAGCTGGGCAGTACCATTTTTAAAGCCCTTATCAGGATCAGCCCAGCTGTCATCTCATCTAGGATTCAGTGCTATAACCCTTCTCGGGAATTACACTCATCCTATCTAAATCTGCTGACTACCCCCGCCTACAAACGGAAAAAACATGGAGGACTTAGCTTCTCAGTCTTGGCTCCACAATTTTGGAACTCGCTCCCCGTAGGGCTTAGGTTTGTGACTTCCTATACTCAGTTCAGAACATATCACAAGACCTTGCTATTCTCCCAGGCATATGAGTAAGCTAACTATCCTGTGGACGCCGCCTTCCCACCTGCTCTTAGCGCCATGAAACGCTTGGTGTACGCGTGCTTTACAAAACGTTTAACATAACATGGGCAAGATAGCAATGTGTGCATTTACATTTTCGATGCAGTCAAATAGTAGAGAATCCAAGCACTGTGACATGCAAATAAATGGGGAAAAGTGTATTTACAGCGTCTGTGTTTTGATAAAATATACAAAAAAACTGCCTAGCAAATAGAAAAATAAGCTCCAAAGCCATATGGAATATTTTATACATTATTTTATACTTATCACATAAAAAAAAGATACGCTCCCTTTAAAAAAAATTAAAGCGACAGGGTGAACAAATGAGAAAATTAGCAATTTAAAGACAGGAAGTCTAGCTATATTCATAAGATGAAAAATAGTGAATGCTTTTGCATGTTGAGGGGTAAGATGTGCATCATTTTATCAGGTTATATGTGGAAAGATGAAGGCCTGATTACTAGTGGGCTGTAAAATTCTTATACGTGCAAATACCTATATGTGCAGGAATCGAAACTCAGTAATGAGCAATCCACCCAGTAATTACTTTGTTATTTGGTGGATATTTTGGGGATCTTCTCAGGCAGGTGTTGGGTGGTGGGCACTTGTGAGCACAGAGGCTTTACAATCATGGTTCACTCAAATATTTTATAGCCTTATAGCCCGCCGTAGCGGGCTATACCGGCTATTAAAGGCCCGCTGCAGCATTAAAGACTTCAACAAGACAGCAGGTCTTTAATAGCTGGTATAGCCTTGCTATGAAGGGCTATAAGTCTATCAGAACATTCTGCCACTAGAGAGCAGAATGTTCAAACAAATTAAACAAAGGCTTCAGGAAGCGTGAGGGGATTGAAATCCAATAAACAAAGAGAGGAGTACCACCATAGAGAATCAAGAAATATTCCTAATGGGGTGTGTAAATGACAAAAGGAAAGAATTTATCCTTTTGTTAAAAACCCCTCACTCACCAACCTAGTGGTGACATGCTTCATCATCGGGGTCCACCCTGGTGGCCTAGTGTCACCAGGGTGTGCTACAACACCTGAATTACAGTGGAGCTGGTTGTGGGTGTAAGTGCAAAAAAAGGTGTGTTAAAAATTGTCCTGGTTTAACTTAGTGAGAAGATACATTTTATTTACAAGCAACTGGACAATGTTAAAAAAGTGTGGTGAGATACTAGGAGGGTAGTTACGACCAAACGTATCTCTGTATGTGATCTGGTCTACATGTTTCAACCTTAGATGGGATGTACCAGGTTTTCGTCAGGACCAAAACAAAGAAGTGGACGGTCTGCTCCCCTACAAGGCGCACCCAATCCTAAATCCTCGTTACCAAGTTAGCAAAAATCGCTACTGGTGAAGGCTCTAACCTCAGTGGGCGAGCATGTGAAGTAAAAATCAAAAGACTCCTATTCTAGTGTCTGTTGCATCGGAGGGCAGGGGGTGGTATCACCTCGTATAAAATGTATTAGTTTTGTCGTGGTGGAAGTGGCCAGTTACCTACATCCCTCCTCCGCTGCCCCGCTCAGGTTCCCTGAAGCCTTTGTTCACAGCCACAAAGAAGCATTGGAATGATGGAGCTCCGAGCCTATACCAGCCATTATAAGCCTAGAGCACTCCATTGTTTTCAATGGAGCTCCCAACATTCCAATGTTCTAATGTTTATTAGGGCAGTCATACCGTCATATGTATGGCTGTTAGGTATTTTTCCCACAATCTCATTCTACTCCCCTTTGGTTGCTTTGAATCTTCCATTCCCTAGGGATTATTCTGTGCCATGCATCTTCTTCTTGACCTGGCAGAAAATACAATGGTCAAGATAGTAAATGTGTCCTCTGATTCTTCACCCTCTTTTATTTTTCTCCCTTTTTCTCCTTCTTTGCTTGTGTTTTCTTATCTCACCACCCATACACTGTGTACTTGCCTAAACAGTGTATTGGTCTCCTAGTTCTTCTTACTGACTATATGGAAAATTTATACAAATGCAACTCAAACTGTCAAAAGTCAATTAAAAGGGCAAAAAGAGAATGGGGTAAGAACGGAACCAGCTTATTTGTTACTTAAGTTATTTAACCATACCTTGATCCGGAAGCAGGTGCTCCTCCGTGTTATTAACTGATATTGAATTCTCTCTATGGAGCAGGTTCCTTGAATATTACTGCTTCGACATCCTCAACAGTGCAAGAAACAGATCCAACGAAGGCCAACAGAAACAAGGCAAAAGCAAAAAAGTCTGTGAGGATAAAGAAGAAAGCAAACTGCAGAATTACTAAGAGGAAGTCCCATGGGAAAGGGCCTGCGAAAGTCTTACGCCTGCTGTGAGGCAGGCGTAACATATTGACGCATTTGTGTCCTAGAAGTGGTGCAGTGAAATCTTCTAGATGCTGGTGCATCACAAAAAGTGATGCACCCGCAGCGTAAAAAAGAGACGCACGGCCTCATAAATAAGGCCCTCAAATTTACCATCTAGTCGTAATGGCCATGAGTGCAATAATACACTTGTGGGCACACTCACAATACAAATTGATCAAGCAGTTAGACAGATTTAGAACCAAAACTTGCCATAAGAAGATAACGTAAAAATGGATGACATATGGTCTTACTTCCAGAGGAACTTAAATAAAAATAAACTAAGAAATGGCTCTAAACTTCCCTTTGAGCAATAAGCTGTCAATTATTTCTTGAAACCTGGCTGGATTAGAAATCTCAAAATTGCAGAACCTGACGAGATTTTTCGCAGCAATCATCTGTCTTCAAGCGATCTGGTCTGTAGCAAAATGTGTCATTGATGTCCCTTCCATAAGTGTTCGGGAATGTCATGTCAAGGGCGGCCTTGCTATCATCCTCACTGTTGAGCTACTGTGGGACTTATTATACAACTGCCGTGTAATAACATACATTGTATCAAAGTTACATTTCCCAAAGTAAGTGTTAATTCCGTAGACTTTCTACTCTTATTTAAGATTTATGTTCCCCCGACGCAGAATTCAATGTATTGATTTATAAGATACTTGATTTAATAGAGTCCATTTTCGAGTCAGAAGGAAATTCTCAAATGATAATAATGAGCAACTTTAACGCAAAGATCTCAAATGCTATGTTAAAAGCATATCAAAATAAGAACCTGGAAGAAGCCTGGTCCATTCCCAATACTGTTTTCGGCGAATGATAAAGGCTGACAAATGCAAAAGAATGCTAATGGAATCGCTAAACGGAATAAACGGCGTGATTTTAAATGGAAAAACAGATATTCCGACTGCCTTTAGCAGAATCTGGGTTTCTGGCTACTCCATTACTGATTATATCACATCCAGTCAAGACCAATGTCAGAAATTGCTGCTTCTTAATGCTGAGTTTGTTCAAGGCAGTGATCTACATATACATATAATCTCGACTTGCTCCTTCACAGAAGAAAACAGGGAGGCTCTCAAAGCCTATAAGCCGGGTCACATTACATGGAATTCTAATGACTTAACTAAGATAAATGCAGCAATCTTGCCACCACATTTTTTTCAATCTTTTGCAGAAAGAAATCTTATTCAGTCATTTGAAGAGACAAATATGAAAGCTGTCTACATGATTCAGAGGAGGTGTGCAACCCGCAAACACTCTGTAATTTCAAAAAAGAGTTCAAGGAAGCCAAACATTTTCAAAAATCCAATAAATTCATACAGCGCCAATTCATCTCTTTCTCAGACTCAAGAGGTAAAGAAATCCAAACCCTGCAAAAGAAAAGGAGGGAAGTACGCTCTTTAAATACCTAAAACATCACAGAGAAGAACTGGGAAGAATTACAGCAAGCGGCCCTACAAAAAACAGCAAAACCGTTTGGCAACTTATTTTCAAGTTCAAGTTCCCAGGCAGTAGGAAAAACATCTGCAATTCCCATCCCACAGCATGAATGGATTAAATATTTTTCTGAACTGTGTGGGAGTAATCGTGCCCCGTTGATTGGTGAGGAGGCCTCTAAGTCTACTCCTGAACTTGATTATCATATAACAGCTCCCAAGGAGAAACAGATAGAGTTGTAGATAAGGAAGGCGAGATCTTCTGCAGTGATGGGCCTTGATAAGATAAAATTACAGTGTGACCCTGGAGGGTGGAGTAGGCTCCTCACTCCGCTGTTTTCCTACAGTTATGCAATGGGCCAAATTCCAAGTTCATGCACTGGAAGTGTAGTAATCCCCCTTCACAACAAAAAGCTTTTGCCTTTCACCCTGCAGCTATCTTCAAATCACTCTTCTTGATGCATCAGGGAAGATCTTTGCCTCAAGTATTCTGGACCATCTCAAGGACTGGTCTTTGTCAGAGGGTGTGATACCTGAAGTCTAAGCGGGCTTTCGGCCAAAACACTCTATGACTGATAATATTGCACTAATGCAAACTGTAATTGATAAGTATGTGGTGACCAAATCACAGGTAGTTTACTGCAAGTTTGTTGACTTCTCTACTGCCTTTGATAGGGTTGATAAACCCACCCCATGGAGGGAACTAGTGAGATTGGGGATTCCTTTTGCCTTACTACGGTTAATCATTGCACTTCATACATCTTCTTAGTGCAAAGTCTTAAAAAGGGAGGACACGGGGTTGACTGCTAAGATTTTAATTCCAAATGGCCTGAAACAGATACAGTTTAGATCAAATTTTGTTTTCCTTTTTTTCTCAGTGATTTAACTGCCTTTTTTTTAACTCTTTTTATTAACAATCATCGATTCCAATCAGGAAATAGAGCACAGTATAATCATGCAGACAGTTCAATTAGGTACATAGACTTTTGGTAACAATATAACACATCACAGCCAGTGAGACAAATCAAGGAGAGTGCATCTCTTCAGAGGTTGGCTGCAGTGGTGGGGTACAGATGTCACCTCTATATTGGTTCCACTGCCCCCATATCCGGGTCCACTTCCTAGGGTAACCGCGGGCCACATAAATAGTTTTCTCACGGAACATACTCCAATCCATGTTAGTCTTCCAGCTGTTTAGCCATGGAGGGGTAACTGCCTCCCAAGCTTGGGCTGGGTTCCTTTTGGCCACCATAAAACTAAGCGTGGCCCATTGTGCTTGGTGCGTGTTCAAGTCTGTGGGCTCCCACACGTTAAGCAAGCACCTACGTGCCTCTAAGGGCAGTGGGACTCCCTGTCCCCATTACTCAGTGGATCTCCCTTCAATAGGACTGAACAATTGGACATTCCCAGATTATATGTAGGAACGTTTGCAGCTGACCACACCGCCTGCGACAGTCCCCCGTGGGTGCCCTGCCCATCAACACCAGTCTAGGTCCAGTCATGTATATTCTGTGCAGGATTTTAAGTTGGGCCAGGTGCAGTCTAGCAGAGATACCCACCACTCTGGGAGAGGACACTGCCTCCTGCCAGTCCCCATCATCTAGCTCTATACCGTCCGCCATCCATTTTTGCGGGAGCTGTGTGAGGGGGTCATCCATATTATGTATTTGTTTATTATAAATAAAGGAGATCGATTTCTCAGGGAGGTGCCCATCTAATTCCCTAGATTCCAATGGGGAGGACTCAGGGGGAGAGGAACCCACTGGGACAGCGGATCGCAAGGTGTGTCGTCTTTGTATGTAGCGAAAGCGTTCTGTGTTGGCTAGTTCATGTTGTTCTTGTAGGGATTTTAATGTCTCCCTTGTCCCACATGTCCTGGTTGTGGGAGATGCCTATCATATCCCATTTGTCGAAACCCTTCGTTTGCCATAGGTTTCCCAATTTGGCAGACTCCCAAAGGGAGGTGGCAAGTGTCAATTTATCCTCCCAGCCCAGAGATCTGGTGGCGGCACGCCAGATGGACACTGAGTGCACCTGTGGGGCCGGTTAAAGCTGGGCAAACTGGTTTGGAATATAGAATTCTGTTATAATTACCCCCCAGGAGTAGCCACCTGTCCATTCGATAGCCGGGGTCACCAGGGGTTCCATAGGTGCCGTGATTGATGACGGCCACGTGGGCAGCCGAATATTACTTCTTAATGTCAGGAAGGGCGATACCTCCGTCGTACCACTTCAAAGTCAGTTTACTGGAGGCTATTCGCAGTGGCCCATCCCACAGAAGCTCCCTCTGAAGTCGCTCAATTTCTTTGAAATAGGTGGGGGGAACGGCCTCTAATGAGTTCTGCAGGGCGTTGAGGAAGCGGGGGAAGGACATCATTTTAAAAAGGGCAGCCCCCCCAATAGTGACAATGGGAGAATTTGCCAACTTGCGATGTCTCTCTGCAAACGTGGAGAGGGGAAAGAGACTGTGACTGTAGCGGAGTACAGGATTCAAGGATACGAAGATCCCTAAATACTTGAACCCCGATGTACTGATTTTAATTGGGCAGTTGGAGGGCAGAGCGGGCACTCGCCCATGAAGTGAAAACAGGGGAGAGTTGGTCCAGTTGGTTTTGAATCCAGAATACCTCCCAAAGATTGCCCATATGTCCATTAGGACAATTAAAGATCTCCGAGGTTTGGTGAGATATAGTAGGATATCGTCGGCGTACAGAGATATCCTGTCTTCCCAGTCCACCGACCAGCGGAATCCTCAGATCATCAGATCCTGTCGGATCCAGGCCGCTAGTGGCTCTAGTGCCAAGGCATTTCCTGCCTTTTTTAGTGATATAGATAACATTCCTCAAAAAAACGTGCATCGAAATACATATGCTTTAATGTACACCAATGACTTGGCCATTTGTGACCTTACATCAATTGGTCTTCAGCAAAATCTATATGTGGTCTTTAAGTATGCTGAGGACAATTTCTTTAAAATAAATTTTGTGAAAACTAAGGCAGTACCTTTTAGAGGAAAGAGACAATATTGCCTCTCAGATGGAAGATCCATGGAGTTCTAACAACATACACATATCTAGGGAGGGTCTTTTTCCAGACCTTAGAAAGTACTTCACACTTCTTCCACATAGGGCTCAAGCCAACAGCTCACATAGGTGCCATAAACATAATTTATTGGTCTACGGGTAGGAGACAATTTAAAACTCTTTTAGAAATGTATCAAGGGAAGGTAATCTGAAAGCTCCTGAAGACTGAAACCTTTAAGGGAGAAGTAGGTTCTTATACTTTTAAGAAAAACCTTGAGAACACACTAGTGAATTTTCAATGCACTGTCGCCCAACTGCAATCATGGACGCCAGCACAATTAAAGTTCTTTCAGAAAAATATGTTGTCCAGATTACACTGTATACAGAATATAGTAAATTATCCCAGTTAGAAACGTATAAGCTCCACTCTGCCAACCTAACATTTAAGACTCATCAAGAATACCTGACGTTTATAATAGATCATAGCACTAGGCATGGTATAATTATGTTAAGGTTGGACGTCCTGCCATTATACAACTTTAAAAAGCATTGGTCTAACATAAGTGATAAGACTGGAACATGTGATGCTTGCAAGGGTGGGATCTAAGATATAAAGCATGTATTATGTTGCTGCCCCAGTAAGACAGTGCTGGAAGCGAGGAATCGTTTTTTAAATAAAGTTTGTTTAGAATTAATGATTTGGGTGCTTTACCAAAGTCACCTCCTGATGAATTTGTGTGTTATATTTGGAATACATTTGTAAACCATCTATGTACTAGGAGTAAATACATGTGGAGTTTTGTTATGTCTCTTATGAGTCTTTTTTTATTAATTATTTATGATTATATATCTGGTTGATCTCTGGTGAGATCTAAATCAATAACAACTAATTGATTGATAGAGTTTGAGTCATCACACAGGTTTTGCAGGGTTCTAAGAGCATTAGACAAGTCAGTCATCTTTGAAGGTGACATAATACTTTATTCTTTATGGATATTTAAGCAATTTAGAGTGACAGATTTTGTTGCTTCCTAAACAAAGACGTTACTGAAGACAAAGCCTTAGCAAAAGCTGGAGTATTGTTGCTAAGTGACACACATTGTAATGGAGTTTAAATAGGCCCAGAGGCAAATTGCAACATTTATTTTCTTTTTTTAGGTATATTGTTTGAGTCTTCATTATCTCAAATAATTAACTTTTTGACTACAAATTGAAATGCTTGGTATGTTGTTTACTAAGTTGGGGTTCCAACATATTTAAATTATTCATTTTCTAAAACAGAAACAGATATACATTTGCACTCAGACACCTGCATTCAAATTTGTCTTTTTTCCGGAGCATTATTAAATAGATACCAGATGTCAGTGAAAGCTATCCTGAGCTAGATTAAATAATCTCAAAGGTATTTATTAAAACGTGAGGCTTGCTTAGAATTTTTTTATTTAATTTAAATTGCAGACTATTTATTAGAAAACATACTTTTTTGTGTATGTGTTGTAGCGTCCTAATCAGTAGTCACTGAAGTGTCCTGTGAGCCACAATCAGAAGCACATCAGAATCATCTGTTGTCGTCATGTGTGCTACTCAGCGGTTTCCCCTGGGGTGTCCTCCAATCCTTGATACTCCTGTGGAGATGAATCAGGTGGATACTTTGACACCAAAATGCAGTTATACATTAACAAAAAATAAACTACTAGCTATACAGGCCGCCTTTTCAGAATGGAGACATCTATTGTAATCTAAGGTACAAGTAAATATTTATATAGATCGAATGTATGTCATTACATCACATACTAATACCATGCATGCCATTACTACGTGGGTATTACTACGCGATGTCAATGACAACGACATGCCATTACATCACAAATTTTTACCACGAGTATGCCTTTACCACGCATGCCATTACAACGCAAAGGCATGCGTGGTAAAGCTATACTCGTGGTTAAAGTTTGCATGGTAAGTGACAACCCTACCCCTACACAACCCCCGACCCCCAGTCCTCTCCCTACAATAACACTACACTACCCTGCACGACATCCCGACAATACCCTAAAACACTACACTACAACACTACCCTAAACCCTAAAACACTACACTACACAAACACTACAACACTAACCTAAACCCTAAAACACTACACTACACAAACACTACAACACTACCCTGAACCCTATTGCACTACACTACTCAAACACTACAACACTACCCTAAACCCTAAAGCAGTACACCACACAAACAGTACAACACTACCTTAAACCACTACACTACACAAACACTACAACACTACCCTAAACCCTAAAACACTACACTACACAAACACTACAATACTACCCTAAAACACTATACAAACACTACAACACTACCCACACTACTCCCACCCCTACACTACCGTAAACCCTAAAACACAACGACACTACCCTACCTTAAACCACTACCCACACTACTCCCACCCCTACACTACCCTAAACCCTAAAACCCTAAAACACTACAACACTACCCACACTACTCCCACCCCTACACTACCCCTATCCCTAAAACACTATGACACTACCCTACCTTAAACCACTACCCACACTACTCCCACCCCTACACTACCCCTAACCCTAAAACACTATGACACTACCCTACCCTAAACCACTACCCACACTACTCCCACTCCTACACTACCCTAAACCCTAAAACACTACAACACTACCCTAAACTACTAGCCCCACCCCAAGCACAATCAGTCTTACCTCTTTACTCGTGGTACCTCTCCAGCGTCTCCGTCTCTTCTATCGGTTCCTGCTTCCTGCTTCCAGGGGCGGTGCACATCGTTGTGAGGAAACAGCCTCAGTTTCCTCACAACGACGTGCACAGCCATTACATCGCGTGTGTTGTAAAAGCGCATGCGATGTAATGGTATGCGTAGTTTTACTATGCGTTGTAACATCGCATGAGTTGTAACACATGCGATGTAATAGCAGCACATAGTAAAAGTTGCGTTGTGATGGCTGTTCCCCATATAGAACATTGTAACTAATTCTTCAGATAGCTAAAACACAGCAGGACAAATTAGATGGTACTGTTTCTATCCAGAATAAAACAGTGTAATTCGATATGGACCAGGACAGTGAAATAAAATTAAATAGAAAGGCAGATACATTATCAAGAACTCCGACAAGAAAAATCCGAATTCTATTAACACAGAACGTTTAAATATTTCAGAAGATGGTGGAGACAAATTAGGGATGCCTAATCATGTAGCCAAATGTCCATCAATGTGTAATGTCCATTAAAAAAGTTAAGAAACAATTGATATTATGTCAAAATGTCATAATGCAGTGAAAGTTCTAATGGTAAAAAACAGACACGTTTCGCGAAGTATCCATTTCTTCAAGGTGAACGCCGTGCACTTATGATTACAAGCAAGACATACAGCTTGGAAATAACAATATAATCACTCTTGTAGCTGGTGCCTTCACCTGGTTTAATGCATTTAATTTTTTCTCTCGGCAATACGATTGACATAGTCTGGACATAGTTCCCATAACTCATATCATTAGCCAGTACAGTGATTTAATAAACATATAAATTAATTCACAACTGAATACAAATCAAAAATCGGAATATGACTCTTTGTGGTCCGTATTCACCTTCCCCCTTGGTATTCTCCAGTCCATTTGTCCATAATTATAGTGGACCTTGAATATTGGGTGGGGCAGTAAGGTCATTTTATCAAAAAAGCTTTTTAGCATTCCCAATGGAACATCCAGTAAATTCTGCAAATCTTGTCTTCCTGAGGCCGCTATTGCAGCCTCAGACCCATTCTCACAGACTACCCCTCTCTTTTGGCTACTGCACATTTAAACAATTATGTGTAACAGATCTGCACAAACACCTCCTAGACTCAATATCATTCTGACCAGCATTTCAATAGTGACTACCTCCGTTTAGTCAGCAGTCTTTTCTTTGTACCTACTCTGCCGCTGGCCGCGCGACGCGAAGGGGAGCTAAGCGAGACAGCATCTTAGTCCCACATTCCGCGCAAGCAAAACGGTGCGCGTCAGCTCCTGGCCGCCCCCTGTTTATGCGCGTCCAATGGGCGCTGGTCACCAGGTGAGAGGGGCGGCCCTTAGGGGGTTTAAAGTTTGCGCGGCAGCAAGGCTCGGGCTTTCCTGCCGTCGCGTTCCTGGCTGCTCTGCGCTGTTGCGTCGTGTGAATTCGTCGGTGTAAAGAAGGTATGTGGTCACTACTAAGCCTCCCCCCGTCCCTGGGCATGACCAGGTCGATGGGGCCCAGTGGTGCGACCACGGGGGGGTTGGTAGTGGCGGGCCGGGATCTGATTGAGCGGCGGGATAGGATGAGCGGCCGGATAGGATGTTTGATCCGGTTTCCTTGTCTTTCGGGCCTTGGCCTAGACTACATCGGGGAGGGTGCTTTGGATGGTGCTTTCTGTTCCGGGGCGGACGGGGGGGCCGTTGTGTGTTTCGGCCGTCTTCGCGGCCGCGTGTGTTGCCCCAACACCCTCCGCGGTCTCACACCCACCGTCACCGCGAGACCAAGATGTAAACATCATATCACCCCGGTGTGTTCCTTCTATTAGTATCTCGACTTCGCAGCCATCAGCTCTGCCCCGTAACAAGCTGTTCCATAACAGAAAACAGCAAATGAAGTTCCTATATCATTGGGTCCTTTAACACGGTTGATAAAGTCAATTGCTGGAAATAATAACAGATCCAGGCTTTGTATCAACGGCTGGTCGCGTCCAGGGAGACGAGTGTAGAGCGGGGTCGGGTAGTGACCGTGAAAGCGGGTGCGCGGGTTCGGGAATAATTGCAAAGGGCTGTCCAAAGCGCGTCGTGAAGCATGGTGTAATCGGCAACTGCCGCGAGTACCCGCCGCCATTGCCGACCACGAGGCAGGTCAAGTGGCAGTGTGCAGTTAAGGGCTGGATTAGCAGCGCGTGGGGATTCGGTGTATTCGGTGATTTTCAAAGCATTGAAAATAAAACATTGACACAGTATTAGTATTTGTTGTTGATACACTTGCATCTTGTACATACATGCAATGCCAACGCGTTGCTTGGAACGAGTGTAGAAATATCCGAAAAGTCTCACACGGTTCGATCCCCGGCTCCGGCGGCAGGCTGCCCAGCACCACGTGACTCCGGGCAACAGCCCGCTCAATCTCCCCGACGGCCCCCCAGCGCCCATAGACCCCCCTCGGGCCTAGAATGTGTGCACGAGGCTTTCCGCCATTAGTTGACTCTTGGAGCTAATCACCATTACATCGGTTTAGTGTTTTACGTTCGAAGTGTGTCACGGGTTAACTTCTTTCACTCAGTCGGGAGGAATGCTGGCAATATGTGGAAGCCTGAAATTAATGCTCCGAAGGCATTTTGACATTTTGTTGTGCTGGGCATTGAGGGGAGACCTGGCTAAATGATAAACTTAAAAGGTATTTGCACCTGTGGTGTTACCTCTGTTCATATTAGTCACATTAATCGGACTTTTCCATGCACCTTTTCTGCTTCTTGAATTTTCACACTGTCTTGTGTACAAATATGGAGACGATGTGGTCTGTCGGCTAGACTGCCGACTTTGGTGCTAGTAACCAAGGTTCGAGCCTCGGGGTCGCGTTCACATTTACAGCTCTTCGCTGCTCCTCGTAGAATGTCTGGCGCCACGTAAACGATGAGCTCTTCCCGAACTGGAATAATTATATTTCCGTTTGTCCATAATATACAGAAGTATTGACTTTGCTGATTATATTTCCTTGCTTCGAAGATCAAAATTGACCAAGGTTCATATTGTAATGTTCGAGCCCTTGGAAGGGTTTGTAAGAGCGTGTGGCCTGGTGGCGAGCAGGTCCGCATCGCTTTAAAGATGGAAGTGTATTCTGGCTGCAAGGCAGCTCAGTGTACAGCAAGAGGGGAAGCAGTGATCCTGGCTTTAATGACTATGGCCCATGGAAAGAAGTAGTGTCTTGAGTCCCATGGCTCTGGACGCCCAACTTTCCAGCCAATATGTACCCAGAGTTTGTCTACGCCAGAAATGTGTATAAGACTTTCAGGCCCCCTCTAGATTAAGCCTTCTGGAAAAGAGCATACAATTAGAGCACTTTCCTTTCGAGGGAACAACAGTGCCCTCTTTAATATACATTCGAGGTAACGAGAATTAGATATATGAATGGAGTATAGCGGCCAGATCGGTTGACCGCGAACTGGGCAACCGAGTGCGAGTCTCTGCAGGGACGCCAACGTCCTGCTATTATGGCCAAATCACTTAATATCCCGCGACTAACAAAATAAATGCGTCCTTGTCCAAATAAAGCGCATCTGGACCTTCGCGCGTTGTAGCTCTCAGAGAACACGGTGCTACCCTCACCGCCACCAATGTATCTATTTTCGGTAATAAAGCATAAATATGTAAATGCGTGTGTTTCTTACAATTGCGCGTATTGTTTGCCGTGGTTTCGGGGGTTGATGGCTGGATAGTTTTGGCGGGCACGCTCTCCATCTAGACCGGGGGCGTTCCACAGCCCCTATTTCCGTTATGCATTGTGCATAGTGTACACGTCACTCGGTGCTTTTGAGGGTTCGAGTTACTGGATGAAAATGGCTGATTGGTCACTCCCAGTTTTCATGATGACCCATGGAAGTGCCGATTCAGCGGAGCTGCGGGTTGTGTCGAGAGACATGTTTTTCCTGCACTGAGGGGTCTCTGTCCTGCAGGAGCCGCCCTCAAGTCCCAGCTGCACAGACTCCGTGTTTTGTGGCTGTTTTCTCTCCCGGCTATTATATTATGTTTGTCCTGCACCCAATTTTTGCCAACACAGGAGAACTTGCACATTGATTCCATTTGGACAGGCCGCATGGTGGTTGGGTCTATTGTAGGAACAGCTATGCCAGGGCCCTGTCCTGCGCTTTCAGACTCCTAGGCGCTGTATACAGTTTTTGAAGTGAAGCCTTACGAACTTCACAGCAATATTGTTTCCCCTAATTTTATATGTACAAAGACGAGGCCTTGCCACTTGTCAGATCACCATTAATTATATGTCAGCAAATTAGGGACCAAAATGGTTGAGTCGAGGTTCTCCAGGGGGTAGTCTACACGTGTCGCTGTCTATAGCCAGCATGACTACATGCTCTTTGCTGATTTTCCTATTTATTGATGTGGAGCTCATTTTAACTTAACAATGCTCCACATGTCCTACGAGCTGTAAATAAAATGTGCGGGGCTGCGCCTTTGCTCGGATGTACGTGATGGTGAATTTTTCCTGCTGTTCTTTTAAGACTCGTGTTCTGAGGAACAAGTTGCATATGTGCACCTACTACATTATTTATTTAGCCTGGTTGCATATGCACTCGGTGGAGTCGGATGTTATGTCTTAGCAAGAATAGGATACATTAAGAATTGTGCTAAAAAATAAGGAAGTCGGCAGGGTGCTAGTCTGTTGAATTCATTCACTTGGGGAATAGACAACAATTATTCGGAATATTAACACCATGGGATAAAGTCCACCTATTTGTCAGTCTGCATAGAATTAGTACAGTCAAAGCTTAAGGTAGTGGTACGGTTATTGGGCAATGAATACATGCACGTTTGTACATGGTACAGGCAGCTAATTCATGCCAAATTATATAACGTGGCGATTCGCTATAGCATAAAACGGACACTGCCGCGTAATTTTAAATGTATCATTGAGTGAGGGGACCGGGCTTTCATTCGGCGGAATTGTCTGCGAATGCATGCCATTGTTGCTTAGGCAGTTCGCTCTGGGCTGCCTTTGGCAAGCCTCTGTTCGGGAAGGGATAGCGGTCCCATGGTAGAGTACTACTTGCGTAAGCGCTTCAATGCCTGGCTAAGACACATAAGCGCTAGGTAAATGCAAAAAATGGGCCACAAGCGGCGGTCTCTCTCTTGATGCATGGCAGACCTCCGCATTGGCATCTTTACCGCACCGTTTCCGTCACCCTCTTCTTTCTTATTCCAGCTTCCAACGATTTCTTGGTCCCTTCCCCGATGCTTCTTATTTAGAGCCAACGTATTACCACAAGAAGTGAGATTATCAGATTTTAGCTGTACGTGGTGCATTGTCGTGGTAATGTTTTAGCGATCAAGCTAACAAAAAAAAAAAAAAAAAAACAATTTCTCATGCTAAACGCATCTTTCATAACCCAACTGAACATGGAAACAACGGCACAATTGCTGTAAGATTAGCTAGCCATAATTAATTGCAAGGTCGTAGTCATAGAATAACGACATATTCTTTTCCTGCGGATAAAACTCTTTTATAATATAATAGATAGCTCATTAAAGAGGCTGTCTGAGGGACACCCAGTTTTCCTCCTTACTTTACAGGTGGACTGCACAAAGTTGATGTAAGATGCTACCTTTATAATAAATGGACGTAAGATGCTTCCTTGAAACTTATTGAGGCTCTTTAACACGCAACTTGGCAGAACGAGGTGCTATACTGAGTCCATTGGACAGATGTGCTACCATCTTCAAATCCACTTGCATTGAATTCTTTCAAAGCCCAAAGCCCCTATCTGTTGTACAGTAGCATGAGGTGTTGACAAGTGGAAGCAGTCACAACCGCGGAGCCTACATTGGCTAAGGTTCATTTACAAACATATCCAAATCGCGCGATAGGGACCTAACTGGCACGTGTGCAAGTATCAAAGGCAAACAACAGGTGAGAAGCAGCAAACAGTGTGTTACGAGAGAAAAGTGGCATGGGCATGTCACAAAGGAGTTCGAAACGCAGGTACAAAGATAATACTGCAATAAATGGCAAACACTCCACAGGGACTTAAGAGAGGCATGCCTTTGACTTTGTTCACTCTACATATAGGCGCGGGCACTGTAAGATTGCCGGAGGTCGTTGCCTGTCACGTACTTACCCAATTAACAATTTGATTAGTACTAGGGTTATTCTTACTGCACTACTCTTCCCAAGCAGAAGATAGAGTGCCTTTAAGTACCATGCATTTATACATGGACAATGCAGGCGTAAGTGAGTAATTAAAGCAGTAGACGTGATGTATTACATTGACGGGGAAGGTTACAAGGTATAGGAGTCCCATAGCCTTCATAGTCCACAGGGCCATATTAGAAGGATTCCAGTTTGTGAGCGGCAAGTAACAAGCTACAACTAATACTAATCAGCCATCGGCACAGTATTGATGCGCTTCCACGGGAAGCAATAACGTCATGCCAGCGATATCTCCAACATTGTGTGATGCCTAGTGTGCTAGCACAAGGCATGTAAGATAGTCACCGTCATCGGGTCAATCAGCTTCGACTAGCGTCCACATGAAGGGTGGGAACAATGGCATGTTGGTCTATTACGACTGTAGAAACTGTGGGTGTATGTGATGAAGAATAAGGGGACGAGTTGAGCGGTGACACTAAATAGGGCTCGACAAACTACAATTGTCATTGGCGAGATGCGGCATGTTAATAAGTGACCTAGTCCAAATGCGGCAATACTGCATCTGGCTCCAAACAGGCTTTACCAGGGTAGCGAGTGGGGCATTGTGATCCCTGTTTCATTGCAGAGAACAGGATTGGTAGACAAAAGGGGGCAGGGCTGCTAATGAATGCTTTCTGTCCCCAGGCAGGAACCGCACTGGGAAATGACCCTACCCACACGGTTCCAAGTATCGCCTGAGGTAGCAGTCGGTAATTTAAGACCTCAGATGGCCGTAGGAGGTAGACTCAGTCAGGTTACTGTGTAACGAAAGTGACGAACATCCAATACACCTTATTGCAAGTCGTCTAGGATATAATGCATTGGTAATAGGGCAAATGCATGTGTGTCAGATGTGGGAAGGGGCAATCCATTCGAAACTCAGGCTCTTAGTGTAAGGCGCCAGTGACATGCGGAACACTGCCAGCTGAGGGGTATACAAACAACCCAGTGGGCCATAGCACGGACGTTACCCGAAGGCGTGAGCTCTTCTCGATAAGTACAGGAAACGACAGGTAATATGGCACAAAAGCAGACGCTAAGTTACATGAGGTAAAGTGATGGTGAGGCAAACAAAATACATGAGGTAGCAAACAGTGCATTACAGAAGGGACAAGTGATAAGTGTGCAGGTTACAAGAGCGTCAGGATACAGGTACAAGAGTCCCATATCCTTCTGAGTCCACAGTGCTATATTAGAAAGGATTCCAGTTGGTGTGCTGCATAAGTGGGTATTGACAGCGGTATACATGGTGTTCCAGGGGACGGCGAGGGTCACAAGGTACAGGAGTCCCATATCCTTTACAGTCCACGGTGGGGCGTTAGAAGGCTTCTAGTTTTATGAGCTGCAAGTAAAAAGCTACAACAATCACTGATCAGTCTTCTGCATGATACATGAGGGCTTTTCACGGCAGACATTAACGTATACATGCCATACCCATCCCTTTGGTTCCTGGGACCAATATCACCGGTCTTCTAGTAGCATCCATAAAAGATTGCAAATAACATGCAGAATGCAACAGAGAAGCTGGGCTAAGCAAGGATGTGCGGCTCCTCTTGTAGATATTGGCAGGTAAACAGCCCAGTGAAAAAACGGCAGGATTCACAAGAGGTGGAGGGCCCTGGGCCAGGTACACGAGTAAGAAGGCAGGGCGCCCCGAGCAGTGAATTATGGGTTATTCGGTCCCAAGGTGGCAAGATCATGTTGTGGTAACTAGTCCTGTGAGAGTGAGACCTGGCCTAAGAACAGTATCTACGCAATCCCCATTAGAGGCGCGGCTTGCGTAGCTAAGGGCGTGTCCACGCAGTCCTCACATGAGGTGCGGCTTATGTAACTAAGGGCGTGGCATAAGAACAGTATCTAAGCAATTCCCATTGAGGTGCGGCCTAGGTAACGGCGAGTCCTAGGAACGGTCCTAATAAATATCCAAAAGGGTGTGGTGGAGGATACTATGATAGGGGGGCACTAAACAGCGGCCGAAAGTAGCTAGGTGGGTGGGGGGCTCTGTCATCGACGGGGGCCTCCTCCAGAGCTGTGGCGGAGTACAGGGCGATCTGGAAGCAGATGGACAGTAGGGGTACCTCTGCGGCAGAAGGATACAGTCAATACCTCTGCCGGGCACAGTAGGGGTGCCTGAGCCAAGAACCTGGAGCCGAGGGGGTTCCAGGAAACAGCGTCGGCGCCCCGTTAGTCCTTCGGGCGGTCGGGGGGCCTGAACCGACCGGGGGTGTGCCTCATCGCTCCGCCCTGACAGGGGGGGCGGGAGTGAACGAAAGAAAGTGATAATGGACTGCACCGTCAGAGCATCGACTCGCCGTGCAAGAATGGCTCATTAGGCATGCGGGTCAGCGAGGGGCTGCCGCATTGGATCGCCCGTAAGATGACCCACCTTATTGCTACTTGTTGTGCAAAATAAACCTGCACCACTGCTTTCCCACAAACCTGTCTCATGAGTTTCCTTGGTATGTAAGTGGTATGGGGCGCAAAGTGGAGTAAGCGCTGGGAGTGTGGGCACTATGCCGCTGGCCGCGCGACGCGAAGGGGAGCTAAGCGAGACAGCATCTTAGTCCCACATTCCGCGCGAGCAAAACGGTGCGCGTCAGCTCCTGGCCGCCCCCTGTTTATGCGCGTCCAATGGGCGCGGGTCACCAGGTGAGAGGGGCGGCCCTTAGGGGGTTTAAAGTTTGCGCGGCAGCAAGGCTCGGTCTTTCCTGCCGTCGCGTTCCTGGCTGCTCTGCGCTGTTCCCTCCCTGGCCCAGACCCAGCAGCAGAGCGGCAGGCATGTTTTGAACTGTTAACGGTCTGTTTTGTGTTGCAGGCGAAGTCACAGGGCGATCTGGAAGCAGATGGACAGTAGGGGTACCTCTGCGGCAGAAGGATACAGTCAATACCTCTGCCGGGCACAGTAGGGGTGCCTGAGCCAAGAACCTGGAGCCGAGGGGGTTCCAGGAAACAGCGTCGGCACCCCGTTAGTCCTTTGGGCGGTCGGGGGGCCTGAACCGACCGGGGGTGTGCCTCATCGCTCCGCCCTGACAGGGGGGGCGGGAGTGAACGAAAGAAAGTGATAATGGACTGCACCGTCAGAGCATCGACTCGCCGTGCAAGAATGGCTCATTAGGCATGCGGGTCAGCGAGGGGCTGCCGCATTGGATCGCCCGTAAGATGACCCACCTTATTGCTACTTGTTGTGCAAAATAAACCTGCACCACTGCTTTCCCACAAACCTGTCTCATGAGTTTCCTTGGTATGTAAGTGTTATGGGGCGCAAAGTGGAGTAAGCGCTGGGAGTGTGGGCACTATACTGTGAGAGACTATTTCCTCGCTTTAAACCCTTTAGGGACCGCCACCTTTTCTCTCAATTGAACAAATGCTCAGGCTGACACTCTGAATTTCACAAAATTAACTTGACTTTCCATGCTCTCCAGTCCACATCACGAACCCTGCAGTCACACATCTGGAAATAAAATGTGTTGTTGCTCTGCTTTCTGACGCGTGGATTTTCCTGGCATACTTAATGCCTGCTTCAAACAGAATCTTCCTGTCCAATGTTCCAGAGGCCTTTTGGAAAGAGCTTACTTTCTCTGTCTCTGTATTCAGTTCAGTTCAGAAATCTTTATTCGGCTACATTCCAAGCCATAAAAGAATACATTATAAAAGACAAAGAATTTCTGATTTAGAAAAAAGTAAAGAATATAAACAATATTTCTTAAAAGGAAGAGAAAAAGCAATTTACAAATGTCCAGGTGAAAAATGCTCATGATATTCATATCACTGCCCTAGACACAACAATGAAGACAGAAAGAAACCACATTCTAGTGCCAAAGGTCAACATTTTTGAGAACATCAATAAATATATAGTGCAATGATAAAATGTAATACGGACTCATTTCCGAACAATTCTAAGTTGAACTGAAGTGGAGATATATCTATAAACCATCAAACAGATAAATTCATCCTTTAAAAGCTGAAGATAATGCACAGCTGCCTGGCATCTTCTTTTATTCAAATATTTTAAAAGTGGTATTAAAAAAATGCTCCTTGGATTAATGTAAAGATTGCAGACGAACTGAAAGTGCAACGTGCTCTGCTTTGAATGCAAATCACATGGGCATACCTACAATCCAGCATCTGTATATACATTTCATGGATATGAAACCAGTAAGTGTGAGGTTCCAAACCTAAACCTTATAAGATAATATAATTGAACATGGCTAAAGTAAAAAGAAAGGTAAGGCTCGGTCCCCATTGAACAAACCAAAAGTGAGTGGTCAAAAACCCTTCTTTTACCCATCTGCTGCATGTCTCTTTTCAAATACAAATGTGCCATGTATTCCTTCTTTAACTTGGCCCTTGGTATTTTAACAATATTTAATGGGTTGTAAAAGCAATGTGACAAACCCAGGTTCCTCAATTGGGCTTTAATATAGGAGAGCCAAGGGATTTTGCTTGCCCACTCTAGTTTTAAACAATCTGTAATAATAGCACGATTCAAAACTGTTTCTTCTTTTACCCAGATATTGTGAAACAATAAAAGAGGTGCTAGTTGTATTCGAAAGGATAGGGAAATTACGCCAAGTTCACTATGACACATGGTTGCTGGGGTGCTCTGTGGCAGTCAGCAAGCGTCTCAAAAACATGTTTTCCGCTCGCTGAACACCTAAACTACTGCATGAACCCCAGACTCCCGCGCCATATGAGGTAGCAGCGCACGTGCAAACCTTATAAATCTCAATTATTACGTTCAAAGGACGTGACCCTAGTTTTTTACTAAATCTAAAAATACCTTCCAGATTTTGATTACAACCCCTAATCCTTATCTCTATTAGCTGCCGCTATGTGCTTTTTGAGTCATAAGTAACTCCTAGGTAAGAAAAAGTGGGCACCTGAAGCAATTTCTCACTGCCAATAAAAACATGTCTTTACAGTGGTAGGATGTTTGTCCAGCATCATAATCTGAGATTTGGCAACATTAGTCTTAAGGCCAAGGTCACTCATAAAATTATTAAAACCAGTCAAAAGCCGTTGCAACCCCTCCCAGGTTCGAGACATTAAAACACAATCGTCTGCATATAATAGAGCCGGTAATAACCTTCGGCCTATTTGGGGTGCATCCATGTGCCCATTTATAATAGAAATTTCCAGACCATTTATGTACAGACAAAATAAAAATGGGGCAAGCACACAGCCCTGGCAGACTCCACGGCTCATTTTAATTGGAGCAGTGAGCTCCCCGCCTGATCCGTATCGGACCCTCCCAGTTACCTCCCAATGCATGGCAGCTATGAAATGCACAATTGATGGTTCTATGCCCATCCCCAATATCTTCTCCCAGAGCATTCCTCTCTGCACCTAGTCAAAGGCAGCTGTCAGGTCCATAAACCCTAAATAAAGGGAACCCGGCTGGGCTAGAGTATATTTGTCTATGACCCGGTGCTGATTAAGGCACTGTTAAACTGTCCCCAGGCCTCTCCTGAATCCATATTGAATGTCAGAGAGCTTACCATTCTCTAGTACCCAGGCCTCCAATCTTTCTAAGATTACTCTGCCCATGATCTTACAGGTGCAGTCAATCAAAGATATTGGCCAGTAACATTTTGGAACAGCCCTATTGCCCTTTTTAAAAATGGGGACTATTGTCACAGTTCTCCAGGAGTCAGGAGGTCCTTGAGCTGCATAACAACCTAGTATATTTGTTAATAATAGAAGCCACAGGGATGTGTTGGCCAGGAACAAGTCTGCGGGTATGCCGTCAGGGCCAGAAGTGGTACAAAAGGGGGTGGCACAAAAGGGGGTGGCGATGGACGGAGCACCCGAACCAATCAAACACTCACACCCAGTCAAAAGATCTGGGTTTAATCCATCACCGTTCTTTAGCCCACTCCGTCACCCCAGTTCAGACATGGCTATATGCAAATCAGTCTGACCCTGTGCCTCATGGGAACAGTCCAGCCCGAACTGCCAAGCCATGCCTTCCCTGGACAGGAAACAAGCTTCCGAGGACTGGTTTCTGGCATTGCAGCCTTTTACAGCCCGGCTTGCTTGAATCCAGTGGCAAAGTGAGCAAGGGACTCACATCTGAGCATACCCTGCCACACTTATGGCGGCCAAAAGCGGTACAAAAGGGGGTGGCGATGGACGGAGCATCCGAACCAATCAAACACTCACACCCAGTCAAAAGATCTGGGTTTAATCCATCACCGTTCTTTAGCCCACTCCGCCACCCCAGTTCAGACAAGGCTATATGCAAATCAGTCTGACCCTGTGCCTCATGGGAACAGTCCAGCCCGAACTGCCAAGCCATGCCTTCCCTGGTCCATTACCACCCCCTTTTGTACCGCGGTCAGGGCGAGAGGCCTTATTCCTCACCGTCTGACTTAAGGCCCTTTCTACCTCATCTAATGTCGGTGGTTCCATACTTAAAGCCCCCAAATTAATATTAATGCTAAAACAGGATCACTAATAGTTTTGTATAAATTTGAGAAATGCTCAACCCAAGTCTCAGGCATAATTGCCACGTCAATTTTGCCACTGTTATTCGCAATAAAGTAATCCTGGTTAACAGTTTGCCAAAAGACTTTAGAATCTTTGGTATGACAGGGTATGTGCCGTTGTTCCCAAGCTCCCAGCCTAATTCCTAGCTTGCATTTCTGTAAGGCCTGCCTATAGTCAAGGCATAACTGTTTTACCTCTATTAAATTTTGGGGGTTTATTTTCAATGTCTTAATTAGTTTGTTATGACAACGAATACAGTCGGCATTAAACCCTCTTTTGTTATTTCATGAACTAGGCTTAGAGTTCTTAATTAAAATGGCATTTACAGTCTGAGTTATTGCCATGAAAGATGTTACCATAACTGATGGATTTATAGTATATTCCAAGCAAGCTAGAACATGAGTCAAGTTTGCTGTAATAATTTGATGTAAAACCCGATCAGGATTAATAGTGGACCACTTCCTGAGTAGCCCTTTATTTTTATCATAAATTAGTGGGTCTGATCTGATAGATATGGATGGCACATCAGTTGCAGTCACCAACTCAAGAGAGATGGGATAGTGATCACTATAATGAATGTTGTGAATATTAAAAACCAGGGATGGGGATTTAAAATACTCAGAAAAAGAAATAAAATCAATTAATGTGCCATGGCCTCTCTGTATTCAGTGCCTCGTTTCTGTAATCTTTCCATTACAATGACAAAAGAGACAACATTTTGATTTTTAAAACCCTCCACAAACTTGGCTGTGAATTATATATTTTGTTTCAGACCCCTGAGGACCAAATGTCAGAGCAACCTGACGTTTGTGCACCCCTTGCTGAAACCTTGGTCAGTACTTGCTGTACCGACCAGGTATCTGACCAGAAGACAGTGCTCCTGGCTGCTCTCCACAAATCTCTGCTGCTTCTAAAATGGATCTCAGTCCAAATATTGCAATGTTTGTCTCAAAGCCATTGTCCTCCTGGGCTCCACATCACCTGCAGTCAATGAACACTCCAAAGCCTACTATACCAGAAGCACCCATGTAAAGCTCCAAAACCTTGCTGCTCACTAACTGACCTACACAAATGACCTCATCTTTCAGGAATGTATTCCAGCCCCGCTGTAAAGTGTTCTTTAACACTATTGCGGAGCGTGATGAAGTAATGTCTGTGCTAAGGCCCAACGTGGCTCTGGTCTGCCACCTGAATACTAGCCCAAAGGTATCCTGCTCATGAAGCTATTCCAAGAGATGCAGTAATTAATGCAGTTTGGATTTTTTGCTCGAAAGACTGATGCGGACTGCCTCTCTGATTGACTCCTCTTTTGCCCTAGTTAACCATGTTTCCTGTCTCACCATATCCTGTACAGACCCCAAGAACGAGAGGGATGTAACGGGGTATTCGCTGTAGTTACTTGCCAAGGGCACTGCTAACCTCAGTAATCCTTTTGAAGGACTCAATCTACTTGCTGCCCCTCCCAGCCCGAACCACAAACAAAAAAAACATCCGAGCACTGGATTCAGCCCACTCTTTTGTTTGCACCTCCATTCCAGGAATGCGCTGAACCGGGCAAAGTATAGGTAGGATTTTGCATACCCCATTGGGGGAACAGCGTTTACAACGCAACTTTTACCACGCAGTGCCTTTACGACGCAACTTTTACAATGCAAACCATTACAACGCATTGCACTGGGGGGCGCTCTAGGATAGGGAATAGGTTTAATTTACTATCCAACACCTTCCCTACTATCCACGGGGACTGGAGTTGGAATAGTAAATTAAACAATTCACTATCCAGCGCCCCAAAGCACTATGCGTTGTAAATGCTTGTGTTGTAAAAACCGTGTTGTAAAGGCATGCGTGGTAAAAGCATGCGTTGTAATGTCATACATCCACCCCATTGACAAACATCTATTATTGAAGAACTGCACTCCCAAAGAAAATTCCAATGGAAGTTAGCTTTCCGGATAAACTGACAACATTCTAAATGCAGCGCCCCACTGTCCATTCTTGTCACCAAACCTTCTCCGTTATTAACAGATGAATAGAATTCTGAAATAACATTTTGGAATATACACTGGTTCACCGAATTCCCCTCGAGGATTCTCTGATAACAGTACATTCTGAGTGATGCAGAACTCACTGTACTCTTTCAAAGGTACCACCCCTAAAGGGGAGAGCGTGAAATCTTACGCTGGAGGGGAAGCAAATGGTTCCATCTCTCTCCTCTGAGGGACTTTCTTCTGTACGTCTTTGACAACCCCACAATCATTTTCTTGCCAATTTCGAAATCCGATCATCAGAGCTCGACAGTGCCTCCTCCTCAAGAAGCAACAAATCTCTGTATGAAACAAGGAACAACCTGGCATCTTCCTTCTCTGTCTGACTCTTGCTAAGTGCAGCTATCACCAGAATCACAAGCCCCTCTCGCCCGTCGCACTGCATGTCTTCTTCACGAGAAGGAGACATACAAAGAACAAGTGTCAGTGGACCATCCAAGGTGCATATACACACAACAAACGTCAAAGCCTTCTTGGCTGCCATCGGAAGTTGAATCGGAGACAGGCATCGGCAGAGACAGCGAATGTCCCATTGAGCTGCAGCTGAAAGTTGAACTGGCCTTTTACATGTACCAGCAAAGACTGGTGCCGGGAGAGGCATCTGCATAAAAACGTACAGTCTGATTCACAAACTGCACTTTGTAGTACTTTTTGTAACAACTCAAACTAAAATTCACAAACTGATTGTAGAGTTTTACGACTCCACTCCCTATGCTTACGTGTGTGATGTTCTCTGACCCGACTACAAAATCTCCAGGTGCAGAGAACTCCGCACACATAAGTATTCGTAGTGCAGAGTTGTAAAACTCTGCACATAGTTTGTCAATTCTGAGAAAGTAGCAAACCTACTACTAAGTTTACGTTTATTTTATTAATCATGGCCAAAGTATATTACCACAGGCAATTAAGTAAGTGTCAGTGCATTCTGTCGTCACTTTGTATAATCCCGTACTAATCCCAGTTTTCACGAAGCTCAGACTTGCTTTAGTCCCTTCTCAGCTACCAGGTTCATAGTCGGTACATAATTCAAGGTGACAAAAACTCATGTGAGCAGGTATTGTGAGGGCAATGGAAGGAGTGGTTCCATCTGCTCCTTTTCTGGTGCTATTAGGTACACCTCCATTAAAGTGACAACAATGAAAGGAACCTTCAAAGCTTATTTAGAGGCTCTTGACGGCGATGTTTTCATCTCTAAAAAGAAAATGGCAATGTTGTTTAACAATTTAGGCCCACCTTGGTAAGTATTTTTTTAAAACAGCATTTACATGATGTAAAAATTAAATCTGGCTTTGATGGAGGTGAAGCAGGTGGATTAATATGGTAACAATTCAACAGATTCAATCACTATTCTACAAACACTGAACAACAGATTCTTTTAAAGTTTTTATTGACAGCGATTTATAACAAAACAATGCAGGCATGGCATCAATACATCAAAAAAGTAAAATTGCGAAATTATCATGTTAATTACATTTTTTACAAATAAACAAAGCAAAAGAGAAAAAGAAGAACACGGGAAAGAAACACAATAATACCCCTACATAGACAAGAAATCTTGAAAAGAATAATAAAAAACATCCAATCGTTTAATTTAATCCAATCATCAACCGGTGCCCAAATCCTAGATGCCATCTGTCGCCTCCTCTTACCCTTAAGGGAAAAAACTGAAAATTCAAGCCTATGAATAGCTAATAATCTAGCTCGCCAATTCGAGAAGGTCGGGCTTCAGAGGATAGCCATTGAGAGGTTATACATAACCGAATCTGGGACATAGATATAAACAATAAAGCTGATTCATAGCGCGTATTTCTAACGACTTCTCTGTTCCCAAGATCGCAACCAAATATCACCAATTCTGGAGTCAGAGTGCACCTAATCTTAAGCTTAGTATTAATAAAACAATCGATATCGGCCAGAAAACTAAAAAGGGACGGACAAGAATAAAACGTATGAATAATATCAGCCGCGAATAACCCACACATTGCACAAGAATCTCCTTTTCTACTACCCCATTTTGAAAGGTTTTCCGGTGTATAATATAAATCCAGCATTGCCATATAGCTTTGGGTTCTAAGGGTTCCAGAAACCATGACCTCACTAGCAAGCTCTAGCACTGGCGTTAAGTCAATGCCAGTCTTTCCAAGCTTCCCTTCCCATTTAGTACTCTGGGCTAGCAAATCATCAGGGAGAACTGACAGTAAATATTGATACACCATACCTATTCTACTTCTTTTCTGTATCAATTCTATGATAGGCAATTTGTCTGACATAGAAGGTACAGCCTTCAGATGTTTATAAACAAAACTTTGAATCTGTAAATATTTTTAAAAAATCACGTCCTTTATGAAAACATAAGGTAACACTTGCCCATCCCCAACTAAATCTCCTATTTACCCAGATGGTAAACACAGCTATGATAACCTTAAATCTGGTTCTTTTATAATAGCTTGGCTCCAGCACCTGCAACAAAATACCTTTGGCCGCTTACCCCAAACCTATCTCAAAAATAGTCGGACGATTACATAATGGCACTACAGCTTTATCTCCAAGTAGTGGTACTCCCAACGACTGAGCCATCACTGTCCAGTAATACAAAACAAGATTTGGTACCGACCAACCCCCACGATCCTGCGGAAGACACATCCACTTAGCTGCGCTGCGGGACCGTCTATACCCCCACAAAAACCTCTGACAAACCCTGTCCGCCTTAATCAAACTACTTTGAGAGAATTCTAGGGGAATAGTCCTAAATAAATATAAAAACTTAGGGAGTTTTAACATTTTAAGAACTGCATCGTCCACACAGAGAGAGGTGAAGATGATCTAACCGCTCTAGTTTAGTATTAGCAGCCTCTACAACCGGAAGAATGTTTAAATCCGGAATGGTTTCAATTGCAACAGTTATACAAACCCCTAAGTATGTGGCTTCTGTAACACTAAACAACAGATTCAATCAAAAAAAGAATGTGGTGTCGGAAAGGCACTTGTTTTTGCAGCAGTCCAACACCCAGGAGAACCTGCAAACAAATTTGTAACACTAGCTGTTAGCTGCAGCTATTGGAATTGTAGAGACAAAACTATTAGAGATTAAGTAATTGCAACAACCAACAGTAAAAAGGTCCTGGAGAGATTGTTCTCCACGGAAGATGCAACATTAGAGGCTGCATTGGAAATTGCACGTGGTATTGAACATTCGGACATGAGTATAAAAGAAATGTTTGTTACAGGGGGGTCAACACGTAATTAAATCAAAGCTGTGCATAGGAGTCCCCTTAATAATAAGGGGATGGGTCCGGATGTCATGTTAGACAAAAAGGAAATAGTTTCAACTGTCCAAGGAGTTAAATTGTTTTAGCTGTTACAGCAGGTCACATTTTTAGAAATGCCAAGACCTGTCCTGCCTGCTCACATGATTTCTTCAAACGGAACAGAAAGGCCCATTTTGCAAGGGCATGCAGAGCAAGTTTCCCACTCAAATGCCCAAATGTGAGGAATTCAGCTTTCAAGATAAGATACCAGATTTACCAGAAGATGAGACCTTTGTGTCGCTCCCTGGGGAGAAAGATAATATATTGATGGTTATGGAAAAACACACATTATTTTACTCTAAAAATCAATGATGTGAAGTTCAGGATTATGGACAACTCTTGATCACCAAAGACATTGATACGAGAAGAAGATTTAAGAGTGTTCCTAACATTACACTTAATAAATCGAGAATCAAGATTTTTACTAATGGGGTGGAATTGAGGTTAGACCCCGCCCTTACTGACCAACTGTTATGCAATAACAACGTGGAGTTGTTACACACAGTGGACTAAAATGATTGTCATTGTTCAAATAAATATCGAGATGTGTTCATGAATGATGTGGGTAAAGGTTTTACACCCAAAATTAGCCTTAACGTGGATGCCAGGGCTTGTGTGAGTAAGGTCAGGAAGGTACCTTTGTACATGAGAAGTGAATTGAAGAATGAATTACAGAAAATGTATGAAATGGATGTGATAGAAGAAACTGAGAGCTTTGAATGGTTGACCACTGTAGTTCTGGTTTGCAAACCAGACCACACACCCTGAGTGTGTCATTTTGGGCTGCCTCAGCAACCACGTCTCGGTTGATTAGCAACACCTAGACGTTATTGCAGAAATATTGGAGATACTGAAGAACGCTACCATGTTAATAACTTTCGATATGTCAGTGGCACATCATCATCAGCACAATGCCAGGAATCCCAACACTGAATGAATGACTTACATAATTTTATAAAGCGCGCAATTACCCTAGAGTGTTGGCTCTAAAAATAGATTACAGAACCTCCCACCAGATTGGAAAAGATAACTCTGGAGGCAGCTAAGCTGATAGCTTTGATAAAAAGCCAAGTCTTCAACTGCTTCCTAAATTGCAGCAGGGTAGGTTGGAAGGGTAGAATAGGAGGCAGAAAGTTCCAGAGTTTCCCTCCACAGATAGAGAACGTTCTTCCACCCCATCTTGCTTTGTTTATTCTCGGGATAGTGACCATTCGTGCTGAGCTAGATCTAAGGTTCTTGCTTGGAGTGTACCAAGAGAACCTTTTGTGAATGTAGATCGGACCGGCCCTATGGAGGGCTTTATATATCACACAGTGTCTTGAAAATGATCCTTTTTCTCACGAGAAGTCAGAGCTAACCATGCAGTGAATGGGATATAGGTGCAAACTTAAGAATTTTCAACAGCACTCTTGACGCTGCATTCTACAGAGACTGCAGTTTCCTTATGAGTGCACAAATATAGAGCAATGCAATAGTCCATCTTCGAGAAGATGAGAGGCATCATCACTGCCTTTTGGGAAACATCCTTTACAACGCAACTGTTACAACGCACTACCATTACGACGCAACCATTTCAACGCAAGTCATTACAACGCATTGCGCTGGATAGGGAATATGGACTGGAGTTGGAAGAGTAAATTAAACTATTCACTATCCAGCACCCACCAATGCAAGTCATTGTAACGACTTGCGTTGTAAAACTTGCGTTGTAAAGGCATGCGTTGTAATAACATGCGTTGTAATGACATACATCCCTGTCTTTTGCATATCAAAAGGAATAAACAAGAAGATTTTTTTGAGGACCATCAGCATAAAGAATCCCGAGGAGGTAATCAAATGTATTTCTTCTGAGAAGCATAACTTAGTGTCAAAGAGGAGTCCCAAATGTCTTGCTTTCTGAACCGGCACTGGTAGCGTGCCTAAATCCGAGGGCCACCATGACTCATTCCAGAAGGTGGTCTCATTTCCAATAAGAAAAACCTTGGTTTTTTTTCAGAGTTCAGCTTCCAACAGTTTCTTTGCATCCAGCTTACTACTTGGGACATGCAGCTGCAGAAATTACTTGCCTCCTTTTTATGTCCTAAGAGATAGACACCACTATCTGAGTGTCATCGGCGTAGGAGAATGCAGACATGCCATAGATAGGAATGAGATTGATAAGAGGGGTAACAAAAACATGAAAAAGCGTGGGGCTGATGGGGGACCCCTGGGGCACACAACAGGGGAGGGGGAAAGGGGTGGCGCTTGCGTCCCCCTTCTCTACCCGATGTTTTCTGTTACTTAGAAACAATATCAGCAGAGCTAGTGCAGAGATTCTAAAACCCAGCGAATTGAGCTGATTTATGAGGAGTGAGTGATGAACCTATCAAAAGCGGCAGAGAGATCTAATTAAATCAATGCAGCTTTGCCGCCTTTGTCGATTACCATTTTCAATTCCTCTGAGGCCGCTATCAGAGCCGATTCAGTACAGTGGTTTTGCTCTGAAACCATACTGTGAGGAATCTAGCAACTTGTTGGCATCTAAAAATGCTAATATTTCCTCATTCATTGCATTCTCTAATATTTTGGCAGGGAAAGGTACTACTGTTGTTCCATTTTGACAGAGATTTAACTGTTTTTAAAAGCTCCCTGGTTGAATTTTCAGCTGAGAGTATTTTTCCAGAGAAGTATTTAGTCTTTGATGCTTTGATTAGTGCCTTTTACTTTGCAAATAATTTTTTATACTTAGCTTTTTCTTCCGGACAGTATTCGCTCCTCCACTTGCACTCTTGAAGCCTGCACTTCGATTGAATGAATTTTAATTCTTGTGAGAGCCATGGGGCTGATGGATTTTTCGTGTGACCCTTTAATATTTTTTCACGTACCATTCTAAGGGCTGCTGTATCTAGTCAGTAAGTGTAGTTGATCGCTGTGTTATTCACATTGATATCTGGGACAGGGGTTGAATTAGAGAGGATGTCCTTCAGTGCCTCAACATTAAGATTTTTCCTTGGCCGGTACTTGATGGTTCTGGGTTTATTATTACATGGAGATTTGTTAAGGGGAACCTTGACTGAAAAAAGAATGGCCTTATGGTCTGACCATACTACCAGCTGGACTTTGTCCACTTTTAATTCCTGATCATTTGTAAATACTCCGTCCAGAGTGTGATTGGCAAGATGGGTGGGTTCCTCTATTAATTGATGTAAATCGAAACTCTTAAAAGGATCGACCAAATGATCAGTATACGAGTTGTTTAAAAGCTCAAGGTGAAAATTTGAATCACCCACAATCGTGAAGCTGGAGTAATTTACGCAGGATTCCATAAAGTCCTACATTTTTGGGATAAATTTGGCCCTGTAGCCTGGTGATCGATAGATAAGTAGTCCCTGAAAATTTGTAAGTTATTTAATTTTATGCAGAAGCTAAGTGCTTCACAGTCCAGATGGAATATGGGCTGAAAAATGGCATTAATTGAGCTGCAATACACAATTGCAATTCCCCCCATCTTTCTTGTCTGTTCTGTCCAGCCTTTCAATATTATAGCCCGTTTGGATGGCGATTTTGAGATCTGGGTCAGAGAAGCTATCTGCCCAGGTCTTTGTGAGAAAAGTAATATCTGGATTGTGTTGGATCATAAGATATGCAAATTTATATATTTTTTTAATAAGGGACCTTGAGTTGAGTAAAATACAGGAAAAAACCCTCCCCGAGACTTGCCTCTCTGTTGTCTTTACAGGGGCCACTGGGAGAACAGCATGGCCCTGCTGATCCTTGCAATCTTTCTTAAAAACAAAGTTACAAGCTCGACATTTGTAACAGTCTATACTAGAGCACCAATTGTGGTTCTTACAAAAACTAAATTTGCTAGTATTCCGTAGTGCCCATAGTGCCAATATCGGCCCAGCCCCAGACCTTTCATCATACAACACACCACTCCACCAATAACCGACACAACACAGTTTGATGGAGAAAGTTGTTGCAGTTTTATTAGCATATACATTATGCTCATGTTGGGTTATCTTACGGGTCGATCCAGAGCAGTCCGCCTCTCGCGACCCGCCCACCTGATGAGCCATAACCCCCCGGAGTGTTAACCGCGGGGGCGTTTGTCAGTTTCGGGGGAAGGCCTAACCCCTCCCCTCGGCGGACCTCTATTCCGCCCCTTGCTCACGCCCCCCCCTCGGGGGGCCGAGTGTAGTGGCAACCCCCGGTTGCTCAGGTCTACAACCTCCCGAAGGACTAACGGGGCGCTGTCGGTCCTCCAGGATCCATCACAGCGTGGATCTCCCTGGGGGATAATTCTGCTCTTGCACCCAACGGTGCTCCTGTAGAGGGTACCCCTCTGTACCTTTCTGCATTGGATCGCCCTGTAACTCCGCCATGGCTCTGGGTGTGGCCGCCGCCGCCCCAGAGTCCCCCCACCTACTAGCTTCCTATTAGTACAACCTGCTGCTCCTAGTGCTTTCCGCTATATCAACCCAAGATCGTCATATCAACTTCGGGTAAATGAACCCCGTCTACATCAAAGCACACAGTGCATTTGGCAAGTAGCAGCCGAGCATGATGAAACAAGTTCTCCTATGCTTCAGGCTACTCCCAAGTTGTCGGGCGACACTATCCACCTCTCATTGGCGCCAAGGACCTATTGCACTACAATTGCAATCACCGGCCTCCTTCATTTCATGCAAGGAAAAGTCTGCTCTCTTCCTCAGCACCGCCAAGCTGGCACGCAACCAAACTTCCTTCTCCCTTCTGCCGCCCTCCGGACAGGGAACTGAGCCAGTGATGTCCATGAACTTCACAGATAACTGCCAGCTGTGCTTTGCAGGTGTCCATCAAGTGTGCCACCCCCCAGACAGTTCCTATTCTGTACCGCTGGCTGACCAGCGACCAACAAGCCCCTATCAGGTAACAACGCCACTGCCACTGGTATGCTGTCCCTTGTCTAGCATGTGGCCTTACACCCTTACTTAGACCTACTGGGGACCTATTCTCCAACCAGGTCACGCCAGGCGGCTCATTCCCCTGCCGCCGACCCTACTGTATGCTAACCAACTCCTCGCATGTTTAGCCTCACTGGAAAGACATGTAACTTCCAACCCATGGGAACCTAATTGTAAGACCATCACCTCTCAACTATGTCTGCCAACTGCGTTCTGTTGTCGGCTTAAAACACTGTGTAGAGGATCTCCTCCTGTTTGACACTTGTACAAGACGTCCCCCTGTGCCTGGCCTTCAATGGACCATATGAAGCTTGTAACAAGCCACCTATACAACTGTACATATAAGTTGTGCCACTAAGAGAACTAATCCTTCCTCGCTCTTACTTCCTGGCATGTGCACACTGCCAAAGGAATCCTTACTATAGTACCTGAAAACAACTAAGTAGATACTATCTAGGTGAAAGCTTACCCGAACACCTAGCCACGGGCCCTCCACTGCGTGACAACCCCTGTTTGTTGATTTTAGCTGTTAGAATTGCCTGGCCCCTAACGAACCCTTCACGTAAAACCAGCTAAACCAAACGCTTACATGGCCAACTAAGTGCCAACATGTGTCCCATGAATTACAAGTTAGAGGCATGCTGTAACAGCCTGATCCAAAGTGGATGCAGAGCTGAGAGGTCTCAGTGGGATCAGCTTGGAGGAGGTATGTGCGTGGCTAATGCAGGCCCAAAATTCTGTGCAACCTGATAATGCCTCCCCATGGTGCCAAAGGGCCAGAGTAAAGGAAACTGGCAATGCTGTGGTGCGACTCGTGATCGTCTCAGCGTGGGCCAGGATGCAGCAGTTAATGTGAGGCGTCTGACGGCCCACTGATCTGCAGGGCTATCCAGCTTGTTCATGTAAAGTGCTGAATAATGCCTGGTATATAGCCGCTATGCCAATTGCCTCCCTGTAATTTAGAAAAGGAGCACTTCACTACTACAATCGAAATGCATAGTTGCCCAAGATGAAGAAGCCAAAGTTTAAAGCTTTCTTGCATAGCCAACCACGAACTAGCCACCCCCTTTAGAGCTACACGCGTAAAACTGCTATGTGTGACATTTCCATATACAGTGCACGTTGAGTGACATAGGAGGACTAAGAAAACACTTTCTTGCTAGTACACATCATTGAAGATGAGGGAGACCCAATGTCAGAATTGCGCCCCTCAGACCCGCAAGCATTGTAGGCAGACCAAGGTTATCAGGCTGCTTTTGTCAGACATTCCATAGCTTGGAGTGTGCATCTGTGAGGCAGTAACCTATGCACGCAACCTAGGGCGTAAAAGTGCCTGGTCTTAAATGAGACTGCGGAGCTCAAATGGAACAGAGTATCACAAAATTACACAGTCAGTCAGAACTACCTGGCCCCGTGAGACTGGAGATTATAAGAGAAGTCCTCCATGTACCCCACAATGAGGACCCGCCCAGTCGTCCACCATTCTACCTATGAGGTTACTTGTCCAGTCACCTCGGAGCTGTAGCCCGACAGGAAATAAGACTTTGTTGCTGTTTGGTCATTGCCTAATGTAGTTAAACAATAACTGTGGGTATCGGGGAAGAAAACAAAATTCCACTATCCTGAACTGATCCGCCTGTGCCAAGGGAGTAGTCCCAACAAGGGTTTATCAATGTGCTACAGGTATCAGAGCCCCCTCCCATCCGTCAGTGGATGGGGCCTCAGATGTTCAAACTACTAATAATTATTAGAGAACAAACGGCACAACAAACCATTAATGCACATGAGATGCATAATATGCCCAAATCCACCTGTTGTTGAGCTGAAAACACATTCCCATTTGCTTTCGCATTAAATGCATGCGAACACCCCCATTATTGTGCCGTAAAACACCTTGCCCAGACTCAAGTAGGAGAGAACATCCAGTTCTGCACAGGGCCGCCTAATAAGTCCCTGCTCCCAGTTACTATCCATGAATTACATCCATGAGTGAAACCAGCACGCGACCCACACCCCGTATAGTAATGACAACTGGGGAGAGCATGTGAATCCCCGACCCTAACACACTGTCCCAGGTGTGCTATGACCCTTATACCTGTTGATAATTTAGGTGGCCCCCCTGTGGGTGGGTGGGGTGGCTCTTGTGCGCGGTTCCTGCATTAGAGACAGAAAACATTGATTAAAATGTCCCCCCCGATCCACGCTTTGCATTCTCTGCAATGAGACATGGCCCTCAATGCCCCGCACGCTACCCAGGCCAGTTGTGGTTATGAGCACTAATTAGTCAGCATTCCCTGCACCCTTCCACAATAAAGTTGTCCTCTCTTAATAATTGAAGAAAATCCATTCATAAGCTAAACACTCCTCTCCTTGGCTCTGCAGGTGTCTACCCAAGTGTTCTGATGCCAAGAGAGGCTGCCCATGCTTGCAGTATTATCCCTCTAACTGAGTAGATCCTCTGTTGTCGCATGCGCCCGTCACCAACTTCTGGTAACACACCCCTTGCCACCTCTAACAGTCTCTTTAGATCCGAGGTTTGCACAGGTTGCCCCAATGCTTAAATAACGTTTGAATATTATGTTAGACTGACCGCCTTGCATGTACCTCACTTGTACTATATACGCCAATGTAATTGGCACCCAAGATCCATTCTCCTCTTGTAATGCCAAGTACAGACTTCTTTTACTATCAGCTCTTGTTGAAACTAGCTTCTTGTAACTTTGCGTAGCTAAGTATTGTGAACACATATGGGAGTATTGGTTCTGTCCCCCTTGAGACGCGTTCTGACCACCCTCGGGCAAAGTCCGTGTTCCCACGCCAGGCGCATAGAACTGCAGAGACCAGCAACAAGGTTCCTATCACCTCAAAAAACTACCACTTCTACTCTCTATCGGGCCTCTAGCTTGAAGCGAGGTCAGCCATTCTGCTTAAAAAGAAGTGATAAATCTATACCCGCTCCCCAAGAGTTCGGCTCCAAGGTGTTAAGAGGTCATGCACTAGTATCCTCATGCAAAGCCCAGTTCCTCCTGGTAGGCCCGCAAAGTTCTTGTTAAACTTTTAATTCATTGCTAGCATGGTTACCCCCGCACCAGCATATCATGCCAGGGATGATGGATAAAGACACTATTTCGAAACACCAGGACTACGCTCATAATGATAATGATGTTATTAACGAAGTAATTCTTAGGATATGCTGTATACAACCCACCTAGACAGAGTTTGTGTGGACCTTACACGCCATGCAGGGCAATGACGTAAAGTAAATTGCAACAAGACATGCCCCACCATCAGTTTACCACTTTGTACACGTGCCAAACTACAACACAGGTAGCTTAGATGGCTGCCATGCAGTGATCCACAACGTCCTCCTCTGACCGATACCTGCATGGAAATAGACAAAAGACATCCAAGCCCGCTGACCGTGCTCAAGAAACCCCTTGGTGTCGAGTTACCTTTAGCATGTAATCATATAATTGACACAACACTTCCCAATATGCATAGGATCCTAAGGCATGCCTAATGCCTAGACCTTAATAACACCAACTAAAACACGGTGAAGCATTCCATGTTCTCCTTAACAGCAATACTAATCCCAATGAGCATCAATGACCGCTGGAATAATATTACATTGGGGCAGCATCAAATGTGTTGCCCAGTGTAAGAAGCTCTCCCTAGTAGCAATAAACGCTATGTAATGAAATAACACTACAGTTAGAAGCTCCCGCCGTCTTACAGGTGTAGTGGCAGACGCATGAAGAAAAGAGTACTATTGCCCTCTCATGTCACCAATAAAAATTGCATTCTAAATTGTACATTGTCAGTCCCAAAAGTGGTTTCTCTATGTATCGTACTGCCATATATCTAATGCGGATAAAATTAAATGCGGATGAGGTGGGGGGGGTCCCATGTTCACCTGCTCAATTTGTTGATAACTGCTCACCTACCAGCAGCTAGGTTTGGAGCTCCTTGGGTATGTGTTGACCTTGGATTGGGTGAAAACACAAAGAAAGACTGGGGAAGCAAAAGGGAGATTCACTGTAGAAATAGCTTGTACGCGTAAATATGGTATGTATAGTATCCACTCCACAGGAGCATATATGTTTGCGCCAACTCAACGTATGTTGAACTCACCCATCAACTAACTCCTCCCTGGTTAACACACATGAGCTCCCTGACCTATATATACCGTGGTAGTAGCACAATACCTGTCCATAAAATTGCCCTTAAATATGCCTACTACTTACAATGGTATCAATGCTATTGCTAATATTTAACTTATATGTTGCTTAATGTTAAGAGTACTTTCGTCATCATGGCTAGACCCAAAAGAGTCAGGGCACTGAACCATATAACAGTTATGTTTATGAGAGAACTGTTACAGGAATAAACACACAAAATTAGCATTTAAAATTATTATTTAGAGTACTTCCGTCGATCACGAATATACCCCCAAGAGTCAGGGCACTGCACTATATAACCAGATACGTTACCTGAGTTGAATGTTACAGAGAAGAACAAGCAAAATTAGCATGCCATAGAGTTGAAGCAACACAGGCAGAAGGCACACAATCTCCAGCGCAGCAAGTACAGACTGTACAAGCCAAAGTAAGAATAAATATGCCAACATTTTCAATGACAAAGAACTTCCTGGCGAGCAATCCTGCAGCACTGTATCCATTAAATCCGGCCCACTGACCACAGTGGGACAAACCCAATTACCATGCGCTTCCCTTCATGATGTATGATCCTACAAACCCATCTTGATGAGGTCCTGCAGTAATAAAAATTGAAAGTAATCAATACCTCATACCCGCCCCCCCACCATCCCCCACTGCCCCGTTCCCTCCATGTTTGTTGACCTTCCTCTTGCCGCAATCCGTCTGAAAGACAAAACAACACATAAATTCCCCAAGCCCGCCCCCCCCACCAAGAACAAGGTCGCCCTTGAGGAGGAGGGAGGGGTAGGAGAGCGCGCTCGTCACAAGCAAGTGCGCCATCCAACAAGCGGTCATGCGCGACCCCAGAAGGCCAGCGGGTGATAATCACGCAACCTGGCGTGTGCTGCCTTCTCTTCCAGCTGTCCTGCAGTAAGACACAATAAAAAGCGTCAAATGCCCCCACAACCCCCCCCCCCCATCCCCTGTGCCTGGGTGAATAGGTGAATATAAAGTCCAACATCTCACGATTGTCAATATTGCCTCATTTAATGTAACGTTCGCCTATGTATATAGTCCACTTGCCATGCACGCGTGCATCCGCTGCGTTCCTATATAAAGCGCTCTGACACCATCGGGTAACGTCCGCGCTATGCAACAGCACAAATAAATAAATAAGCAGTCGCCGACCCATTAATAAAATTACATAACACATAAAGCATGCATCCAGGACAGGAAGTGAAAATTGTCCTAATGTAGCCCCTAACGTCCATACATCGCACCGGCTCCTGCGTGTCAACATCGCGCCAGGGTCACGGCAGGGCAAATTATGTCAAACCCTCAGCGCTGCTAACGAGGTGCTGCGAGTGGGGGGGGGAGCAAGCGCGAGACTAGCATGCATGCGCGCATGCGCGAAGGCGAGACTGGCCTCCGTCCAATATAACCCCCCAGAAAGTCCAGCGTGGGCCCCAACCACGAGGACAAAGGACCGGCGAGGCCACAGGTGCCGGAGTGGAGATCAAGTTTAGGAATTACGGAGAAACACTCCCGCCCGCTCGCCTAACGCGCAAGGCCCCCAGGAAACCCCGGCCCCTTCTCCCCACACGAACAAACAAAAGAGCAACAGACCCAGCTGCCTACCTCATCTCCCTCAATGCTGCCCTCCTCCACCCCGTAACAATAGAAGCAACGCGGCCCCCCAGAACGGACCCCCTCCCCCCCCCCGCACTCCCCTATGGAAAACCACATCCTTAACCCTGCAACCATTCCACAACGTCCCTCCTCACCTTAATAAAGAAAAGGCAACGGGCAGTCACCCGCTCTGGGTCCAGGCCGGGGGGGGGGCAAGGGTCAGCGCGAGGCAGCAGCCACCGAAGAGGGCGCTTGACCCTCGCCCCCTGGGCTAAATAGTCACCCCTCCCCCCCAAGACACAGGAAATAACATCAAGGGGGGACCAATGATCCCCCCAACCACTAGACCGCTCAGAGTCTGTGCCATCCTATGGCACTAAGGGTGGCCGCCCTCGGAGGTGGCCACCTTTGGTGTCCCGGGGCAGCTAATCAAAGCTCTTCTCTTGTGTATCTTACCGATGGAGAAGGGGCCCTGGCGCCGTCCGGGCACGGACAGGTGCAGACGAGCTTGCCTTTG
Source organism: Lissotriton helveticus (assembly GCF_964261635.1). Lineage (NCBI taxonomy): Eukaryota > Metazoa > Chordata > Amphibia > Caudata > Salamandridae > Lissotriton > Lissotriton helveticus. Next base: position 1,769,668,803 of record NC_136061.1, read on the forward strand.
GTGCACCAGCAGTGTGGCCGCTGCGCACATCCAATGGGCGCCCGGTCCTTCATCTAAATTTATTACCCGAGGTGCAGAAAACCTGGACCTCTAACCTCTAGGATGGCGACCAGTAAGGAAGCGTAAGTGGAACACCTCACTGTTGACTCTATCTGCACTAACGGGATGACACCCGCAACAGACCAGAAAGTCAAGGGGAGGTTGTCAGGTAAGTTACCCTTGTTTAAAAATGTAAAAATATGCGGGACTCCTGGTGGACATAAAAATATAGTACCAGGAATTTTAAAACAGTGGTTTTACTGACGGCTACTTAAACGTTCAGCCTACGTGTATTTACAGGTGAGAAATCCAGGGTCAAAAGTAGTAGTAGTAATAACTTAAAAAGAACATAACTCCTTACTGTGACTGTTGTCACCTGCGCGTCCAGTCCTTCATCTAAATTTATTGCCTAAGATGCAGAAAAGCTGGACCGCTAACCTCTAAGATGGTGGCCAGCGAGGAAGCGGAAGTGCAACACCTCACCGTTGGCTCTCTCTGCACAAATGGGACGGCACCCGCGGCGGACCGGAAAGTCAAGGGAAGGTTGTCAGGTAAGTTACCCTTGTTTAAAAATTTTAAAATACATGGTACCCCTAGTGGACATAAAAATATAGCACATGAATTTAAAAACTGTGGTTTTACTGAGGGCTACTTAAACAACCAGCCTACACGTATTTACAGGTGAGAAATCCTGGTGAAAAGTAGTAGTAAGAACTTAAAAAGAACTCGACTCCTTACTGTAAATGTTGTCCGCACTAAACATCTTTTGTCACCTCTGAAGGGGCTCATCACTATAAGAGTACACACTTCAGATTGGCTTCTACGTTAGTGGTTTTTCAAAGAGCTAAGGACATTATTTTCAAGGGAATGAGCAGAGTACCATTCTTCCAGGATGGTATTTTACCTCATAGATAAGAAGCAACAAAAGATTGGATGCCATACATAAGACATTACAAGAAAACGGAATGACATTGAGAAGGGAAAAGTGCAGATTTGCTATTGGAGGGGCAAACTATTCAGGACATAGCTTTTCTAGAGAAGGAGTAAAGCCAAAGTACAAGTCAATAAAAGCTATTGAAGAAGCCCCCCAATCCTCTAATAAAGATCAGTCAATATAATTCCTGGAACTAGCTGACTATTACTCATGTTTTGGTCTAAATTTGGCCAGTATTGTCACACCTTTGCGTGCCTTTCTAAAGAAGAATGTGTAATGAGGGTGGAGCGAAAAGTGCATGTCAGCATTCAAGAACTTAAAGGTTGACATTGTGAAGGCACACCCTTTGAAATCATGTCATCCGAGAGAGTAATATCATGACAGGTGAAGTGAGTGTGGCTTGGGGGCAGTATTGCTGGGAAGTGTGGGTGTGAAGGTATTGTAGCTTTTGCCTCCGGAGCTCTACTGATGGTGAAAGCAACATACACAGTTATAAATAAAAAGAAGCCCTCATCTTAATGTAGGGTGTTCAACAGTTTAAAAGTTATTTGTGAGAAGCAGTTTTTGAACTTCGTACCTAGTAAGCCGTTGATTAGCCTGTTTTGCACAGAAAGTGTTGGTCTAGGCATTGCAAAGTGGCAGCTCTGGCTTCAAGAATACTAAAGTAACTTAATGTAGTTCTTGGTGCAAAACAATTTTCAGCAGATTTCCTGTCTCCTTTACTTCTGTTGTGCAACATGCATGACAGTGAGCTTGATGAGGCACAGCTGGCCCTTGTAGGTACTGTTAGTGACGTAAACAAGGTATTGGATGTGCCTTGAAAGTGGATGTTTGTTTGGGACAGCTGAAAATGGATGGGAACTTAAAGATGATCCTAGAGTGTGCCAGGAAAGGTTGGCTGGCGCCCACAGACATCGGGCGAGATAGTCGCACATTGACATGTTATTATTATTATTATTATGCGTTCTTATATAGCGCTCGATTACCCGTAGGCATCTCGGCGCTTGCCTTGGGAACCCGTCCTGGCTTTTTTCCCTGTGAGATACCCGTACTAGGCATCCCCAAGGTGAAAGCCAGGCATCCCGCCGCGGGGGGGCCGTAGTGGAGATTAAGCAGCTAATGCCCAGAGCTGCAGAGTGTGAACCCGTGATTCGAGTAGGCACCGAAACGAGAATTATCGAGTCCGTGGATATTTGGGCTCAAGACCCTGCCGCGTCGGGAATTGAACCCTGGTCCCGGGTCTGACCTCTGCTTCAGGGTCTGCCTCCTCTAACCAGTGAGCCACATTTCTCCACATGTGACTGATGAGTTGTCGCCGATAAGGGTCTGGTTAGAAGAGCCGATTTGCTAGTTGTGCTTTGAGACATGCAAGACAGTTGGAATATGTGACTCATATTGGGATTCATACAATGAGAATATGTGAGGAATTTTGGTGGAGGGGTGTAGACAAGAAAACTGAGCATTGTGTCAGGGACTGTTGTGCGTCAGTGGTGAGTAATAAGTCACAGCCTCTAGCCAAGCCACCAGGGAAGGTAGTTGAGGTACCTGTAATATCGTGACCAAGGCCTGGGCATTAGGCAATGAGGACACTGGGATGCACGGTTGCAGTAGTGGCTAGCTCCGGACTGAGCCACGCCCAGAGCCCTGGGCTATTTATTATCTCCCGCACATTGTCCCGGCATACACCAAGCCAAACCATTAAGGTGCGTTACCAGGGGGGCGGTGGTCTAGCGGACCAACCCCCAGTACAATAGGAGACGTGGACTGTTCCACTGTCTCCACAACATTACATTCCTTCTTTACCAAGAGGGACATGTTAACTGAATATAAACACTAAACATAAATGCAAAATATACCAAAGGAAACGTGCAGTCCAGTACACACAACTTCTGGGGCGAAGTACAAAACGGGACAGTCTTACTTGGTATCCTTCTCGGCTGCTTACTCAGGCTGCGACCCACCCTACGGTCGCCGACTGGCCACTGGATACATAGTCTTTGTACTTCTGGGATGGCTTCGGACAGGGTTCGGAGGTGAAATCTGTTCTAGCTGTTCCACGGCTGCGGTGCTGGTGACTGTTCAAGTGGATTGTTGCAGGGGGCTGGCTTCCGGTCACATTCAGAATCCTGGTCTTGGGTCGACGCGGCTACCAGACTGGGGAAGGTGTCCACGGCGGCTGGTTGATCAGATCCGGATGCTTCACTGTCAGGACTTGAGAATCCATTGCAGGAAGCTTTGTTGCGCCCATCGGACACTGGGAAGTCACTGTCGTCATCAGATGGGACTCTTTTGAAGTTAAGACACATTGGGTTACTTTCTCTGGCCCTCTTTGGGCGGTCACCATGGTGCCCTTTACTTCTGTGACAGTCCAGGGTTGATGCTCGAAGGGCAAATGGAATTTTCCTCCGGGGTGACAATCTTGCACTAGCACCTGGTCACCCACAGCAATGGGGCTTTCTCTAGCGTGTCTCTTCAGGGACGCTGCTTTGTGGCGTTGGGTGTTTCGGCCCATACCGGATGGTGTGGAATGGTGTCTGCTACTGTCCGGCCAAACCACAGTCGACTTGGGGGTATGCCGATACTGCAGTGGGGGGGGTGAGCCAGTACTCCCTGAGGAACTGGTACACTGCCCGTTCAAGGTTGAGCCCATCGGCCAGAGTGATATGAATCGTTTTGTTCAATGTCCGCATTACCCGTTCTACTTTCCCATTGGCTTGGGGCCATCTCGGTGTGATTTTGTGGTGCTTTACTCATGTATTCGGCTATTTCCGCGCTGGTGAATGATGGTCCATTGTCGTTGTGGAGTTCACTGAAGAGCCCAGTTTAGGAATCACCTCCGCTGCAGATGTAGATGTAACAAACTCGACTTCTGGATACCTTGAGAAGTTGTCTACCACCACTAGCATGTACTTTCCTCCTCACAGACTGCCGAAGTCAGCACTCACCCTCTCCCATGGGACGCTCGGAGCTGCTTCAGTGATAACTGGTGCTGGTTTGCTTGGTAGGCTCGTGGCTAGGCATACAGGGCACTGCTGCACCACTGACTCTTTTTGTTAGTCCAGGCCTGGGAACCAAACTTTACTGCGGAGCCTGTTCTTCGATTTGACGATTCCCTGGTGGGCGCCATGTGCCAGAAGGGCTGCTTGTCTGGTTAGGCTCTCTGGTAGTACAAGGTGCGGGCCTCACAGCAGGCAGCCATCGGATGATACAGACAGTTAATGACAGACCTGGTGCAGGGACTTCAATGTTGCTGGGGACGTTGCGGTCTGTAGTGGTGACCTAGGAAACCACCTGGATAGCGATTTGGAGGCAGTCATCGTCTAGTGTGCTGCTATGACATCCTGCAGGGATATTGGGAGAGGCCGGGACATTTCTACCACCATCCGCATGTAACCTTCCATGGCTGATGCTTCAGCTGCTTCCGGAGGGGTGGCTGGCCGGGCGTGCCGCAACAAAAAGTCAGCTGGATTCCGGGTGTCAGGTCTGTATTCCACGGTGAGCTGGAACTCTTGTTGCTGCAGGGTCCATTTCTCGATTTGCGGGGAGGGTGAGACGAAGAGCCTTGGAACAGCGGGATCAATGGTTTGTGATCCGTGATGACTGTGAATGGATGGCCGTACAAGTATATGTGAAAGGGGCGGCATCCCCATAGGATTGCAATGGCTTCTTTCTCGATTTGAGAATACCGCTGCTCGGTAGGTGTAAGGGTCCGGCTTGCATAGGCGACAGGTGCCCACTCGCTACAGTCTTGTTGTTGCGCTAGGAAGCACGTAGGCCTGTGAGGCTGGCGTCGACTACTAGCTGGGAGTTGTGCTGTGGATCAAAGTAAACTAGAGTGGTATCCGCGGACAGGACAACCTTTGTTTGCTGGAATGCCTTTTCTTGCTCTGGACCCCATGTTCAGTTTGGTGGTGGTTCTGGTGAGATCTTGCAGAGGGCCAGTCAGATCCGAGAGGTTCCTAATGAAGCGTTCATAGTATGTGACCATATCTAAAAAGCTGCGGACTCCTGACACTGATGTGGGGGGACGGCGCCTCTTGGACATCTTTCACTTTGTCTGGGTCTGGCCCGATGCATTTGTCCGAGAATCGGTATCCAAAAAAACTGATGTCTCGCCGCAGCAATTCGCATTTCTCTCTGTGCAGGGTCAACCCAGAGTCGCAAAGGCGAGTGAACACAGCGTTCAGGCATAGGAGATGTTCTTCCAGGGAGGGAGCGTGCACTAAGATATCATCGCTCACGTTGAGCACCCCCTCCAGCCCTTGCAGGATGGTCTTGATGATGTTTTGGAATACTTCCGCCGCACTTGGGATTCCGAAGTTGTGGCGTGTGTAGAGCCAAAGACCGGCGTGGGTGGAGAAGGTAGTGATTGGGCGAGAGTCCGGGTGCAGAGGGATCTGATGGTACTCTGAGTGGAGGTCCATCTTTGAGAACCACTTGTACCACGCAAGTTCGCCAATGATGTCATCTACTGTGGGTGTCAGGTGGCGCTCACGTTTGATGGCGAGGTTCGGGATCCCTTGTCCACACAGATGCAGACCGCGTCGGGCTGCTTTGGCTTCTTCGCGACCACAATGGGGGGCACCCACGGGGTGGGAATGCGCACTAGTTCAATGATTCCAGCCGCTTCCAATAGATGGAGTTCTGCCTCAACCTTTGAGCAGAGATGGAAGGCAATCCTCCTGTGCCTGAGGGAAATCGGGGCCACAGAGTTGTCTATGTGCAGCTGGACTGCCGGGCCTTTGAGGCATCCAATCCCTTCGAAGAGAGGTGTGAACTCGGTCAGCAGGCGTTCCAGGTCGTGAGCCAGCACGGTGAAGGCAAAGTGGATGAGGCGAAGGTCCTGTGCAGTACGGCAGCTGAGTAGGAATCCCAACCCTTCTTGGGAGACGTAGATCTTGGACCATTGATGAATTTAGTCATGAGAGAGATTGGCTTGGAAGACGCCGCATATTATGAGCGGGGTGTGGGACTCAAATGCGTACACTTGGACGTTGGTGTTGCGGAGGGCTGGCAGGTTGGGCAAAAGCCTGTAGATGCTGGCAGCCATGAGGCTGATGGTTGCACCTGTGTCGATGAGCTCTGCTACCGGGTGGTCTTGCACGTTGATAGTGCACATGGGCGCTGCCTGCAGGGAGGCAGAGAGGGCGTGTAGCATGTGTACCACATGCACAGTCGCTGCCTCGTCTTTGTCCATGTCGCCGCTTGATGAGTCATCTGGGAGAGGCTCGAGTGCACGCACCTGGCGAGGTGGGCCATGCGGTTGCTGCTGTGGCTTCGAACGGCAGACCTTGGAAAAATGGTGCACGCACTGCAGGGTTTTCCTTGGGCTGGGCAAGCGCCATTGTGTGGGATTGGGCCGCCACACCATTTCTGTCTGGAGCTTTGGGTCGAGGATCTTCTGGGTTTTTGTCTGGGCTCACGGGTCTCAGTACGGACGGCGCAGACAGGTTCTTCTTTGACGGCCGCTGTAGCTTTGAGCTCCATGTGGGCTGCCCTGGCTTTGGATAGTTCCTTGGAGCATCCTAGGTTCAGGATGTCCCTCATCAGCATGTTGTGTTCCTGTAGGATGCGCTCGCGTAGCTTAGAGGAGGCGCAGCCTTGAATGAATTGCACCCGGATCTCATCATCCTCATCAGGCAGGGTGCATGTGCTGGCTAACTCCTTGAGATGGGCGTAGAATACGTCAACAGATTCATCAGGGAGCTGTTTCGCTTGACGGAGGAGGAAGCACTCGTAATCTGGATTGGCGTAGGACTCAAAATGAGCCGTGATGGCGTCGCGCATCATGGCATAGTTCCTTGGGGGCCCAGCTTTGCGGAGAGTCTTCGCAATTTTGTGGATTTCCGCTCCCCTAGGTGGAGGAGCATGGGTCTTTGCCATGGGGCAGGGATGTCCGCAGGGATGTCCGCAGCGTCAAAGAATGTCTCTAAACGCTCTACCCATGCCTTCCAACGCGCAGCTTGGGAGGGCGGCGGCCCGGTGATGGTAAAGGGCTCCAATGCCGGGATGGACGTCATGCTGGCCAGAAGGAGGGTAGCGGTAAAAGGGCGAAGAATGCACGCCTAACTAGTGCAGGAGGGCGTAGGCACTCCCAGGAGCATGGTGCGGCAGCTTGCCAGTTGTGCGGTAGGTGAGCGAGGATGTAGGCCAGCACAGGCAGCTGAGGACAGGCGTCTGGGGCCCAAGCAGTAGAGCGAGGGAAAGGAGCGTGTACAGCAGGTGGCCAAGTCTTTATTGATGCAGGCGGAGCATGGCTGGTCCTAAGCGTCAGCCCTAGGAGCAGGTGGAGGCGAAAGGAGGCACCAGGCGGGGGCAGAAGACCTCCTGGGCAGAGGCAGCCAGCAGCGGAAGGTCTCTGTCGAAGTACGACTGTGGTGTATGCCATGTGCTTCACAGGACCATTGACAGGCAGCTGGGTGCCAGGGGGCAGCAGGGCTGCGCAATGCGGCTTACCAGGGTCTGTGGCGGCGGTCAGCTTCGAACCTCCCCTTGCGGCATAGAGCGCCGCAGCGACATGCAGGCCGGATCTCGGGCCGCACGTGCGCGCACACCCTTCTTGGCCGACCGCGGGGATCCGGGCAGTGACGCTGGTAGAGGGCTATGGTGTGAAGACTTTTCTTATCTGCTTGTTTATTTAACAAGCAGATAAGAAAATTCTTCACCACAGCTGTGAAGCAGGCACGGAGAGCGGAGGCGCAGGGGGTCACAGGAAGTGCAGCTCTCCCCGCACCCACCCCTGCCGGGCTCTCCCTGCCAGCGTCTGCCAGCAGCCACTGTAACCACCCACCCTCATCTTCTTACTGCAGCACCCAGGGCGTGAAGGCCAGGCTGCAGCTTGGAGGGTTAACCCCTTAGGCAGAATTACTTTTTAGGCGCACAATAAAGCTGTGTGTACTAGGGGCTGCTCTGGTGAAAAAAGGTTCATTAAGGTGTGTGGTGAAGTGAAATTAATGTGATTTTCAAAAGACAGAGGCGAGCACAGCGGGAGAACGGGGTCGTGGACTTGAGAAAGTTTTCATTATTTTTTGCAAACTAAATAACTATGGAAGTAAACAGGTACAAGTACTTCGTGTCATATTTGTTAGAATAATAACGGTCACAGCCCCCTTCCCCCACCTCCATTCGTGTTTTCATTAAACGACCCCCGCTTCCCACTTGATTCATTCACCCTTTACACACTCCGGAATCATAGAAACTGACCGACAGGTCTGCTTCCGGCGTCATTGCAAATATTCAGTGGCAACAGAATCTAATGCGACATGCGCAGAAAGAGCAGCTTGAGGCCGTCCTATCTTGATAGAGGGGCGAAAGTCAGAAAGAAGCACATGCCCCTCGGACCCTGCTGCAGCACTGTCCAGCGCCTAGAGGCCCCTTCCTCCCAGAGATCCTGCCCCGGGCTCCTTCTACCAGTAGCAGGGTTGGAATATATCTGCATTCCACTGCAGATCCCAGTGCACAGATTCCAGTGCACAGATCCCAGTGCAGATTCCAGTGCACAGATCTCACTGCAGATTCCAGTGCACAGATCCCAGTGCACAGATCCCAGTGCACAGATCCTTGTGCAGATCCCAGTGCACAGAACCTAGTGAACAGATCCCAGTGCACAGATCCCAGTGTACTGATCCCAGTGCACAGATCCCAGTGCACAGATCCAAGTGTACTGATCCCAGTGCACAGAATCCAGTGCACAGATTCCAGTGCACAGATCTCAGTGCACAGATCATAGAGCACAGACCCCAGTGCACAAATCCCAGTGCAGAATCCAGTGCACAGATCCCAGTCCAGATTCTGGCGCACAGTACATTGCACTAAAGACTATCTAACAGGCAGAAAGTTCATGTTCCATGGTCTCTTTACAGGTGAAGGAACCCTTCCCACCTCAACAAGGGAACGTGTCCGAACTATCATATCCTCAACCACATGATTTTAACAAGCATTTGCAATGCAATAGGTCTCGCATTTACTCAAGTTTAAGCTATTGGCATTGTAAAAGACAATGCGTATTATTTTTGTTTTTAAATCATAAGTTAAAGGGATTGTCATTTACAATGCCGGTAGCTTAAACTCGCGTAAATGAGACTTATTGCATTGCAAATGCTTGTTTACATAGTGCTTGCCGACCATAGCTTACATAGTCCACGAAGACCACCAGAAAAACACAGGGGTGCTGAGATTCCAAAACAAGAATATCTACATCTGCACAGTAAAAACGGTGACAAAGTCAATAGGCCTGGCTTCCGTATTCTAAAAAGGGCTTTAGCTAGAATCACTAACAGAGAGCCCAACAGCAGACAAAGCTTCACCAACATCAAGGAACAGTGCAAGCCGCTCTCCCTCTCTCTCTCTCTCTCTCTCTCTCTCTCTCTCTCTCTGTCTCTCTCTCACACACGCACACACATTGAGTGTACACAAAGATAAACATACAACAGGTCTAACACATAGATTGGGGTTACAGAAAGCTCAGCCACAGTCGAATCAGAGGCCCCTGAAATATTTAAACGTTCCCCTTACGATGGAGCCACAAAGAGTGTTCAGAAAAATCCTTCATACTTTCATCCTCCCAATCCTATTTAGCGGAAGCAAGGTACCGGTAAATAAATTCATCTATCTACCGATGAAAAGATCATCCTTATAAAAATTTATTTGAAAGACTATCCTTAACTCGCTCTGTAAGTATTTACAATTTTTAAGTAGAGCCAACAGAAAACTTTCTAAGAATAGATTTTTGGGCCTGCTTATTAGCCAAAAGCGAATTAGATTAGGTGAAAAATAATCGTAGATATTTCTTTTTCTTTTCTAATGCCTCCCTCATGTCTTCTGGAAGCAAAATTCTAATCTCAAGCCTTATCAAGCTGGACTATTCATTTAATATTAACTTTAAAATCACTTGCGAATACACCGTAACTTTGGCTACTTCACATCCATTGCTATCACTCATAAAGGAAACAAACTTGGTGGGATATTCTCAAGAACGGTTGCTAATCATCGCTAAATTAGCTTAACGCAACCTTTCACATCGCAGTCTATCATGGGAAAATAACGCTGTGTTAACGTTGTATTCTAAACCCAGCAGGGACATGCAATAGTATCACGATAACGCGTCAAAGGACTTCGTTAAAATTAAAAAACACGAATGCGAAAAAAGCGGTAATGTCCCAAAGCGCCATACAAAAATCACCGAAAAGCAGCGACAGGCCAGCAATTCCCAAGCGTCATGTGGGAAAATGCACCATAAAAGCAGAGAAAAAAACTGTGAGAGGACAATGTACGAGTACAACCACACATCCGTAATTTAGTAAAAAATGTCCACTGTCCCACATCAAATAGGCATTTCCTCACAAACAGTCACAATGTACATTGTCATGCTGTATGTATGTAAACTGTGGCCCTGATGAAAGCCAAGGGACAAGTTGCCCGGTAGGCAGAAACATGTTGGCCCGAACTGCGACAGTCATTTGTTCCATACTGTCGTTTGCGCTGTAACTATTTTTTAATTAGGGGATGTGCCTGTTTTCTATTAAAGTGTTTGTTTAGACATATCACCCTATTTTAGACTCACCACTTTTTTGTATGTTGCACTGTTTTCTCATTACTTTTCACTAACTATCACAATCAGACCAACAATTGGAGGTTCAGTGTTCACTGTAGACCACATCCAGTACTTATTATGACTGTGTGGCATGAGGTCTAGATGATCGAAGGACCCGTCAGGTCACAGTGTGGACAGCCAAATGATAGGACCGATCACCTGGTTTGTTTGATGGTTACCCACAAACTATGCATACTGGATCTGGTTTGATCAGTTTTCCAATTGAGTCTTAGACATCACAACTCTTATTCCTTTTTTCTCACACATGTGTCTCTCGCTCTCTTTCTATCTTTTAGACATTGTTACATGGTGACTGTAGCACCAACTGACATAGAGATATATTTGCCAGTTCTTGCCAGCAAGATGCTTGGCCTTTAGACCTCCTAGGTTCCTGTTTGTTATTCATATGATGTTGCTGGGGAAATGAACCAGTAGTAGGTCTTTAAACTGTTCCCTTTGACCCTACTCTCCCTGTTTGTTTTTTGATTGTATGTAAACTTCGCCAGTGCGTAAACATACATGGAACACACTGTGGAACCAAATCTCCCCTGTACCTTGCAGAGGGACAATCAACACCTCCTGCAGAGCAGACCAGACATCACATCAGTGATGATGGAGACGACCCCAAGGACAACGACTACAACAAACACCAACGGTTCATGGACAACCACCGCACCTCACATCCAGTAGCAGGGCAGCCCAGCACCATCGAAGTGAGCCCACCCCCTGCACAGACCACACCGCAGAAAGCACCCACCACCACATATGGCACCCAGCACCTCACCGAAGAACACATGGCGTTCCAACGCAGTGTGTTAGACCGCCAGAAGGAGCTGGCTGAACAGGTGCGGTTGGGGTTCACCCTCATGGCAGTCAAACTAGATGCCATACGTGGGAGTCTAAGTCCCATCAGGGACCACGTACACACCCTAACGGACACCCACAGTCCACACCATGCCCTCCAACAATCCATGGCTGGCGTCGCTGAAGTCATGACTCAGAGACAACAACAACTGTCTAGTCAGAGTGGACACAGCTTTGTCATCCGTGATTTGGGAAACATAAGGAGGGTCATGGAGAACATGGAGTGGATGAGCGGATACAGGCGCAAAGAATGGCTACCACGGCTGCACATGAGAAAGCTGTAGATGGGAACTTCCATGCCCTGCCGATCCTCATCATGGGAGGGATGCCACAAGACATATGCGCTGATGAATGCTGCTGTTACTCCTACATCCACATCTCCGGCCCCTGATGTGTCCGAGTCACACAGTGCTGCAGACCAAACACCACCACCCACCTGTGAGGCACATGAAACGTCAGAGGACAAAGATGAGGATAAATCTGCCTTAGTGGTAAGAAGGAAGCAGTAGCACTCATCTCCGCCATATGGCTTGTTTCTGCTTGGTTCTGCCCTCTGCATCATGCCCTGGAATAACACCTACCACCATCCCCAGATACACTCTGCGACACTAACCTTGAACCTCGACATGGGCTGCCATATTTTGTTTGCTCAACAATAACACAGCAATCAGCCTGCAGACTGGAATCTTCTCCTTCTGAGTAACTTGTCAATCCCTGAAGGACTCTGGCTGGCCCTCCACGGGGCAACATTGTAAAGAGTTGTCTGCATGGCCCGGTACTAAGACAGCGTCAACACTCCACTGAACGTGAACAATACATACCAATACACACAGACGTGTCATGTCTATGATCAATAAAGTATATAAGCATGGACGAATGTAGGTGAGTGATTCCCCCCTTAAGTTCATGTTGCTCATGTTGTGGGACATGAGTCACAGGGTGCATCCCTATATCATGGAGGCACATATTTGAGCCCAAAAGAAGACATGTTGTCAATTGTAGGTCACAAATGTCAGCCTATATGTAATGATTTGTGACACACGTGAAACGCTGATGAGTGGGATTCCGTACTACCTTTGACACACAGAAATGGCATTTTGAATATGTGACACCCTAAACAGCCTCTCTGTACAGAGGTTACACACCCACCATCTATTTCAAAATTATGAGATTGTTAGCACTACATGTTGCACTTACACTCGTCAGAGTGCTGTGCTTGCACAGAGGAGTGACATGCACTCAGGGAATGTGTGTTGGAATGAATGTATTTGCACATTCTGTACCTGTGGTCATTTTGTACTGTCCCATGATTACAAAGGACTGTGACAATGTGACGTACTCATGTGAAGAAATTGGCAATGATGGTGTTCCTACGGGCTATTCCTGCTGCAGCTGCAGTGGGGTGTGGTCCACCTGCCTCATCTTCCTCATCATCGTCCGGTGGATCTGGGGAATTGGTGCGTACACATATGTTGTGCAACACACAACGTACAACGATCATCTTGCACACAATGTCTGGACTGTACAGGAGCCGTCCACCTGTGATGTCCAGGCACCTGAAACGTGACTTCAACAAGCCAAATGTGCGTTCCATGATGCCCCTGGTGCGTTTCTGGGCCGCATTGTACTGCCTCTGAGCCTGTGTGTTCGGTGATCAGAGGGGTGTCATCATCCAAGGGCAGAGTGCATATCCTTGGTCACCTGTGACAGTGCAGAGAGACATGAGTCAATAGTTGATTATGTATGGTGTGTTGGCAGGCTCACTGGTTCATTGGTGTGTGATATGTGTGACTTAGTGATTCCTGTTTGACATGCACAGCTTTTAGCAAATGAACTGCATCGAAGTGTATTACATAGACTCACTGCTGCTCCTCCCTCCCCCAAGACTATTTACTAGTGTGCGCAGCGCAGTTGCATCACTTGCACTCCTACAGCATTACATTGTCATACATGTCCACAAGCCTGACAACGACACTGTGATGTTGTGCGTTGAAGGTGGGCGGCCACCTATGTGTAGGCCCATAGTAAGGATAGGGCGGACACAGACGTAGAGTTCATGGCTGGCTGAACAAGCGATGAGGTTGAGGGTAGATCTTTGGCTTATGCTGTGGTAATAGCGACTCACACAACAGCTGGCATGTATGATCCCGGACACAAGCGGGCTTGCGCTCCCTCATTTACCCCTTCGACCGAGCCCGCACCCCGGGTGCGTGCTACATTGCAACATTGTCCATTGCAGGACGGGTGGCGCCAACACTACAACAGAGACACATGCATTAGTTACTTCCTGGAAAGGCCAAACTTAACCATGCCCAGTGCCCCGGGTTGAACAACCACACCCCTACTCTGGACTGTCGTACGCCAGTCCACTTCGCTTACGCATACAGGGGGGTATGACACAGCCACATGTCCCAGGTTTCCCCACTGCCTGAGGTGACATGGTTGCATCTGCTATACACCGCACAATGTAATGTGTTAGGGCCCAGGACCCTCATGCATACATAATGGCCACACAGACACACTTAGATCGTTTGTGGATTTGGCTACAGACACGTGCGCCCGGACACTTTTATGCCAGGGTCATATGTCCAGTGACACCTGTGCTGGATGGGTGTGGTGGGGTGAGTGTAAGCCAGCCCTCAGGGAGTGGTTGGTGCTGGCAACAACAACAGTGATCAGACAATTGGTAGTTCAAAGTTCAAACAGCAGGGGTCCATGACTGGAGCTGCACAGAGTTAGTGGCCCCGAATGACGTTGATTTGCGGTGCACTGATGTAGGGCCACAAGAGAGCTGAACGGGTCCTCGTCAAAGTCCAAGGTGAATGTTGTGGAGTGTTTCGGGGGACAGTGGAAGGTGTTCTTCCAGGGCATAATGCAAAGGGCAGAAACAAGCAATATGGAGGAGATGAATGCTACAGATTCATTCTCAACACCAAGTCAGTCTCAGCTACATGAGGATGAAGAAAACCCTCAGGCCATATACTCATACGCCACCAAAGTTCAACCAGTGAGTGTCCATTAATGTTGGGCCACAGACTTAGTGGCACCGGAGCGGAAAGGGTATGCAGTCTGCGATGAGGCCTGTACAATGATATAAACTCTGCCATAAATAAATCAAGAATAAGGGGCATATTATCAAGGACCAGTGTTAAAATTATCGCCGTTTCATCGGCAGGAAACTGCCGATAAAACGGCGATAATGGGCTTGATAATACGCCCTTGTTAATTCCCATAGAAGCCCATGTTAACATAAGAACATGGGCTTCTATGGGAATTAACAAGGGTTATTATCAAGCCCATTATCACCGTTTTATCTGCAGTTTCCTGCCGATAAAACGGCGATAATTTTAACACAGGTCCTTGATAATATTCCCCTAAGTTCCAAATGTGTGACCTACTCGACCGCAGTATGGGTTGGAGGCAGCGGTCAGCAGGGACCCACAGCCATGTGTTGTTGGCTTGCGATGCACAGAGTTAGTGGCACCAGAGCAGTTGTTGGTGCTGTTCGATCACCTCCGTAACGATGATCCTTTTTTCTCCGGACTGAACCACGTCTTCCTCTTACTCCTCTCCTTGCATAGAATGATATGAACTCTGCCATTGAGATATCAAGACTCAGTTCCAAATGTGTGACCTACTAGACCACGGTGTAGGCCGAAGGCAGCGGTGGGGTACGTCAACGAGTAAGGAGTGCTGGGGCCTGTGTAGCGGAGGCCACTGATGCTCTGTGGAGGCTGCCAAGGACGCAGGCCTCAGGCCTGGAGCTTGCACCGGCGCGTGGTTGGCCCTCTTTGACACACGCCGGTGTCGGCAGGTGGGCAGTGAGGCCTGGATGCGCAGCGGTGGGCAAGACGGGTCTGGGGAGCAGAGGCCCGGGGTGAAGCAGGTGCACAGGATCACAGGTAACACTGCTCATGGCGTCGGCCTCGTGGCGGGGTGAGAGGTGCTGCCCTGGCAGACACGATGACCATTCCAGTAGAGAACCACGCCCAGAGCTATGTGCTTTTCATTCATACCCCTACGCTGGCCTGGTGTACGCCTGGTCAGCCCACTACGCTGACGCTTACAGGTGGGACATAACAAGCTTCATTTCCGCGACCTTCCCACTGGCTGAGGTGACATGGTTGCGTTGACTGTCCACTATACTCCAAACACCAGCAGTATATGTGGACATGGATATGTCTGTGGTCTGCATACTGCAGTCTGGTCAGCACATCCACGCCGCACTTGGCATTGTGTACATTCTCATGCATGGGTCACTTGCCTCCTTTGCACATGCCTGGTTCCCAACTCTCCCCACCATCTGCTATTGTGTGGCTGCGGTTCCATGCCGTTGATGCACTGTGTACATGGCTAGCCCAGGTTACCACAGTAAGTTGTGCTGTCATGTCTGGTAGGTGGACATGTTGTTTGGCATGTTGTATGTGAGTTTGTAACTTGTGCATTCCCAGAGTTGTGAGTTGCATGATTGTGGAGTTGAGGTGTGTGGTGTGTTCATTTGGTACTTACCAACGAGCAAGGCATTGTCGTAGGTGCCATCCTGGAAGCGCTGGTTGATGATGGACAGTCGGAAGATGTAGGAATCATGCACACTGCCTGGGTTGTTGGTGACGACTTTGGTGAAGAGACACTGGTGGCCCACTATTGCCTGCACATTGATGAAATGCATGTGCTTCCTGTTGTGGTAATAGTGTGCAGTGTCGGCAGGGGGCACAAGTAGGACATGTGTGGAGTCAATTGCCCCCAACACGTGCGGGAAGCCAGCTATGGCGTGGAAGCCTTGCTTGGTCTCCAGCTGTTCCTGCACAATGTGTGGGAAGTAAAGGTGCTGGGGTACCAAGATGATGATGACATCCAAGACAGGTGTGAGGAACTTCAATAGGGCTGGCTGTGAGACTCCTCCGACTCTGGCAGTTGTTGATTGGAAGGTACCAGAGGCTGCCAGATGCAGCACAGCCAGCAGCTTTGTCTGCGGAGGGTTGCTGGTTGTCCGCTGTGTTGGTAATGTGGGCAATGATGATTAGGATGCGCAGGGATGTTGTCCCTTTGAGCCTGTAGTGGGCAATGACTTCCTCTGGTGCTAGGTATGTGAGGCTGGTGTGTTTTCTGAAGGTCCGTGGCTTGTTCTACGCTGCCTCAGTGGTAGTCCGGGGGGGTGATCCTGGGGGTGGTGGTGGTGGGTGTTGTGGCCCTCTTGAGGCTCCGAGCTGCATGATCAGTAACTCCATGGCATCTGTTGTTCTTCAGGTGATGCTCTGGGCTGGTCTCCCTTTTATGATGCAGGTTGTCGCCCGACTTTGCACCAGGTAAGAGCAGGTGTCAAATCCCTGCTGCTAACGCACCTTATCGCCTGTTTTTAGGGCGAGCTGATGTTGCATTCATGCGAAGCATGAATGCATCAGCTCGCCAACTTATGCTGCCCGTATTTAAGAGAGTGGACAGCTACCAGACGCGCGCTTTAACGAGGTCGGATTTCACCTCGGGAGCGAGCGTCTAAGCTGCGCTTGCGCAGACTAACTCGCTTCCCTAACTCGCTTCCCTCGCACGCATTAACGGTACAGATACAGCCATCCCCCACCCAACCCCGCTCACCGGGCACAAGCAGGGCTTCCACCACGGGGGGGGGCTGGCACCGTCAAAGTGCCCCGACGCCCCCCCCCCCGGCTCCTCTCGTCCTGTCCCTCCGTGTCAGACCAGACTCCGCAGCCCGCTCCGTTGTTTCTCCGCCCCTTCAGTGCGTGTCACGCCTCTCCTTTCTCCCGGCCGGAAATCCCTTTTGCGTGTCAGGCCTCGTTTTCGGAACTGAACTGCAATGCCGAGAGCTTGTTCCTCTTTGGGTGGTTGTCAGTTCTTGAGAGACAGCCTGATGTCAATGGGCAAGGAAGGTAATAGTGTAAGTCTTAGAAACCAGTTTCACATTGTTTTAGCCTTTCTGAATATATAAACCACATGTCCTCGGGACTCGCGCAGATGTACTAAGGACTTTAGCTAACACCGTGCCGCTTCTTGTTTCCGTCTGCCTCCCACAGCAGCACAGGCTCAGTGCTTTGGCAGCGGCTTGAGTCGCAATCAGCTATTGGCACCGGGAAGGGGATCCAGCCCACGATCGAGCCACGTCCGATGTTTAGCGCCACTGCTTGCAGGCCCCAGAGGTCAAGAGATGCCTCTTGTTTGCCTTTATTCACTGTGAAGGGAGGCGGCTGCCATGCACAACGGTCGCCTTCTCCTGGTCGGGTGACACCCGAGGGCTTCACTGAGCTGCTCAAGTCCTCTGCATAGCCTTCAGGATCATGTGGGGTATCAATGGGGCTCAGGGCCACCGGATCATGACAGGATTAAGTGGGGCCCAGCTGGAGTTCCGTGTGGGGACCAGAGGCGGCCGTGGCGCGGACCTGGTGAGGTAAGTTTTCAAGTTTTTTTACTTTATTTTTAAACACCCCCCGCACCCCACCCATCGCGTCCCCCCAACCCGCGAGCCGCGACTGTGTGCCCTCCTCCGAAGCCTTGCCAAATTCCTTGCGTGCTGCTCTCTCTCGTTTCGCTCACAGGCTTGAATCCTGGAAAGTTAGCTCAGCCTTTCATCATTCCAAGGTCTGTAAAATTAGTACAATGGAGTTGAATAGAAGAAGCAGTTATTTACAGCCCTGTGAAACTGTGAGACTATGTCAGCAAAACACTATTGAATAATTCTGCATTTTATTCTGCCTACGGGGAACATCATTCTGCCAAGCATTAAAAGAAAATAAATACGAAATGGGAATACGTTATTTTTCACGTAACTGTGAGACGATCAGCACCTCTATCGAGTTCTCCCCTGCTCCCAGACACACATTTTCCTTGTCCCCACGTCCACTTTCATTTTTAGCCCGTACCATTCTTCAGTCCCCTGATTTCTTATCTTTCCCTTCTCTCTCTGTTTTTTTCTGCTTCTCCTTATACCTCTTCTCCTTTTTTGACTTTTTTCTCTGTTGTAAATTCCTACTCACTTTCAACTCTCATTCTCTGTTCGGTTTATCTTTCTCCATCTCCACTCTGTCCCATATTTTTCATCCTTTTTATACGTCCTTCTCTACTTCCGTATTCCTCCGTAACCCTTAACCTTCATCTATTTTGACTGCCTCCACCCTTCGTTTCACAATGTATCTCATCTTTTTTCTCTACTGGTCCTCAGTCTTTTCATGAGTCGTCTTTCGCCTCTTTCCCCCACCTGCCCCTCGCATTTCATTCAACTCACCTTCCTCATCTCTATTGTCTCTGTGCTTCTGTTCACTCTACCCTAGCTTCTTTCTCTTATTTTCTCTACTACTCTTTTTCCTCTCTAGTCTTCACTGTACTTTTTTCTATCTCTTCCTTACTCCCCTCTTTTCCACATTTCTCCTCCCTCATTTCCCTTTATTTATTCTTTACGTCTTGTCCATGCCCTCCTTTATTTCACTCAATCCCTCTTCTTCCTCTTCCTTGCTTCCCTCTACTCTCTCTTCCCCATTTCTTCTTCTTTACTCACTTTTTCTGTACACCTCCCCCTTTCCTATTTTCCATTTTACTCCCACTTATCACTGCATACCCCTCATGTTCCTTTTCCCCGCCTCTTTTCACTCATATTGCTTTCTTTTCTATACACTTCCTCTTATTCCCCTCTTTTACACACACCCTCCATCTTTTCCTTTTCCCCTTCTTTCTTTATCTCTGTCCCCTACCTTGTTTCATTGTTCACTCGTTCCATTTCTCTCTGCCCTGTGGTTGTCAGGCAGCAGAGGCGTGTCATTATTACTTAATGGTGTCTGCTGGGTTTTAACTGCTCTCAATTGTGGAAAAGAGGTACTGTATGTGTGAGAACATGGGGCTTATTCACTGTATGCCATACTGTTGGGGTGCTCTGCCTGCTCTTGGTAATGTGAGAGGGATTTGCCTGTGTCTGTCAAAGAAGGTGGTTAATATGTACGTGAGGCACATCCTGCTTGCTCTTGGGCGTTTGTGTTTTTTCTTATCTGAGGGAGGCTGTAATATCGGATCATGTTTCAGCAGCGCTGCTTCCCCCATCAGTGTCCAGCTGCCCCTCTCGAGGCTTTCCTCTTACAGGCCAAGGACCCCCACTCCCAACAACAGTAATACATGAGTATTTTGCACTCTGTGCATGTTTTACTTAAAGCTTTTTAACTTCTAAAAAAGGTCATTTAGCCCAATAGACTCGGTGCCAGTGCTCTATAAAAACCTCTGTTAGGCAGCTGCCTCAGGGCACCACCTCAAAGGGCAAATGCAGAGTACCAGACTGCAATGAAGAAGTTTAAAAATTGCCCTGTTTCTTTGGAATAGGGAGCGCCCAAGTGGCAAACTAAACATTTTGCCGGTAGTTCTGGAAATACTTGCGGCAAGCGGACCAGATTGCACGTGTCAGGGCCTATTTTACCCAGGCCAAAGTTAAATGAAGTTAAGCAGCTGAGAGGGAAAGAAGTAGGCGCCCTGGCCAGTGATACCTAGCTATATGGTATATTGCATCTGAGTTTGATATGTATTCAGTGTTCTTTTTAATGTGTTCTGTTGGTGGTGTCTGCTGCCTAAAAGAACAGTTGTGCCAGCCTCAATTTAAAAGTAATAGTAACAACCCTAACATCTTCATGACTTGTACACACAAGTTCAGGTGCTCTATTTGTGCAGTTGTGTACCATTTCTGCCACTGTTTCCCAAACTGTGAGTCGCGGCCCACTGGTGGGTCACAAGCTGTTTTTTGTTGCTAAACAAAAGTCCAAGCAAAAAATAAAGATGTATTAAAATTTGGTGCCCCCCACCCCCAAATGTGTCTCTAGTTGCGCCTCTGACTCTGAGTGTCCCACAAAAGTGTGTAAAGTGAACGAGAAATATCCAATGCAAATAAGAGCCACTAATTATTTGGGAGACTCTGCAGGACCTGGTCTTTGGAAGAAGGGTCAGCGTTTCAGTTAGTGTTTCACTATGCTGGATATTTATTGCCATCACATAATCAAAGTTAAAAAAAAAAAGCATTTGCAATGCAATAGGTATCACATTTACACGAGTTTCAGCTATTGGTATTATAAATGACTGCGTTTTTTTAATTAAAAACATTAAAAAAAAAGGCATTGTCATTTACAATACGAGAGTTTAAGCTATTGGCACTGTAAATAACAATGACGTTTATTTATCTGTTTTCAAAACCAACACATAGATAAAAGGTTTGTCATTTACAATGCCAATAGCTCAAACTTTTGCAAATGCGAGACCTATTGCATTGCAAATGCTTGTTTTATCTTATCGCCGATCTGGCTGGTTGTTGAGAATAAAGCGGAGTGGTGTTTTCGCTGCTTTTTGCACAGGAACGCCTACTCTGCATATCATTAGCGTTAGTTGCCGGGGTCATCTGTAGTGATGTTTTTTGCGGCTGCTATTGCAGGTAAACTGGTAGTATCAGCTGTTAGCACCAGCTTGTGAATAGGGCGATAAATTTATCACCACTTTGGCTGCGGTAAAGTGCAGATAACTTGGCGATAAATCCTTGAGAATATGCCCCTTGGTGTCTTTGGTGTCGATCATGTTGAGAGAAGAAAAATACTTCCTCTGCAGCTAAATAGGCAACTTGTGACCCTAGCAGCTCGCCTTTCTGCTGAGCTGACCCTTTAGTCTCTTCCTCACATTAACCAACTGTGGAAATATGTCTGCCTGAGTACCACAACTGCACAGTGGCCAACTTTCACCTGACATTTTGACCAAAAGCAGCCGGCTAAGGTGGTAGCTTTGTTTGTTTTTTCTGCTTTGTTACCTCTGACGCATCAATGCAAATCACCCTTGCAACTGCTGCACCACAGTAAGCAGGCCTAGAGAGAATGACAAGCAGAAGAATAACAGCAAAAAAACTTTTATTTCCGGTATAAATCAGCGAGAATACAATGACAAATTAGAGATAATGAATTGCTCGAATTGTGCTGCTCTTCAGACTGCTTGATGCATACATGTTTTCAACCGCCATCATATCGTATTATTTCTTGATTTACTCCGCGTTACTCAGAGAATTCATATTTGTACACCAATATTGCTCACTACTCTGAAAACCGAAGTACAAGCCGCATTTAAAACGACAGCTTCAATTGCTGCAACAATCAATTAATTGAGAGGGAGAGAGGAATATAGGGCAGTGCGATGAAGGAGATAAATAGTTGTTTAATACAAGGCAACACACTTACCTCAGAAGGCAGCTGCTTCACCGTGTAAGTAAGTGCTGCAACTTTGGAATGTGAGGTGAACGTTTCTCAGCCGCAGCGGCGGTTCTGCCTCGCTCTGAGGCTGCATACTCTGGCTGAAGTCGGATGAAACTTCAAGTTTCCTCCAACTTGAACCTAACCAATCCTGCAGCTTCTCTCATGCTGTTTAACATGAGAGAAGCTGCAGGACAGCATGAGAGAAGCTGCAGGATTGGACGGAGCAGGCTAACTGAGCGCTCCATTTGTGACTGTTAACCAGCCTATGCAATCACCCAGCTGTTTAACACAGCTGCTATGGGTGTGGCAGAAGTGAGCATGTCAGGTTGGCCGGCGCAAGACGCTGGCCAAATCTTACATGCGCACTTTGCACTTGCCATGTCATCTCAGTTATCACCCCTGCCCCGTGCACTCGCCGGCAGAAAGCTGAGTAAGTAGTAGTACATGTTCATAATGTTAATGTATTTGTTCCTCCTTTAGAGTGGAGGAGCATTGCAGCAGGTGGGTCCACGCTCCTCCGCCCTAAAGAAGGAACCACCGCTGTAGGCTCTCCTAAAGCTTACTTTAGTGGATGGTTATGGAGGAAGGGAGTGTGAGATTTAATGTTGTCTATATGCACTACACTCTATGTAAGCACATGGGTGTCTCCTTTTGTATCATTGAGAGGAAGGGTTCCGGTTGCAGAGTCAAACAAGGAGTAGATGAACAGGAACCACATCACATTCATTTAGATCAAAGGAAGAGTAAGGGAGCAGAGAGGATGGACAACGATTTGGTTTATGGACATCAAAGAGAAACGTTAGAAAACTTGAATGCTTGAAAGATTTTGTAGAATAGTTACGAACCCCCTTGAACCCTTCCAGCCAGTGATTGATGGCAAATCATGGAGGGAGATCTGTTGGGTAATACATGTTGGTATGTATTGAAGAGTGAAGATGTGTTGGGTTTTAGTTTTATTTTCTTATGCTTGTCATTATTCATAATGATATTATTAGAATTTACTGAACGGGAGAGATGTGGTGTGTATCTCATGTTATTTTGATCTGTTTGTTGTTATTCATCATGTCATAATCTGTCACCTCTATTGTGTTACGTATGTCCTCCCTAAAGGATAGTAATCATCAAACTTTTTAATGCCAAGCCTTCCTCCCAGTAGAAAAAAAATCCTCAGGCCCCCTCAAAATTTTTCACAATTATTCTATTAAATTATATCTATTAAAAGTATCCACAGTGTGTGGCTTGGAGTGTTGAAGAATATTTAGTCTCCCCTTTTGACACATACTCCCAGCTAGGATATAAATGACAAAAGATGTTAGTGATGGCCCATTTAAGAGCATAATGCTTCTTTTGGCCAGAACCTGGAGCCCCCTAGGATCACCTGAGGGCCCGTCCCCCAGTTTGAAGACCCCTGCTGTAGGGAATATAGAACTCTGGTTGGAATGTCAGCATTCTCTGGGGTACCGTTGTTACCAGGAAGGAGAGCTGGCAGCAGTCTTACCTTGTTCTGCCTAAATATTGCAGAATAAATCCCTTCCATTTATTTACATATGTGCGAGGTCATCTTTGCATGTAGTCAATTGGCAATTCAGGCTTACGCTGGGACCACCATGCCATGTGGGCCACCAAGTACACCCCCTGCATGGGTATCTCAGCACCCCGCTGTTACAGAAACACTTTGACGGATCGAGAGCCAGGGTTTCATCACGGGACAGAAATGACCAGCCAGCTCTAACCCAGCACACAGCTCAGTTCACCCTTTGCTGAGGTATTGGCAAGCTGTTTAACTATGGGCAATGCTTTTATTTGTCTGTAGCTTATTTGTTCATTTTATTTGACATTGAGTTTTAGGGGGACAGATAAGGATTATGGCATCACAATAGATAATGCTTTTAAATAAGCAGTTCAATCTAAAGGTTGTAAGACGTTAAAGTGTCTCCTGACACGAAAGCAAAAGTATGGACATAAAATTCCAGACGGCTGTCTCTGATAATTCTGTATATGCAGAGGGGTACTTATACTGAGAGAAGATCTTAATCAGTTACGGAAGGGACCAAGGATAGGTGGCACCTGCAGCTCACAAACAGGGGACTTGTATCTTAGGGGTTGGTTGAGTGGTGTGGGCCTGGTCGACACAGGAGAGCAGGCCACAAACGGATTTTACATTGTATTCTGCTACTTATGGGCCACATGCATAACTAAATCTCTTCCTAGTTGCAGTGACGGCCGGCATGAGTCGCGGGTGGGGGGGCAGGGGGTTTGGGGGCAGCGGGTGTGGGGGCAGGGAGTTATGTGGGGAGGGGGTTGCGCTGGGAGGTTAATTTAAATTTTAAAAAACTTACCTTCGGCTTCGGTCCCACGTCAAGTTCAAGTTCAAGTTCAGGAATTTATATAGCGCGCTACTCACCCAGAGGGTCTCAAGGCGCTTGGGGAAGGGGATCATTATTTGTCGAATAGCCAGGTTTTAAGTTCTTTTCTGAAGGAGAAGTGGTTCTGTGTAAGGCGGAGGTGAGTGGGGAGTGAGTTCCAGGTTTTGGCCACCAAGTAGGAGAAGGATCTACCTCCCATGGTGGATCTTTGGATACGCGGAACTGCGGCGAGGCCTTGATTGGAGGATCTTAGTTGGCGGGTGGGTGTGTAGAATGATAGTCGAGTGTTGAGGCATTCGGGCCCTAGTTTGTAGAGGGCCTTGTGTGCGTGGGTGAGGAGACGGAATGTTATTCTCTTGTTGACGGGAAGCCAGTGGAGGTCTCTCAGGTGGCCGGTAATGTGATCTTGGCGAGGGATGTCCAAAATGAGTCTCGCTGATGCGTTGGAGTTTTTTTTGTAGTTTGGCTGTGATTCCGGCGTAGAGGGTGTTTCCGTAGTCTAATCGACTTGTAACCAGTGCGTGGGTGACAGTCTTTCTTGTCTCGGCGGGGATCCAGTGGAAGATTTTTTTGAGCATACGAAGTACGTTGAAGCAAGAGGATGAGACGGCGTTGACTTGTCTGGTCATCGAGAGGGAGGGGTCTAGGATGAAGCCAAGGTTACGTGCGTGGTCTGTGGGTATGGGTGCTGAGCCCAGATCCGAAGGCCACCATGAGTCGTCCCAGGCAGAGGGGATGATCCTAGGATGAGTACTTCCGTTTTGTCTGAGTTGAGTTTTAGGCGGCTGTTTTTCATCCATACGGCTACTTCTTTCATGCCTACGTGAAGATTGGTTTTGGCGGTGTTGGTGTCTTTGGTGAGGGAAAGGATCAGCTAGGTGTCATCTGCATATGAGATGATGTTAAGGTTGTGTTGTCGCGCGATGGAAGCGAGTGGACTCATGTAAACGTTGAAGAGGGTGGGACTGAGTGATGATCCTTGTGGTACACCGCAGATGACTTCGGTGTTCTCTGATTTGAATGGGGGAAGTCGGACTCTCTGAGTTCTCCCAGCTAGGAACGAGACGATCCAGTCCAAGGCTTTTCCTTTTATGCCGATGTTGCTGAGGCGTTGTATGAGGGTGCTGTGACAGACAGTGTCGAAGGCGGTGGAGAGGTCGAGTAGAATGAGGGCAACTGTTTCTCCGTTGTCCAGAAGTGTTCGGATGTCGTCTGTTGCTGCGATGAGGGCGGTTTCGGTACTGTGTTTGGCTCGGAAGCCGGATTGTGAGGAGTCGAGGGCGTTGTTGGATTCGAGGAAGGCGGCGAGTTGGCTATTTACGGCTTTCTCGATGACTTTGGCCGGGAATGGGAGGAGGGATATGGGGCGGTAGTTTTTGAGTTCAGAGGGGTCTGCTGTGGGTTTCTTCAGGAGGGCGCTGACTTCGGCATATTTCCAGCTTTCAGGGAAGGTAGCAGAGTTGAAGGAGCAGTTGATGACATCACGGAGATGGGGTGCGATGATGGAGTCTGCTTTGTTGAAGATGTGGTGGGGACATGGGTCGGTTGGCGAGCCAGAGTGGATGGAATTCATTAGGCGGATGGTGTCTTCTGTGGTGATTGGGTTCCAGGCGTTGAGATTGTTACAGGGCGGTTTAGGTTCAGAGGGGGGTGGAGAGGATTGGTCGTTGGAGCTGTTTTCGAAGCTGTTATGTATGTCGGCAATTTTGTTGTAGAAGAAGGAGGATAACGAATCGCAGAGGTCTTGGGAGGGAGTGATGTCGTTTGAGGCTGCGGTGGGGTTGGTGAATTCTTTGACGATGTTGAATAGTTCCTTGCTGTTATGGGCGTTGTTGTCGAGTCGATTCTTGAGTGCTGATTTCTTGGTGGATCGAATTAGCTGGTGGTGTTTGCGGGTGGCTGCCTTGAAGGTGGTTGGGTTTTTTCTCCATGTTTTCTCGAGAGTACGGCATAGTTTCTTGGATTTTTTAAGGTCGTCGTTGAACCAGGGGGAATTTTTGCTGTTTTGTTTGGTGTGATGGTTTTTCAGGGGTGCTAATTCATCAGCGCTGTGAGAGATCCATTGTTTGAATTTGATGGCAGCTTGGTTTGGGTCCGATGAGAGGGCGGGTTGGTTTTGGTTGAGCGATGTGAGGAGTTGGTCGGTGGTGATTTTGTTCCATTTTCTTCGGGGAATAGGTTGTGGGGGGTTGTGGGTCAAGGTGGTTATGTAGCTGAAGTGAACACAACTGTGGTCCGTCCAATGGAGAGCTGTGGTGCGATCGAAGGAGATGTGTTTGCTGGAAGTGAAGATAGGGTCGAGCGTATGTCCGGCTATATGGGTGGGGGTGTCAACAAGTTGTTTGAGGCCGAGATTGGCCAGATTGGCCAGAAGGGTGGTGGTGTTGCTGTCATTTTTCTTTTCCAGGTGGAAGTTGAGGTCCCCTAGTAGAATGTAGTTCATGGAGGCGAGGGCATGTGGACTGATGAAGTCAGTGATGTCATCATTGAATTGTTTACGTGTTCCTGGAGGCCTGTGGATGACGGTGCCTCTGAGTGTGGTCCTAGGGTCGGTGTGGATCTGGAAGTGGAGGTGTTCGGCGGTTGTGGGGTTATCGTCGGAGCTGGTCGTGATTCGCATGGTGTTCTTATGAACGATGGCGATGCCTCCTCCTGTTTGGACGGTGCGGTCTTTTCGGATGATCTTGTAGTTGTTCGGGATGGCTATGGCGATGTCGGGTGTTGATGATGCGTTCATCCATGTTTCAGTAAGGAAGGCGACGTCCGGTGATGTAGTGTCGAGTAGGTCCCAGAGTTCGATGGCGTGTCTGTGGACCGAGCGGGTGTTCAGCAGGATGCACTTCAGGTGGTTAGATTCAGAGCTAT
Organism: Lissotriton helveticus; assembly: GCF_964261635.1. NCBI lineage: Eukaryota > Metazoa > Chordata > Amphibia > Caudata > Salamandridae > Lissotriton > Lissotriton helveticus. The sequence continues at coordinate 1,769,695,671 of NC_136061.1, forward strand.
GTTTGGGGTTAGTGGATGTGGTATGGAATTTGATGCTAGTAAATTTGCAGTAGTGGCATGCGAAAGGGCCGTGAGTACGTCCCGGGGCAGATTCGTAGCATTGAGGTGTGCGTCCGGGGTTAAGGGCTAGGAGGGTGGCGGCGTCATACGTTCTACGGGTGGAGGGGATTTTGCGGGGGCCAGGGGGTCTGGCACTGGGCGCGGTCCAGGCGCGGACGGGCGTAGACAGGCTTACCTTTGGCGCACCTTCGGCGCGACCGCTGCACGTGAACGCTGCGCGCAAAAGCATCTGCACTTCTCCTTCTCTCTGGACTGCTCCTTGCAGGAAGCAGGAAGCCTCCCTCTCCTCCCCTAAGCCAATCACAATGCTGCAATGGCGTTGCAGCCTACATAGAGAAAATGCAGTGTGCAGTGAGAGAAGCAGAAACATAAAATGGTAGAAAGCAGTGGGGCGGTGTTCCTCTGCCTAGTTGGGTCCCAACACCTGGGACAGTTGAAGGAGCCTACCATTGGGCATGCTGTCCTATCCAATCACAATAACGCTTGAAGTCACATGCACTCCACACACAAGCTCTATCTGGAGGCTCAATGTCTATCTCAGGCGCCAGGGGTCTCCCACAGATCGATCGCAAGCTATCAGTAGCCCGCACGCTGCCTCTAAGTAGCTCACATATGATAACTGCTTGTCAGCTGGTTGGAGAATATGATGCCCAATTGCTAAGGCAGCACTTTAAAACACTCTCACTGCTTCTGTGAGGCCTTTGAAGCGGACAGTACAGGACGATGCAGCCCACCCTCTTCCAGGGGAGGTGGGTGACATTTGAAAGTGGTGGGCGCAAAGTGATTTGCATACTGCACCGTAGCGAGCGGGCGTAGCGTGCGAGCCCGAACCCCAAAATGGGGGTTTGGGGGGATAACCCCCCCCAAGAAAATTTTGAAAAAAAGGAAGAAAAATCGTGCATTTTCAAGCAAATTTGAGAAAGCAGAAAGGTTAATAAAGCAATTGTGAAAGTGCAGTTATTACATTAATAGATGGCATAACATAGGTAGCTGCTTATTCAGTATAACCACAGAGCTTCATACATTCCGTCCTATTATGCTCAGGTGCTGAATTCAGACTATAAGAGTTTCATGGAAATCTCAGCTCTAAGAGTAGAAGAAGTTGCACAGCAGTTGGGAAACAGCCTTCACAAAGCATTGGGAACCACGCCTTACCTTTACCACGTTTACAGTAAATAATGGAAATAATAAAATATTAACATATTTGTGTTTTTTAGTCACATGAAATGAGAAATGTTGCCCTGTCCAATGTATCAATACCAAAAACATGCACTTACCACTACCCTCATTTTCAGGCTACCAGACCTCTGTGTGATTTTGATAGCATTTAGAAGCTTAGCCCGGGATCTTAAATCTGGAAAAATATCCACTTTCTGCCAGTACTTTTGCCCAAGCCCAAGGTAGCCCTCTGTATTTGTCTACACCTTCTAAAATCAAATGCAAGGAGAATGTTCCTGTTTTTGTTCTCCTAACTGTTCTCAAAGTGGAACAGGTGATCTGAAATGCAAAATTTAGTGAGAACCCTAGTTGACAATTTACCAAAAGGTATGTAGTGCTTCTGTTATGGCATTGGAGACCTTGGACATCTATTTTAAAACTGGGCCTAGGTGGGTGGCAGGGAAAAACACAGAAAATGCTAACAGGTAAAGAAAAATACTAGCCAAAACTAAAACACACACAAACATCACTTAGAAACCGTCTCACTTTACTGCAAACTCCACCCCAGACCTTATCCCTCACTTAGTCGCTTTGTGACTGTTAGGCAATCCTTGATACCCCATGGTATCCCTGGGTCTTTTGAGGTGCATCCAGTATCCCAAGACATTTCTCTAGATATCCACACAAGATTAATTACAACACCGACCATTGACAGTACATTTCAACACCACAGCATATTTACTGAACTGAAATAATGTGTTTTTTGTGCAAGAATCATGTATTTTTTCAAGTCAATTATCAGCCCTTTGCCCTGCCGTGGTATTTAAGGTGGTACTTTTTCGGAGACAGGTGACTGTTCAGGGGCCAAATGTGGTGAGGCGTAAACTGATTTGCATACTGCAACATAGCGAGCGAGCGAGCCCGAAACCCATAAGGGGGTTTTGAAAAAAGAGAAGAAAAATCGTGCATTTTCAAGCAAATTTGAAAACTTACAAACTGCAAGTAACAAAAGGATCTCTCTGACAAAAGCAGTGACTCACTGACCTATTTACATCATATGCATGTTGTGATCTGCATCAGGTACATGTTCTTTGCAGCAGGCACATTAACCTTCTGCGCTGCCGCCTGCTGCCCTGTTCACTACTGGGACCACAAACATAGGCTAGCTTTGCCAGACTGCCAACGCACCTCCATATATAGGCCAACAACTGATTTTTCTATTTTTTGTTTTATATAGCGAAATAGACCCGAGACATCGGGTATCAGAGCGCTTTATATGAGCACCAGTTTTGTTACATTACCATTAATGCCTAAATAAACCTCACTTTACATGAATGTGTCTTATGAAGAGTCTTGGATAAATAGGGTGAATGAGCACAACACATAAGCGGCAACTTGCTTATTCATCTCAACCCCTTGGAACCCTACATGCCTTGCCCTTTCTTCCACCCTGCCGTCCATGCTGCAGCAACAAATGTCATTGAACCACTACCACATTGTCAACTTTGAATTACAAAATATGTTAGACTTTTTGATGTAACATTCTCAACAAGCAAGGCATTGTAAGCAGCTTGAAACAAGCATTTACAATGCAATAGTTTCGCCTTTGGAAAAGTTAGAGCTATTGGCATTGTAAATGACAAAATTTGTATATATGTGTTGGTTTTGAAAACAGATAAATAAATGGCATTGTCATTAGTTTAATCTCTGCAGTCACTCTGCAGTCCCTAGCACTCCATAGCACTCCCTAGTCACTCTGCACTCCCTAGCACTCTGCACTACCTAGCCCTCCCTAGTCACTCTGCACTCCCGAGCACTTTGCACTTTCTAGCACTCTGCACTCCCTAGCACTCCCTAGTCACTCTGCACTCCCTAGTCACTCTGCACTCCCTAGTCACTCTGCACTCCCCCGCACTCCCAAGCACTCTGCACTCCCTTGCACTCTGCACTCCCTTGCACTCTGCACTCCCTTGCACTCCCTAGCAGTCCCTAGTCACTCTGCACTCCCTAGCACTCCTGGTCTGGTGCAGCTCATACTTCTCACTGATGACACCACCCCTCCACAAGCTTTAGATCTTTTTTTTAAAGCTACAACAAATATTAGGTGTAATCCATTCACACAGTATTGCCGTATTCCTTACCAATCCACTTCATCACATAACTGTTACCACAAAACATTTCTGCACACCTCTAGTCTCCAATCTGCTAACGTTATAACAACCATTCAGTGGCACTGAGTGACCCTTTGCTCTTTTATGCGGAGCACCTCAAAGTGAAACTCATACGTGCTGCCTGGTATTGATTCACTTATCAAGCTGTCTGCGCCCATCCTATTCCAGTGTGACATTAGCACACACTCCACATCGGCGGGGAGAGGCGGATCGGGGGGGGATTGATGGGTGAAATAGCGAGTAAATGCATTTCAGTGGATGGGTGATTATATTGGTTTTGTGAATGGGTTTATGCGTAGATGGATGAGTGGGTACATGAGTGAGTGATTCGATAGGCGAATAAGCAGATAGGTGGATTAGTGGATCGAAGGATGGGTGAATGGGCTGATAGGTGGCTTAGTAGAAGCCTGAGTGGAAAAATGGAAGGGTTGATACATGGGTTGATGAATCAGTAACTGGGTGGATGAATGAGGTGAGTGGATGATTGAAATGGTGAGTGACTGTGCAGATTAACACCTGCATCAGACTTCTCACAAAGCTTTATCACAAGATCTTATACGTGTGTTCCGCAGCAGGAGAGCAGCAGGGTCAGTGGAGCCAAATCATATGGTGAACCCCCAAATCACAGCAGCCTAAATTTGTAAATGTTATGCCGGGTCACTCCTGGTAAGGAACTTTACTCTGCCTGTTGTTGCTTTGCAGAAGCAGTGCTGCACACTATAGCAGTCTCCTACTGTCTCTAGCCCCACCTCCGTCCAAGCAAGCAGTTGCTCCGGCCCAAATATCAAGCATGGAACTCCATGAGACAGGCTCACCAGTGGGAGGATAAGCGTGTATCTGGGGGTTTCCATCATTTTGGACATGCATCGTCGTTTCCATCATCTCAGGGATGCAGTCTGCAACAGAGGTAGGAAGGGGTCACCGTTGTGTAGTCCAGTATCTTTGCTAACAAAAATGTGGGATGTAAGCCGGGCACAGACAGAAACGTCCCCTCCGTATTCACTCCCTCCAATCATTGCGCTAGCCATTGCAGTTGGGAGGCTAATTGATACAATTCTAAATTCGGGACTTCCAGGCCCCCTTCCCTCACGGACGCTGCGCTGCAGTGTTTTCAGGGAAACCCTCTTCTGTCCTACTCCCGACATGAAATCTCTCACAAGTGAGTTTAGATGAGTAAACCATCTGTTTCCACACATCAAGGGGCATGATTGTTGCCCTCTGACCCCCCCCCTGTTTGACCCTCAAGCCCCAGCCGTGAATAGAATGAAATAGTGTGTCGCCGAGAATGAAAAATGGCATATTTTTCACAAACTGCCAGCCTCAATTTAGCGCAGAAGATCCACTGAAAAGTATACACATATACCTGTTATAATAACATTTTCAAAAATCCACAATATTAAATAAACGTGAACTGGTATGTAAACAGCCAGAGAATATTTTCATAAAATCAATGTTTTTATTCAAAGCCAAAACACACAAAAATGCAGGCCAATAACAGTCTCGTTAATTCTCTCCTAAATTTCTAAATTCTGGGCTAGCACAAAAAGTTAATCGTTCATCATGAGTTATAGCCCAGGCTGCAATAATCCGCAACAAGTTTAGTTCAGAGTTTCTGATCTGAAAAAAGGAAATTCAGGGCAAGCTGACAAAGCTGTTCGAAGTGTCACTTAATGTGAAGAGTTTATTTTCTGAGAACGCAGCACAGAGCGGCACCGAGGTCAGAGCATAATATGCCACAGCTGTCTCCTTTGTCAGTGCAAAGAAAATACTCCCAGTAAAGAAGGACGTTTCACATTCAGCCCTGCGTGCAGCATTTTAATGGGTTTTTAGCCAAAGGCTTCCTAGAGTAGGTTCCTCCATGATATTGGAGGTCACAATTGTTCAGGGAGGCACATACCATGGTATGATGCCGGTCATTCTATGACGATTATGGGAAAACTTCCCAAATGCATCTCATTCCAGAACAGTTGACACATTAGTGAGTACATTTTTAGGTTTTGACTAGCGATGCATGCGTACGAAGTACGCATGCGCTAGCAAAATCTAATGATATCCTCTAATCCTCTATGTGGGGTCGGGTATCTGCCCCCTCCTCCCATTGGCTAGCTCCATAAATGGAGGCTAGCCATTGGTAGAGGGCTCTGTCTGTCAATCCCAGACCAGATTCGGGGGCGTTCCCGAGAATTTTTCCCTTTTGGCTATGTCACGCGACGTCAGCCAAAAGCCAGGAACGCCCCCGAATCTGGTCCGGCATTGCCGGTGTTCCTGCCTTCCTGCCTATTGGTGGGATTTTAATCCTAGGGGAAGCCGATCGTGGTCTAAGGGGAGCCGGTTGGCGCGTGTGCCACTGCTGAGGGGCACGGTGAACGAAGCGCCGTTTTGCGACGCGAGTCTCGGAGGTGGGCCGGTGAGTAAAGGTCGTGGCCCTCCCCCCCCCCCCTTTTTAAAATGTGAAACCGGGCTCCCAGAATGCTGGCAAGAGGCGCATTCAAATTCGGCGAGGCTTAACGCTTGCCTGCCTCGCTGCACTGCCCGGCCGCTGATTTTAGAGTGCGGTCTTTCCATGTCTGGCACCTGTCGGTTCCCCTGCTTGTTGTGTTCCGGACAGCGACTTTGCGGTGAGTGCAGGGGTCAGTTTGCCCCGTCAGGGGCTTGTCTGGCGTCGGGTGCTGTTGCTTTCGTTCCCGTGTGGTTTCAGCGGCTGGTGAGTTTACAGTCGGCGATGGGGTGATACGATGCAGTCCGGGCGGGTGAATGTTAGGATGCAGAGGCACGCGGGGGTCTTGCGAGAATAGGAAATTGTGTTGTACAGTACCCTGCAGTCCGTGAGAAGTCACCTAATTCTTAATGTGTTTACAGCCCCCCCCCCGTTTGGTATGGTGAAGTGGAGAAGTGCATTGTGGGAATTTCAGGGAAGCAGTGTAGCGTCATAATGTTGTGAACGGGAGGTGCGCTGCATCGAGAATAGGAAATTGTGTTGTACAGTACCCTGCAGTCCGTGAGAAGTCACCTTAATTCTTAATGTGTTTACAGAACCCCCCCCCCCCCGGTTTGGTATGGTGAAGTGCATTGTGGGAATTTCAGGGAAGCACTGTAGCGCCATAATGTTGTGAACGGGAGGTGCGCTGCATCATTGACAAGGCGTCTCTTGCTCGTACGAGTCTCCTTCTGGTGCGATACGTAGCTCGAATTCGTTTGGTGGGAACATTGCCTGTCTTTCAAGTTTCACACGATTGTATCGGCGGAGGGCATTTCATAAAAACATTGTTTTGTGTAATTTTTCACATCCAATCTTGCAAGGACGTGCATTTAATTTGCTAGTTGTATGTCTGCGGCATTAAGGAGATGCGCATGACGTTTCGTGGTGATCTTCATTTATCAATTTTCAAATGTCAGGGAGATAAATTATTCCTCCCGGCTGAGAACTTTGAGGGGCTTTGGTGGCGGCGTACATGTCTTGTTGTTGCGTCTTTACTGCACATGGGATGCTCAAGTGGTGAGTGGGGCTTTAACTTTGTCGATTAATCAGGCACGCGGTTTTTACAACCAAAGCTACCTGTGTGTGATTGTGTAAACACCATTATCAAATAAACCTCTCTGTCTGGCAGACGCAGCAGTGTCCTCTCGGAGCGCGCGGATGATTGTGATGGGCGGCAGCTGCGCAATGGTCAAACAGGCCTCGTGCACACAGAAATCCTGCTCCGCCTGGCGGCGTGATTGCAAGTGAGATTATGTCTTGAGTAATGCCGGCCTCGGGCGCTGTGGGGCCGGCCGTCTTTGGGATGATGTTGTAGTGATCGCTCGCCCGGTATGCAATTATCCTCTTCCAAAGTAAACACTGACTATAGGTCCTCATTAGAAGCACCTCACCATTCCGCAGCCTATACTCGCCCTTGTGGCTTGCTCTTGCACAAGAGATTTCGTTGCCATCTTGTGATCCCTCACCAAGGGCAGACACACCTCTACCCTCCAGAGTGAGGTGCTCTGTACGCCACAGGCAGCTTCGCATCCAAACCGCCCCGGGCATTATCCCTCAGCGTCTGGTCCCCCCAGTTATTGTTGTTTCCTGGGTGTGACCTCGATTTCTTTGGCAGAAGCGGTACTTGAAATCCGTGTGTGTTAAAAGCTGACAAAATGAGGGCGGGAAAAGAGAGCGCGAGAGAGGGGACATTCTACGCAGGGGCTACTAGCGAGCATGTTCCGTTATTTATAGTGGGGAATAATTGTTTTAAGTGATAATTGTGCATATTTTTCCTTCTTGAGCTCAATTACAGCCCTGAAGCAACAGAGCTTCATAACGCTAATGTAAAATCCGTCTGATGTTTTGCATATCACTAAGACTTCGGGAAGAACCGATCAGCTGTTGAATATTTATGTGCCCAGAGCCTGTCTCTACAGCATCTTATTTTTACAATTTGGCAAGCTTTGTTTTACGGTATGAATCAGCAGGTCAGCCCGCTCTTGAATATACCAAGCAGAGATTAGTTTTGGAAGCTTTGGTAATTCTACTTTTATGAAATGCGCCTCTTCTGGCGATCACCTTGTCTTTACCCTCATTCTCCCAACTCTACACACATTATTTCAAGCCTCGAGCTTGGATTGGTCATGCTGTGCCGCTGAGGCTGTTATACAGTGTGTTGTTTTTTCCATGATCTCCTCACTCGTGTGTTGGGCATAGCTTTAGATTCACTCAAAGACTGGCAGCTCCACCATCCCATGAGGTGCCGGGCAAAGACCAATCATTGCCTTATGGTTAGAAGCGCTTCAAACTGGGAGTTTCTTCCCGAACATACAGGGATAGCACGCTGATGCTCTACTGTGCATTCTCGCAATTAATGAAATCATGAACTGTGTTTTTATGGGGGATGGTGCGGTGATTGAGGTTTTGGAGGGTGGCGATTTTGGAGTGAGCGACGGGACCGTGTTGGCGCCTTAATTCACTCGCGCTGGTCTTTTGGATGGGCGAGTATCGTTGTGGCCGTTGGCACATAATGATTTCATCTCAGAGTACCACACCAGGGCCTGAATATTAGCCGACTTGCGTTATTCATTCTAATTTTAAGTAATTGGTCTTAAGTCCGAGGGGGTGCTTTCTGAAGGCTGGGAGGGGATGTCTGAGGCTGGGAGGTGCTGGCTGGGGGTGCTGTCTGAAGGCTGGGGGTGTTTTCTGAAGTCTAGCTGGTGTTTCCCAGAGAAACATATACATGATGCTTGTGAGACGGAAGGCTGTGCCCCATTGAAACAGTTACCAGCAGTCTCTGCCCTTGTGTCCTTGTATGGCGAAAAACGACTTTAATTATACCTGGGTCGGAAAATGCATAAAACCTCATGTGTGAAGGTGCCTTTAGTCCAGGCTTGTCAGTAGTGTTTGTGGGGCTTAAGTGAAAAAAAACAAATGTCTAAGTCCAAGTTATTCAGTTTATGCAAGGTGCCAATAGCACCTCAATGAGAGCTAAAATGATGCAGTGTGTGTGGGGGGGCTCGCAGTGTGTGGGGGGGGCTCGCAGTGTGTGGGGGGGCTCGCAGTGTGTGGGGGGCTCTGTGTGGGTGTGTGTGGGGGGGCTCTGTGTGGGGGGGCTCTGTGTGGGTGTGTGTGTGGGGGGCTCTGTGTGGGTGTGTGTGGGGGGCTCTGTGTGGGTGTGTGTGTGGAGGGCTCTGTGTGTGTGTGTGTGTGTGGAGGGGGCTCTACGTGGGTGTTTGTGTGTGGCATTTGCGAGAGATTAAGCTATTGGCATTGTAAATGACAATGCCATTTATTTATGTTAAAAAAAAAATAGCAATGTCAAGAGCAATGCCAATAGCTCTAACTTTAACAAAGGCAAAACCATTGCATTGTAAATGCTTGTTTTAAGCTGCCCCCACTGCTAATGACAGCGAAAAGCCGTTAGCCATATTTAATCCTAAATAATGACAAATGCGAAAAGACAAGGTTTCACCATTTTATAAATCAGAAAAAAATGCAGTTAAAAAATAAATCTTGTTAAGGGATTTACACATACATAGTCGCCTGTAAACAGACGGTGTGTCTCCAGTGAAAGCATCACAGCCCTGCACCTATTCACAGTTCCCCCAGCTCAGGCCAGCTGTTCCAAAGTGATATCATAATGGCTCTTACCTGCTCGGCCCCTGTCTCCACGAATCACGATCAGAGCAGGCCCTGTACACACCAGCAGACACATCGAAACGCAATCTGTCTCCTCACGCATGCCCAGAAATTCTCTAATGTCAATGACAGTATATGAATATGTCTTCTATGCCACTTCTGTAGGGGTGTTAATGAAAGGGAGTCCATAGTCAGTAAGAGGAATATACTTGCACCACTCTGTCACTACTTTTCGTTTTGTAATATATATATATAACAATTCTTACAACGTGGTGTATTCTATGTCTTATGTAACAGTAATGCAAAATGAAAATATTACCTCACACTTTTCTCGCATCTTCCTTCCATGTGACCAGCATCCTGGAAGCCAGCCGCCTTCTGCTGTTTGCGTTCAGTTTAAGGTCAAGTTGAAGTCAACAGTACACGGAGAACAGCTTGTGAAATAAAGGGTGTATGGAGCGAGACTTTCCACGTCAATTCCATTTTTAATCACATCATCTCCGAAGAAGATACTGGAGTCCTGGACTAGTTATATAACGTGTGTAAGAGGCAGAGCTTTCCCCAGTAGAAAATCGACGCAGTAGCACAGGTTTCTGCTTGTTACTTTGAGGCCCTCCGACCACGCGATTATCTTCCTTGTCAGACAGGATCAGGATGTCCCACCCCCACCACGCGCGGCATCCAATGATGGATGCTGCGTGGTGGACCAGCCAATCCTGGCGCTGCATGCAGCGCCAGGATTGGCTAAGGGGTCACATTTGCTGCTCGCCCTGTCGCCCTTTGGAAACACGGGCTGTGGCAGCAAACAAGCCCCCCCTGGGTCCCGCTGGGGAACTTACAGTGCGCATGCTTGAGAAAGTTTCCAACTTTCCCAAGCATGGCACTGTAAGTTCCCCAGCGGGACTGTCACTGCGCACTACGGTCTGCTGCAGCCTGAGTGTGGACTGTCACTCAAGCTGCAGCAGGCCACCCCCCTGCGCAATTCCCGCCGGCGGCATTTATTTAGAAGACTGAAGACATACTGATAGAATTGCGGCCGGCGGCCGCGATGCGGGTCCAAGGTGGCTGGTGGGGCTATGCCCCTACACCCCAATGGACGCACCGCTGCTGCCCTCTTCTGAAAAGTTATTTCTTTACCTCTTTGTCTCTTTTCTTTTTCTCCTCTTCTTCCTTCTCTGCAGTGCGTAATTTGTGAATAAAAGAGTGCCGGTGCCCGAAGCTCTGCTTTGAAAGATATGTCCAGTGTAATAAAATGTGCGTGCTAAAAATACCAAAGCTGCATAGTCCTTGCCTCTTAAATCCACTAACAGACACGTCTTTCCTCTTTAAGTCACTCCTACAGGTTTCTACTTTCTTCTTTGTGACACTTTTCTGTCTTTTTCTTCCTCCGTCTGCGCTTTTAAAATTTCTCCTCTATAAACGTCTGATGCAGACAATAAAGTTCTGGTCCCCAAAAAGAATTTCTGGTGCCCCCGACTGGCAACCACTGGCTCAAATTAAGCGGTTCTTCTCTGTCTTTCTTTTCCTTGCTTTACTGCCTTTCTCTCATTCTTCAAAAATTAATTTTCTCCCCTTCATTCTTGGTCTCTCTTTTTTCTGTAGTTTTTCTTTTTTCTCTATTTTCTTTCTTGCTATTTTATTTCTCCCCTTTTCTTTCTGTCATGCATTCTTTAACTTTCTCTTTTCTTCCTCTCTTTCTTTCTGTCTTTATTTTTCTCTTGCTATTTTTCTCTACCTTTTATTTCTTTTCTCCTTTCTTCCCCTCCTTTCCTCATTGTCGCTACTGTCTTCTTTCTTCTCTGCTTTCATGCTTTGTTTCCCTTCCTATTTGCTCTTCCTTCTATTTTTCTGTCTTTATTTCTTCTCCATCTTCCTTCTCTTTTTCCTTTTCTCCTCTTGTTCTTGCTTTTTTTCCTTCTTTCCTCTCTTTTGTCACACCCCCTTTCTTTTTGTACTACTTTCGTTCTCTACTTCTTTATTTATTTAATTCTTTATCACCATGTGCATCCTCTTTGTGTATCTCATCCTTGTTGTATTTACTTTTAGTAACTGTTCCTTTTATTTTCTCCCTTCTTCCTTCACTTCTCCTTTCTTCTTCATGTCTGTCCATTCTGTTTAGCTTTTTTCTTCCACTCATGTTTTCCCTTCCTTGTTCTACTTTTTTGTGCCATTCCTTTCCATCCTTTTCGCTTTCATTATTTTTCTCACTCTTGCCTTCTTTCTTTTGACTTTGTCATGATCTTCCTTCTTTCTTTTACATCTTGCTTTTTCTTTCCTTCTTGCTTTCTATTTGTTCATTCATTTCACCTTTTCTTTCTTTTTTCTTCCTCTTTTTTCCGCATAATTTCTTTTTACAGTCATCTCTTTTCTCTGTTTATTTTTTTCTATGTTTCTCCCTCTTTTCTCTGTTTATTTTTCTCTTTTCTCCCTCTTTCTCTGTTTTTTTTAATTTCTTTTTTTATTTCCCGCCATTATCTGCGTCTTTCTTTCTTGGTCTCCTGTCTTTCTCACCTACTTTTTTCATTCACTCTGTCATTCTTCCCCTTCTCTTTTCATCTCCTGCTTTCTCATTCTCAGTTTGTCTCTCTTTCGAGCCCTCTCTTTGTTTCTCTTACTCTCCCTTCCAAGGTCTAAAGAGCAGAGTGACAAATCTGTCATTTTGTGGATCCCAAGTGTAAACCTTTTGAGATACAGCTCTTGTTCCAGTAATGCTGTATGCTCTCAGAAGCAAGGCTAGGGCTTTCAAGTCATTTAGCCATGTTGTAGCCATCTCAAATCATACATTAGGGAGCAGCTTTTCAATGATACGAAGCAGCTCTTGCTATAGGAAAGTATGGATACCCCTTTAATATAGCGAGGTAACAGACTTTATGGCCCACAGTGACCCAGTAGGGGTGGCGGGGGTTAAGCGTTTAGGGGTTCTACAGCCACAAACGTCCCACCGCCATCAAAACTTGGAGGGTTTTGCACTTAGATCACAAGTGCGTACCCTGGATTTGGATAGTGCTGGGTCTATTTTGTGAGGAAGAAACACAAGTACTACTCCTCAGCCAATAGGGCAGGTCAACTCCTAACATCCCAGCATAGAGTCCAGACCCAAAGGGAGAGGATCCACAAGATAAGAGTAAGGTGAGTTACTGCTGGAGTGTAGCTAGCTGCACAGAATATGCTCATATTGGTGGTAAAATACCCTCTTTCTTTGATCAATACCTTGACGACCCCATTGCCAAAAAGGATGTGATGGACAATAAAAAAACTTGAAATAGGCAAATCTCTGGACCCCAATGGATTTCCAGCTCTGTTTTAGAAAATGTTCAGTAATCTGCTAGCCTTGCTGCCAGTGAGACGCTTCTGTGAACTCTGAGGCTCAAGCACGGTCACGGGAAACAAGTTAGATGCTTCGGTCACAGAGATTCCTAAGCCATGGAAAGACCTTATCAAGTGTGTCTCTTCTGGGCCCATATCACTCCTCAATATTGGTATTAAACTTTTGACCGGTATTTTGGCGGCTCAGTTGACATATTTGTTGCCAGACACATTGAACCCAGATCAACCAGGCTCCATGTTAGGCTGTCAGAGCGCGCACCACACCAAAAAAATACTCCATATACTGAAGAATACACAGCAGATGTAACAAAATATCCTGCTGCTCTTGTAGAATGCTGAGAAGGTGTTTGACATGATGAGTTGGATGTGCCTATCTCAGGTTATCGTCACAATAGGCTTGGCCCTCACTTCATTTTTGGCTTCTTGGAAGCTTTTGGTTCCCAAAGTCCAATGGGGTCCGCTCAGCACATATTACCATTAAGCAGGGAACATGCCAGAGCTGCCACCTCTTCTCACTCTTCTTTACCGTTATGCTTGAAACAATGGCACACTGTATAAGTGGCAGGGAGACCATCAAGGGAATACAAATTGGTAAGGTCGCCCTTAAGTTGACAATGTGTTTTGACGAGGTCATGACATCGGTGAAGCACCAGTTGTTGTCAGTCCCGTCCATTTAAAAGAACTAGAGACTATCAGGGCTAACTTCAGATTCCAAATCAATCTTTCAAAGTATGAGGAGCTTCTACTACATCTACCCCAGTGCAATGTTACTCCTTATGCAAGTTTATCCTCATCTGGTGGATTTCAAGGTGGTCTCCTGTCTGGACATCTAATTAGCATCCTGTTGTGCTCTACTCCTACTTTCCACTTCTCAGAATACTGAAGCAAGACATTCAGAAATGGTGCTTACATTTCAGTCAAAATGAAGGTTCTCTCCCTACTGCTCTATTTCTTTCAAGAGAAGGCCTTACCTTTGGCCCCTTCGCTGATTAGGGAAATTCCAATTATTGATAAATAAATACAGAAATGATAACCTAGGGCTTGCCACTAGATTTCTGCGCCACTTGGTATCTAAGGGAGGGCTGCCACTTCTGTATTTACCGACCTACATCCAGCCTGAATAACTCAGATTCCTGGGCTAATGTGAGAAAATAGCAACAGTGAAACAGTGGTGTTTAGTCGGCCACCTCACTGCGGTGTTTCTCTGTTGTCCCATGGCTGCGGAGCTCTCAAAGGAGCCTGAGCATTTACTCCTCTCCCATCAACGGCATGACTGTTGCAACCTAGGGCAAACTGGGGACTCGTCTGAATTTCTCTTCATAGCCTTCCCTGTTTTCACCCATCTGTAACAAATCACAATTTATTTCGGTACAGGTGGGAATTACTTCTTTTTTTTTTTGTTTAAGAAATTTTTATTAAATATTTTAAATAAAATAACAATACATATGTTATAAAGTCATAAAAAACAAGCAAAATATATAAGGAGTACATAACATATGCATTAAGCGATAATCAGAATGATAAGAAGGATATAAAGAAAGGCGGGAGGGAGAAATAGGAAAAATAACAGCGAGAAAACAAGAAAGAAAGAAGGAAGAGAAGGAAAGGAAAGGAAAAGGGGAGGGAAGAAGGAAGAGAGGAGAAAATGAGATCATGTGGGAATAAATAGAAAGCACTTAAGAAGGAGAGTTGGAAGAAAGATAGGTGGTGAAAGGAAGCCAAAAAAGATCAGACTTAATTTTTAGGGGAATAGAGGAAGATGCAGCAATAGAGATCCTATGTTCATCGCAGATAAAGTTCCACCAAGTATGAACAGAAATCTTAGAATTATCTTTCCAACACAATAAAATGACTTTAAATGCAAGAGAAATCAACAGGTCCAACAATCTAGCAGAAGAAGATGTATATCAACATCAGTGGATAAAGATCCTAGAAAAACATTCTGTAAAGATAACGGAGCGGAACAAGAAAATATGCGCATACAAGACCTCCAAACTGCCTTCCAAAATGAAAGGACACGGGGACATTCATATAGTAGGTGTTTAAGTGTCCCAGTAGCGTTAGAACATGACCAACATAGTGCAGATGAAGTTTGGGGAAACTTATGAACATTAACAGGTGTAATAATGACTCTATGATAAATAAAAAACAAAGATTGAGTAATACGAGCAGCAATAGATGTCTTAAACAGTTTGGACCATATACGATCCCACAACAAAACAGAGAAGGTGGTATCTCGGTCCCTTTCCCATGCAGTCTCAACAGTTGATTTAGGACGATCTTTAGTATTTGAAGTCAAAATTGTATAAACAAGGGCAGCTTTAGGTTGATGACTGGAGAATAAAGGATATAGAGGAGTGGTAGGAACAAAAGATGGAAAAACATTGGGTAATGAGAGAGAGGCTAAGTGAGATTTAATGGCAGACGTAATAATGGTGTATTCATTTATAGATGAAGGAGACAAGTTAAATAACTTTTGCAATTCCAAAAACGGAAGGACAGAGCCATCAACAAAAAACTGATGAACAAATACAATAATCTTTTCTTTCCAGTGTTTGAAATAAAATGTTTTACCTTTATATCGAAGGAATTTGTTATACCACACAACTGATGCTAAACAACATTGCAAAGGGGATAGGTTAGAAGAAAATACATTAGATAGCACTGATTGGGAGTATTTTAAAATAGGGAATTTAGTCAAAAAAGAACAATTTGACATAAAAACAGTATGATGAAAGGAAAAGTCCTTCAGCAGAGAGCGTTCAAGGAGAACCCAGGTAGGTACCGGAGCATCATTAAAGTCATAGGCCAAAGAAAAGGCTTGTTTAATCAGGAAGGCTAAGTGATAAGTCTTAAAATTGGGGAAACGAATGCCACCCTCAGATTTAGGGCGCATCAGTTTATGCAGAGCTATACGCGGGTGTTTATTATTCCATAGGAATTTGGAGCAAAGAGCATTTATGCGGGAGAAGTATGAAAAGGGAATTTTAAAAGGAAGCATAGAGACAGTATATAAAACATGAGGAGTAATTATCATTTTAATCGTGTCCAATCGACCCCACCATGAGAGAAATAAGGGAGACTAACTTTGAAGAAGGGAATGGATTTTCTTTATGAGAAAATCAAAAGTAAGTTTAAGGGTTTCTTTCAAGGAAGGTGCGAACCAAATACCAAGGTAATTTAATTTTGGTGGGACACCATGCAAAGTCAGTATTATTAAACATGTATTGATAACATAACGCGTTAAGTGGGAGGACTTCCGTTTTGGAGAGATTCAATTTATAACCCGATATAGAGGAATACAATCGGACCTCCTCCAAAAAATGTGGAAGGGAGGATTCAGGGTCGGACATATAAACTAGTACATCATCTGCGTAAGCCGATAATTTAGTTTCAGTAGAAGGTAATTTAAAACCAGAAATCTTGGGATTAGAACGAATTCTTTCTAAAAAAAGGTTCAAGACACAAAATAAATAATAGGGGAGACAGGGGGCATCCTTGTTGAGTACCTCTAGATAAGGAAAAAAAAATTGAAAATTGATTGTTAACAAAAATACTGGCACGAGGTGAGGAATAAAGAAGCTTGACCAAGGAGATAAAAGAGGGACCAAAGCCAAACCATTATAAGGTATGGAACAGGAATTGCCAGTTGATACGGTCAAACGCTTTTTCCGCATCTAGGGAAAGCGCTGCCAGAGGGATTTTAAGTTTTTTACTGTGTGAAATGACATTGGAAAAAATACGAGCATTATCCGCAGCAAGTCTACCTTTGACAAAGCCTACCTGATCAGTTTTGATTAGACAAGGGATTAGGGAATCAAGGCGTAAAGCCAGAATTTTAGCAAATATTTTACAATCATAATTAATTAAAGATATTGGGCGATAATTTTTACACTGGGAATGATCTTTGTCAGGTTTGGGAATGATAATGATTAACGCATCCAAAAAGGATCCAGAAGCCTTCGCATCCAAAATAAACGAAGAGTTGTAAGAGTTTCAGAGTAAAAAAGGCATGGAAAGAGGAATACAATTCCATGGGAAGGCCATCCGGACCCGGTACTTTTGATTTTTTAAGCGAATTAATGGCCCGAGTTACTTCTTGGAGGGTAATTTCCTTTTCCAAGAGAGCAAATTCATCCGGAATGGATGGGGGAGAAGGCAGGCCTTCAAAAAAGGAAGTTAAATTAACATTAGAGGGATGCGTGTCATCAGTGTATAAGGATTGGTAATAATTATGAAATACTTCAGCAATATCCGCATCCGCCGAAACTAATTTATTTAGAGAATCGTTAAAAATTGGACCAACATTCTTACGTTCTGACTTTACTTTCAAATAGTTTGCTAGCATCTTCCCCGCTTTATTTTGGCCACCATGAAATTTGGACTTAATTTTAAGGAGAGTGTTACATGCTTCATTAGTAATAACCTTATTTAGTTCTGTTTTGGCAAAAATCAAATCTTGAAGGGAGGAGGAGGATTTAGAGGAGAAATACATATGTTCAAGGTTTTTTATTTTCTGAAGTTGTTCCTCATATTTGTTCCTATTAAGTTTCTTTTTCTTAGCAACATATGAAATAGTAAACGCTCTGAAAGCAGCCTTAAAGGCATCCGAGTTGTTAGGAATGGAAGTGTCAGAGGGATTATTAAAGGCGAAGAATTCGTTAAAAAACTCTACACTTTCCTTCATAAAAACCGAGTCAGATAAAAGAAAGGAGTTAAATTTCCAACGACTAAATTTGGAAGAAATAAGGGAGAGGTCAAGCGTAGTAGAAACAGGAGCATGGTCGGAAATAAATATGGAGCCTATTACAGAATTTTGAATGGAAGGGATTAATGATTTACTAACCATAATGTAGTCAATCCTAGAGCGGGTGTGATGCACATTAGAGAAAAAGGTATATTCCAACACATCAGGGTTACACAATTTCCATGAATCAAATAAAGGACGCGAGGCAATGGCAGATTGAAAACTCTTATGAGACTTATCGGGCTGAAATTTACTGGAAGATAATTGTTGTAAAAGTTTTTTTTAACTGAACTCGCAGTACATCTCCAAAAACGCATTGCTCCGGTAAAATTGGTTGCCTAGTAACTTGGAACTGACTCAAAATGGCCACCACGTAGCGTCGTTACATCACTTCCGTCTGGAATGATGACGTTGTTTCCTACACTTGTTTATCGTTCGTTTCCTCTTCCTGTGTGACGCTGACAAGTAATATCGATGGTTCCGTTCGGACGATGTCGCCAGGAGAGTTCTAACAGTGAGTAGGCTCGTGTTTCCCTGCTCGTGCGAAATTTCAAAAGACGCTAGACTTTGTTTGAATGTCTCTGTCTTTCCGATCGAGCTTTAGGTCAATTTTGAAAGATGCTTACACTCACTGCCGTGGTTCACTTTGTACTCGGTAACAATCTCAGTTCCTTTCGCACAGATTTACGTCTTTCCAATTTTAAAGCAATACAGTCACAACTCTATTTAAATGTGAAGTACAAGTAGGCAAAAACGGGAAGTTCCTCAAACTCACCAGTTGTTTGAGAAGGACGCAAATTTCTATTGTTATCTTGAAGGGTAGAGTTTCCTCTCTTTTCATTGGTTACTGTTCTTTTAGTTTCAGTCAAATACAAGGTGGGATGTCAAATAGGATTACCGTTCCTTGTTCACTGTTTCACTTCACTTGAAGTATCTTCTTTGTGTCTCTCGATTTAAAATTTTCTTCTCTTGAGAACAGTTTCTCTCAGCTTGACATTTTCTCTTCTTGGTAACTGCAACTGCTTCTTCCAGTTGGAAATTTAACCAAGTGAGCTTGCGTGGTTCTTCTCTCACCAGTGGAGTTTCTCTCCCTCTGTAGTTGTTCAGCTCCCTCTGCTCATCGTCGCCATGTGTTGTAAATGAATGAAGAGGCAGATAATGGAATAATGGATATTTATTATGTCCTACAGAGAATAACTGCTGTTCCCATCAGAAAGCTAGGGAGCTAACTGACTATGAAGAATCTAGACAAAGCACAGTAGAATATGACATCAAGAACATAGAATGTAAGTCTTAAAGCGATACAACAAAATATAAGTAGAGAGAATACAACAATAATCTATCTGAGAAAGGGTCTAACCATTGGTTAAAATCACCGGCAATAATAAAATCAGGGCAATCAATGGAGGAAATCAGGGTTTTAATATCATTCCAAAATTTAGGGTCAGGACGTACCGGACCATAAATATTTAGCAAAACCAGTGTCTTATTCTGGATAATCACCTTAGCCATTGCCCAACGTCCTTCATCGTCATTTTGAGTAGAAATAATCTGTACATTTAAAGCTTAGAGAAATAAAATAGCGACCCGCCCTTTTTTAAGGACAGCAGGAGAAAATACAACTTGGCCCACCCACTGCCTATTCAGCTTAAGAGATTCTACATCAGAACAATGCGTTTCTTGAAAGAAAACAACCTGCAAATTAAATTTAGATAAATGATACAATACCTTTTGACGCTTGACAGGATGACCAAGACCTCGTACGTTCCAGCAAACAAAATTACACACCATGGAGGGGAGAGGTGATGGGCGACACGTGAAGTGAACATAAGGTAAGGGAATAACTACGGAAAGTGGAACAACAAAGACAAAAAACACATGATGTGGGAGCTCCCAGAACACTCTCGGCACAAAAATACAATCGACTTCGATTAAAAAAACACACCATGAAGAAGAACAATCGAGGAAAAGACTGCTTAGGAAAAGAAGAACATAGAACATATGAGAGGAAGAAAAAACAACCAGGAAAAGGATAAAAAGGAGGAGAAATAGAAATAAGGGGAGAGAAAAGAAGCAGAGCAAATAGAAGAGAGAGAAGAGTAAGCAGATCAAGGCACAGTAGCCTGATCAAAGAAAAAGAGAACAACCGAAACATATGAGGCATGGATACACCAGATAGGGGACACGTCCCCACGAGCAACCAACAAAGGACATAAATAGAGAAAGAGAACAGAATGTAAGAGCTTAACCTCAAGAGTAAGAACAAAGACTAAAAGGAAGAGTCAAAAGAGGACGAAATGTAGATGAGAAGAGCTACAGTAAAGAAGAGAAGAGCAACAGTAGAAAATTCAGCATTGAGGAACGTTAGTTAGCACTGTCCATATTTGAAGGCGAGACACTCTGAAGGTATGAGTGGAGCTTTTGAGGATCATCAAATGAGGTGGTGCGACCATTATGTGTGATCTTGCAGAAACAAGGATGTAGGATGCCATACTGAATAGTGAGTTGTCGCATGAGAGGACGGAGATTCAGAAATTCCTTGCATCGGGCATTCGTCGCAGATGAAAGATCTTGTGAGATAAAGATGTTATGACCAGACCATTGAAGACGTCTTTTAGGCCTGGCGGCTTTCAGGACAGACATTAACTCCGTGAATTCAAGGAAAAGCATAATAATACCACGAGGTTTGGTAGAGTTAGAGTTTATGCGGCCCAGGCGATGAGCCCTCTGGATGTTAAGAGGGTGTGACTCAGGCTGGAGATTCGAAAGTTCCTGTAAAAATGTACGTAAGAAAGACACCATGTCAGGACCTTCCAAATTTTCTGGAACACCATAAACGCGTAGATTGTTCCTACGGTTGCGATTTTCCAAATCCTCCGTGTGTAGCTTAAGCTTATGGATTTCCTGTTCTAATAATGGAATTTTGACTGAGGCACCTTGAATATCACTAACTCTTTGCTCCAAGTTTAATACCTTGCTCTACATAAGAACCCAACGATCCTCAATCTGTTTAAGACGTTCATTAGTAGCGGTCATAAACGGTTGGAGACCTCGAACCTCCTCAAGGATGGAGTCCAGCACCGGGATTGATGAAGATTTTATGGGAGAAGGCGGATCATTTTTAGGTCTTTTAGTACCTGTTTGAGACAATTTTGGAGTATGGGAGTCATTAGCCATGTTTGCAATGAGAACTAAAACAAAGAGTACCACACAGGCTGGACAAGCAAGGTGGACACTGCCCAGGTTAGCACGATCCAAGAATAATAACAGGACGTCACTTAAAAGCGATCAATAAGGGCCCTGAAGTCGAGCAGCTGAAACGACGGAGGTTAAAGACAAAGTTCGCAAACCACATGCCCAGCCAAAAAAAAGGTTTCGAGGAGATATCTCAAGGAAAAGTCAGAATAGGGTATTAATAGAAATTATCCGCCTCCATAGGATGTATCATAGGAGTTAGTTCATGCAAGTAATAACCAAACAGGTAGAACAACATTAGCAATGATACTGTTGCGTGAGGAGATAACCAAGGGGACACTTCAAATCCAGTATTTCAAGCGTTTCCAAAATGGCGGCAAACATTCCTGTGAGGCATTCACAACTGAGGAGAAAAACTGAGTAATGGACAGCATTCAGCGCCGTTCAAATAATAAAAGTTATAGAAAAGCAGCAATGAAGGACAGAAGGGCAGCGCGGTGGTGCATTGTCGAGTTTAGGAACCTCTTATAAAAGTCGCAGAGTCAAAGCTGAAGGAAACACAGACGCGAGCTCAGCAGCCAAAATGGCGGCTGCTCGCGTCTTAGGGAAGAGAGAAGTTACCGTCGGCAATTAGAGACTCCACCGTTGCAGAAAATTGGCCGGAAACAACATCCTCATGGTCACTGGATGTTCCGCCGTAACTGCAGCCGTCTCAGTTCGTACGAAGACGAGAAAAACAGATCTCACGGCATCCGCAATAGAAGTCCGTAGCGGAGCTCACGGAGAAGCCGTCCTCACCAGCTGGCGCGCAAGCCACGCCCCCGTGGGAATTACTTCTGATGAAAGAACACAGATGTGTGATAGGGGACTCCCTACTTGTCAATGGAAAGATCAAGCTCTTTGAAGATGTTAAAAACACAATAGAGTTTGCCAGAGATTGAACACTTCCATTATTTGCAAGTGTGACATTGGGTCCTACAGCTTTAAGTCAGACCGGGTGCCTCGAAGATACTCCCTGACTTTGAGGGGTTGATTAAAGATGAAAGCCATGACTGTCACTTCATATCTACGTTTCATAAACCATTATTGGTGGCAGCACTGGCAGTGAGGTGCCTGTATCCGATGGGAAAAAGTGTTGGAATAAGATCAGTGACAACAACTGAACTAGGCTTTATAATGGGCACGTGCAGTGATCCACAATGTTAAGGTTCTGCCGTTCACTTTCTGATATTGGTTCCCCACATTGCAGGCCTGAAATTTAAAGGATACATTTCATGTGCACTTTTGCACTAATCAATTTTTCCAGGGTATATTTGATGTGCTTTGTCACATTTTACAGCATAAGAATTATTTTACTTCTATATTTGGTACACTGGATTTTAAAGGGACGGCTATCTTGGCGGTATATCACATGGTCCTAAGCATGGTCTTGGGTACTGTTGACATTTAAGACTGAAACACTGATGATTTTTCCACGTTGGCTCCAAAACTCTTCCCAGTACCTTCTTCATTACAAACAACACTTCATCAATGGCCAAGTACAATTTACACTGATTGATGCCACCTATGTATGTATGTATGGAAATAAATATAATATTCACGTAGAAGACATCAGTGAGTGCAATGGTTGTGACCCTGTGTACATATACACCATCAATGCTTCTAATTTAGTATTAAAAAAACACTTGTGAAAATAAATTATTCAATTCTGCTGTTGATCTGTACAGAACACACCTAGTTAAACTTATCAACAATTGAGTTTAGTCGGCGGATTCATTTGATACTAACCTCCTGGGGACGCCCTTTTTCATTTTGCCCACCTCGTTGCTGCGATCTTCGTGCTCAGCCCACGGGTGCTCTTTGCTGCTCCAACCTTGCTGCCCTGTTGACCCGTCTCCTCCTCGGCCGCGGACCGCGCACGAGGAGGAGAGGGCACAACACCCAGAGGGCAGCGCGGTCTCGCGAGAGGAGAGGAGCAGCTCCACCTGACCCCGGGACCGTAAAGACCAACGGGGGCTCCTGCGGCGAGGGACGCCCTTTTTCATTTTGCCCACCTTGTTGCTGCGATCTTCATGCTCAGCCCATGGGGGTTCTTTGCTGCTCCAGCCTTGCTGCCCTGTTGACCCGTCTCCTCCACGGCCGCGGACCGTGCACTGCCCGGACCACAACACCCAGAGGGTAGATTGGTCTCGCGAGAGGAGAGGAGCAGCCCCACCTAACCCCGGGACCTTAAAGACAAACAGGGGCTCCCACGGCGCGGGGCGCGCGTGGGCTTGCCCGGGCCAAGGGCAGGCCCACCCTTGCCCATCATCGGCTGGAAAAGGCCGGGCTGTGCCAGGACTCTTGGCTCTGCATTATCGTCTGGACCAACAGTAAAACGTTTGTTTTGTGGTAACTATTTATATTTTCAACAGACGAGTTAATTTTGAGTACTGGCTCTTAGTCATCCGGGATTTATAATCTGCTGGGCATTGTTTGTTGATTGACGGGGGGCTGAGGATTAACCAACTAATAGGCACTAAGTTTTTAGATTTTTAGGACGAATTTGTAGACCTTCTAGGGATACCGGTCTTGTATAAATATTTTGTATTATAATCTGTATTGTTCGAAGTGGTTACTGCTAACTAACTAAATCCTGTTAATCAGGAGCAAAGGAGGGGTAAGCTCTGTTTTGGTCCTTCCTGAGACAGAATTTACTTAGGGGCTACGAAAATGGGGAAAAGCAAACTACATACTACCCCCCCTGGTAAGAAATTGAAGCAGGCTAAAAACTCCAGTGCTTCTCTTATGAAGTACTTGTCTGGGGCGGTGGGAGCACTAGAAAAACAAATTTCCAATGTAGAAGAAGAGCTGAGTATAGAGTCGTTTGGCCCTACTGGTTTGAGTATTACCAATCTATCCTCCCATGGAAAATCTGAAGTGGCCGTAAACCCAACACTTGGGACACCAGATGATTTACAAAATGGCTGTGTACAATTAGGGAGCGATGAGATATCAATTATTGATACGAACGGCATTTCTTACCCCCTCTTAAAAGAGTGTGTGTATCTAAGAAACCCGCCATCATAGCTTTACCACCACAGATTCACGAACCTCCCCGAACATCTAATTAAGCAAACTAAACCATCGGGTAAGGAGTGCCCAGCTAACATCAAATTAAATGAACGCGCAAAAAGCACAAATAATAAGGGCATAAGTAAAGGCTCAGTTAGCACCGAAATGGGAGGAATTACGAAATCTATTGCCGATTTGACTACTTTTGTCAAAGACCCAATTAGCACTTTGGGAAATAGACTCGATTTAATCGATTCAAGTTTGGCTTCACTCATAGGGCACCTAAAGGATGTTAGTGTACAGAACCCTGAACCACGTAGCAACAGGGGGGTAGCTATAAATCACAATTATTCTTTACTAGATCGTCCTTCCACCTATGGTAAGCAAACAATTAGTGTGGAAAGAGCTAGTCACCACGAGGGATTGGCACCTGATAAGTCTAAATGTCCAAATGTACAGGAATCGAGGAGGGCTATAGCGAGAGGGAGCACAAATGACCCAATCCGCATAAATAGCAAAAACCCGCCTTCTATAGATAACCGTTCAAGATCAGCTAGAAGAATGACATATAATCAGGATAACAGTAATACTGCTGCCAGTTCGAATCTTCCACCTGCAGCAGCTCCGTATACTCTGATCCTGGCTAATGTACCATCAACCAACGAAGGTGACAGGGAAAATTGGGCAACGCTGAGAAATAAATCGTAACACTACCTAGGCGTAAAGACTGGCCTGACACAAGAGATGTTTAATGCCTTTAAAATGGTCAGACGCATGAGTTGGGTAGGCTCCAGCAAAAAGTTATTTAAAGGGGATTGTATAGTCCTATCCCTAGGCTCCCCCACTTTAGTTCAAGAAATTCTGACCTGGTCGGGTTTTAGTAGACTTACGACAGAGGGTATACATGTGCTGCCCTTGGGTTTTTTCTATCGGCCAAATCTGTCAGATAACTATAACATAGCTATGTCGGGCAGCCTTCATAACTTTCATAATAATCATACGAGATACAACCTACATGTCTCAAATAGGTTTGGCCCATTGTATTCACTGGAGGATGTGGATTGACAAATGATAGATACTGCTGTCCGTAAACCCGTAAATAGCGAAGGGTCTGTAGTTCCCCAAGGTGATGGTGAAGGGGTACGTGTTGCAGAATTCATGGAAGTAGAAGACATGAAATCGTCTGAGGTTTCTTCAGCATTTGTACCCTCCCTGCCTTGTTACGACAGTTTGAAAATAACAAATCATTCAAGCATATTTAAAACGGGTGATACTTTGTCAATAGGACCTGAAGTTCAGGGGTATGACACCCAAGTGATTAAGCAAGGAGGACATGACTCAGTAACAGCTGGGAGCAAGAATAGAAGTGTGAGTTCTACTATAGAGTCAAGGAAGGGCAAAGATGGGGAGGGGAGAGTGGGGCGATAGGACCTCAATCCAAGCATGTCGGGGGTCAGGTGAGAATAGCCTATTGGAACATCTCTGGGCTTCAATCCAAGGTTAATAACCCAGTTTGGACGGATTTCACCAAGGATTTTGACATCATATGTCTACAGGAGACCTTGCTTTTGGAAGAAATACATCTTGATGGCTATAAAACATTCCATACCCCGGCATGCAGTTCAACTCACGGGAGGCACAAAGGGGGGATTTTTATGTACATCTCCAACTTACTGGGGGTGTTACGGATAAAAATGTTAAAATCAACTAGTTACTATCACATTGTTGTCATTGACATTTTATCATTGGTGGAGATGGTCGTCATTAATTTCTACAATAATATAGATAGGGATGATGTCCCCGATGTATTATCCGGGCTTAATGAGGAAATCAAGAGGCTAAGTGATACATCAGGGAAGGATTCAATCTTAATCTGGCGTGGGGATTTTAATACCAACGTATGTACACAGCCTTCGTGCGGGTTTGGGGACCCGGATGAAGAGGATTTAGGTCAAATGGCTCACTTCATACATTCAACAGTGGGTGAAAGTTTCAACTAAGTCATGGCAATGCATGATCTTGGGTTTGCCAATAGGTTGTGTGCTCCACCTACTGATTTTAGCCCACATTTGTAGGTTGCGGCCATAGTACACTGATCGATTTCATCATTCTTCCAAATCGATATGCAACATGGGTGGAGGAGTTTATCACCCACCCAATTGGGATTAGTGACCATCTTCCTTTAAGCATTAATATCTTATTGCCTGACAAAGCTACGGTTTCTGTGGTACAGAGTTTAGCCTGGACTTAACGCTGCGTGCTGGGTCAACAGAACAGATACTCAATATGCTGGGCTAAGAGTGACCCTGTGGTCACGAGTTCTAAAATAATGCTACAGGCAAAACCCCCAATAACCAAGTGTTTACAAGAAGAGATCTCCCCTAGTGAGTTATTGAGTGCCTTTTCCCAAGTTACAGGGATAATCCAAAACATTTTAAAACGTCCATGCAGGAACCAAAAAAATGTAAAAACTGGTTGGTTTGATTCGCACTGCACTAAAACTTATTCTCTATTAAAATCTGCCCTATGAGGAACGAGGTACGAGGAAATTAGGGGGCTTAGGAAGGAATACAGCTTAGCTAGAAATAAGCGAAAGAAGGATATCAAGGAACAAGCCTGGACAAACCTATATGAAGCATCCTTACGGCGGGATTGCTCCCTTTTTTGGGAGGCAGTGAAGGCCCCTTTTTTCTCGACTGGCGGGGGAGCAAGGATCGAGGTGACAATAAGCGAAGATTCTTGGGTCGATTTTTTTCTCCTCCGTTTACGGTTCTGGGGGCAGTGTCACTGATGCAGTTAACGAGCAAGTAGTACAACATGAACACACAAATTTTTCGCCAATTGATATCCATTTTACGTACGAGGAATTACAAGTGGCTTTAAAAGAGAGCAAAGGAGGTAAGGCTCCAGGGCCGGATGGGACTCCGATCGACCTGTATTAACACAGGATCGAGTTATGGTCTCCACTATTAACACGAGTATTGGAGGCCAGTTGTGAAAGGGGTTTTATTAAATCTTGGTCAGAGTCCATAATTATTCCCATTTTTGAAAAAGGAGACCGGGAAAACCCGGCATGTTACAGACCTATCTCCTTGCTCGACTCCCTTATGAAAGTAGCAGGTAGAGTCATATTGAATAGACTGCAACAATGGGCAGAAGACAAAAAGGTCCTAAGTCCGGTTCAGTATGGATTCAGGGAGGGGAGGGGTACTGTTGAGCAGGTCCTCAATTTTACTATGCTACACGGAAAATACACCCAGGCTAAGCAAGGCAACTTATTTGCGGTATTGTTTGACCTTACCGCGGCTTTTGACGGCGTAGACCACAATAGACTATGGCAGATTCTAGAAGGATTAAAAGTAGAGCTACCCCTTATATAATTTTTGAGACAATTATATGCGGGGGCTTCTGACAAGGTGAGGTTCGGATTAAACGGGGAAAGTACTAAGCCTTTTAATATAAAAAAAGGTGTAAGACAAGACTGCGTACTTGCCCCGTTCCTCTTCAGTTTATATACCAATGAACTGGAGGAGGCATTGGTGGCCAGTGTGAGAGACTCACCGCTAGTCAACAACAACAACATCATCTCACTTTTATATGCAGACGATGCAGTTTTAACGCCTTAACTGCGGCCGTTATTTTGGCGTTGTGCTGGCGTTCTGAAAGGTGGGCGGGGCCACGTCGACCGTTGGCCGATGGCAGTACTAGCGAGGTAGTGCTGCCATCGGCCAACGGCCGACTACAGCACGCAACGGGTTAATGGCCAGAACCCAGCTTGGTCTTCAGAGGGCCCTTAGCACTTACATTGTTTTTTTAGATAACAGGGGTTTGCAGCTCAATGTCAAGAAAACATTTGTCATGTCTTGCGGTAAGGGTAAGAGTAGATCCTGAACTCTTGTAGCTGGGGCAGACAAAATCGAACCTACAAAAACTTTCTCCTATCTCAGGATTTTTTTGAAGGACTCAGGCTCTTGGGGACCAGCAATAAAGAACAGGGCCTTACTATTTAAGAGGTCGACGGCGGCTGTGATGATTTTTGACAAAAAGACGGGCAAGAGACCGCCGGAAATTTTATTGAAGATTTATCAGGCAAAGTGTGTCAGTGTGGCTACATACGGAGCAGGGGTTTGGGGATTCCATGATATTTTACCAATTCAAGTAGTAGAGAATGCTTTTTTAAGATTTATTTTAGCCGTTCCCCAAAGTGCACCAGTTTTTAATTGTCATAGCGAACTGGGGATCCGCTATATTACAGATGTTATAAAAATGCAACCGATGCTATTATGGCATAAAGTTTGGACATCACCAGATCTAGGATTGAACCTGGACATAATTAAAGATTCTATAGGTCTAGACCAGAGGAGAAAGATCCTATGGTTGAATTACATCTGTAATCTCTCAAATGATTTGGGTAGGCCAGAATTTTTTAGTAACCCTGATTCCTTACTTAATATTTCTAGAAATGATCTTAAAGCATTATGTATTAACCATTTTGAAATGATACGATTGGGGCTGGAGCTAAGTAAAAAATCAGTGATGAAACATCAACTTACTTTGGTTTCTACCACCATCCAGCCATATTTAGTGTGGTGTTTAAGAGGATATGACAGGTATATTTTGACCAGGTTTAGATTTGATTGTTTTTTTTCGCCTGGTCACATTCCAGAACACCAATGATTGGTCCAGAACGCTTATTAAATGTCCGTGTGATAATTCATCAAATGAATCCTTATTACACGTGATCTTTTTTTGTAAATTTTACGCTATTGAACGTGCCAGATGGATTAAACCCTTTTTAAAGCAGGGTTTATGGCGGCAATGCCAACCCGTCCTTCTATCATTGCAATTATTGGATGATGAGTATTGTGTAGGAACCATGTTGGCTTTTTTAAAAAGTATTTTGAGAAAAAGAAAATGTATTAGTTGTTTTTAACTTAAGTATTTTTGTATATTTGTGATGATTTGCTGCTTTTATGGTTTTATTAATTTGTGAAATCGAATAAAGCATTTTCTAATCTAATCAACTAACCTCATATTTTTCTTGCTTTGGGAGCTTCCTTAGCACTTACATGGGACAAAATCAAGCAGGTCCCATGCTGGGGTGGAAGGGAAATGTGGGTCAATGGGCCCCTTCAACACCTAGTGTAGCCTTGTCAGAAGTCGGGCGGGTACTGGCAAGAAATCTTTCATGAGATAGAAGAGATGCATGAGGAGCAAATGCCTACAGACCATAAATGGTGCCTAGAGACCCTAAATGGTCCTTTTAGGCTTACCATCTAAGGGGACATGGTCTTACAAATTCGAAATGTGGTAAACAGTTCACTTTTGCTAGAACCTTTGCAATATAGTCCATCCTTGCCTTATGGGGTAAACATGTGAACCCACAGCTGGGGACTAGGGAAATCAGCTGTAGGTGCACTTTAACCATGAACAAAAGTACATTGACACTGGAACACAGGCTTAAATTTCTTGAGTCAGACTTGTCGCCTTTCATGTTGTGAATGCCAAAAGAAATCAGAAAACTCACTTGCCCTCCATATCTTAAAGTGCTATACATTATCCTTTCAATTTCACATAGTCCGTGTGGAAGTTTGTTGTTGAAATGTCCCTCTGTTGTTGAAACTCTTAGAGGCCTCCATATGTGCAATAACTTTTGTGTGTGGCTGGACATAGCGCCATAAGTGGGAGGAGGTTCGGCATGTTTTTTCCCAAGGATTTGGCGTTTCAAGAGTATCCTAAAAAAACATTGGACCTATTTGCAAAGGTATTTTTATTAAGGTGGGCTTACAGTGAAAATTAGCTCATTTACACCAGCCAAAAATTCACAAAATGTTTCTTGCCAGCTATAAATGTACAAGTACTCTGCAGTGGTAACTTCCATGCTAGGGGGGTGGGGAATTGATATTACAAGGTGTGATTAGCGTTGGAAGTGTACATGCAGATTTGTGGACATTCACAAACTGCATGAAGACCCCCTTCCAGTCTGGAAATGGGTGTAAAGTTACTCCATCTAATGGCTACAGTAATTTTCCTTCTATAAGGAGAACGAGATCTGCTCAACCCTAGATTTGTTGGTGTGTAGGGGACGTCCTTTCAAATGAAAAAAATGTTTTCTTTGTAGGGGGAAAAAAGCAACTTCAAAAGATTTGCATTTGTACAGTGGTTTCCATCCCCCCTGTGCCTGTACCGAAATCAATGGTATGTAGATTTTCGCGCAAGGGTAAAAGAAACCCTTTGGAAATTAATAATCACATTCTCAATTGAATGTTTGGAAAACGACACCCAGTACATACTTCAAATACTTGTAAAGTGAAAAAACACGTAAAAGTATGTTTAGGTGGAGATGTAAATCCATGCCTGAAGATGATCTGATTTGCACCATACATAACATGTTTGTACGCTGAATAAAGCTCCTCCTTTTGGTCCAAATAATATAATATTGGGTATTTAACATGAAATAGAATACAACCTTGGAGCTTGGCCATGTTAAATAAAAAACAAATGACACATGTGCTGTGCATGAATCTGTGGACATGCATCGTATGGTTAAATGCAACAATTTAATTTTATTTAGGTTAGATGAAAGTGCATGCATTTACGTTTTAATTGTTCACAACGGATGAACCAGTATTTGATTGTCTTCTCTTTGTCAAACTCTGTGTGAGAGAAAAGATTAAGATTCAAATCGAGATTACAAATTTCAGACTGGAATGATGGATTGGAATGAAGGAGACTAGAGATAGAAAGGAAAAGCGAGAAAGAGCTAGAAATGTAGTAGTGGCAGGGTGAGGGTTATAAAGAAGACTGATAGAGAGTGATTATGAACTATTATTATTGGTGAAGACTATATAGCCGCCAGGCCTTTGGCTAAATAGTAGAGTATTTTTATTTATATTAAAAAAGTCAGCAACTCATTATAGTTGACAGGCTTCATTCCAGTCTCATGGCAGAAGGAACAAAAACAGATCTGAAAGAAATTGAATCTATGTACCTAGCCAATGTTAATTAAGTTTTTGTCAGATTCCTTCCTAGTTATGTTCGGCAAGTAAATAATTAGTATGACAAAATGACTGTGTGGTTGATAATGACATTGGTACCCAATCCTAACTAACCCCTATAAAAAGAAGTGTAAGAACAGTGGAATAACCTGATTTCCAAATGTGAAACTTAAAAGGCAACCACTGTCTTTAAAAACCTATGGGGATAGTTGATATCCATCCTGTTATTTAAAAATGTTTTAACAAATCTGATAGTACTGATTTTATACAGACAGTAATAAGACTAAAAAAATATATCCACTAGGGGCCGTATTACAAGTTTAAGTGTAATTTATCACTCATGATAAAGGGGGGGAGCCTTGCCTTACTTGCCGTGAGGGGAACGGCCCTTTGCTGTACCGGGTCCCGCACTCCAGCGCCAGCATCCACGCCGTGAGGGGAACGGCTGTCTGCCACACCGGGTCCCGCACTCCAGCGCCAGCACCACCGCCGCCGCGAGGGCTGGGACTTTAATCCCCAGGTGCCCGGGCGGCAGTGGCGCGAGAGTGACGACACCAGAGCGCCCTGAGGCGCGTAAAGGGAGAGGAGCGCCGAGCGCTCATTGGGAGCCTTGCCTTACTTGCCGTGAGGGGAACGGCCCTTTCTTGTACCGGGTCCCACACTCCAGCGCCAGCATCCACGCCGTGAGGGGAACGGCTGTCTGCCACACCGGGTCCCGCACTCCAGCGCCAGCACCACCGCCGCCGGGAGGGCTGGGACTTCAATCCCAAGGTGCCCCGGCGGCAGTGACGCGAGAGTGACGACACCAGAGCGCCCGGAGGCGCGTAAAGGGAGAGGAACGCCTCTTGCCCGCGAGTCGCGCGCGGGAGCGCCCGGGAGAAGCCCGGGACAAGGGCGGGGCAGTCTGTGCAGTCCGGGCAGACCGAGGCAGGGCAGGGCCACCCCCCTTGGTCGTGAATACACCTGAGAAGTAAGCATCTGGACATATATTCATGACTGCTCCTTCTTGTTTTTAAAATTACCATTGTTTCATAGCATAGAAAGGAAGTGCTTTGTAAGGACATAGTTATCATTACGTCTGCCGCTGTGATTCTAACGGCACAAAAGTTCTTGGAGTTTATACTCTGTTATTACTAATGGCTAAGAACAAATCAACCATGGACAATTATTTAGTTCAAATGGTCAGCAAGATTAATAATGATAGAAGGAAATCACTGGGTCGGGAAGATCTGCCTGTGATAATTACTACACCCCCTGGTGCCAATAGTGGTTTGATTTTGGCCTCTCCTCCTATTTCTGATGTTCCTACTGGTGTCCCACTAGTGGAAATTCCGACAGTATTAGTTGTAGATCAGGACGTACCAGATCAGGATTTACAAGATGATTCCATGGACGCGTGACCACGGTGCTCTCCAGTTAAGAGAGCGGTAAGGAAATGCAGGAAAACACAGACTAAGCGGGGAGGAACACAACATAAGAAAACACTTGAAACAGTGCAGAGGAGCACCATTGGTCACAAGGAAACCATGACTATTATCAGTAACACCAGTATGAATTCTGACCTTCTGGACCATATAGCCAAGATGCTTGAGGCTAAATTAGAAACTGTTGTTAAGCCTTTAGTGGCAAAAATAGATCTTCTGACAGCTGAAGTGACTAGATTGGGAGGTCTTCTAACCCGGTCAACTAGTAATGAGAACTTGAAACCAAGGGAAAGGGACATTCTACCTAATAATGCTGTACAGAAGCCATTGGTGGGGAGGGTAAGCACGGCTAATGTTAGGGAGACGGGCCGATCGGATGGTCAGACAACACAGACTAAAGTGGTCCCAATGAATATAGGGGGGTCACCAGCTCAACCGAGGAAAGTACGCCCAATTAATCTCCCACCAGATTGTGAACCATACGTTGTCGTACTTTCAAATGTCCCACCCTTAGACACTTCACAGCCCAATTTCAGCCAGGAATCACACCATTCGCTTCAACATAAAACCGTTTAGTGGCTGAATAAGAACTGTGGATTCCCGATAAACTATTCAGACCAGATATTAACAACGAGACGGGTACCCTGGATTGGTAATGGCAGGAAAACTTGTAGGGGAGAATGTATTGTTATCAATTTTAGACACCCCCAACACGTTGCGACTGTGCTACTTAGAGCAGCATCCCTGAAACGGGGTGAGAATAGTGTGGGTGTGCATCCCTTGGGATACTTTTATAGCCATTTAGCTAAGGGTTCATTGCATAATACAAGAAGTGGGCATCCAAATTCTAGTACAAGCCCAAACTTTGAGATCCCAACTCATAACAGATATCATGCATTGAGTAGTTTGGATCAGAACGATTGACTCTTGTCAGTTGGTAGTCTTGGTTTGGGGGCATCTCCTAATACTCAGGTTGGGAAGTCACATACAAATAATCTAGAGTTTGAGCAATTACAGATAGTGGTGCCCACTTTGTTTAATAATGACAGCCCTAGACTTGGTCCTGCTTTGATGGCAGTGGTGAGCGATCAGATTCCTAAAGGTGCTGGGGATAGTAATGGCAGCCCAGGAGATGTATGATCATGCCGTACCAGTAGTACTGAGCTTGAGGGTAATATCACTGGAAACATTCCAATGGAAGGAATAAGTACTGCAACTATTCCCCTAGATAGTATATCTATACAAGATACATTGTTGAATGCAGCCCCACTTAGTCCTAAGGAAAATCTACCCGTAAGATTAATATCATGGAATATAGCAGGTTTAGACCTGGTCTGGTGCACCTACATTAAGGATTATGATGTCATCCTCCTCCAGGAGACTTGGGCCTTAGATATCCCGCACAGGCTCGGGTATAAAACTTTTCACTGTGACGCAATTCCATCAGTAAGAGGGAGAGCGTCGGGGGGGCTCGTGATCTAGGTAAGAGTCAATTTAGAAATAGAAGTTACTCAATTGCCTATTCCTTCCCCGGATTTATTGGGATTAAAGATGGTGACAAGAAAAAAGGAATCTGTATATCTAATAAATATATATAATAGACCACATCCACTTAATAAGGAATCAAAGGTAGTAGAGCTACTGGATTCCTTTTTAGATACACTAGGACCAAATGCGCTAGTGGTAGTAGGGGGGGATCTCAACTGTAAATATGAACCAGTGCTGGGTCTCGATAACCTACTGGATGAACAGGATATAGCAAATGATACCCCGATTTTGGATTCCACTGGGTTAGTTAAATGCACCGTAGCAGCAACTCAAATTTTACAGTTGACCGTGGGGCATGACCTAAGGGCATGTAATGGCCGCTTACAATCTGATAGACCAGCAGCCCCAACCTTTTGTAAAGGTAATTGTAAGTCACATATAGATTTTATATTGGTCTCTCTGAGTGTATGGTATTTAATTATTGACTTTAAAATAGATATCAGGACAGAGAGTTACCATTTTCCACTTCAACTATGGTTAAACCCTCAGCCTTTTATATCTAAACCAGCTGAAGAGGTTGCATCGAATAATTCTTTCGGGGAACTGCAGCTATCAAATAACAGACGTGCTCTGAGATGGCCTTATATCCTGGCTAAAGATTCGACGATGCTAAATATTTACAATACTTTCTCTGATACTATTGCATCTTGCCAGGAGCCCCTATTAGGCACCCAGGGTGTGTTAGACCTACAATATCAACTGGTAGATGCTCTAACTCCCTTTTTGAGCAAAATTTGTAAAAGGGATAAGAACCCAAATGAAAGTCGTTTAGAGTTAGCTAATCCTTGGTACAATAAAGAATGTCGTCTAGCAAAGTCCCACTTTATTCAGGCTGTTAAAACTAAGAAATCCCAGTGCATAAGAGAAAGTAGGTATGCATATAATAAAACCCTGACTCAAGCGAAAAAAGCGTGGGATGATACATTATGGGATGATCTACTAACTGCAGCTAAATTGAGAGATCAGAGTACCTTTTGGAATTTAATATTAAAGGGGAATAGAAAGGGTAGATCATCTAAGGATATTTACCTAGACAAAAAAACATGGTGTGACCATTTTACTAAACTCTATTCACATGACGAAGAGGGGTTGCCCATACAAGTCCAAGAGAGCAACTTAGCACCGAGTATTGTTCCTTTACGATTTAGTATAGAGGAGACCATGCAGGCATTACAGGCCTTCAAAGCAGGCAAAGCCCCAGGACCTGATAAGATCCCCGGCGACTTATTAAAGCATGATGTGGAAGTATGGGGGCCTTATATTAACTTTTTATGTAACTCTATAGTGGCTGGAACACCGATTCCTGATAGTTGGAAAGGGGCAGAAATTGTAACAATTTTTTAAAAAAGGGATCGTTATGACCCAGGCAATTATCGCCCAATTAGTTTAATCGATCTTTTACAGAAGGTTTTTGCCAGACACATTTTAAATAGACTTTTAGAATGGATAGAGGAGACTCAGACATTGACCAAATATCAAGGAGGGTTTAGGTCAAAAACCAGCACGGTGGACCAAGTATTTAGATTCACGTGCATCTGCTGGAATTATATTAATATAAGAAAGGGCAGCCTGTATGTGGCGTTTATAGATCTGAGGGCCGCCTTCGACCTTGTCCCACGTAATCTCCTGTGGACCACACTAAGAAATATGGGGGTTCCCGGTGAGCTACTCCAAGAAATCATCAGACTACACACTGGGAACTATGCCAAAGTCAGATGGGGGGAGGGAGGTGAAGTATCAAAGCCCATTCCTGTGAGTCGTGGCTTGCGCCAAGGCTGTGTGCTGGCGCCTACGCTCTTCTCACTATATGTTAATGACATACCTACATATTTGAGGGACTGCAATCATGACTCCCCGAAGCTAGGAGATGAGGCAATCACGGCACTTCTTTTTGCCGATGATACTCATCTCTCAGAGTCTGACGGGTCTCCAAAATCTGGTGACCAAATTCTATGGTTACTGTGTAGAGAAGGGGTTAGAAATAAATTCGTTTAAAACGAAATATATGTCCATAAACCCGCAAAAGTCCTTTAGGAAGAATTTGGCCTTAAATAATCAAAAATTGGAGTATGTGGAGAGCTTTAATTATCTAGGTATTATGTTGGACAGTACCCTTTCATGGAAGGGGCATCTGGTAAAAAGTAGATTGTCTTTCAAACAAAATTCGATGCCTATACTAAAAGTGCACAGCGCAAGTCATTCTAAAGCTATCACGCCGGCACTTGAAGTATTTATGGTAAAGGCCCAATCAGCGGCACTTTATGGTGCTGAGGTTTGGGGGCATTGTTGTAAAAGCAACTTTGAACGGGAAGAAAATCACTTCATACGTAGGCTGTTAAAAATACCAACTAGAACTCCCGTAGTTCCAGTGTTTTTGGATATTGATCTCAAACGGACACATTATCAAGCAATCTTAAGGCCATTGTTGTATTGGGTGAGGCTCTGGACAACCCCGGAGCTGTGTAATTATCAAAGTGGATTGTTAGAAGTTATTCAGATTGATGAGTACAAGAAAATTGCATGGTTAAAACATATTTCATTTTAGTGTATTAGGTTAGGGTAATCACATTACAGGGAAGAGCCTCAGAATATGACACCCCCGTGTAAAAAACTTCTAAAGTCCACTTTCTGGGCTTATGTCAATGGTGAGCTACTTCATAGTTCATCAATTGGCATATTGACCCAGAAATTCCTGAACGTAAAGGATAATGCTGCATTTGAACCGAGATAGGACCACCACTAGCAAAAACGTTATATTTGCAATTTAGATATGGAGTGCTCCAGAGGAATGCAAATACCTGCAGATGGGGGGTAAAAATGATAGCGGTTTTTGTATTCTCTGCTCTCAAAAGGCAAAAGAAGATGACGTCCATCTAATGATTTTTTGTGCGGTCTACAAGTCACCTAGAGACCGTTGGATCAGACCCCTCTGTAAAAACATGGGTGTTAGATCCTATAAAGAAGCAGAGCGTATAATTAAGTCTAATACCTCTCAACTGGTAGTGGTTTGTATAAGCAGGTTTCTATTCAACGTCTACCTCATTAGAAAACAGCTTGGCTACAAGCTGTAATGTAATAATGGGGTCCGTAGCCTTCTTCACTCTGCATAAGTTACCATAGATAGCACTGATTTTTTCTTTTAAACATGGTTTTTAAAGGTTTTAATCTGGCTTTTAAAATTATGATTTTTTTTTTTTTATCTAAATGATAAAGTGGGATCTTGATTTTAATGTGGTATTTTTACTGATATGGATTAATTGTTCGATTGCCCCGTTTCATTTATTGTAACCTGAGTATGTGATTAACTGCTGGTATAGGGTACTGTATATAATGTGCTGTAAATGTTTTTCTTTTGTACTTCCTGCTTTTATGGCTATATTAGCCGAAATAAAGTTGAAACAAGTAACAAGTATTATTATTGGTGAAGACTATATAGCCGCCAGGCCTTTGGCTAAATAGTAGAGAATTTTTACTATTTGGCCAGCAGTCTTTAAAAAAGTCAGCAACTCATTATAATTGACAGGCTTCATTCCAGTCTCATGGCAGAAGGAACAAAAACAGATCTGAAAGAAATTGAATCTATGTACCTAGCCAATGTTAATTAAGTTTTTGTCAGATTCCTTCCTAGTTATGTTCGGAAAGTAAATAATTAGTATGACAAAATGACTGTGTGGTTGATAATGACATTGGTACCCAATCCTAACTAACCCCTATAAAAAGAAGTGTAAGAACAGTGGAACAACCTGATTTCCAAATGTGAAACTTAAAAGGCAACCACTGTCTTTAAAAACCTATGGGGATAGTTGATATCCATCCTGTTATTTAAAAATGTTTTAACAAATCTGGTAGTACTGATTTTATGCAGCCAGTAACAAGACTAAAGAAATATATCCACTAGGGGCCTGATTACAAGCTTAAGTGTAATTTATCACTCATGATAAATACCAATATCACGGGGTACGTTATTTATAGGGTGCTATATATAACACCTATTACGATTTATTGGGAATAACATACAGATTTTGGTGTTTAAGGCACCAAAATCTGCTTGGCATAATAAATACCGTACCCATTTCACCTGTTAAATTTCGGCAGGTTTGAGGCATTTAACGCAACTGATAATTATCAGATGCATCGACTACCTTTTAACTAGTAATTCCGATTCTTGCATAAACAGGGGTTAACGCACAGGTCGGATTATAATGAGCAACTCATGATCAGGTCCTTAGATGCACCGTGGTTGAGTCTCAGCATCTCTAACATTTTCTGCAAGTAAATAAGATGCATGCAGTCTTTAACCCCTTAATTGCTGCCGTCGGCCAACGGTCGTCACGGCCACTACCTCCCCAGTGCTGCGCACGACCGTTGGACGTCCATTCAGCACTAGTTCCAATGGACAGCGCAGCACTGGGGAGGTTTATTTACAAGCTCTAAAGGGGTTAACAGGCTGTTTTCAGTGTCCCACAAACTGACGATAAAATGATTCTTCAATTTCTACTCTGGTGCTGTAGTACTTGAGGTATTAACTAGGAATATATTAGTGAAACTTATAGAAGCATCTGAAATATTCTCAGAATAATTTTCGTGATAGATTGCGGTTAAAGTATTAAAGGGTTGCGATTATTTGATTATCTCATTGCATTCCCAAGATCAGAAAGTTTATTTAACTTAATGGGAGGAAAGTCCTCTTCATCACTGGAAGTGCTATACCATCATACCTTGTTAGTAGTTCTGGCTATTCCTATGTCATAACAGCCCCAAAAGCATACTAAACAATCATGCCTGTCCCATGTAAGTTCTCCATCATTTTGCTTTTCTGTTTGATGGGGCTCTGATGACTAAGGACATCCAAATTTTACCTATTCTGAGTTAGATTGACTACTAACTGATCATCCCCGGCTATACAGTGACATGTCCTAGTAGCAGCAGATTAATACTGCATTAGCATAAGACTTTTACCCTGTGTTGCTCACAAGAGACTGTGGTCTCTTGCCTTCGTCATGTGTGGAAGGTCAGTATGTGTTGATTACTAATACTGAGTGTTGGAAATGTGCTCCTTTTGCAGGGTCACCTCAGATTTTCTTGGTGTTTTTGCGGAACCCTATTTTTTCTGGCTATAGCCCTCTGTGACTTTACCCCTGCTAACCGGCATTAAAATATTTGTGCTCCGGGGGCGTGGCCAGGCACCGAAGATGGCGGACGCGTCTTACTAATGCTCCGTACCACATGCCCTGATTATCCTGGGCATCCTGCTTCTGAGGAGCTCTATTTGGCCCCAGTGCACGTCTGCCATGGCGGGCCGAACCTGTGCCGCCGGAGAAGAATTGCCCGGGCCCTGAACTCACTCTGCGGCGGCCCTGGGCATTGCAGCCTGCTGCGCTGGGGAGATCTGGGCCTGGCAGCGTGGCCGCGCTGCTGCCCGTACGGGATGACTCTGCTGCTGGCACGGTAATTCTGAAGCCACCTGGCACCACCAACTCCTGCCCTAGTGGTGCTGTGGGCTGCGGGGGGCACCTCGCGCTCTCTGCGGTCCGGTGGCAGCAGTGACTGGAGGGCGGCTCGCGTGAGATGTCCGTATCCGGCAAGGCGGGCTGAGGCAATGGGGGATGCCAGTGCAGTGCTGGAGTGAGGACTGCACCACTGAGGTAGGCCTGCAAGGGGAGCTAGGGGTGCCTTCTGGTGGCAGTGGGTGACCATGGGGGTCGATCGGACCTAGGACCCCCTGCCTGATCGCCGTGCTCCTGCGGGCCAGACAGCTGGGGTGAGTCACGTGGCCGGCCGGGCCTAGGGCTCCTGCGGAGGTTGCTTGCAGGGGGAGATCTACCTGGGCGCGTGCTGCGGCCCCTGCAGGTTTCTTGGTATTGCGGCGCCCGTGTGAGTTGGGGGATCGCAAGGGTCGGTCGGGCCTAGGGGCCCTCATCTGCACGTGGCTGGGACTGAGTGGCTGTACTTACTGTGGCTCTGGTGAGGTGGTTGTGCTTGTATCCTGCTACCGCTGGACTTCATATTGGCACACAGTGCAGTCATTGTCTGCTGTGACGGTGGTGGCCTTTCCGGGACCAGGCCTTCTGACGTGGCGGCTGGTGCAGACCGCGCTAGAGCTGCTGGGTGTAACCTGCGCCCCTGAGGTGGGCCTGCGGGGATCGCCTGAGGTGCCTACTGGTGGCGGTGGAGGACCACGGGGTCGATAGGGCCTAGGGCCCCCTGCCTGATTGCAGTGCAGCAGCTCCTGCGAGCAGGGTAGCCGGTGTGGGTCACGGGGGGCAGCCAGACCTAGGGCTCCTGAGGAGGCTATTTGCGGGGGGAGACCCCACTACCTGGGCGCTTGCTGCGGCCCATGCAGGTTTCCTGGTGGTGCAGTGCCCGTGTGAGGTGGGGGTGCACGGAGGTCGGTCGGGTTGAGGGGCCCTCGTCTGCACGAGACTGGGCTGAGTGGCTGCACTTGCTGTGGCTCTGGAGAGATGGTCGTGTCTGTGCCCTGCTGCCCCTGGAATTAATATTGGCGCACAGTGTCCCCTTCCTACTGCAGTGGTCGTTGTCTGCTGTGCCGGTGGTGACCCTTTTCGGGGCCTAGCCTTCTGGCGCGGCGGCTGATGCGGATCGCGGCGCTCTCCTGTGAAGTCACATTCTGCCAACGGTGCCCTGAGGGCAGCGGGTTCCGGGGATTCAGCATCCGTCCCCCCCGGATTCCACTCCTTGGCGGTGCGTTTCTTATGACCAGGTGGACACATGAGACTGACCGAGGGGGCTGGCTTTGTTGCCCGTCGGGTCCAGGGCCCAGCTTCGGACTGGGATTGCGGGCTCCTCCCTACTGTGAGTTGGTCCACCCACTATGCTGTCTGCGGAGGTCCTTCTCTGTGACTCAGGCACCCGGAGCGGAGATGGGGAAACACCACCTCTGAGGCGCACGCCTACAGGTGGGCTGAGGAGCAGTGGGGCCCAACACACGTCATTCGCATTAAAACCTCGTATTCTCCTGCTTCCCCATCTGACAGAGTGTTCGCAGTGGCAACCAACTGTGTAATACCAGGGGTGGGGCCCTCTCTCGCAGGTGGAGATCGGGCTGAGGGCCATCTCACCTATCCCGCTTTACTGACTATCGACCCGAGCATCGGCCCGCAGACGCATCTACTCTTCCCAGGACTGACTTGGGAGTTCCTTGGCTGAGAATGCTGTGAGGGGGGCCTAATTTTTTGGATGAAGCCTGGGCTCACTGAAAGCTCGAGGGCGCGCATTGTTGTCTAAGGTCAAGCTGCGCTGTGGAGGGTCCGATCCTAGTCGCGGACGAGGCCTCTGAGTTGGAGGAATCACGGAAACTTGCCAGCCCTGCCTTGCTTCCTATGAAGAGCACTCAGCAGATCGTCATGGGCCGCTTGCGCAACAACCCCTCTCGCGATGCGCCTCCTGGGGGCCAGGCTGGGACATCGCACACGACCGCCCGGGGCAAC
The DNA here is from genome assembly GCF_964261635.1 of Lissotriton helveticus. Classification (NCBI taxonomy): domain Eukaryota; kingdom Metazoa; phylum Chordata; class Amphibia; order Caudata; family Salamandridae; genus Lissotriton; species Lissotriton helveticus. The sequence goes on from NC_136061.1 coordinate 1,769,736,904, forward strand.
AGCGGAGATGAACCCACCTGACATTGCCACCAAACTAGACTCTGTACTGGCAGAAGTGGAGCGCATCGGCAATGCCCTGGACCTGACCCGCACATCCTTAGAGGGACACATGGACACTATTACCTCAGACTTTACACTTCTCCGGGCCGACCAACACAAACTCTCAGACCGAGTACGTGATGCGGAGGCCACACTGGCAGACCTCTGACCCAGATCCCAGAATTGCTTCTCCGCACTTCAAGATCTACTGGATCGGGTTTGCACCCTGGAGGACGAGGTGGACGACGCGGAGGGTAGATCACGCAGAAATAATGTGGGCGTAGTCAATCTTCCTGAGTGAGCGGAGGGGTGGGACCTGGAGACCTTCAGAGAGGCCTGGATGAAGGAGCTCATGCCCCCCGGATCGCTCTCCCCACAGTTCGTAGTAGAGCGAGCCCACCAAATACATGTCCGCAGACCCCCTCCTGGGGCGCACCCTCGCCTCTTCCTGTTTAGAGCCATGAAATTTAGAGACAGAAATGCTATTCTGCGGGAACTGGGCAAGCATCCCGGCCCTAAGGTGCAAAACTTATGTGTTTCTCTCTTTCCTGATTACACGGCTCAAGTACAGAGGAGGCGAGCCACCTTCGCGGCAGTAAAACAACAGCTCCGGGACCTGGACCTCCGCTATTCCTTGCTCTTCCCGGCCCGCCTGTGAGTTATCAGAGAGGGCACTACAAAATACTTTGACTCCCCCACTGAGGCATGGGAATGGCTCGAGGAGCAGGGGTTGGCGACGGCACCCAAATCATCTGATGAGTCCCGGCCTCGGGAATGCCCCAGCGGGAGTAGGTGCAGACGGGTAAAGGCCAGGAGTGTGAGACATGCAGTGACCATCCCCAGCCCCGACCAAATCAGATTGGAACGTCAGGGGGCCCTGCGGGTGACGGCAGCCCTCCAGATCGGCATCCCCTGGTGACTCTGCTGCCACTCAGCTGGGGTCTGGAGCCCCTGAAACCACGCCGGAATGGTCCTTGGACGCAGATTTTCCCCCACTCTGGAGTGTCACCCCACAAACTGCGGATGGCATTATCTGATGTTAACTTTGTATTCATGTTGGACTATCGCACTACTTCAGCACTTGTTTGTTTCATTCTGGAAGTTGCTTGATGCCCCCCCTTTTTCCCACACACTCCCTTGGGGCATTTAGCAGGGACAGGCCTCACATTGTTTATTTCTTCTTTCAGGTCATCTTCACCCCCGAGCCCCCGGCATTAGTTGTCTTGGGCCTTATATGCATGCTAAAACACTATGGTAAAACAGGAAATGTTTCTTCTTGTACCCGTTTTTGAGATGCTCTACCTCCTGTTTTATTGGCGATAACTGAAGGGGAAGGACTATACATTGCCTCCTCTTATTCAATGGTCTACCTTCCCCCCATAGTCGTACGACCACGATAGTTCCGATGCATGTCTTGGAATGATAGTTTCGGCAGGTCCTCACGTTGGGGTTTCGCTCTCTTCCTGTTGCAAAGTTTCGTATTACCCCCACCTTCTTATTTTTCTTCCTCTGTAAGAGTCACCGCCCCTACAGACCAGCCGCCTCCCCGTCCTCGGGAGTCCTTCACACTGGAAGCCCTACAGTGCCACAATGGGCACACTGACCATAATAACCCCGATAATCGACCTTAACGTCCTAACTTGGAATATTAATAGCATCCAGACACCTTCTAAGCACTATGCCATCTATGCCTATTTACAGTGTCACAAGACGAGTGTTGCACTTTTACAGGAAACGCACCAAGCAGCCGCGAAAGCTACGCGCTTGCGCCGGCGTTGGCGTGGTCAGATATACAGCACCAATTACTCGTCCATAGCTAGAGGGGTGATGATATGGATTAAGGCTGGGGTCCAGTGGGAAGAAACGGAAGTTCTGACAGACCCAATGGGGCGGTACGTCCTGATAGGAGGCAGGCTGAACGGCCAAACGATTCTGCTGAGCTCCTTACATGCCCCCAACGTTGCTCAGGGCACCTTTTTGAGAGACATTACTTCGATGGAGGGACGTCCCGTGGCTCCTGGGTGGGGATTTTAATGCAGTACTTGATGTTTCCCTTGACCGTTCCTTCCCCCCCCCCTTACTAGTACTACGGCTTCCTCCAAGGCTCACCTTTTAAATACATGGCTAGAACACTGGGCCCTTTCAGATGTTTGGCAGGAACATCACCCTCGTTCCAGGGTTTACTTCTTCTATTCCCTAGTCCATAAGCTACAAGTATGCCTCGACCGAATACTCGTATCTGCAGCCCTCCCCCCCTTGATACAAGCGTGGGATTATCTTGGTCGGACACACTTCGACCATAACCTCTTGTTGATGCACTTGGCCTGGGAGGCGCCACCCCCACCGGTTCCGACCTGGCGCCTGCAGACTACAGCCCTGGAGGACCCCCTCTTCTGAAGCTCTCTGGAGACAGTAATAGCTAACTATTTTGCGATTAATACCGGCTCCATAGACTCGATCCTCACTGAATGGGAGGCCTTTAAGGTGGTGGTTAGGGGCCATTGTCTGGGACAGACTTGAAGTATTCGCAGACAACTAGACACCTCATTGACCCACATTGAGGGGCGGTTACTCCTACCCGAGTCGCAAGTTGTTACCAACCCAGGAAGACAGCGACACCTTGATGCTGCCCACGCCAAGCGGGTGACACTTTTAGACCGCCTGCACTGCCATAACCATTTAGCACACTCGATCCACACCTACTCGACCGCGGACAAAGCTGGGAGGCTACTGGCCTATTTGATTAGACAGGAACACCCCCAGCGCCCCATACATTTCTTACTTGACGAACTCGGTCGGGAACGTAGCACCCAGGGAGACATTCACGCACTGATGACTGAGCACTACACTTGTCTGTATGACACTCTACTGACAGGTAACGCCCATGACATGGGATCCTTCCTGGACACAGTGGAGTTACCCACTCTGACGGTAGATCAGTCCCTGGAGCTGGACTCCCCTATAGTGGAAGACAAAGTGCGGGACGAATTACATGCCTTGTCCTCGGGTAAAACTCCAGGGCCGGACGGTCTTCCAACAGAATTTTTCAAAGCCTACGCGGAACATTTGGTACTGCAGCTACAATCGATATTTCTGGAGGCAATCTCAGAAGGGACCTTGCCCCCCACAATGCGTACCGCTAATGTGGTGTCTTTGTTGAAACCTGGTAAGGACCCCACATCGCCTAGTTCCTACCGACCGATTGCTATATTAAATTCGGATTATAAGATCCTGGCAAAGGTCCTGGCCAATCGACTGGCTCAGTTAGTCCCTGATCAGGTACACTCTGACCAGAATGGCTTTGATCCACAGCGCAACACGGCCCTGAACCTACGCCGCTACTTTCGAGTGGTGGAATATGCCCCAACCGCCTGGCTGCATTCCAGTTGTATGGTATTAGATATCGGGAAAGCCTTGGACTCGCTGACCTGGAACTTCCTATTTGCTGACCTGGTTCGTTTTGGAGCCGACCCCTACTTCCTCAGCTTAGTCCAATTGTTATATTGTGATCCGTCGGTTCGGGTTGGGAGGGGCCCATATATTTCCAATTCGAGTACGGCGTGGGACCCGGCAGGGATGCCCATTATCCCCGCTACTATTTGCGTTAGCGGTGGAGCCGCTGGCGGCTCATATCCGCACGCATGTTGATATGGGGATAGAACTAGGCGATGGCATTCACACTATTTTGCTCTACGCCAATGACCTGTTAATAAGCTCCAGGGATCTTCATGATATTCCCCCTTCCCTTGATCGAGCCCTTAGCCATTTTGCGCGAGCCTCCGGGCTGAGAGTCAACCCGACAAAGTCCATACTCTCCCCGTTCCTGGGGGATACGCCGGATCCAGGCTACACACTCGGGGGGGCACCGATGGTCTGGTGCACCGACCCTTTTTGTTACTTAGGAGTTTCCGAAAGAATCTCCCGTTGGCAATCTCTGGTAGAGTCGCACTGGTTAAAATGGTGGTCCTTCCCCGCCTTCTTTATTATTTTGCACACTGCCCCTCATCATCTCTCCCCCTTCTTTAAGCAGTGGGAAAGAGTAGTATGAGATTTCATATGGGGGACTTCACATCATAGGGTGTCCATGGGAAAGCTTTATCTGCCTGCTGAGCTGGGCGGACTCGCGGTGCCCAACTTTGAGCGTTACTACCTGGTGGATGTCCTCCCGTTATCTACTAGACACGAACTCTCTGCGACCCCCGCTACTACTAAAAACCCTACTTCAGATTTTCCATCCCTGCTCCACATTTAAGCCTCCAGATATTTACCACCTCACTGTAGCACACAGATGCTTTCGAAGGTGCCTTTTCCTCATTAGAGTTCCGTACGCCCCTGCCATCCCGCTTTTGGGAACTCCAAGGGGGACACCTACACAACGGCAGTGGAGTTACATCACTGGACCTCGGAGGGAATACAAGACGTGGGGGACCTCTTCTAAGAAGATGCTCTTATTCCATTCCAGGACCTCAGAGTAAGGGAAATTTACCTCCTGGGCAGTTCTTATTACACAGCGCACTCACAGCCTCATTAGCGTCCAAATGGGGAGCGCTTGCCCTGGAGCCTCCCATACATCATACTTTGCAGTACCTTCACGTGATGGGGAGAGGGAGACAACTTACGCGGTGGTTCGCGTCCTCACTTCGACAACACACGGAAACAGATCTCACTCGCCTTCGGCTTCACTGGGAGGAAGTCCTGGGTAGAGCGTTTACCGATAGGGAATGGCTAGCTGCCCGTAGCGGTCCGACACACGCATCCCACGGAATCAACGGTTCCGACAGATACAATTTTTCATACTGCACCAAGCCTACCTTACCCCAGCCCAAATAAACAAGTACTTCTTCGGCATAGATGCGGCTTGCCCTCGCTGCCGGAAATTGGATGCTGACTTGATACATATGCGTTGGGGATGCTCGGTCCTGACTGACTACTGGCGCACCGTGACAACTACCCTCATAAGCTGCACAGCCCGCACCATTCCCCCGACATGAGAAACCCATGTACTGCACCTCTTTAGCAGAAACAAGAAATATAGAGCTGCCACACGGTTTCTTGACCTAGGCCTAATAACAGCCAAGTGCCTGTTCACCAAACGCTGGAAATCCCCCCTACCGCCTCACCCTCTTGCTGGACACCGATCCTTCTCCAACTGGGCGAGGGCGGAGGGTGCGGTGCTACGCAGAGAGGATCTGCTTGGCATTCGTCTGTTCCCCCTGGCACCTCAATGGGATGCGAGGCTCTCCACGCTCTCGGGGGCAGACACAGACACGGGATCCCTGCCTGCATCACAGAGGACTATCATTCAGGGTGCCCCCCCCTCCACTGACGCGACTCCGGACTGACGCCAACACCCAGACTGCCAATACCCTTCTGCCACAGAACCCTGTTGCGACTGAGACTTAGAGGTGTTTGAGCTCCTCCAGCGAATTTAGCCATGGCAGCAGGTCTTGTGCAACTATATCCTATCCTTCGTTCGGTTTTGTTGCCCTCATTTTGTTGTGCCCTATGTCCCCGGTTACGTTTGAACTGCACTGCTCCTACATTACTCGCACATTACTCGATGCCGCGATTTGTCAGCACTACTCTGTCTTTCTTGGGATATTGCCACAAGCTTTGATGTAATTAATGTGCACTGAATTTTCATCATTATGTAGTTATCAACCCGACTGTATCCTGTCACTGGCAATCTATTTTCTTCCCCCTTTGTCCACCTGTTGCATAAGTGATGCCCTACCTATAAGCCTTGCTACTTACATTTTTCACATACTACCCAATGCCGTACCTAGTCAGCACCACTCCGCCTTTCTTGGGACATTGCCACATGCTTGGATGTAATTAATGCACCCTGAATTTTCATTGCCATGTTGTAATCAAAGTGTACCAAGCCGCTGGCAATTCATTTTCTCCCACCCCCTTTTCTTTTCTCATCTGTTACATGAGTGCCATTCTGACCGTATGTTTTATTGACCAATGTGCAAAAACAAACAAAAAAAGTTAATAAAAATGATTTAAACAAAAAAAAGATTGTGCTCCTTCGTTCGATATGGTAAAATTGGTATACACCTGATTAGTTTATTTAATTTACCTATAAGTCCCTCGTATATGTTACCAAGCGAACCTAGGGCCTGTAGATTAAATGCTAGCAGTGGACTGCAGCACTCGTTGTGCCATTCACTGTATCAGCCAGTGTTATCTTAATGATTTTGAGGCCCTGGGCAAACAATATTTTGGGGATCCCTATTTGGAACAACTCTGAATGTTGTTAAGTGTTTCTTGCAAATTCAAGACCTACGTTGTCTAGAAATTTTTAATTATACATTAAAGATTAGGATACCAAAATACACAGTAGCAAGCCAGAGAGAAAGTTCACTGTCCTGGGGGGATTTGAAACGTGTGTGCCTTGGACAATTGCTCACTTTGCCCATGCCTTAAAATGTTTCTGGTAGTTGCACCTTAAAGCATGTTTTCAGGCCTACCATTATAGCTTGCTGTGCAGCTTTAAAACTGTAAATTCGGCCTGTCAACGTAACCCATTCTGACATGAATAATCCTTCCTTTTAAATTTTTATGTCACAACTAAGTAGGGTGCATAGTATTTAAAAGTAGGATATGTAAATTGTAATGTTAAAATGTGTCTTGCCCCTCACAGCTATTTTTACTGTAGCAAGGCTGGCTTTTCCATAGGAAAGCATTGGAATGCAATATTAAATACTAATGCTATTGCTCAGAAATCAGACTAGCTAGCAAAATAATTATCAACTATTTTTCGTACATTTTATAAATGTGTTCTAAATATTACAGAAAAGTAACTTTTAAGAAGTTACCTTTGCCCTGCCTGAAGTTGCTGGCAGCTAATTCTGCATTTTGCTCTGCTACTTTGGAAGGACAGCAATTAGTGTTTAAATAGACATAAATTAGGCGTGGACCTGCTACCAGAAGCAAACAATTGGCTGATCTTAAAAGGCAGAGGTGACCTATCTGAACCTGACAAAATATGCGGGAGGTGGGACTGAGAGAATCCTTTTTGACATTGAATTATCAAGTATTGCCTGAATGCCCTATGCTGTTTGACAGGCCCGCTGGGCATTTTCATATGACACGTGGGCCACACTTCAAAGAGGGCACTAGTGGAGCAGACACTAGGATTATCATAGTACATTCATCATGTATACCCCCGTCCTCAAATACCAGGTTTGGTGTGGCCAAAGACTTCAGCTATCTTGAAAATGCCCTTAGTGGAAGGGGGGGGGGTTATCCCTATTGGTTAGTGCGCCCCCGGGAGTCATTCCCACCCAGTAGCTTGTGACAGGCACAAATGTGCCTTCTCCACCCACCAACTTAAGAACATTCCTGGACCTGTGGAAGATCCGAATAGAACTGAAACTGTTGTCTGAGACCTGAGAACAGCCATTTAGCTGGCCTTCTCTGCTGCAACCTTACCTCCATGACTTTACAACTTGCCCTCAGAGTTTTGCAGACCACTCATTGGGTACGGAAGCTAACACTGTTGGACTTAGTTCCCAGTGTTAACAAGGCAAGCAATCAGAGCCTTTTGTTATTGAGACTTTGTCCACAGGCCATCTAAACCCATCTATCTAAAACCTCTTTGACCACCCCTTCTGCGTGTCAGAGCCTTCTTATAATCCCAAATTTCCCTTTCTTGTTTGCCGTAGCTCTTCGTCCCCACTATTAGCTACTAACCATTGTGCTGATTTTAGCCTCTCAGTCTCGTGAACTCTTGCCTCCATCTTTTATAGATCACATTTATTTTCACCCATCCCCCTTCAAAACAGGCACCTTCCCAGACGACTGGAAGCGCGCAGAAGTCAGACCCCTGCTCAAGAAGCCCACAGCTGACCCCACCGACCTCAAGAGCTATCTGCCTATCTTGCTCCTCCCATTCACAGCCAAAGTTGCAGAGAACACAGTCAACAGGAAACTGACACGATTCATTGAAGAGAACGCAGTCCTCGGCCCGTCCCAATCCGGATTCCGAAGTAGCCCCAGTACAGTGACCGCCCTACTCGCCGCCACAGATGACATCTTCACCCTCCTAGACCAAGGCCACTCCGCAGCCCTTATCCTACTCGACCTATCAGCGGCCTTCTACGCCGTCTCCCACCTCATACTAGTCGCCCGACTACACGATGCAGGCATACAAGGAACAGCCCTGGACTGGATCTGATCATTCCTCAGCAGAAGAAGCCAAAGGATCACACTCCCACCCTTCCTCTCCCACCCCAATAAGCCCCACCCTTTTCAAAATCTACATACCCACTCTTGCAGCCATCGTCCGACAACACGGCCTCAACATCGTATCCTACGCCGGCGACACCCAGCTCATCTTCTCCCTCCCCAAAGACCCCACCACAGCCAAACCCAACTTCCAGAAAGGATGCAAGACGCTGCAGTCTGGATGACCAACAGCTGCCTGAAGATCAACAGCAAGAAGACAGAAGTCTTCGTCCTTGGTACCGCTCCTCCTGCATGGGACAGTACCGGGTGGCCGACCGCCCTCGGAAGCCCACCTACTCCCTCAGACCACGCCAAGAACCTCGGCATCGTACTCGACTCATCACTCACCATGAACCAACAGGTCAAGGCCGTCATCTCCAGCTGCTTCAACACCCTCCGCATCCGCCGCAAACCTTCAAGTGGATTCCTCCTGAGTCAAGGAAGACAGTCACCCATGCACTGATCACCAGCAGACTGGACTATGGAAACTCACTCTCCGCCGGCATCAACATGTCCATACTCTGCAAACTCCAAACAATACAAAACACCGCCATCAGACTCGCCCTTGGTATCCCCCGACACAAACACATCAGCCAACACCTACGAAGTCTTCACTGGCTTCCCGTGGAGAAAAGAGTCACTTTCAAAATCCTCACTCACGCCTACAAATGCCTACACAACACGGACCCAAATACCTCAACAACAGAATCAACTTCCACGCACTCAAAAGAAACCTCCGATCTTCCAACCTTGCACTGGCCGAAACCCCGCCCATCCACAGAGCCCGAGCCAGAACAGGCGGAAGATTCTATTCTCACATTGGAGCCAAGACCTGGAATGAGCTACCGGCAGACATCAGACACGCCCCCTCCCTGAACACCTTCAGAAAGACCCTCAAGAACTCGCTCTTTGGCTAAACAGATCTGCGGAACCCCCCTCCCCCTCAGCGCCTTGAGACCCTCACCGGTGAGTAGCGTGCTTATAATTCCCTGATTGATACCTGTTTGTCAAGTGTATGCCCCTCTGATCCACCCTCTGCCCTCGAATAGTCTATTTTGCTGGCATCAGACAGCATATGCTATCGCTCAGAGCTCAAAGTGTTAGTTCTGGCTTTTCATTCACTTTGCATGCTCTTGTTTTTCAGCAAGGTTTTTTAAGTGGATTGGGCAATTTGGGGGCTTCTAGGGGTTGACAGCATACGAAGCATGCATAAGAACCATTTACATGAGGGATATCCTAATAATTATGGCCTATGCTCCTCCTCACAGTCTTCTTACTTATTTCTTCCATCTCCTCCTGGTCTTTTCCATGTCTTTTGGTCTTGGCCATTCTGGTTCTTTACCAAGTTATCCTTTTCTGGGTTGTTTTGGCCCTCCAAGTCCTCCTCCACAGCCTGGACCTCCTAGAAAACCTGGTACTGGTTCCTGAATTGGATGCTTCTGTCTAGTCCTGCCTGGCCCTGGACTTCTTTGCCGTGTTCGTTCTTGCAACTTCCTGGTACTGGCCCTTCCTGTGCCTTCTAGTGCTTGTTCCATTTGCCCTGGTCCTACTAATCCTCCCGACTTCATCCTGCTCATCTACTGGGCCCTTCTCCACCTGGTGTTCTCGACCTAGCCTTGCTGGGCTCGACACTTTTTTTCCTCCTAGTTAGTGCCAATCTGAGCCCCTTTGCCCTGGTCCCAGTGCTTATGATCCACCTGGTACTGCACCCGCTCTCCACAAACTCCCCTATTTCCAGGTCTTCTTCCCGGTAGGCCAGCACCAACTTCCCTTACTCATTCCTCACAGCTCTTTTGTACCATTTGGACTTGTCCCATTGCCTATTTTTAGGTCGCGCCCCAGTCAGCACGCATGCGCTGCCCTGGTGATCTGATGTAGTGGATTATGGCAGCGAAGCAACACCCACTCTCCGCCAAGATTTTTCATTGGCTTGTGTTTTTGTCCTTCGTAAATGCTGGCTTCTTATTTCTTAATAGGTTTGTTAATCCCTCCTTAGTACTACCTTGTCTTCAAATGTACCCTCCCATGGTGACTGGCCCTTTTACTTTGGCGGCTTCACAGTACTGATGTTTAGTCTTGTAGGCACTATTTTCTTTAATGAGTTTCTCCTGCAGGCACGACATGCCGCTGCTCCAGCTGGTTTTATCTAGCACTGTACACCTAAGGGCTGCGCACATTTCTTTAGCAACTCGCCATATTAACATTGGTTTTGTTTAAACACACCCATGCCGCGCTTTTACTTTGTCAGCCACAGGCCTTTATTTATAGGCTCGCTGTATTTACATAAACAAAGAATTTCTTTTTTAAAGCGAACCATTCCGCGCTTGTACTTTTCACATTAATGGCGGGTGGGCACGGTAGATTGCCGTGCTGAAACGATTTGGGAAAAGGGATGTCGGGGTAGACGCCGGAGGCCTCACAATGTTAAGAAGCCAAGCGACGAGGAGAAATAGGTAATGGGTAGTCTATTGTGCTCTCTGCACTATGTGTAGTTCACTTTCGGGTTGGTCCTGACATCTGTGTGAGCTTGACGCTGTGAAAATGATTTTAAGTAGCTGGCGTGTTTTATTTGGTTTGTTCAGGCAGATAGTTTGTCTCTGTTGTTTTGTCAGGAGAACATTGAGTGGACTTTGTGTGTTTCTCTCTGTAACACACCGTGGAGCTCCAGGCCTGTGTGGAATGTGATGGAGTGTGAGTGTTTTCTGGGAATCAAGAGTTAGACGTTCAGCCGCAGGCAGATGCTAAAGTGCGACTATCTGCTACTCTTGGTTGGGCGTTCACTATTCCCGTACTAACTAATATTAGGACTTACACATATTTTAAACCGTGCAAATTTTACTTCTTCATGCTACACACAAGAGTTCACTATGCAACGTAGCGGCCACATTATATATTTATTTATTCCATTGTGGTTTGCTTTTCAAATGAAGAGCCTTCTGCTCATCTCTTTAGGAATGGATTGTGCTGTCTCTGCTGGCATCTTCAAAGAGCATACACTGTATATTTCAGAGGCATAAAATAAGTTCTTTATACCACGAAGAAACTCAGCTTTCTGCTATCGTTTAAACGTGCCTGCAAATGCAACTAACTGTAATAAGGGTGCTCTAATGTGCAAACAAACATATTTCAAGGATATCATTTTTTCATTTGAGACTTATTTGTACTTCAAGGCAAATAAACAGTTGCACGTTTACCTGGGAAAGAGTGTTTGAAAGCCTACTTCCTTCCTAAAATTATAAACTTTGAAACTTTGAATGACAGTATTAAGATTTGCAAATGGCTCTTGTGTAAAAACATTGGGCTTGTACATGTAGTTAGATGGAAAGAATAACTGTGATAAATACATTTTTGTAAAGTAAATCCTGGCAAAAGTGAAATCAAATCATGATAAAAAGGCAAGTATAATATACAGATTTTTAAATCATGTGGAATGCAAAGGTTAAAATAAATAGAAGTTAGATGCACCTCTGATATAATTCAGGTTTCCCACAGATTTTACTTGACATTTTTGGGTTATGTTTGAAACCGAACATAGACTGTGGTATAGGCTCTACGGCCACAGGGTTGAGACAATATCGGAAATGAAAGTTTAAAAGTGAACATTTTTATCAATCTAGATTTTACTGTATTTTGAGAGGCCAACCTTGCTGTCAGTACAACACGAGGGCGCAGGGATGTAGTAAATAGACTGTATATTTGCTGGTGAAAGAAACACCAGTCACACAAGTCCCTCCAGGTAGTTCTGCAAAGTTGCCATCTTGCTATGCTTGAATGTTGGAATGTGGAGTTGTTATTACATAGGTTTACATGGTTCATTTTGAGAGTGAGTACCTCTCTTGCTGGTGGCCATCTTGCTTCTCTATGAGCATAAAAGAGTCATGGCAACTACTGTATTGAACAGGGACTAAAAGTAAAAGCTTGACACATTCAATCATGTCCACACATTGACATCTAGGGTAGCATATCTGCCTGCAATGCAGTCTGTTGTAACGTCTGCTATATTTTACGCTTTGGTTTTCCCAGTGGCTTCACCTCCTCGAGACAAGGTATTGACCTTCACCCACTAACAATTGGTGGTAGTGGTTAAAGTTGGAGCTCACATACCTTTTTGGATTGAGCCTGAGTCATGCGCTGCGAGACTGCTGTAGTGGAGTATGAAAGCGAAGCCTGCCCACTCTCCGCCAATATTTTTCATTTGCTTGTGTCTTTGTCTTTCGAAAATGCTGACTTCTTATTCCTTAACAGGCTTGTTTGTCCCTCCTTAGTACCATCTTGTCTTCACTTGTTCCCTCCAATGGCGACTGGCCCTTTTACTTTGGCAGTTATACAGTGCGTGTTATTTACTCTTGTAAGCCAGTCCAATGGCAGATTTTCCTCCAGATCCGAGAAGCATCAGCGGCCTCACACAGGAAGCATAACATCTGTATAATGCCATTATTTTTTATCACACCTCTGACCCAGAGCACTTAACAGCGGCCAAAATTTAATCGGGGGCCTGAAGTACCCGATCACGCTTTGCTAAAAATGTTTCTGCTGCTGCCTTGGTTTTCATTGTTGATGTGTGAATTTAGGCCAAGAATGCCGAAGAGTGGTTATTATATTAATGCAATCTCTATAGGCCTCTGTCACATCTCTTGGCTTTTGGTGAAAGCTGCGACTGCCATACAATATCAAGCATTTGCAATGCAATGGGTCTCGCATTTGCAAGGGTTTCAGCTATTGGCATTGTAAATGACAATGCCTTTCATTTATGCGTTGTTTTTTAAAACAGATAAATAAAAGGCAACTTCATTTACAATGCCAATTGCTTAAGCTGTCCCAAATGCGAGTCCTATTGCATTGCAAATGCTTTTTTTTTTAAATACCACCATGCATCCGTTGACCACTGTACTCTTCCTCCTGAGGAGGTCTCCAGACCTACCCATGCCGTCATGGAGGAGGTCTCACCAGATCTTCCCCCGTCCACTGATGAGGGGGCCTTACCATACCTTCCTCTCTCTTGGCTAGTGAAGTTCAACGCCTCTTTAAGGGTTGCCACCAGAGACCATGCCATCGCTTCCCCTCGGGGTGGGTGAGCCTCACTAGACTCTCCTGAGTTCAGAGCAGGGCTTACACCTGGAACTAAAACAAACTTAGTGAAGTCTGCAATTCTGGTGCTCCCCCATAACCCCTGCCTGTCGCCTCTCCTCCCCGGAACACACACCGAGATCCTCTTGTCCAACTCACAGTCCCTGAACTCTGGGTTCTACTATTACTCCCATATCTCCTCATTTGGGCTACCTATCGTTCCCCTGCATCCTGATCCCACTCGCTCTCCTCCACCGTAGGCCACCTGTTGTGTGCACCCTGCTAGCCTTACCCTGCCCCCTCCAACCACTGCGTGTTCCAGCAACTGCTTGTGGCAGCAGTGCTCTGCCTCATGACTCATCCATGAGGTAAACCATCATATTCTGCCCTGCGGCCACTTCCCCCACTCCTCATCGGGTTTGGGGCATTCTGTGTGTGGCAACAGCGAGCAGGACTAAACAGCTTGCACCATGTTTTCAAATGCCCTGTGTCCCGGCAAATGTCAGCCCGTCTTTTTCTTCCTTTGCACATTCACTTAAAAGATCTTCGCGGAATGCCTTATGTAGAAGGTGTAGTGTCGATTCAACCTTCCCTTCAGACTTTGACAACCCTCCGTGTCTAAAACCACCTCAAACACTGCCGCCTTCACCTGCTTGCTACAAGCCACTGTGTCACTTCACCATAAAATGGTGGCGGGTAGCCCAATATGCCCGGATTTATAAGGTGGTTACACTCCTGTTAACATAGGTCAAAATCCTGTTACAATCATCTGGATTGTACCACATGCCCAAGAATCCCGGGGGTATATCCCCCCTGGTTGCCTGCCTCCCAAAGCGGCTGGCAACAGCTGCCCTAATCTTGTTTGTGGTTGCCCTGCTCCTTGTGAAGGAAGACCCGGACCCTGCGTTCACGCCAGACAGCGTGAGCGCGTATATAAAGGTGGGCAGAGCAACGCTAGGAAGTCCGCGCGTAACGGATATGCTGTGTGTGTGTGTGTGCGTGTCATTATTGCCGCGGCCGCAGCGCCTGCAGAGCATACAGTTGTCCGAGTGGGTGCCCCCCTCCGGATGTAACACTGCCGACTTCATGCCTGTTGGTGCTACCTACTGAGTGGTGCTGCACCGCAGTCTGAGGCACTGCTGCGGCAGGAGCTTTTCCCAGACGCTGGAGCAGCGCCGGGGCAAGCACAACTAGGCCGCTTCGCCCCAGCACCTAGCATCAACCACGCAAGGCGCTCTACGTCCACGCCACCACTGGTGAGTCGCGCATAACGCAGGAGAAGGCCAAACAAACCGGCCCTGACGCGGCTCAGCCTGCCCACATGCGTCAAGACCACGCTCATAAGCAGACAACGCAAGGCCCAGAGTACTCATACTACCACCAGGCGCATCACGGCCGCTCACCAGGGTACAGCACCCCCGCTGTGACGCCCAGATGCACTCACCACTGCCACCATGGGAGACCAAGACAATGGCGCGCAAGCCCCAGCAACAGCACCGATGCACACCCCCCCTCAGGCGTCCTACCACCCTTCAGAGAATTGGCAGACCCTGTCAAGGCAGCACCAATGTGGCAAACCTGGCTCGGCCACCTGGAAAATTATTTTATTTCCCCCAGGGAAACAGACAGTGCGGTGAAGAGCTCACTGCTTCTCCACTATGCAGGAGAGGAGATCTACCTACTTTTCAAGCATCTCCCTAACACAGGGCCCCCCAGAACTGCGCAGCAGTGGTCGCTGCCCTAAATGCATATTTTGACCCCCAGATGAACCCAGACTTTGAACATTTCAAGCTGAGGCAAGCCAAGCAAAGAGAGGGGGAGTCAGATGATTCTTTTCATGCATGGCTAAGAGAATTTGCCGGTACTCACCTCGTGGGGGACAGAGCCGCAGAGGAGATCAGAGCGCAACTGATTCTCGGAATCCGCAGCAAGGTCCTGCGACTGTGCCAGTGCGGTCTGAAGACACTGAAATCCCAATTGACATCCACATCATCAACCAGGAGGCAGATACACTGTTGAGCAGCCATGCAGCAGAAGACCTGAGACTAGTGATATTTGCCAGAAGTGTACAAGCGGACCAGACCAAAGAACTCCTCAGCCAGTTTGAAAACTTGATCAAGGGACTAGTACGCATCAAGAGGGCCCCCATCAAACTACACATAGACCCGACTGTCACGCCAACTGTGCTACGGCACAGGAGAGTTCCCTTCCACCTCCGACCGCTAGTGGAAGAAGAGCTGCAGAAGCTGGAAGACCAAGGGGTCATAGAGAAGGTGTCAGGGCCCATGCCATGGGTGTCCCCAATGGTGATCGCAGAAAAGCCTTGCCAACTGGGGAAGATCAGACTCTGCATCGATATGCGCCTTCCCAACAAGGCCATTCAACACGAATGCCACATAACGCTGACCTTGGATGACATTGTGGCCGACTTGAACGGTTCCAGATGGTTTTCAAAGCTGGACCTGAATGCCGGTTATCATCAGCTAGTGCTAGCAAAAGAGAGTCGATACATAACCACGTTCAGCACACATCTACAATGCCGAAGGTACAAACGCCTGAATTTCGGCATATCTTCCGGTCGGTCTACCTGGGGTGTTGAAATTGAGTGACAACATTCTCATCCACTCACAGACGGCTGAAGAGCAACGCGGAAGAGACTCCAGGACCACGGGGTCACCCTGCATAAGGAGAAGTGCCTGCTGTTCCACCAAAATATAGAGTTCTTTGGCTACACGTTCACACAGGAGGGCATACAAGTCGACCCGCAGAAATCCCAAGCCCTCAAGAATGCATCAGCCCCTCTCACTGTGGCTGAAGTCCACAACTTCTTGGGGATGGCTACGTTCTGTGGTTGCTTCATCCCGGATCTAGCCACCATCGCAGAGCCACTCCGAAACCTCACCCGAGCGGACACCATGTGGCAATGGGGCCCAGTTGCAGGGACGGCATTCCAAGCTGCCAAGAATGCTCTCCATGATCACACCACACTGGTGTACTTCAACCCTGCCAGGTGAACAGAAATACTCGTGGACGCCAGCCCCGTAGGCCTTGGGGCAGTCTTCACTCAGGAACAAGAGCCAGGGCTATGGGCCGCTCTAGCATATGCCAGCAAAGCACTCTAACCGACTGTTAGAAATGGGGGTCTCTAGTTGGCAGGTTTAGGTACCACTGTCCAAATAGGTACCCTTGCTTCTAATCAGGGTAAGGAGGAAACCCTCTGAGATAACCCCTGCTCACCCTCTAGGTAGCTTGGCACGAGCAGTCTAGGCTAACCAGAGGCAATGTGTAAAGTATTTGAACCAACACTCAAAGTAACACAGTGAAAACACAACAAACTGACTCCACAACAGTTTAGAAAAATAAAGGTATTTAATCTAAACTACACAAGACCAAAACGACAAAAATCCAACATACACAGTTCAAGAATATGGTTTCAAAAGAGTTCTTAAGGTTGCGATAAAGTTCTTTAGATTGCGATAAGAATAATCCACAGTTGCGTGAAAAGTTCACAGTTGCGTCACGTTTAGCTCACACGACCTTTAGTTGCGACAAAGTTCCAAAAGCAGAAGCTGGTGCGGTGGAAAACAAGCGATGCGTTGCTCCTGAGACCCTGGGGAGGCGATGCGACAGCCCCGCTGCAGCAGCGGGCGTGTTGCGACGAATCCGGTCTGTATGGGGAGGAAGGCCACTTGTATGGATTCCGGTGCGTAGGTTCCGTAGGAAGTTTGTTCTTGCAAAGGCACGATGCGACGATCTTTGGAGGTGCGGAGATCTCTGGGGCGACGATGCGTGGACCAGCGGTGATCTTCTCTCTCGCAGCTCCTCGATGCGTTGACATCGGCGATGACTCTCGCAGCGACGTGATGCGGTCCGCAAGCAGGCGGTGCGGCGATCTCACCCAGCGACGACAGGCTCTGCGATGACACTCGCAGCGATGTTAGATTTCCGGCACCGATCGGGTGCATCCCGCAAACGAAGGATGCGACAGCTCTGACAGCGGCACCAGGCGCTGTGACGATCTTGACCTTCGTAGCGGCAGGAATTTCCTCGCACTGTCAGGGATGCGCTCCACAGGGATGCAATAACTTTTCTGTAGCAAATTCTCTCAAGCTTAGTTTCCAGCTTCCCAACACAGGTACAACTTCCAGAGGCACCACACATGGGCCAAGCACTTCAGGAAGAACAGAACTCTCTCAGTAGAGCTCAGGGAAGCTGGGGGTGAAGTCCTTTTGTTCCTGGGACTTCAGAAGAGGGAGCCAGCTCTTCTCAGGCCCTTGGAGATTCCTTCAAGCAAGGGGACACAGCACAAAGCAAAGTCCTTCCCCTCTCCTTGGCAGCAAAGCAAGAGCAGGGCAATCCAGCAGAGCAACAGCTGGACAATCTTCCTTCTTCGGTTTCAGCTTTCTCCTTGGCAGTTGTTCCTTCCTGATTCCAGGATGATCTAATTTTCTGTTGTCAGGGGTCCTGTACTTATACCCCTAAAAGTCTTTGTTCTCTTTGTGCAAGTGGGCCCTGAGCCCGGTCTGAACCAGTTCTGGGTGTTTCTTGAGTACTTTGTTTTCCTGGCTTCTCCTTTCCTTTCCGAGTGAGGGGCAGGGTCGTCCGCCGCCCAGCAGGAGGTTGAGCCAGCATTGTGGAAGGCAGGCACAGCCCTATTCAGGCCCAGGTGCTAGCTCCTCCCACCACTCAAGTTGCAAATGCAGTCATTCAGCCTAGGGCTGACTCAGCCAGCCTCCTGGGGAATCCCCAGCCCCTGTCACTCTCAAACCAGACAGTCAATACACAAACAGGAAAAGGCACACAGAAAGGGCAGACAAGAGAACAGCAACTTTCTAAAAGTGCTGTTCTCAAACACAGGATTCAAAAACATTTCCTAAAAGATGTGTTATTAAATTCTGAGTTCAGGGATACTAGACTCTTATGTCCTATCTTGTTCCTATGGGAAGATATGCTGGTAGCCACTGTAGCCAGCATCCCCCATGATAGCCTATGGAGCAAGATAGCCTTGCAGTAGTGAAAAACGAAAATGGCTGTAATTCACTACCAGAGCATGTCAAATGCACAAGTACATGCTCTACCTTTCACATACATTGCACCCTGCCCAGGGGGGTACCCTGGGCCT
Source organism: Lissotriton helveticus (assembly GCF_964261635.1). Classification (NCBI taxonomy): domain Eukaryota; kingdom Metazoa; phylum Chordata; class Amphibia; order Caudata; family Salamandridae; genus Lissotriton; species Lissotriton helveticus. Next base: position 1,769,755,367 of record NC_136061.1, read on the forward strand.
CCCATAGGAGTGACCAATGTGCACAAAAAGGAGGAGTTGGCCTAACGGCTAGGGCGCTCGACCTCGGACCTGGGGATCTGGGTTCGAGTCTCGGTAACGACGCCAAAACCTCCTGTGATTCTGGGCAAATCACTTAATCTCCGCGTGCCTAAAATGAATGTGTGTCCGTCCTCATGTAACGTAACTGGTGCTATGTAAAACGCTCCGATACCTGATTCGGTTCGGGTCTAGTTCGCGCTATATAAAACTCTGCAAAATAAATAAATAAATGAATAAATAAATAAATAAAAGGAAAGGGTTAGGCCCGGTCAGTGGGGACACTGACCAGGCGGACATGGCAGTTCACAGACAGCACACAGGCACCGCGGTGGCAGGCCTGAGACACCATTTTAGGGCTACTCTTGTGGGTGGCACAATCAGTGCTGCAGGCCCACTAGTAGCATTTGTCATCACCAGCCCTGGCACACCCATTGCACTTTACTAGGGACTTCTTGGTGATACAAATATGCCAATCATGTATATCCAATCATAACAACAATTTACACAGAGAGCATATGCACTTTAGTACTGATCAGCAGTGGTAAAGTGCGCAGAGTCCTATTGCCAACAGCCACGGGTCAGGAAAAATAAGGGAGGAAGAAGCAACAAGTTTGGGGATGACCCTGCAAGAAGGGCCAGTTCCAACACAACCCCCTTCCAGCCTAAAGCCAGGGTAGACCAAACAATACCTCAATGGGATTCCCTGCTTAAGGCGATAGAACATGGAAACTGGCCCAAACAGCAGGGCTCAATTCCTTTCTACGCCGACCTGAACGTAGTTGGATCACTCTACCCATACTCTCAGGGTCCACCATGCCAATCCATGTGGAACCCTTCTCCTCTTCTGTGGACACCATCTGTGCAGTACCTAAACTTAACTTTCTCACAGGAGTGTCCCAACAGACAGACAGCAAGCCACAGTGACCACCGCCAGTGATTAGGGATGAGACCCAGGCCTTATGCCTCTAAGGGCTCTCAAACCCCTGTGGCGTCAAGGGGTGGGGGGCAGTAGCCCCAGGTGCTTGGCACCCTTTGTCCACTCCCTCTCTTGTCAGGTCAGGTCTGACACTCTGGCACTGACTCACCAGTCCCGGCCCTGTATCCGGCGGCTGGACAGGAGGCTGAGGTGGGCTTCTCCACACCCGGTCCTCCTCTTCCTTGGGGCTCTGTACCCTCAAACCTGGAGCGGTACCCCCTTCTAGAATAGTCAGGGCACCTGTGGCAGGTGTCCTGCACCATTCACCCACCAGTTCAGGGATTCTATCCTGCAACTGGTATTCCAGGTCAGGGGGGACACCCCGGACCTGGCCCACAAACCTAGGCTCCAAAGCCTCCAGGTCAGACCACACCTGAACCTGGCTTCCCTACCCAGGTACCAACCCCTGCGATGGAACACTTGCCTGGCGCACTAGGACTTCACCCACAGATATGCCCACACTGGTACACAGTACCCACCTGGTCAACACAACGGTGTGGCCCAGTCCACCCCCAGGGTGAGACTCCTGCCCTCCTTCTAGGGGCAACCCTGTCCACCAAGACAACCAAGAACACAACTTTCCTACCAGTTCAGGACCTCCCTCCAGCGACCAACTGGGCGACTCAGGTTGTACCGGGGTCAGAGGCAAGGACTCCCTCCCTCTGCACCCCCTTCCAGAGCGCTGCACCCTCCCTACTGGAGGGGTACCCCTGGGAACCATATTGGTCAAGGCACTGGTTACAGATGTCCTTCCTTCCAGGTCAGGCAGATCCTGAACCTGGTCTCCCAACCCAGGGACCACAACCTGCGGTTGTGCTCTTGCCTGGCACACCAGGACTTCTGGAGACTCGCACAGTACCCCCTTGAGGGTGACACACAACTCATGTGTCCTGTGACAGTCCGCCTGACGCAGATATCCCGACCCCTGTCCACCTGACAGTGCGTGAAGATCCCCCAGGACAGAAGTGGTGTCACCATGGTCACTCCTGGGAGACTCAGCACTTCTGTCTGGTCCCTGACCCACTGGTTCTCCCACTGGGGACTCCTTTCCCCTCTCACCCCTCAGTTTGGACTTCTGTACCCTCCCAACTGGAGTGGTACTGCCAGACACCAGTGTGGAAAATTAGTGCGTTTTGGTGAACATTATCTGCGCCATCTTGCCTCTTCCCCTGATGCCACACTTTTGTCGTGCGCGCCCGCCATTTTAAGATGCCCCGATCAGAACAAACCCTTTTTGCATGCCGCTGGCCCCTGACATAGCCCTTTGCCTTCACTAAGCCTGCACGCTGACCACCCCCTGCTTGCACCTGCCTTGAGTCATAAACCCCTCTTCGGCGCTGCTCTGCCCCCGGCCCTCATCCTGTTCCCAGCGCGACACCTCCCTGCTTTCCTTTCATGATCTCCGGCCCTTAGATGCAAACCCCCTTTTTCCCCGTGTGCCCGTTTTGTCCTCCCCGTTCCCAAGCCGACACCCAGCTCTGCCAATACCATCCTTGCCCCTCCCTGTACAATAGAAAGCTTCCCCCATCAAAGAATCCCCGGGTTGATCAAAGCCCCCCCCCACCCCATGAGATCCGATCAGACTCCCCTCATTCCGTGAATCGGCGGATTATCCAGCTGCGCGATGCTCATCACCTGTTGTGACTAGGGTGGGGACTTTAACTGTAAATGTGTGTGGGAACGGGCCCAAAGGGGAGTTCCGAGAATGTCTTTTCCGCACATCAAAGCTTTAAACATGTATGTGTAATCTGCAATAAAGTCATAAATGTGGATATAAGAGGCCAGGCCTCAGAAATACAGTTAGAGCACCTCAGAACGATACCTTCTGTCCGTTTCGTTGTGTTCTCCTCCGGAGAGAATAAAAAAACCTTGTTTCCTGCTTTCCAGTCTCCAGCGCCTGCCTCTTCATTGATTTAAATAACTAGAGGGTCACAGAGGCAATACCGCCGGGCAAATATCGATTGTCCCCGACCCGATTGAACTTTTTACAATTGGCGTCCCAAGCGTGGGGCCCATCAGCGACTCGTGGATCCAGTGGGAGAGGTCCCGACGACAGAGTGAACGACTGCAACGATCGGGAGAGCTCTTGCCCAATAGACCCTCGTCTGGCAGCCGATCATCCGAACTTCACTAGTTCCGAACAGACCTCTCTCGAGTGATCTACGGTCCTGACTGGGAACCATCAGGAGTGCCGTGAGAAATACGAGAAAAAGAGGACGATCGGGCGCTGGATTCGGAAGACAAGAAACTGTCCACATGGTCCGGGTAAGGTCGTGTTGCCACGACAAGTTGCGAAAGAATTTGTTTTGATTGCTTGATTGTTCAAAAATACTAGTATTGCCTTGTTTATTTTTATTTAGAGATTCACTGTCTGCAAACGGAGAAGCAACAGGCTCTCTCTCCCTTTGCAAGCAGTGGAGGATAAGTAGGGTAGCAGCCGTGCTTGTTCTTTTTTCTCCCCCACTCAATAATTGCTTGAAACTGAACTGTTGTTCACAAACTATTGTTTCCTGGAGATTCTCTGTCTGCAAGCAGGGAAGAGACCATCCTTTTTGCAGATAGTGAAAAGGGTAGGTAACGCAGATCTTTGCGGTCCTACTCATTCTCCCCATTGTTATTTTGTTGGTCTTTTGGTTTTTTTGGATCCATGAGGTATTCACTACCTGCAAACAACGTAGAATAGAAGTATTCTGTCTAGTCTTTGCACCTAGTGATAAGATAGGCAGTGCTGACTTTTTAGTCCCTCGTTACGAGCCGTCATGTCTGTCTTCTCCCCATTGATAAATAGCCTGTTCAGCCCGGACCGGGTGTTAGAGGTGGACCATATGGCTCCACTAGAAGGCACCCCTAATAAGGACATGTTCATAAACTATGGGTTAGTCACCATAGCTTATAATAAATTATGGCACAGGTATACCGAAGATAGCCAAGACAAACAGTGGCCACTGGCAGGATCCTTTGACCTTGATAAAATAGAAACGTTAGAAATAGCCCTTCGAAATAATAAGACGACGCCAATTATGCTCGACAGTCTCGGTATGTGGCGCAGAGAGGCTACGAAACGACAGAGAAAAAACGAGGATAAACCAAGTAGGGAAATATACCGACAGGACAACCCCAGGACACCGCTACCCACAACTTATCCCCCGACACTATACAAAGGACGACCAGACTTAGGATCAGACCAATGCGCTTTTTGTAGGTATGTCGGACACTGGAAAGCCCAATGCCCGACTCTACTGAGCGTAAGTAAAGGCAAAGGGCCGACAAGAACGACAGACCGACAGTACGAGAAAAGGCGCGAGACAGAGAAGAACCCGACTTACATAGACAGACCAGACAGAACCACCACGTTGGATTATGCCCGATGGCACAGATTTCGCCAGGAAAATCTCAGCGGCATGATCAAGTTCTCCTAGGTCGGGCAATGTCAAGACGGGAACCCAGCCTCGTTTAAAATTCACAGACGGAAAGAGATAATTATGACCAATAACTGTTTTTATATTTGTCTTGGGTCTTTGTATGTCGTACTTGTACTGTCCCCCGTCTGAGTTCGTGTGTATGTAATGTACAAATCTGCGTCATCCCTCTACACGTATTTCCGTGTTACTCGACCCCTGTTAGCAGAAACTTAGCATAAAAGCAACCTGGAAAGAAAGAAATGATAAAACAAAATCCGTAGACCATTAATAAACTTGAACTTTTAATTTAACACAACACACAAGGAATAATAACGATAAACTGTAGAAAATGAAAGTCAAACAGAACATTCGCCCCCCCCCATTCTGGAACCTTCCAAAGTAGGGCAGGGTTACGGCTACGCCCAACCAACGGCAACCCATATAAGGCGGGCCCCGCCGCCAACTCTTGGTCAGGAAATCTTAACGTATGGGGGAGCCGGAGGAGAGACAGGAGCCCGCAGCCTGGGCATTTGCAGGTAGTCCCGCCACGTGTCTCCTTGGCCGGCCGCAACGGGCCTGGAAAGACTAAGGTAGTCCCGCCACATGTCAAGAGGAGAGCGAGGCACCTCTTCCTTTTCTCTTCCGTCACAGCCGCAGCAGTCCTGGACGGCGGGATGTCCTGCACGTACCTCCACAACAATTTGTCCAAGTTGGGCTGGGAGGGAGAGGCGACGCGGACGAGCCTCTCCCACCTCCACCGGTAGGAGGTTTCCCAGCCCCCAGCCCGGCGCCGAACACCCCCAGTCAGGCGATGGTGCCCATACTTCCACAGCACCGGACACACCATGGTGGCACCCCAGTACTTGCGCAGCACCGAACACACAATGGTGGCACCCCAGTATTTGCGCAGCACCGAACGTACAATGGTGGCACTTGGGGAACACCGGATGTGGAGAGGCCTTCATGCGGGGCGATGAAAAGAAGCGGCATGAAGTGCACCGGGAGAAGGAGACGATGTGAACGAGTCTCCCTCGCCCCCCCCCAGGTGGGGGCATCACAGCTGCACCCCAGCTGAACGTCCCGCTCTCACAAAACAGGGACCTCTTCCTTTCACTCCGAAGGGTCTCTTCCATTCTTGCAAACTCGACGAGAGTGGCCCCTGTAGGGCCTCAAAATGGCGTCTGGATCCGCTGGAAGGCGGGCCCCGGCCACTAGAGTAACTTTGGCCAGCCATACAACTCGAACATTTGTCCCATGGAGCACGAGCCCCCATCTCCGACAGCATCTCCGCAGCCTTGAAGATCATACAAAGGTCCCCGGCGGAGCCTTCGGCCTTTGCAGGTTTCCGGTAAGGGACGGCTGCTTCGATCGCCAACGAAACAAACATGACATTGCCACACCTTCTGTTAGCGTGAATTCTAGAACTGCCGAAAAGGACTCTGGTCCAAACTGCCAGTAATGGAAACATTTCCCCCTGATGCTGCTTCCGGACTGTGCCGGCCCCGCCCAAAATGGCGCTGGTATCAATCGGAACTTACGAACACCTCGTGGTGTTCCTTCGCACTAATATAAACTTGATGTTCTGAGATTTTTGTGATCCTTTGTACACTTGGCTAGAAAAGACAAGGAGAGCTCACTCGACGAACAGTATGAAAGAATCCCCATTACAAATGTTGATTACAAATGTACAATGTATTATATTTTTATAACTGATGTAACCCTCATTTACGATGCACACGTACGGTATGCATATAGGAAATCTGATTACAACTGTTATGATTATGTTTCTAAATTATGAAAATATATGCCCCCGAACCCCCAGCCAATTAATAGACGTTTTAGTCTCTTACAAATGAATGAGTAAAGCTTTCCGATGTTTTTATTGTTGCAAACGACACCCCCCCCACTGCACGCACTTTAGCCATTGCCACGACCGACCAAATACGACCACACCCTCCTAATCCATATGCTGAAATGAATTTGCAAAATAAAGTCTTTGAAACTATGGACGGGTATTGCATGCTTTATTTTAAAACAATATGGGATGGGTAGGAAAGTTCTTTTTCTGTGCACCCTACTCTGCTCTCTCTTTAAGGTTAAAGGAAGATGGTTGCCCAGCCCTGGAGGACGGATCGGATCGACAACACGACACTCCGTCTTAAAAGTACGCGACTGACTCATGAACTCTCGCGTAGAGGAAGACCGTGACTTCCAAGGATGGGTAAAACGAATGGTGTAAATGAGGGAATGTAAAAGGAGGGTGAAATGAAATAATGTAAATATTGTAAAGCACAACGTTCCAAAGTAGCAGGGACCCAAGAACCGAAGAACTTTAGAACGCCACGGCGTTGAAAGAGGTTTAAGGATCCCGATAGTGAGATATATCCTTTGACTAGATACCTCGCACTAGGACCCTCTGGTTTCCTTTTTATGTTTCCCCGCACACGCCCTACATGAACACACTACCCCCCCCGACTCCGAAAACCATATCCCCGGGGACCCTGCCCCAAGGAGGAAAGAAGAGTAAAAGGTAAGTAAAGGACTTATGAATCCATGTATTTGAATGCGCGCGAATGCTGTCTCCCCCACCCCCCCCCCTTTTTCCTCCCTCTGCAGGTTACATCAGAGATTACAGCCAAGGTGTGGCGAAGATCTGAGACCTTGCCATGTCTAAATACGCGAAACGGACTAGCGCCGCAGGGTGGTGTCTAAGCACGCCTGCAAACTACTCACGTATCGAACAAACCCGAAAAATTAGCACAACCTGATAAAAAGTGATCACCCTTAAACCAGACCGGACGAATGAACCCACGTTACGTATGATGCGAAACTATGAGGGAATGTGTGTGTGTGTGACTGAGGCGTTGACCCAACTGGTCAAAGGACCGAGAATGCGAGAAAGTGCGACAAAATGGTACCTCCTTTTTCTTCTTTCCTTTTCTCAAAGCACGTCCCCTCTACCCTGTCTAATGCTCAAACTGCATGATTACAAGATTCTAACGCGGACTCGTGAATACCCTTTACTGTGTAATGCACTAAATAGCCTTTCTTGAATGCACTGCCGCCCTCTCTGTTGCACGTGTACTATTTAGCCTGCCGTTGCACTCTTTCTCTCTCTCTCTCTCTCTCTCTCTCTCCCTCTCTCTCTCTCTCTCCCTCTCTCCCTCTCTCTCTCTCTCTCTCTCTCTCTCTCTCTCTCTCTCTCTCTCTCTCTCACTCTCTCTCTCTATTTTTTGCACTACCACTCTTCCGAGTGGTTAGCCCCGAAATTGGCAGATTGCCACCCCTAGCACACCACCTAATTGGCTTCAAATACCGTCAGTATTTGCACAAACATTTGTCTTTAAATACAATCACCCTGAGGCCGCGTCATTACCTCTCCTTTTCCGCTAGAAATCAATGAACCCAGGTTGGGCCGTAAGGGAAAGGACAGGTAAGACGACAGAGGTTCCCTAATCTGGCCCGAAATAAGGGAACTACATGTCAACGGCTCCTATAGTATAAAACAAGGACCTCAGAATACGCGACCCTCCCCTCCCCGAATCGTCGCAATACCCAAACCAGAAAAACGATCACCCCCGTTACCTCCCCTGTCTATGTCCCTGGTTGTTTCCCATAAAACCCCTGTCCTTCCTAGTTAAGTAACCGGGCTGTAAAAGGTTACGTAGGACCCAGAATGATGTTTTACAAGGTTAACAGACTAGACCAAGGTAAAGAAATCATCAAAATGAACCCCGCAGTAGTTGAAAAACAGGATGCACCGATAGAAAGGAAATGTTTAGCCATGTTCGTCTCTCAGCAAAATACCTGTGTAGTACCATGTTGACGACTCACTGTACCCTTTTGTAAATGTGAAACTCTAGAGAACGGCATATCTTTGCCAGATTTGTCTCCCGAAGGTGGGTTACCATCAGATGAACCGTCATGCCTGTAATAAATGATTATGAAGGAAAGTCATAGTAAATCCAGCAGGTCCGCCACCGGTCATTCATATGCCAGTTGTGGACGTTAAATATAACGGACATTTTCATTCTTTGCCTGGAGCTGGGAGAGAAATAGACTTTTTGATTATCTTCATCCGCAAATTTTCTAAAAGACTGTCTTTTCAAACTTGTTTAAGGGTACTGCCGTTGGAGGAGAGAAGGACCGGATGTGGGAGCACGAGGCCTGACTGCAGACTAAGGGACTCCTGCGACATTAGCCAAGGCGAAACCACGACTGAAAAGAGCTGCAGGACGAGGCACTGTTTTCGACAGCATGAAAGGAAAGGGTCGACCTGATGCCCCTGCTCGACGTCCAGTGCCTGTCGACAAGTCCCCGCTCTCTGAATTCCGTCACACGCCCGCCTATTTGAAGTCTCTCGTTCCCCTAGTTTGTTCCTAATTTGGCCTTGCTCCATCCCCCTTTTTCCTCTGACCTACCCTATGGACTGTTTTGAACGCTCTTCTTCCATCGGAACTTTCTGACAATCACCTCAAAGGACACAGGGCGAAAAGGACCTTTCCGACCAGAAACGCGAGGAAAGGGTCGTGCCCTGCAACGCAGAACTTAGATCAGAGCTGGACTTGTAGCTCCACCGCCGGTGCTCAACAGCGCCAACGAAAGACCACAAAGAACAATGAGAACTCGTAAACTTCGAACATTTGACATCCTCAATCACCGTTTTTTTGCCTCATTTCTCTCCCAGCCGCCATTGTATTGATCCTGCTCCAAACCGAATCTGAAATATGTATTAACCTGCCAGTTCACGTTATGATATGTACTTGCTGCTCGCCGTTTTTTGTATTTCATTCCTATGACTTTCCTGCTGAACAAATTTATCAAAGTTTATCAAATAGGTGCACCTCCTAAAAACTAGAAACCTCAAAATGTATTGTTTACAACTCTTTTTCTAGGGTTCCTACCGGTTTCTTTCTCATGCCCACCACAATAGACCCGAGTAGAAAATGAACCAGCAAGATGTCTTGAATATGTTAAAGGGAGGACTGTGGAAAATTAGTGCGTTTTGGTGAACATTATCTGCGCCATCTTGCCTCTTCCCCTGATGCCACACTTTTGTCGTGCGCGCCCGCCATTTTAAGATGCCCCGATCAGAACAAACCCTTTTTGCATGCCGCTGGCCCCTGACATAGCCCTTTGCCTTCACTAAGCCTGCACGCTGACCACCCCCTGCTTGCACCTGCCTTGAGTCATAAACCCCTCTTCGGCGCTGCTCTGCCCCCGGCCCTCATCCTGTTCCCAGCGCGACACCTCCCTGCTTTCCTTTCATGATCTCCGGCCCTTAGATGCAAACCCCCTTTTTCCCCGTGTGCCCGTTTTGTCCTCCCCGTTCCCAAGCCGACACCCAGCTCTGCCAATACCATCCTTGCCCCTCCCTGTACAATAGAAAGCTTCCCCCATCAAAGAATCCCCGGGTTGATCAAAGCCCCCCCCCCACCCCATGAGATCCGATCAGACTCCCCTCATTCCGTGAATCGGCGGATTATCCAGCTGCGCGATGCTCATCACCTGTTGTGACTAGGGTGGGGACTTTAACTGTAAATGTGTGTGGGAACGGGCCCAAAGGGGAGTTCCGAGAATGTCTTTTCCGCACATCAAAGCTTTAAACATGTATGTGTAATCTGCAATAAAGTCATAAATGTGGATATAAGAGGCCAGGCCTCAGAAATACAGTTAGAGCACCTCAGAACGATACCTTCTGTCCGTTTCGTTGTGTTCTCCTCCGGAGAGAATAAAAAAACCTTGTTTCCTGCTTTCCAGTCTCCAGCGCCTGCCTCTTCATTGATTTAAATAACTAGAGGGTCACAGAGGCAATACCGCCGGGCAAATATCGATTGTCCCCGACCCGATTGAACTTTTTACACCAGAACTGATGGAGGCCTGGTTACAGGCACTCCCCATTCAACAGACACTAGGATATCCTCCTCAAATGGCCTACAAGTGCAGTCTAGGTCCCCAACCTGGTGTTTCCTCAAGGAACCCTCCAGGCCCTGCGACTGGGTTTCGGGCACCGTGAGACACACCGTCCCACGTTCATTCCTTCTCCACTGAGACCGGACATGAACCCCTACACCCCTCCCACTACAATGGGACCTAACCGGGCTACACTGAACCTCTTCTATCTCACAGGTCTGGAAGATATCTAAGCCACTCCTTTTGGGATCACTCCCCAATGCCTCCTCAGACTCTCTGGAATTTACCAAGAGGTCTGCCTCTAACGCAAGCTCTCTGGGATCAGAGAACTCACACTCCACCGGGTATTGGCATACCTCTGAAAAATAGGGACATAAAATATGCTCTCCAACAAATGAATCACACAGCCCCCCACAGTTGTTAACCAAGCTACCCTTTGCCTCACCCTCCAGTGCCTCACACAAGTCCCCACACCACTCTCCTGAGACTGGCAAGACAGTATCTGACTGTCTCTGTCACACATCCCACACTCTTCTGGCTGGTCTTCACACACACACACCAAGGTTTCTACCACGGGGGAACCCCTCTCCCTGTACCTCTCTTCTAGAGTAAGTAGAGCGTCCCTCCCACACTAGGAATATGGTCCCCAGTGCCAGTCTCCCAATCTACTTCAGGGACACTGCACTCCACTGGAACTACATCATAAACCTGAACCCCCTGGTGTATGTCGACTCCCTCAAGTCAGGCGCCACATCTCTGGGTGTTTGTACCTCTCTCTCCGCACTAGATATCATAATCATGCTGCCACCATCTGAGCTGGACTCCACCTCCAACTCAGCAAAGCTCCTTCCTTGAGCGTCCCATTATTCTTTCTGGGCTAAGGCCCACCGGATCATAGCTTCCTTGCTTAGCCGGTCTAATTCTCTGCACCTTTGCTCAGTAGCATGGAGCCACTCATCTTTCTCTTCCTCACTGTCAGAGAAGTCCTCCTCCTCAGAATCATCGGCTAATGTTGCTTCCCAAATTCTGGCCTCATGGGAATACAGGCATGCCTCAAGATCCCTCCTTGTGGAACCTTTCTCCAGGGGCAGCCCGCTCTTCTTGCAAAAGCCTTTTATCTCCTCTTGCACAGATGCACAGGTGGAAAAAGTTGACTTCCATTTTGGCAGGATTTTACAGGTGCAACACTAGCCAGAGTCTCAATATCCAAAAAATACTTCCAGGAGGACACCGGAAAAAACAAACAGTATGTGGTGGCGTAGTGGTCTGCACTCACTAGTGATGTACACCAATCACTGTGGGGCTAGTACAAATACAAGTTCAAATCCCCACCACTGACCAACAATGTTAGAAATGGGGGACTCTAGTTGGCAGGGGTAGGTACCACTGTCCAAATAGGTACCCTTGCTTCTAGTCAGGGTAAGGAGGAAACCCTCTGAGATAACCCCTGCTCACCCTCTAGGTAGCTTGGCACGAGCAGTCTAGGCTAACCAGAGGCAATGTGTGAAAGTATTTGAACCAACACTTACAGTAACACAGTGAAAACACCACAAACTGACTCCACAACAGTTTAGAAAAATAAAGGTATTTAATCTAAACTACACAAGACCAAAATGACAAAAATCCAACATACACAGTTCAAGAATATGGTTTCAAAAGAGTTCTTAAGGTTGCGATAAAGTTCTTTAGGTTGCGATAAAAATAATCCACAGTTGCGTGAAAAGTTCACAGTTGCGTCACGTTTAGCTCACAGTACCTTTAGTTGCGACAAAGTTCCAAAAGCAGAAGCTGGTGCGGTGGAAAACAAGCGATGCGTTGCTCCTGAGACCCTGGGGAGGCGATGCGACAGCCCCGCTGCAGCAGCGGGCGTGTTGCGACGAATCCGGTCTGTATGGGGAGGAAGTCCACTTGTATGGATTCCGGTGCGTAGGTTCCGTAGGAAGTTTGTTCTTGCAAAGGCACGATGCGACGATCTTTGGAGGTGCGGTGATCTCCGGGGGGACAATGCGCGGACCAGCGGTGATCTTCTCTCTCGCAGCTCCTCCATGCGTTGACTTCGGCGATGACTCTCGCAGCGATGTGATGCGGTCCGCAAGCAGGCGGTGCGGCGATCTCACCCAGCGACGACAGGCTTTGCGACGACACTCACAGCGATGTTAGATTTCCCGCACCGATCGGGTGCGTCCCGCAAACGAAGGATGCGAGGGCTCTGACAGCGGCACCAGGCGCTGCGACGATCTCGACCTTCATAGCGGCAGGAATTTCCTCGCACTGTCGGGGAAGCGCTCCGCAGCTATGCGATACCTTTTCTGTAGCAAAGTCTCTCAAGCTTAGTTTCCAGCTACCCAACACAGGTACAACTTCCAGAGGCACCACACATGGGCCAAGCACTCCAGGAAGGACATAACTCTCTCAGTAGAGCTCAGGGGAAGCTGGGGGTGAAGTCTTTTTGTTCCTGGGACTTCAGACAGGGAGCCAGCTCTTCTCAGGCCCTTGGAGATTCCTTCAAGCAAGGGGACACAGCACAAAGCAAAGTCCTTCCCCTCTCCTTGGCAGCAAAGCAACAGCAGGGCAATCCAGCAGAGCAACAGCTGGACAATCTTCCTTCTTCGGTTTCAGCTTTCTCCTTGGCAGAGGTTCCTTCTTGATTCCAGGATGATCTAATTTTCTGTTGTCAGGGGTCCTGTACTTATACCCCTAAAAGTCTTTGTTCTCTTTGTGCAAGTGTGCCCTGAGCCCGGTCTGAACCAGTTCTGGGTGTTTCTTGAGCACTTTGTTTTCCTGGCTTCTCCTTTCCGAGTGAGGGGCAGGGTCATTAGCCGCCCAGCAGGAGGTGGAGCCAGCATTGTGGAAGGCAGGCACAGCCCTATTCAGGCCCAGGTGCTAGCTCCTCCCACCACTCAAGTTTCAAATGCAGTCATTCAGCCTAGGGCTGACTCAGCCAGCCTCCTGGGGAATCCACAGCCCCTGTCACTCTCAAACCAGACAGTCAATACACAAGCAGGCCAAGGCACACAGAAAGGGCAGACAAGAGAACAGCAACTTTCTAAAAGTGCTGTTCTCAAACACAGGATTCAAAAACATTTCCTAAAAGATGTGTTATTAATTTCTGACTTCAGGGATACTAGACTCTTATGTCCTATCTTGTTCCTATGGGAAGATATGCTGGTAGTCACTGTAGCCAGCATCCCCCATGATAGCCTATGGAGCAAGATAGCCTTGCAGTAGTGAAAAACGAAAATGGCTGTAAATCACTACCAGAGCAATTCACATGCACAAGTACATGCTCTACCTTTCACATACACTGCACCCTGCCCAGGGGGGGTACCCTGGGCCTTCCATAGGGGTGACCAATGTGCACAAAAAGGGAAGGGTTAGGCCCGGTCAGTGGGGACACTGACCAGGCGGCATGGCATTTCACAGACTGCACACAGGCACCGCGGTGGCAGGCCTGAGACATCATTTTAGGACTACTCATGTGGGTGGCACAATCAGTGCTGCAGGCCCACTAGTAGCTTTTGTCATCAATGGGGAAATACTGGCACCCTCCCAGGAGCATATCATGAATGAAACTCACCAGACATAGCAGGTTGCTCAGAAACAAAGTGAACTTTATTAAATGGTACCAAAAGCATGCATCATTGCTAATCAGCAAGGAAGAAGTCAGATCTGCCACCTTAGGGGCTCTCAGACCGCTTCTTCCCAGAGTGACAAGTTTCTAGGTATTATATACTGTATGCAATGCCATGTCAGCGGAACTTAGAATAAGGCACCAAGCCAAATATGGCTGACATGGATGTGCAATGTCTGCACCATGCAAAACAGCCAGATATGGGCAGACCAGAAAGGCAGGCTCTGCACTGTGTAACATTTGCATATCATGTAGTCAAGACAAGCAAGGTGACCTGTAAGGGTGTACAGAATAGCTTGTTGAAGCTTGTCCAGTCAAGGTCAGATAGGAAGCCATTTTGAGCTCCAGGCCTCATGTTAATGTGATCTTATATACTCATGAACTCTTTGGAAGTACATGCAAATGAATTTATATGGATATTCATATATATTTTGTAACAATCCCCCCTTTTGGATATACCTATCCAACATTAATGTAACACCAAAATATATATATGTCTATATATGTAGGAAACATTAGTTACATATCTTTGAATGGCATTACACAGTCTTTGCATAAAATGCATAATTATTTTTCTCTGTGCAATGCATAGTGCTAAAGTGTCACTCAGTTCCTGGGAACTTTTTGCAATTGTCAGTAATTTAAAGGAACGCAGTGAGCGGTCGTCTTCTTCTCGTCCTGGTCCGCAGTCGTCTTGTTCAGGGGCTGTGTCACAGACCTGCCCTGCGTTGTCCTCTTCAGTCTATTTTTCTGCAGGTGCAGGTGCAGACCATCATGTGTACTTCACTCAACAGCATCAGTAAATGTAGATGTTGTGTCCCTGACACTTTATGATGGGCCCTCATGGATCGTGGAAATGGTCTGGTCTGTCCTCTTCTTGACTGCTGTGTTGCTCAGGTCCTCTGGTGACAGATGGTCATCTCTTTCTGGTACCGTCCTCTCAGGCATTGGGGCGCTGCCTTGCATCTTCTCCCCTCAATCCATTCATGGCGTTTGTTCACCGTCTGTTGTCCAGTCCACCTAGAACTAAAAGAAACAGCTTTTATTTTTCTTGCAATGACCATGTATCCATAATCACTTTAGAAGTCCTTGCCACATTGCAGGCAGTCCTAAATTCAGAGCACCAGGCCCTTTCAGGAATGTTCCCTCAGTTGCTTTTACTAATAATTTATTTCTTTATTTTTATTTTTATTTTGGAGTTAATTTACTCCTCCTGGCCTCAAGTTGTAGGGTGGTCTGGGGTATGCATGTTATACTTTATTCCCAGATATAACCTCTTCAGCATAAATGTAGTCACTAAGGGATCCCCTTTTATCGCTATTTATGCCCTAGTGGGTCCTAACCTTGGAGAGATGGCTTTACTGAAGTACTGCGCCCCAGTTGCTGCATTATTCTTCCCTGTTGGATACACCTCCATTCATTTTGAAAACATATCCACCCACACCAGCAAATATTAAAATCCATTCACTGGGAAGCAACATGCATCTGCGCATTCATCCTCTCTTGTGCAATATCAGATGTTCCCATACACTGGGAAGCAACTTGCATCTGCACATTCATCCTCCCTTGTGCAATATCAGAGGGTCCCTGCTCCAGTCTTGTAAGGGAAGTAACATACTGCGTAGGGACACAGGCTTCTATCTCATCCTGGTAGGCCTATACTCTCTTCATTATTCAGCTCACATCCATCATCAATCCTCCCTCTATGTTCATCTATTGTTGCAGACCATTGTGCTTCCTTTACATTAGCTTACAACAATTGTCTCTGAATGAGCTGTATTTTTGGAATGCTTTGTTCATTAGTCCCATCTGCACTGGCTGTAACATGCTTTCATTTAATGCTGTGTCAGCAATGGCATCATATTTGGCTAACGTAGTATTAGCTCCTATGTAGTCTTCATATTTTATTACCGCTATCCTAGTGTACAATAGTATTGCTTTTAACAAGATCCTTAATAAAGGACCATTTTTAATAAGGTGCCCTGTTTCTGTTATGAATCTGTGATATTTCCACAGCTGGCCACAAATAAGAACTGCAAAGCATAATGTGAGTCAGTTTAAATGTTAACAGTTTTACCCTTGACTAGTATTCATGCTTTTGTCACAGCAAACAGCTCATCTTATTGGGTAGATGTTCCAAGAAGCAGAGCTGCACTTCAGCTATTGCTATGGCATACCCTGCTCTGTAATTAGTGTCTATCGCTATGGCATACCCTGCTCTGTAATCAGTGTCTATCAGTCTGCTGGAGGAACCATCAGTGTACCGCTCCTATAGTCTACCTTTTTTAATGGTGTCTAATCTTGGCGTGGTGCCCTTTTCTACAATCTCAACACCGACCTACTTGGGGGTCTTATCTGTTTCTAAGAGAATGGATCTAATCAGAATAACTTATTACAGGTAATACTTTTGACAAATTAACAGGTGGGCATTTTACATGGTGCCATTATAACCTGTGTGCCTGCTAGCAGAAAAATGTTGTGTCGATCCAGACAGCAACCACTGCACCAAATATGGCACCTAGACAATACAGGTATAGTCCAACACAATGAGAGCCATCCTCTCCACCATCACAGCTGCTGACCCCTAGTCACTGCTGAAAGCAAAGTCACATAGTTGTGTCCCACAGGCCTTTCTTTTCCAGCTGTGTCAGCACATCATTGGCAGCATCACTTCATTTGCAATGTTATTTTGCTCTGAAACAGAGATGGAAAGGCAGTTTGTAGTGAGGCAGTCCAGCAGTCCCCATGAAGTTGCAGTACACAATGTCTCTTTCAATTTCTTGAAACAGTTTGCAAGTTCATTTTGTAACAGTCATAGCATCTGCATTCATTATCCATTGGTGGCAGTAGTTCATCATCCCCAGGAAGGACATCATTCCTTTCTTGGTGGGCAGGAGCTGAATGCCCTGATACAATTTAATTATGTCAGGTGATATGCTGCGGGTACCTTGGAATATCACAAAACCCAGGTAAGTCATCTCTTTTTGGCAGCACTGGCATTTTGACAATGAGGCTTCTCTTCTCTCCCGGAGGTAGCTCAGCAGAGCTACAGTGTCTTTTGTCACAGGCTTTCACAGGCCTCAAGTGATGGAGAGGTCACAAGGAGGTCATCAGCTTACTGCAAGACAATGTACCGCCTTCCAGGCATAGGTGGCCAAGTCTCTCTTTACTGCCTGCGCATTGACATTGGGACTCACAGTGAACATAGTGGATTGGGTATCTCAGTATGATGGCAAAGATTTTTCCACCCAGTGGATGGACTTTAATGCTAAAACCCACTGAGGAGAGAAAAATACTCTGCCTCTAAAGGTATAA
The DNA here is from genome assembly GCF_964261635.1 of Lissotriton helveticus. NCBI lineage: Eukaryota > Metazoa > Chordata > Amphibia > Caudata > Salamandridae > Lissotriton > Lissotriton helveticus. The sequence goes on from NC_136061.1 coordinate 1,769,772,642, forward strand.
ATATTAATATTGTACTGGTGTCAGGCACAACAGGCTCTAAGGGGACCACAAGTTCAAGGTAATCACTTTATGGGGACAGCATTTTTTCACCAGCCTCTCTTTTTTTTTTTTTGTTGAACTTTTTATTTATTTATTTTAAATATCACTTTGTAGTGAGGGCATTATATCCTTCGGTATCAAGTTTGCGCTATATAAAACTTTATAATAAATACATTTATCCAAAACCTCCCCGTTCCCTATATCTATAAACTTCTTGTTAGTTATGTGTACATCCATCCATTTCCTTTTCAAATGTAACAAACTGCAGTCTAACAGCATCATTCATCATCTCTCAACACATCCATACGTGCACTACAGAGGTTGTATACAACAGAGAATCCTTACTGAAGCTGTAAGCAGTACTTGCCCTGATCTAACCTATCATTAGGCATTTGTGAATAAATTCCATTTATTAAAAAAAAATATATATATACTGTTGCAAAATTATATTTATTTATATTAACGTTGGGAAATGTATCCCTTTATCTCCCACATTAGTGGAAACACCTTCCACTTTAGTGGAACCATGATATTCTCCTTGGGCATGTCTGATATCTTCATCCTGATACACTGTGCAACAATAAAACTGATACCATACTCTTATCTACTCTCTGGTATTTACGCTGCACCCCTTGATAATGTTATTCAGTGGAATAAACCCACCCTGTATATCTCCTGCAAATTTATTATTTCTCAAAAAACAGTTATATCCCCATCTGCTCCTAAAACAATGTAATTTATCCTTTAGCTAATGGTACCTAAACAGATCTTTGGTGTCCACTGTGGTTCCAGGAAGGCTAATGTGATATCCCTAATATCATTACCATGCATTGAGAATTAATTTGGACCCTAATTTCCCTAGGCACATTATATATTTAGACATCATTAGAGCAAAATGTACATGTACCTGTAGTGTTGTACCCTACAATGGTAGAATCAGAATTTTTTATTAATTTAAAGGAATTTTAAGTTGTTTAAACTACTCTTCAACATTACAAGCAGTGCATTTGCTTAACACTTATTTGCTGTAGGCCAAAATAGAAACAAATCTACTGAAAATGTATATGTTCCCCCTTCAATCAAACACATCCCTGTGCACACACACACAGTGGCTAACCTCAGCAAAAAATGCTCAAAACTCCCTGCGTGGACAGACTTCACAATACATGTACAGGACTGCAGACACTTCTGAAAAGTATTTCTTTTAATAAAAGCACCTACAGCAGGAAAATCCCAAACTGCTAATTTTACAGGCATTCTAGTGGGTACATTTTCTTCAAGATCCAAACTATGCAACATCAGCTCTAATAAGCATGGTCAGCTTATTTACACAGACTAGCTAATAAAGCAATGTAGACTACTTATCCTCTCATTAAAACATCAGACTGGATGGGCAGTGACATAGCATATATATATTCATTTTATCAATGCTAACACTTTTTAAAACCTTATTACTGAATAGCCAATTAAATGTCTCATAGCTATTTCATAGACAGTTTAGACAGGCTCAAAAGATATTGAGAAAAGGAGAGAGCAACCACATTTTTTCTGACCCTTAATATCCAACAGCATTTCACCCTAGCATCAGTGCATATAGTGCTTCGTTTGGCCAAAAACAAAGTACGCAAACTTCTCAGTCTCTCCCTGCGCTGCCATCTCCTCTTTCAAAGTTTTTTTTAAGAGGTCAAAATGTCAAAGTCACCCCTTGCTCTTGAGCCCTTTTAGGCTTCTAAATGTGGACCTCAACCTTTTAACCCATAGCAGCTGTCTGTTCCAAGGCTTTCCCAATGTGTGTCATTTCTTTAAAGAACTTCTCCAGAAGCAAGACTGAGGGTCCGTGCCTCCGTGGTGATATTTTTTAAAAGGTTCGATCACATTTGAAAGTATCTCTCGAGAAGCATGGCTGAAAATCCTGTATGCTGACAAATGAAAGGTAGGGTACAGTTTTATTCCTTATCATTTATTCATTTTCTTAAATTTGCTCAAAGACTCAGCCTTCTCAATGCCATAGTGCGCCCAGAATCCTTGTGCATAAAAGTAAAAGATTGCATAAAGGCTTGCAATGTCGTTCTCATGTGTGTACGGCTACCCATTGCTTTACTTTGTAAGTGCCCTAATATTCAGTAATACTGTCATTGCTAGAGAAACTTAATATTCACCCTTTTAATTTGGTGTAAGCACAAAAGCTTTCACTGAAACATAGAAACTTTCTTTCACCCTTTAGAAATAAACAATTATTTACTATGAGATCCACAAATATGAAAAAGCACGATAGGAAGTCCTGACTTGTATTCTTTCTCTTTTATCCACAATAATCAATTTCTATTTTAAAACTTTTCAAGAGTGCTGCAACATTTTGCATCTATTTTTAATATTTGTTATGTCCTAGTTTTATAAAAACACACAAATTCGTTTTTTTTTCTGTGAGGCCTACTTTTTCTATTTACATGACCTTTTTCTAGGAAAAGTTAGTTTTAACATTTATCATGTAACAATTAGTATGAAAGATAAACTGAGCGAACCAGTCTGTTTCTAGCAAACCACTCGCCCACACTCCTACAAATCTATTCCTGCCTGACTTTTTCTGCCCTTTTTGACACGTCCTGGGTTAACAGCTGCCAAGAAGCCTCAAATTCTGACTGCACCACTGACTGTGGTTCCAGTATAAATTTGTGCACACATTTTAAAGTTTAGTAATATGAGGCTATGTATAATGATCCCAGAATGCTCTCTTATTATATGCAAATAATTGTAGACGCTTGAAAGCAAATGATGGTCGGAAATTGACTTGTTTGGGCATAGCTTTTTTTTGTAAACCCATATCAGTGTTGCAGCTGCTGGGCCCTCACTATTCAAACAAGCATTGGTAAAATCAAAAATCGTTTTTGGTCTTATAAATTACACATTGCCACAGGAATTCTGTGCACTGTACAAAACTACTTTGTGGGTCAATTTGCTCCTTGTGAAAGAGCAGAATACAGTCACTCACAGTGATGCCAGCTGATAGAGAGAGAGTGACAGGCATAATTTTAATATACACAAAATGTCATGGGTAACGCCAGGCCTAATTAAAAGCCCACTTATTAAACAAAGTCTCAAAAAGTGCATGCATGGTGTTTATCCTTGCATATATAGGCCAAGAAATAGTACCCCTAGAAAATATTTGTGAACTGCATTTTTCCATGAGCAACTCTGCATGTGTACATTTGCTCATGTGAAAATCTAAATGTTTCCAAGTTCACTTTTCCTTCAACCACTTTTTCCTAACACTGGAAGAACTTTTATGTCTGCCACTGTCAAGAATACATTTCCAACCCCTCTCATTATGAGGATATTTTAGAAGAATTGGTGCAAACTCTTAAACATGCAAGTCACTAAGTTTGCACAGACTCAAAAGGGCATTCCAACCCTACTTTGTACTTGCTTCACTGTCCATATTACTTTACTTCATATTCTTACCTTCATTTGAATTTTTCTCTCCTGACGGTTTTTTAAACAGCTTTCTAGTGCGCTTACCATGATTTTCATCTGAGATCCTGTCTTGTGATGTCTGCTTTGTACTTACAATGTGCGCTTACACCCTGAAAGATAAATTCTAAATGTCTCCTACAAAGGAAAGTGTTAGGGTAATTTCCCTCTCTCATGCACTAATGCGTCTAATTTATTTATATAAATCATGAAACATAGATATTCAGTACTGAAGATCAATACCCTATTCAAATGCAGTCATTCATCCATGACATTACTATGCATATTTCAAAATTATTCACTGTGTTCCGGTGCAACCAGCAATCAGAAGCTCCACTCACTATATTCTGGGAGTGTTTCTTTTTGTCGGTAACATTAATACCCCCTCCTAGCAGAGCTCTCCTGAAATGGATTTTTATAAAACTCCCAAAGAGTCTAGCCATTTGTCAATATTTATTGACATAAAGTAACTTAGTTACTTATCAGTCACCTGCTTCACTACTTCTTATATGTGTAGGTGCACATACATTATTCTCTAACCCAGGCTCTCCTGCGGTGTATCCACATACCAATTAGTTTATTGATACAGAGAAAACTTTAAAAACATTCTCTACAGTCCCGTGTCTATTTTAAATGCCAGTCAATGTCCCTTTGTATTAATACTATGAGTTAAATACATATTTGAAAGACTGAAAGGTCACTTGCAGCAAGGCAAGTTAGTTATTTAACTTACATCACAGTCCTCCAATATGTCCCACTTCTGACACCATTCTGATGGGGAAATACTGGCACCCTCCCAGGAGCATATCATGAATGAAACTCACCAGACATAGCAGGTTGCTCAGAAACAAAGTGAACTTTATTAAATGGTACCAAAAGCATGCATCATTGCTAATCAGCAAGGAAGAAGTCAGATCTGCCACCTTAGGGGCTCTCAGACCGCTTCTTCCCAGAGTGACAAGTTTCTAGGTATTATATACTATATGCAATGCCATGTCAGCAGAACTTAGAATAAGGCACCAAGCCAAATATGGCTGACATGGATGTGCAATGTCTGCACCATGCAAAACAGCCAGATATGGGCAGACCAGAAAGGCAGGCTCTGCACTGTGTAACATTTGCATATCATGTAGTCAAGACAAGCAAGGTGACCTGTAAGGGTGTACAGAATAGCTTGTTGAAGCTTGTCCAGTCAAGGTCAGATAGGAAGCCATTTTGAGCTCCAGGCCTCATGTTAATGTGATCTTATATACTCATGAACTCTTTGGAAGTACATGCAAATGAATTTATATGGATATTCATATATATTTTGTAACAGTCATCACCAGCCCTGGCAGACCCAGTGAACTTTACTAGGGACTTCTTGGTGATACAAATATGCCAATCATGTATATCCAATCATAATAACAATTTACACAGAGAGCATATGCACTTTAACACTGATCAGCAGTGGTAAAGTGCGCAGAGTCCTATTGCCAACAGCCACGGGTCAGGAAAAGTAAAGGAGGAAGAAGCAAAAAGTTTGGGGATGACCCTGCAAGAAGCGCCAGTTCCAACACCGACCAAGAAGCGATATGCTCAGATCGAGAGGGAGGCCCTGGCAATCCGCTGTGCCTGCAGATGGGAAACAACCTTTACAACACAAATTTTTCATCGCACTACCATTACAACGCAGTCATTACATTACAACATCCTTTACATCGCATGCCATTACAACGCAACCATTACATCGCATGTCACTACAACGCATACCATTACAACCCATGTCATTACAACACAGTCATTACAACGCATACCATTACAACACATAGTATCCTTACACTATCCAACACTTACCCTACTGTTGCACCCCCTGGAGTTAAAATAGTACATTTTACCCCTACACTAGCCAACACTTAACCTACTGTTGCACCCCCTGGAGTTAGAATAGTAATTTTTCCCCTTATACTATCCAACACTTACCCTAATGTTGCACCCCCTGGAGTTAGAATAGTAATTTTTACCCCTATACTATACAATACTTACCATAAATGCAATGTAATGGTATGCGTTGTAAAGGTATGCGTTGTAAAGGTAGTATGCGATGTAATGGAATGCGTTGTAAAGGTAGTTTCTTAAAATGTGATGTGGTGTCATGCGATGTAATGGAATGCGTTGTAAAGGATGTTGCGAGATGAAAAATGCGTTGCAAAGGCATGTGTTGTAAAAGTAGGCGTTGTAACGTCATACAACCCTGCAGACATTTCCACTTATACATATTCGGGCACCCGTTTACTGTCATCACGGATCACCAACCCCTGGTGCTGTTATTCAAAGGCTCAGCACCCCACCCAACACCACGTATCGAATGGTGGGCCATCGGACTCCAGCACTATGAAATGGACGTAGCCTATCGGCCCGGCGCCAAGAACCCTGCCGACTTCCTCTCGAGACTCCCAGACACAACGGAAGTGGGGCAGGATGAACCAAGCGCTGACGCCACTGAAGCCCACCTGAACATGATTTCCGCGTTCACATGCCCTCGAGCGTTGACCCTCGAAGAAGTGGCAGCGGCAGCGGAAGAAGACCCTGTCATCGCCAAAGTCCAGGCCGCCATCCAAGAAGGGCAGTGGCGTCAATTGTTACACTCAGCCAACTCGTGGGCAGGCCCCTAAAAAGAAAGCCTGATACACATGTGGAGAGTCAGGAATGAGCTGAGCCTCACAAAGGAGGAATCCTACTCAGAGGGCCGTGCATCGTCATCCCTGCGTCCTTTTAACTACGAGCAACACAACTTGCCCATGGAGGGCACCAAGGAGTGGAGAAGATGAAGGCTCGCATGCAGGAGAAGGTCTGGTTCCCGAGGATGGATGCCCGTGTGGAAGAGACAGTCCGGAGATGCCCCTCCTGTCAGGTGACGAGTGGGCCCGAGAGAAACGTACCCATTCACATGGAGGAACACGGGCAAAGTCCCTTGGAGAAGCTGAGCTTAGATTTCGGGAGCTTCCCGGACAGCCGAGTCACCCAAGTCGTAATAGACAGCTACTCACAATACCCGGTGGTGGAGGTCATCACCTTGACAGCCTTCTCACATATAGGCCCCGCTCTAGAAAAGATATTCGCCATGTTCGGATGGCCAGAAGAACTCCACAGTGACAACAGACCCCCATTCCAGGGACACTAATACCGTGAGTTCCTACAACACCACAGCATCTGGCACAGGCGAATCACCCCGCAATGGCCACAGGCCAACGGGGAAATCGAACGATTTATGAGAACAATTAACAAAGATCTTTGCATTGCAGTAGCAGAGCAAGTGATCCAGAACAGCAGTTGCAAAGGTTCCTGCGGAAATACCAGATCATCCCTCACAGCTCTACCCGTCAAGTGCCCTGGCCGCTCATGTTCAATGAAAATCGCCAGGGTGGCCTCCCCACAGCACTGAGGGTGGACCCCTCCCCCATTAGACAAAGAGGGCGCCCTCAGGCGAAGAGAAAAGCACAACAACACTGCCAGCCAGGAGAGGGGTGTCCTGTCAGCTGTGTCAAGGGGATACTGTCATCATAAGGGACCGGAGGCCAGGAGGAAAATTCCGGACCCGATATGAGCCTGGTTACTGGACAGTTGTCGAGGTGAAGGGGACCATGGTGACAGTCGAAAAGAAGGGGGAAACCGTGGCCCACAACATCTCATTGTTCAAACAAGTAGTCAACCCTTCCCATTACACTGATGTCACTGCCAACCCCGTAGAACTCAGCACCAACCAAGAAGCGCCCCTAGAGGCAGAGGTCGGCCATCCAGGACCACCGCTGCAACCTGGAAGTCCGGAGGCAAACCAAGAGCCCCCGGAGTCATCCCGGTACCTGCACCCAGCGCCAGCCGGGGCCAATCCAGGTATGCTCTGAGAGACAACCCCCAGCTGAGCAATCACCTGAGAGACTTTGCCTGCCAGGTAAGTGAACTGTGAGACTCTTGAGAACTTGTCAAGGACTCATTTGAGATGGGATGTAACAGTCAGCACGCTAGTGGTTGCCACCAGCGCGCGCCGGAAGCCGCGCCCCTGCGTTCATGCCGGACGGCATGAGCGCATATATAAAGGTGGACGGAGTTGCACTAGGCAGTCCGCGTGTAACGGAGATACTGTGTGTGGGCGTGTCATTATTGCTGCGGCTGCAGCGCTCTGCAGAGCATCCAGTTGTCTGGGTGGGTCCCCCCACCCCCTCCTCCACGGTGGGTCTCCCTCCCCCCCCCACCGGATGTAACACTCCTGAGGAGGCCTGACAGAGAACTCTGAGACTGGCCAAACACACACTGCCACAAACTTCCACATGATGAGAGGTGATCTATCTCCCTATTAAAAGAATCCACAGCTCCTCCAGCCTCCCACTGACCTTGCACATAAAGTGAAAAAGTAAACCGGGGTACAGAGTGCTGGACACACCACACACTGCCAGCAGCGTTGCACAGATTCAATGGGCACTAAAGTCAGCAATGAAATGGGGCCTCCATGTCCCCTAGTTTGGTAGTGAAACAGAGCCACAATAGAGTGGAAGAGGGCCCCCTAACAGCGGCGGTGCGTCCATTGGGGCGCTGGGGCGTTGCCCCACTAATGCAAAGTAATACTCCTGTACGTGACGTACACAGGTGTATTACTTGAAATCGATCACTGACGATCACCGCCGGGCGACGCCCGAGCAATCATCAACAAGGGGGGGGGGGTGGTGACGTGACAAGGGGGGGGGGGTGATGTCGGATGTAGCGCACTTAGTGCGCATGCTCAGCTCAGTTCTGGGGTGGTTAGTTTTTTGACCAGCCCGCGGCGCACATGTGCATTAGCCTGCAGATTAGAAGAGCGTGGGTTGCTTCATGGCGCAGCCCCCGGTCTCCTAATGGGCGGGTGTGTACCCCTGCCCAAGCCAATCCTGGCGCTGGTGGGGCAGCGTCTGGAGTCTGGATTGGCTTAGTCACAGCGAGGCACGGGATTTGGGAAGCGTAAGCCATTAACTGTAGCCATAGTCGGACACTCGGACTGCGACACGACGACACGACACACACCTCGTGTTCTGGTGCGAGGGCCGAGGCTGCCTGCTACTACTGCTCGTTGTGGCCGAGACTCACTGCTGGCCGAGACTTCACCACATAATAAGGTAAGTACTTCCAAAGTGAGCTGATGCTTGATGTTAATCCATTAGATGAGATGTAGTCTTGGAGTTTGTTTAAAAGTCTTAGTAATCCAGTCCTCTTGCATGAGATTAATAGAGCACCGTGACCGTCTGCATAAAATAGAAACAGGATCAGGGTGCACGTCAGGGTACAAGCGTTATCTCAAAGGGCGGAGAACTGCTTGGCGGGAGCACCGAAACCTCAAGCTATCCTTGCACTGTGGCCGCTGAAAGGCAGGGTGTGTTTAAACTATTCCACCAGCCAGGCTGTGTGACCCAGACAATATCTCTTAAGTTGTCCAGTCTGGCTTGTACTATGCGGCCAAATGATTGCTCGCAGGTGCGTATCTTAAAAAAGAAAAGGTCACCGTGTGTCTGTTAGCCAGAGATTACTGTTTGTGGGTTGCTGATCGCTGAAAATGTGCAACATGCTCGCCCAAAAAAAACACAATCCATGTATTCCTTTAACGTAAAAACATCAACGTTTCCCCAAAAGTAACTTTTGTGTCCAGAAGAGGTCACTCAGTCACTTTCCACTCTCGCCTAGAAAGTACCAGCCAAGGACGTTTCCGGTTCATCGGGTCAAATCACTCATTCTGTCAAGCATACATTAAAATGCACAAGACGCATTTTCCACAATAATAACGCACAGGTATCTCATGTACCTTAAAAAAAAATGCTTGCACTTCACTTCCCTGCAGGAAAAAAACAATCATTGGAATTGCAATAGGTCTCGCATTAGGAAAGTTTGAGCTATTGGTCTTAGAAATGACATTTTTTTTATTTATGTGTTGTTTTTTAAAATAGCTAAATTAATAGCTTTGTCATTTACAATGCCAATAGTTATAACTTTCGCAAATGTGACACCTATAGCATTTGTAATGCAACATGTTTTGTATTTACGTGACTTAGATGTATTGATATTACAAATAACATAGGCTTTTAATTTTTTTAAATAATTAATACTTAAATAAAAGTGATTGTAATTTATAATGGCAATAGCTTAAACTTTTGTAAATAAGTTTTGTGAAGATTATGTTCAGTGAATTTTATTGTGACGAAAATCCAAGAACAGAAGTGAAATATTAACATCTTTTTGTGACATTTGTAATAAAGCTTGAAACATTGAGAGAACATATTAGAACCAGTTGTTGTTGAATGGTTGCACAGATTGATGCTGTGATGGTCCTGAGTGATGCTGTGATGGCGGATAATGATACTGTGGTGGTGCTGAGAGATGCTGTGGTGGTGGAGAGGATTTCATGCGCAAGGGAAGAAGCGAGCTATATTCCCATGAACCATTGCGCTGCCTAGAGTGGAAACTGGGGTGCAACATTGGACCGTAGAGGCACTGTATAAATACTGTTTTTTACCTGCAGTGACCTATGCATTGTTTAGAACAGAAATAAAGTTGTAAGCCATCAGGTTTTAAATAAGTTTGCCCATCTGAGAACTGGCAGACTGCTGCTGAAATCAAAGTTACTGAAAGACGTGGTGGTTTGGGCGCAGCTTTTGTTATGGCAAGTAAAATATTGCAGGAAGTAGGCATTTCAGGTTTTAATTTCGTTTGGCCACGTGAAATCAAAGTTACTGAAAGACGTGGTGGTTTGGGCGCAGCTTTTGTTATGGCAAGTAAAATATTGCAGGAAGTAGGCATTTCAGGTTTTAATTTCGTTTGGCCACGTGAAATCAAAGTTACTGAAAGATGTGGTGGTTTGGGCGCAGCTTTTGTTATGGCAAGTAAAATATTGCAGGAAGTAGGCATTTCAGGTTTTAATTTCGTTTGGCCACGTGAAATCAAAGTTACTGAAAGACGTGGTGGTTTGGGCGCAGCTTTTGTTATGGCAAGTAAAATATTGCAGGAAGTAGGCATTTCAGGTTTTAATTTCGTTTGGCCACGTGCGTACTGGCAAAACTTGTGTTGTGCATTATTGTTACTGAAAGACGTGGTGGTTTGTACGCAGCTAATGTTATGGCAAGTAAAGCATTGCAGGAAGCAGGCAATGTCATCTTTTAATTCAATTTGCCTATGTGTTTACTGGCAGACTCCTGCTGAAATTAAGCCTGACACTAAAAATAACAAAGATATAACATAGGCAACCCCGTGGTAGAGAGGAGTTCACGCACAAGGGAAGAAGCGAGGTACATTTCCATGGATGAGTGAAAGTACGGCCGGCCGGCCGTGAATAATTAGGGGAGGAGAAGAGCGCACGCTGGGGGAAGCTTTGGGAGGGAGGCTGAAATACACTGATGTACCCGGGGGCGGGGGGCGCATTCCTTTGCAGTGTGAAGCAGGGGGCGGGGGCATTGTTTAGACCAGAAATAAAGTTGCAAACCATTAGGTTTAAATTCAGTTTGCCCATGTACATACCGGCAGACTCCTGCTAAAATTAAGCCCCTTGTATGGGCATGCGTTAAGTCCCTGGATTGAAGTAAGGGTTAAACGCAGGCCACAGGTGAGGACCGCTGACACTAAAAATAACAATGGTGAAGCACAGGCAACCCGGTGGTGGAGAGGATTTCACGCGCAAGGAAAGAAGCGAGCTATATTCCCATGAACCATTGCGCTGCCGAGAGTGGAAACTGGGGTGCAACATTGGACCATAGAGGCACTGTATAAATACTATCTTTTACCTGCAGTGACCTATGCATTGTTTAGAACAGAAATAAAGTTGTAAGCCATCAGGTTTTAAATAAGTTTCCCCATCTGAGAACTGGCAGACTGCTGCTGAAATCAAAGTTACTGAAAGACGTGGTGGTTTGGGCGCAGCTTTTGTTATGGCAAGTAAAATATTGCAGGAAGTAGGCATTTCAGGTTTTAATTTCGTTTGGCCAAGTGAAATCAAAGTTACTGAAAGACTTGGTGGTTTGGGCGCAGCTTTTGTTATGGCAAGTAAAATATTGCAGGAAGTAGGCATTTCAGGTTTTAATTTCGTTTGGCCACGTGAAATCAAAGTTACTGAAAGACGTGGTGGTTTGGGCGCAGCTTTTGTTATGGCAAGTAAAATATTGCAGGAAGTAGGCATTTCAGGTTTTAATTTCGTTTGGCCACGTGCGTACTGGCAAAACTTGTGTTGTGCATTATTGTTACTGAAAGACGTGGTGGTTTGTTCGCAGCTGTTGTTATGACAAGTAAAGCATTGCAGGAAGCAGGCAATGTCATCTTTTAATTCAATTTGCCTATGTGTTTACTGGCAGACTCCTGCTGAAATTAAGCCTGACACTAAAAATAACAAAGATATAACATAGGCAACCCCGTGGTAGAGAGGAGTTCACGCACAAGGGAAGAAGCGAGGTACATTTCCATGGATGAGTGAAAGTATGGCCGGCCGGCCGTGAATAATTAGGGGAGGAGAAGAGCGCACGCTGGGGGAAGCTTTGGGAGGGAGGCTGAAATACACTGATGTACCCGGGGGCGGGGGTCGCATTCCTTTGCAGTGTGAAGCAGGGGGCGGGGCATTGTTTAGACCAGAAATAAAGTTGCAAACCATTAGGTTTAAATTCAGTTTGCCCATGTACATACCGGCAGACTCCTGATAAAATTAAGCCCCTTGCATGGGCATGCGTTAAGTCCCTGGATTGAAGTAAGGGTTAAACGCAGGCCACAGGTGAGGACCGCTGACACTAAAAATAACAGTGGTGAAGCACAGGCAACCCGGTGGTGGAGAGGATTTCACGCGCAAGGAAAGAAGCGAGCTATATTCCCATGAACCATTGCGCTGCCGAGAGTTGAAACTGGGGTGCAACATTGGACCATAGAGGCACTGTATATATACTATTTTTTACCTGCAGTGACCTATGCATTGTTTAGAACAGAAATAAAGTTGTAAGCCATCAGGTTTTAAATAAGTTTCCCCATCTGAGAACTGGCAGACTGCTGCTGAAATCAAAGTTACTGAAAGACGTGGTGGTTTGGGCGCAGCTTTTGCTATGGCAAGTAAAATATTGCAGGAAGTAGGCATTTCAGGTTTTAATTTCGTTTGGCCACGTGAAATCAAAGTTACTGAAAGATGTGGTGGTTTGGGCGCAGCTTTTGTTATGGCAAGTAAAATATTGCAGGAAGTAGGCATTTCAGGTTTTAATTTCGTTTGGCCACGTGCGTACTGGCAAAGCTTGTGTTGTGCATTATTGTTACTGAAAGACGTGGTGGTTTGTACGCAGCTGTTGTTATGGCAAGTAAAGCATTGCAGGAAGCAGGCAATGTCATCTTTTAATTCAGTTTGCCTATGTGTGTACTGGCAGACTCCTGCTGAAATTAAGCCTGACACTAAAAATAACAAAGATATAACATAGGCAACCCCGTGGTAGAGAGGAGTTCACGCACAAGGGAAGAAGCGAGGTACATTTCCATGGATGAGTGAAAGTACGGCCGGAAAGCCGTGAATAATTAGGGGAGGAGAAGAGCGCACGCTGGGGGAAGCTTTGGGAGGGAGGCTGGTGGCTTTGATGCAGCAAGGGGCGGAGCGGATCCCTTTGAAGAGCTGCTGGAGGCACCAAGCTGGGGAACAGATGGCTGGCTTTGATGTGCACGCGCGTTTTATGTCAATGCGCTTGCGCATTGAGCTTGCTTTTCATGGGCACTTCATGAAATCGCCAGTTTAGTTAAACTATGGATAAGCCCCTATATTCTCGCAAGCTCAATGCGCAAGCACATTGACAGGCGAGACCTAATACCTCGTGTGAGACGTTTGTCATCCGAGTTTACTGCTCACAATAATGGAGTGATCACAATCACTGAAAGTTTCCTCCAAAAGCTTTTGCACTGTCCCGCTCCAGCCTACCAAGTGACTGCGGTACCGTTTCCGGCTTTTAAACCATGATTGTTGGCTCCTAAACTGTCTCTAGAGTCCCGGAACAGTCTGGACCCAATCCAGCTACCCTGAGGCGGAGTAGAGGAGGTGAGCACTCCGGCAAAGCACTAGAAATAACTTTCACTGGGCTCAGTGAAACGGGTATATTAATGGCCGGCGCTTTGATTGTGCACTTTAGAGAGCGCCGAGCAACGTTAACAAAATTCTCATGTTAGCGTTGCTCGGCGCCCTCTAAAGTGCACAATCACAGCGCCGGCCACTCTTTTCAACATGCCTTGTTGTTGGCATAACGTTTCTCGGCTCTCTAATGTGCATAAACATAGATACATCTAAAGTCATGATAATGAGAAGAATGTTTTTTTTAAAAAACAGGAGCTTGGAGTATAAATTGCACAGTAGTTTAAAGAGTAACTCAAAAAACAAGTATCTGGGCGTTATCATTGAAAGTCGTGAAACATTTTTCCCACAGAAACTGCTGATAAAAGCATTTCACACAAAAATCGGAAATACAACATTAGACCCAATGATAAAAGTTATATGTGCCAAATTATTGCCAACCATTACATATAAGTCTGAAGCAATGTTAGGAAGAGAGACCACACTCTTGGATTAACTTGTCATCAATATCTATAGCTGCGTTTTTGGCTTTCAAAGCATAGCTCTCGTGCCCAGATAAGGCTGGAATTTTGCCTAGCAAAACAATCCATCGAAAGCCAAGGAACATTTGTGAAAACCTGTTTTAAACTAACAGCAGCCAAAAAGAATACTTTAGAACACCAATTATAGATGGAGATTTCAAACTTGAGTAAAAAGTCAATTGTTTATCTTTCTCTTAACATGTCTCTTACTGACTTGAATATCGAGAACTTGTGGTCTACCCCACTCTCATTCCCTACGTTCAAAATAATGCTAATCAAAGGTATTTAACAACAGTCATAGGTGGAGGACAAGCAGCTTCTGTCAAGACGGACACAAGTGTGGATGATTCTAAATGACTGCATGAAGATAGACGTCCAGTCAGTCCTGAGTTGTTCTTTCTCAGATTGTGAAATATAAATGTCTCCGTGTACAGATGGGAGGGCTGCCAATAATTGAATGCATTCCAAAAATGTACAGACCCCCATGCTTGAAAGCATAGCAATAAGAAAAGTGTTATCCATATAGTGTGTTTATGCCCAGAGTGATCACCTTTTAAAACACCAGGCTTCACTCATTTTTTTTTTGTTTGAATATGTTTATTGCATTTTCTTTTTTTATCATATCACAACCATATACATATGTGAAAATTGTATACTTATGCCGTAGTACAGTAGAGAAGGCCGAGGTCATTACGGATGCCCATATACATAAAGAAATAAATTCTGGAAGAGCACCTGTAAAGCAAGCGAGGCAAAAAAGGTATGTCAACATCGTAAGCTACTGGCATAACAACAAAAGAGAAAAAGAAAAGGGAAGGCAACATTGAGTTGCGTGGTTGGCGGAAAAAGCAAACGTCAGTCTCCAATATCTCATCAGAAACTTGTTCGGTTGAAAGCATAAACTATGCCTTGGCAGTATCTCAAAGTGAGCAATGTATATTGGCAATGTACTACATATCCAAAGCTTTTAGGGCGAAAACCAACAGATAACAAGAACAATCTGAAAAGGTGAGGAAACTAGAGACTGGACGATGTGTCATGGTAAGAGTGTGTGTGTGTTTGATGTTCTCGGGTCAGGCGGGTGGGGACAGGCATGTACCATGTTATTTCAATAATGAGGATACGGTCACAAGACCCACCAAATGCGCAGCGGGGGGGGGGGAGAGGAGGTTCAGGGGGATGGAAGGGGAGCGCAAGGGGGGGAGGCACTAACGCCTAAACAATGCCGCTTTGCAGGCACACCTGATGGTAGGCCGTCAGGGTACTACTATCCCAGTCGAGAGCTATTGGATACATGCGGAGCCCCGCTGTCTCGTCCCGATGGAGCGCTGTGCTTTCCGCCCTGGCCCAATTGTCAAACGAATCACACCATTGGAGCGGTTGGGGGGGGTATGTTATTCTTCCAGCGCTTGGTGATGAGTCGCTTAGCAGTGATCAGCCCTAAATCCCAGAACCGCTCGCGGACCTTTGTCTGTTTTGTTCTTTTGAACAACCCCAGTAGGCATGCCTCCCATGTGAGCGGCAGGCTGCCTCCCATTGATTTCGCCAAGGTATCCAACACTGTAGCCCAGTAGAAGTGTAGAGAGGGGCATGCCCAGAGTGTATGTAAAAGCGGTGCATCTACCAGTCCGCATCTGGGGCACGCTGATGTTGTTAAACCAAAGTATCTATTGATCTTGTCCGGGGATAGATAGGCGCGGTGCACAATGTAATATTGTATAACTTTAAATCGGGCGTTGCGTGGTATGTTCAACGTCCCGGCTAGTATCTGTGCCCACTCCTTGTCTGTCCAGTCCCGGCCTCTGTCAACAGTCCACTTGTCTCGCAGTCGCTGTGACGAGAACTGTGTGTGTATATGTAGTGCTTGGGCGAGCCAATGTATCACGTGAGAGCCGTTCACCATCACGTGCAGATATTGAATTAGGAGATGTGTCGGAGGCTCCTCCGTTAGTGCACCCCAGGCTCGCGTCAGTGTATGGAGGAGCGTCGCATGTGTCAAAATTGTCCAGCCGGTAGTCCCGTGCCAGGGCTGCAAAAGGTAGCAGAGCGCCATCCTCAAAACCAGGCTTCACTCATGCAGGCAAGCAGTGATTGCATGTTTACAGGTCGCACGTTTACCTTTGGCAGTGGGGTTTGTAAAGTTCATGGGTCTTGTAAAAGAAAATGATGGAGGCCTCCAATGCAAATGCAACATGATTCTCTAGTAGGGTTTGGGTCTTTCTACCTGCTTGTAGTATTGTGAGAGAGGCTGAATTCAGTGATTTCCTAATTATAGATAAAGTTATTCATGTTTCAGCATGCACCTTGCAATTTTGTGAGTTTTATCTTATGAATTAATTCAGCTGCTAAAAATGTATTTTGTAATGAACTTGTAAAATTGGGTTTTCTTCTTTCCCAATTTTGAATAATTTTAACCTTTGTGCAGATGACATTACTCTGCTGTAAAATCAGGCTTGATCCTGTAATTTTTTTTTTTATTGTATCTTTTTAGACTGGCTTTCCTATTGTGGATGTATTTAATTTAGGTAACGTTAACACGAGCAATTCAATAACTCATTAAATGCAACACAAAAACGTTTTTGCAATGCTCTTCTGTTATAGCAGCAGGGCCGGCCCTAAGCATGTGCAAAGTGTGCACCTGCACAGGGCCGCCAAACCCCAGGGGCCGCCACGACCAGGACTGCCAAGTATCACGCATCTTAATTTCGTCCCTCTGCTGTGCCAGTGCTGAAGTATTGGCCACACCAGGCTGCTAGAGCGAGCCTGTGACCTGAGCCCACTCTACTTCCTGTAGATTTGCCGGCTCGGGCGTTGCCACCAGCACAGGCTCAGTCAGTTAACAGATAATTGCTGTGCCTAATAACGAGACTGTGAAACCTGCCGAGCGGGGCCGCCTACCCTCAGAGGTTGCTTGATTATTGGGAATTGTTGGGCTCAGGAGCTGACTGTTGTAACCAGAGCTGAGACCTGCTAAATCCATTTCCTGTGGTCTGCACTAGTTCCAGCTTGCTAGTAGCAGTCAATGTATCCAGCCAAGTGAAAAGGTAGCGCGCCTTCCCGTGTTGCTATTTTTCAGTATCTGGCGCCACCCCACCCACTCCCTATTAGGCCGCCTAGGACAATTATCTGCCGAGGATCACATGGGCATTATTATCTTGAATTGGCGAACTCTGCTAGAGTGGGACCGCTGGCGCCTGTCAGGTCACGTTTCAGGGTCCGGACTCAGGCAGGCATCAATCACTACGGTTTTTTCCCCCTAATTTCCTGCCAATTGACAGCTCCTGGGCCCCAGGAGCTGCTGCCGATCTGCAGAAGTTTGATTGTCCTCCCAGTGACCTCGACTCTTAAGGGCAGCCACGGCAGCAGGATGGTGTAGCACAGAGTTGTGACACTCTCAGCTTTACTTTCCTCGAAGTGCAGGGGCCTCCTTTTCCGAAAGTTTTAAGCTGGTTCGAGTTCTAAGGTAGGAAACATGTTTTCTTTAATAATAGAGTATTGCTTGTTGAAGCTGTTGTCTTGAAGTTGTGGTGCAGGGTCCCCTAAGTGTTCAGTTAGTTTGGTTTCATTTTTATTTCTTTCAGTCAGTGCAGAGGCTCGATCTTTCTTTCTATTTGTAAGTGGTTGCAGCCATTGCTGGAACCGATTACTTTAGTTTTACAGGTGATGTGCTTTCACAAATAATAAAAAACACCTTCTGCTGAATCCCCGTCAGCTGTTATTAATTTTATCCCTGCGTAGTACTGAATGCAGCCTATTCGGAGAAGTGACCCGGGAATTTCAGGGCCATGGGGCCGCCAGGAGAGTATCACTGTGCGGCCCCTCACTGAACTTCAGGACAGCGGCAGCCCAATCACTGTGTGGGGGCCATGGGCCGGGCGGCAATTAGTCCTGGAATCACAGCCTCACCTGAGCTCAGCCTGCCGCAGCCTGCAGTGCTGCAGCCAGCCCCAGCAGGCCAGAGTGGGGTGCTGCCTAGAAGTGCCACCCATCTGCAGCCTCCGAACACACAAACCTTAGGACTCATCTGCGACCAGGCAGTGGCCCAAGTAGGTATCATGTCGATATTTCTGGTCCTGGTGCTCCATTTCCCTTATGCTCCATTATTTCCCACTATGATGCCCATTAACTGTTTATTGCCCTCGCTGGTGGTGCCATATTATTGTCGTGTCTGGTTACCCTCACAGACGCCTTGCCATTGTTCTCTTTTAGGCCTTATTAGCACCTGTGATGACATTATAGCCCCTCTGATTCGCTCCTCTGCCCTCTCGATGCGCTATTACTACCCAATCTGAAGCACCACTTTTATTCTCTCGGGCGCCCGTTATTGTTTTATGTAGTTGGCTGTTATTCCTGCCACTGATGCTCTGTTATTGACACCTGAGGCCCTATCATTGTCTTTGCTGATGCCATGTTAGGCCCCCTGATGCCCTCTTAACGCCCCTTCTGAGGCAGTATTATTGCCCTGTTCGAAGTAGTTTGATTTCCTTATGTATTGCCCTGTTATTTACCCTTTCCATGGTCTATTATTGTCCAGTCATCCAGAGATGACCTCTGTCTGCCTTCTACTCTCGGCACAGCACTTCCCAGAAAAGAAGACGCCTTGCCTTCTACTGCCTGCATAGAGTCCCCCCCTCAGAGATGACCCCTTGCCATCTACGCCTTGCATGGCATGGTGTGCCCAATGGGGGTGATGCTCTGAAGACTATCAGATTTTGTGCACTTGATCCTCTTCAGATTAATGCAGTGGGCGTGTGTGGACAAATCTACCTGGCTGGGTGGGAATATAATGATGCTCTCCAGTTGACAAAAAGGGCGCCTTGGCAGATCTTTCGAGTGAGTGTTGCCGGGGACTGCGTGGTAATGGCATTTTGTTTGCTTTGATACTTGCACAAGTGCCACCATTGCCTTTGCCTACGAACGTAACGTTTGTTCTTGTGCTCGAGTGTCTACCATATATTGCTGTATTATACCTCCTCTAATTATACTTTGTTTTCTCTCAAGCAGGCTTCACTTTAAAATAGTTTATTGCAGGGGATTAGACTGAAGACACCTAGATCTTTGTGTACCAAACAAATTCCAAAGCATTGTAGCTGTAAGATCACTTTGGTGGTGAATACACTTGCTGGCGACTGGCGAGATCTGTGTGCAGATTAGTTACAGGCCGGCCTCAGTCACTCATACAAAGTATAAAGAGACAGAGTTAAATGTGATGTCCCAGCTGCAAAGTGAAGCATGCACCATGCAGGTCACAGATGCGCCCAGTCCCTTATGTCGTGTGTCACAATGCCCTCCTCCTCCTAAATTGTATCATTCTGAGACGAATTCGGAAGGGTAGGAGCAGCCGCAGGTACTGGTCAATCATCTAACAACTTTTCTGGACGTATTATTAAAACGCCTTCCTGAGCTCCGCCCCGTCCGGACCCCCTCTTCCGGGGCCCCCACCAACGCTCCCTGCACAGGACCACCATGAGCCTAGAACCGGCCCTGATAGCAGTGTACAACAAGCACGCACCCATGTCACCTGCTGTGTCGATTTAAAAGATATGGTCCCCATAGACAATAACGTTAGTTTGTATTTTCCCAAAGGTGTTTGTTTCATTTTACTTTTAGTTTTGAACAGTTATTTGGAGCAGTGCTGTTCTGTGTTTGCTTTTGACTTTCTTCAAGTTGGCAATATTCGAATTTGCTTGTTCGGGCTCGCTCGCTACGCTCGCTCGCTACGGTGCTCTATGAAATTAATTTTCCGCCTCACCACTTAAAAATGTCACCAGCCGCCACTGCCCCCTAATAGCCTTGGCCCCGGTGGCACTGCACCGCCTGCACTACAGTTAATCGTTATGCTCTATCTTGCAGATTGCCTTAGTTGAAACAGAAATGTGACATGGTCTGGGACTACCGGCCACCCCCCTCCGTAAACACACTGACTGCATTACTTAAATCAACCATTCAACAAAGGGGTCCTTGGAAGTCAGGGGTCAGGGCCCCCCTGGCCGTATTTATTAAAATATGAAAACAAAATTAAATTTTAATAAAATAAACATTTTTGACAATTATTAAATGCACATTCCAGAACATTAGATTAACATCCATATTTGACATGGTATGATGGGCTAACCTTAACAAATATCTAGTACAGCGTGTTTCCTAACCTAATCTAACATCCTGAAAATTAAAAATGCATTCTAATAATTAAGTCGTACGGCAAGGTCGCTAACCGGTGTCAGATCCTTTTACAGCTACGCTCTCACGTTCGAGATGCGCATGCGCAACCCAGGGCACGTTTCACCCATGTGCGCTCCCTGAACTCCATTTAACCATAACAGGAGGGCCCTGACACTTGCGCACCTTGATGACGTAATAGTGTCTGTGAGGGGTGGCTACCAGCCTGAGGAAAGCGTAGACTCCCTCCCCCGCACCCTTCTAAGTAATGGATATCATATCCTGCCCCTGAAGTTCTGGAAGAGACCAATGGCCCCTCCCGACGGGCGGCCCCTTTCGTGAATGGGCCCGCCCCCCCCCCCCCAAGGACCTTAAAAATGCTGCTCACCGATTATGACCTTACCGCCAGACCCACATAATAAATACGACATTGCTATACTAAGAGGGAAAAAAGGCCTAAGGAGAAAATTTAGTTAACACACAGTAAAGCACAAAAACATATACATATGTACATTTTCCTGTAACGGGGAAAAAGGCCTAAGGAGAAAATCAATTAAAACCACAGCAAAGCAAAACACATCTACATCTGTACATTCCTCCTGTAAACGGGAAAAAAGGCCTAACGAAGCAAGCATGTTATTCCTATGACCCTGCACATCGCTAGACAGTATACCTACCATTGACTGTACCCTAGTTCCGCTAATAAAGGGGATGGAGGGTGGGGAAAAATTACACAGCCCCACGGTGGGGCGAGGAGCGGGCCTGGGAGCGCGGGCACAAAGAGGCCGCTTCCCGCGCTCCCCAGGCTTTTAACCCTTTCGCCGCCGCGGCCCCGCCCCCTAGCCCCGGAAATGCACAACTACTTCCGGGGCGAGGGCGGGGGGCGAGCCACAACGAAAGGGACCGGGATATGGGAGGGGCCGGGCCCCGCCATGCCTGCGTGGGGGCCGATTGGCCCCCCCCTTTTCTCATGGTCTGGGACTACCGGCCACCCCCCCTCCGTAAACACACTGACTGCATTACTTAAATCAACCATTCAACAAAGGGGTCTTTGGAAGTCAGGGGTCAGGGCCCCCTGGCCGTATTTATTAAAATATGAAAACAAAATTAAATTTTAATAAAATAAATTTTTTTGACAATTATTAAATGCACATTTCAGAACATTAGATTAACATCCATATTTGACATGGTATGATGGGCTAACCTTAACAAATATCTAGTACAGCGTGTTTCCTAACCGAATCTAACATCCTGAAAATTACAAATGCATTCTAATAATTAAGTCGTACGGCAAGGTCGCTAACCGGTGTCAGATCCTTTTACAGCTACGCTCTCACGTTCGAGATGCGCATGCGCAACCCAGGGCACGTTTCACCCACGTGCGCTCCCTGAACTCCATTTAACCATAACAGGAGGGCCCTGACACTTGCGCACCTTGATGACGTAATAGTGTCTGTGAGGGGTGGCTACCAGCCTGAGGAAAGCGTAGACTCCCTCCCCCGCACCCTTCTAAGTAATGGATATCATATCCTGCCCCTGAAGTTCTGGGAGAGACCAATGGCCCCTCCCGACGGGCGGCCCCTTTCGTGAATGGGCCCGCCCCCCCTAAGGACCTTAAAAATGCTGCTCACCGATTATGACCTTACCGCCACAGGCCAGTGTAGTTGACCAACTATCTGGCCTCCCCCTGAACCATCCTGTATAAAGGTCATAACCTCCCTGCAAAGACCTCAACCCATGCCAAGATATTCCTTATAAAAAGGGCATTCCCTGCCTCTGTTAAATGGACCCCGTCCCGCAGGTAGAAGCGCTCTCCCCAGATGCACCCGTGAGGTATGGTCTGTAGGACCGGAGTTCTAAATAACTTGTCCAGCTTGTTGTTGATTCTCTTTACCGAGTTATTCAACGCGCTGACTGAGTCCCCTCCTCTCCATTGCATTCTCGGTATCAGCTGTGACCATACTATCACGCTTCCCGGTAACCGCTTGGCCAGCCAGCCTGCTGCTGATATGATCTCTTCCAGGAGGACCCTTCTACCCAGACCTGTCAAATCATTCCCCCCCAGATGAAGGATCACCGCCAAAGGAGGTGCAGTATGTCTTCTTAATAAATCCGACATATATTCCCTGAACTGGCTGAGGCGAAGCCCCCCCCTGCCATGGAAGGAGACCGTGCACCCCCCGCTCTCCACCCTCCGTTTACCCGATCCTGCAAGGAAAATAGGATTAGCACGCTTGACATGCGAATGTCCCACAACCCACACTACCACTGTCTTCTGGTTGTCCTCCTGGCACTTCCGTGGTGTTGTTGAGTTGATGTGATGATCCATGGCTAGTTTCCGTCTTGCGTCGCAGGCCCGAGAAACTGTAAATAACCAGACAAAAAACGGCAGATGTTAGAAAGACTCCAAATGGCGACAGCTCTCACAACATGTGCAACCGCACGTACCGTTTATAGGCATTAGAGGACCACCTCCCAATCTTTTGCACACTAGATGTGTTCAACCCCCTGGCCGTTGCTTCTGTGGATGCCCCTATCCGGAAGGAGTGCGTACCAAACTCTTTGTGGTTATAACCAGCCCTGGCCATACTCATGGCTAACACCCTCTGGAACTGAAATCTGGTCAAAGGTGTACCATCCCTATGCATCAGTAAAGGCCCCAAACACTCTTGTGGCCGCTGTCTTATCAGTTCCTCCACGTGTGTCACCGGACAGCAGGGATTGCTCTGTGCCCGGTGTAACACCAAGCTTTGACCCCTAGCTTCCTGGTCAGTTTTTGATTTCCTGATAATAATCCACATTGCGTCACTCCTTATGCTGACATCATGCAGCTGGAGGCCGCCTACCCTATCACATTTGTTGGCCGCCACCAGTTCGCTTACCCTGAAGGCCCCATAAAAAGCTAACGAGAATGCCGCTTTAAAGAGGCCCACCTCGGACGCAGAGCTACATGTGTCAGGCAGAGCGAGGAGAACTGCAGACAAGCGTTCAAAACCTATTGGTTTCCTAGAATCTGTGGGAGGTGCCTGCAGGCGCCGCCATCCCTTCAACGCCTTCTGAGCTAGGAAGCTGTTTGTAGGATCCCTCACCCCTTTTGCACGTGCGAAAAAGGAGATTGCCGCCTTGTGCCTGCTGGCTGTTGCCGCCTTGCGCCCCTCTTTGTGTAAGGTGCTCATGTACCTATTGAAGCTAGCTTCCTTAGTCCACCCACTCTCCCAGTCCTGGCCCAGAAAGTGACAGTAAGACCTGAATGCCCCTTCGTAAGCTGTCCTTGTCTTGGGTGCTAGGCTGGCTGCCACGAGGTCATGTAGTTGGGGGCACCAATCTGCCAGAGACTCGGCGGGAAATGGGCCGGGGCTGCCTCCGCCTCCGGCAAGTGATCCCTGAACACCTGCATCTTAAAACGAGAAAGGGCATCAGCTGCATTGTTCAACACCCCTGGGACATGTCTCGCCCTGAAAAGTATATTCAATGACATGCAACACAACACAATCTCTTTCATCAGGCGCAGTATGAATGGGCACCTTGCAGCCTGTTTGTTGATGCATTCCACCACTGTCATATTATCTGACCAGAAAATTACAGATCGGTTGGCCAAATCCTCGGGCCACACTTTCAGTGCCACCCAGATTGGGAAGAGCTCGAGGAAACCAATGTTTATCGTCAGCCCGTTCTCCACCCACCAGGCGGGCCACTTCTGTGCCACCCATTTTTTACCAAGGATTGCACCAAACCCTACACTGCCCGCCGCATCAGTCCATAAGCCCAGATCCTCCGAGGACAGCGTGGGTGCACCCCACAGCACTCTGCCATTGAAGTCCTCCAGGAATGCGATCCATATGCGCATATCCTGGCGAACCTCAGCAGATAGCCGTGTCCGGTGATGTTTTTTCCGAAGACCCTTCATGGCCTGCGCAATTGAGCGTGAAAAAGGGCGTGCCATGGGTATTACCCGCAATGTAAAGTTTAACTGACCCACTGTCTGTTGCAACATTTGTAGAGTAACTTCCTTAGCCTGTATGCATAGTCCTAGGGTATTCTTGAATTTTTGTATCTTCTCTCTTGGTAGTCTGAAACATCCCTCCACTGAATCCAGTTCAATTCCTAAAAATTCTAAGCATGTTACAGGCCCCACCGTCTTTCCCTGCGCCAAAGGGACCCCGAAAGAGCGCATGAGCACGCAAAATTCCTGCAATGCTGATGCACACTCCCGTGAGCCCGCCGGACCCAGGAAAAGAAAATCGTCCAGTTAGTGCATTAACCACTGGTGACCCGTACATTGCCTCAGAGCCCATTCCAGGAAAGAACTGAACTGTTCGAAATATGCACATGAAATGGAGCAGCCCATGGGCATACACTTGTCCATGTAGTATTTCCCTTCAAAGGAGAAACCTAAAAGGCGCTGGTCTTCCGGGTGAACAGGGAGCAGTCTAAAGGCTGACTCAATATCTGATTTGGCCATCAATGCCCCCGCGCCCAAGCCCCTCAGCATGTCCGCCGCCTGATCAAAAGATGCATATTTAACGCTGCAAATTGATTCATCAATAGCATCATTCAAGGATAGGCCCTTCGGTGCAGACAGGTTGTGGATGAGCCTATACTCCCCTTTCTCCTTCTTTGGTACCACCCCCAAGGGCGAGCATACAAAATTCTGAGTAGGAATGGTATGAAAAGGTCCCGCTACCCTACCTAAACGCAACTCTTTTTCTATTTTGGTCGCCACCAGCGTGGGATTGGAAAGTACTGACAGCTGATTTCTGCACTGTGGTTTCCCGACATAACCTCCAGCTGGAATTCGGAAACCATGGGTGAAACCCTCTTGCAACAGTCTCGCAGAAGTGTGGTTAGGGTACCTGTTAAGCCATGGGATCATCGCCGACAAGAGAATAGGTGAATGTGCTAAACGGGATGGATCTTGTTATTCTGGTTTCTTCCTTCCCCTATTACCAGACCCATTCCCTTTATTCCGGCATGTCGCCTCTGGGTGGGAAGGGTGTCCGCATAGATTACACGCGTGCCTGAACTTACAAGTGCCCGGTGCCCTGTTGCATGTCTTTCTGTTGAAGTCCCAGCATACCCCTTTTGTACCTCCTTTTCCTCTGGTTTTTTGGCTTGTCTCACCACCCTGCGCTGCTCGAAAGGGCTGCTGGAATGGCTGTTGTGGCCTGGGAGAATAACTTTTGCCCCAGGCAGTGCTAGTGCTCGCGCCCTGCCCCTTCTCAAATTGCGAATGCCAAGAAATAGAATCCACCTTGTCCCATGCCAAAGACTTATTGTGCTCCCTAGATTTTCTGAAAGCTATATCATATTCTTTCCAAACATCTCCCACATGGTTCTCATGGTACATTGTGATCCTACTCTGATAGCAGCTCATAACAGATTGCATTCCTGGAAAACGTTCACCAATTACTGCACTGTACACCGCAAAGGCCCTTACCCAATTGATGATGTTTTCTTCCACCCTAAATTTGTACAATTTTGTTCTCCATTCACTAGGCAACATCATATCCTTCTGTGATTTTGCATATTCCCATTCCCTGTTGTCTATCAGTAATGAGAAAATATTAACGTATTTGTCAGCCCAAATCATCTCTTTCACACTTTGTGACACATGTTGTGCTAGACATTCCCCCCTGGATGGCATCGCGCCCTCGCCCAGCAGTGGCAGTGCAATTCCCTTACCATCGCCGTTGAGTAACGTCGCTTCCACGGTCTTGGCTGGACCTCCATTGTTCGCTGGACCTGTTTGGGGAGAAACTGGTGCAGGTGGTGTGCTGCCCCGACCACTAGCCAACAATATCTGCGTAACCAATGTTTGCTGTTCTGCTGTGAGGTTCGTGTTGGCCGGCAGCGCTCCCCCACCTAACCAGGGCAGGACTGCTGCTATCTGGGCTGCCAGTTCTGTAGGCACTGGACCTGACGCGGGCAGAGAATTTGGGACCGCACTCGGTACCGGGCCCCCCACGGGGACCGGGGTGGGCGGTGGCGCCACTGGCGCTACCGGTGCCGCTACTGGAATGGCCGGCACTACTGGCACCGCCACTGGCAGCTGAGGTACAGGCGCCGGGACGCCCAAAGGGGCCTGAGGTGGCGGGATAGGTGCAGCTGGGTGTACATTGGGAGTTGGGCTCAGTGGACTACCCCCCATCCTCTTAGTTCTTTCCCGCTTGGGTGGTGTCGCACATACGCCCCTTGGTTTGGGAGGCACTATCGTCCGCCTAGGTCTTCCAGATGGGCCGGCCTGAGCATCTACCCGCGCTCCCAATTCCGCCACGGTCTTACCCAACTTGTCAACCTTCCCCAGTCGCTTATCCATTGCAGACATTCTGCGCATCATTTTTTGAAACATTAAACCAACATTCGCATTCCCGTGCCCCCGTCTTGCAGACATAATGCTCTTCCCTTAGGGCCGCGCAAAATTTCACTTATGAGCACACCGTGCTCCGTACCTGACCCAGTTGAAAGGCGCCGCGCTGAGATCCACAAGACAGAGATCCTCGACTTTGCCCCCCTGAAAATAGAAACTACGTTAAATTTCCAGTTGTGCTCTAATTGACTTATTTACTTGACTGCCCACACACTGTTGAAATTCATAATGATATAACGCTCTTCACCACAGACAGTAATCATAAAATACCCTCAAAAGTATATTCAGACACTCCCCTACGTGCAGCCCATGCTCACCCGGTAGCCTGCAATAAAGTAGAGCCCCTATAGAATTAAAGCAACCTTAAAAAAATTTTGATTACATAAATTCGCTGTTTGTGAAACACCGAACCGATCATATACTCATTTTAAGGTATCAGAGCCCTTTACATAGCACCAGTTGCCTTACATGAAGACACGTTCACCTGAATAATTACTCTATAAAGCAGAGCCCTCATAGAATTAAAAAACAACATTAAACTTTTTATGACATAAATTCGCTGTTTGTGCAACACCCCACTGATCACATACTTATTTTAAGTTATCAGAGCACTTTACATAGCACCAGTTGCCTTGCATGAAAACACGGCTTCTCAAAACACTTTTACACGTTGGAAACCTTCTCTGGTCTCCCATCCACTCTCTGCCCTAGCTGTCCCTGCTTAGCTTTTGCAAAACCAAACTTGCCCGGTAAAGAGAAAGGCAGAGCCGAGCCCGCCCCGAGTTCGTTGCAGGCAAATTATGTAAACAACGGCTCTCAATCTTCCCCTCCCCAACAGATCGCGCACACTACTCACGTATTTTCCGTTTTTAAATATTTATCGTGAGCTGGGTAGAAGCGCTCAAAGCCGCTTATCTCCGTTCGTTGTGGCCGGTGCTTCAGCTCGCTACCGTGCCCCGCCCGCCCCGCAGAATACCTTTTATCTCTGCATTCAAGGGTCCCTTTTAGGTGTCCT
Organism: Lissotriton helveticus; assembly: GCF_964261635.1. Lineage (NCBI taxonomy): Eukaryota > Metazoa > Chordata > Amphibia > Caudata > Salamandridae > Lissotriton > Lissotriton helveticus. Next base: position 1,769,800,280 of record NC_136061.1, read on the forward strand.
GGACCTGCCGCTCGCCGGTGCGCTCTCCACGGCCGCCTCGCTGGATCCACAGGATTCCTCCGCTACGCCCGATCACCGGACCCTTGCAGCTACCGCTCCACGTCTGCTCCGGTCTTGCTGCTAACTCCTCGAGGCAGACCTAAAACGACAAAATTGAGAAAAATTACACAGCCCCACGGTGGGGCGAGGAGCGGGCCTGGGAGCGCGGGCACAAAGAGGCCGCTTCCCGCGCTCCCCAGGCTTTTAACCCTTTCGCCGCCGCTGCCCCGCCCCCTCGCCCCGGAAATGCACAACTACTTCCGGGGCGAGGGCGGGGGGGCGAGCCACAACGAAAGGGACCGGGATATGGGAGGGGCCGGGCCCCGCCATGCCTGCGTGGGGGCCGATTGGCCCCCCCTTTTCTAGCGATACAGAAAAGGGGGTGGTGATGAACAGAGTGTCTGAATTAAGCAGACCACTCTTACCCAGTCCAAAGATCAGGGCTTGATCCATCACCGTTATTTATCTCACTGCCCCATCCCAGCTCAGAACCTGGCTATATGCAAATTAGTCTGTCCCTGGCCCAGTGCATCATGGGAACAGGGCAGACCAAACTACCAAGCCAATTCTTCACCAGAAAGGAGACAAGCTACCGGGGACCGGTTTCTGGCATTTCAGCCTCTTCGGCCCGGCTTGCTTGAATCCTGATGGAGCAGTGAGAAAGGGACTCATGTCTGAGTATACCCTGCCACACCTATAGTGGCCAAAAACGATACAGAAAAGGGGGTGGTGATGAACAGAGTGTCTGAATTAAGCAGACCACTCTTACCCAGTCCAAAGATCAGGGCTTGATCCATCACCGTTATTTATCTCACTGCCCCATCCCAGCTCAGAACCTGGCTATATGCAAATTAGTCTGTCCCTGGCCCAGTGCATCATGGGAACAGGGCAGACCAAACTACCAAGCCAATTCTTCACCAGAAAGGAGACAAGCTACCGGGGACCGGTTTCTGGCATTTCAGCCTCTTCGGCCCGGCTTGCTTGACTCCTGATGGAGCAGTGAGAAAGGGACTCATGTCTGAGTATACCCTGCCACACCTATAGTGGCCAAAAACGATACAGAAAAGGGGGTGGTGATGAACAGAGTGTCTGAATTAAGCAGACCACTCTTACCCAGTCCAAAGATCAGGGCTTGATCCATCACCGTTATTTATCTCACTGCCCCATCCCAGCTCAGAACCTGGCTATATGCAAATTAGTCTGTCCCTGGCCCAGTGCATCATGGGAACAGGGCAGACCAAACTACCAAGCCAATTCTTCACCAGAAAGGAGACAAGCTACCGGGGACCGGTTTCTGGCATTTCAGCCTCTTCGGCCCGGCTTGCTTGAATCCTGATTGAGCAGTGAGAAAGGGACTCATGTCTGAGTATACCCTGCCACACCTATAGTGGCCAAAAACGATACAGAAAAGGGGGTGGTGATGAACAGAGTGTCTGAATTAAGCAGACCACTCTTACCCAGTCCAAAGATCAGGGCTTGATCCATCACCGTTATTTATCTCACTGCCCCATCCCAGCTCAGAACCTGGCTATATGCAAATTAGTCTGTCCCTGGCCCAGTGCATCATGGGAACAGGGCAGACCAAACTACCAAGCCAATTCTTCACCAGAAAGGAGACAAGCTACCGGGGACCGGTTTCTGGCATTTCAGCCTCTTCGGCCCGGCTTGCTTGAATCCTGATGGAGCAGTGAGAAAGGGACTCATGTCTGAGTATACCCTGCCACACCTATAGTGGCCAAAAACGATACAGAAAAGGGGGTGGTGATGAACAGAGTGTCTGAATTAAGCAGACCACTCTTACCCAGTCCAAAGATCAGGGCTTGATCCATCACCGTTATTTATCTCACTGCCCCATCCCAGCTCAGAACCTGGCTATATGCAAATTAGTCTGTCCCTGGCCCAGTGCATCATGGGAACAGGGCAGACCAAACTACCAAGCCAATTCTTCACCAGAAAGGAGACAAGCTACCGGGGACCGGTTTCTGGCATTTCAGCCTCTTCGGCCCGGCTTGCTTGAATCCTGATGGAGCAGTGAGAAAGGGACTCATGTCTGAGTATACCCTGCCACACCTATAGTGGCCAAAAACGATACAGAAAAGGGGGTGGTGATGAACAGAGTGTCTGAATTAAGCAGACCACAGCCAGGTTCTGAAACTGGGATGGTGCAATGAGCTAAAAAACGGTGTTGGATCTAGCCCTGATCTCTTGACTGGGTGAGAGTACTCTGCTTAATTCAGAGACTCTGTCCATCACCACCCCTTGTTGTAAATAATTTTGTCCACCCTAAGCGTGGAAGGGTATACTCAGATGTGAGTCCCTTGCTCATTGCACCATCAGGATTCAAGCAAGCCGGGCCGAAGACGCCTGAAATGGCAGAAACCGGTCCCCGGAAGCTTTTTTCCTTCCCAGTGTAAGAATTGGCTTTTGTAGTCTGGTCTGCCCTGTTCCCATGATGCACTGGGCCAGGGACAGACTAATTTGCATACAGCCAGGTTCTGAAACTGGGATGGTGCAATGAGCTAAAAAACGGTGTTGGATCTAGCCCTGATCTCTTGACTGGGTGAGAGTACTCTGCTTAATTCAGAGACTCTGTCCATCACCACCCCTTGTTGTAAATAATTTTGTCCACCCTAAGCGTGGAAGGGTATACTCAGATGTGAGTCCCTTGCTCATTGCACCATCAGGATTCAAGCAAGCCGGGCCGAAGACGCCTGAAATGGCAGAAACCGGTCCCCGGAAGCTTTTTTCCTTCCCAGTGTAAGAATTGGCTTTTGTAGTCTGGTCTGCCCTGTTCCCATGATGCACTGGGCCAGGGACAGACTAATTTGCATACAGCCAGGTTCTGAAACTGGGATGGTGCAATGAGCTAAAAAACGGTGTTGGATCTAGCCCTGATCTCTTGACTGGGTGAGAGTACTCTGCTTAATTCAGAGACTCTGTCCATCACCACCCCTTGTTGTAAATAATTTTGTCCACCCTAAGCGTGGAAGGGTATACTCAGATGTGAGTCCCTTGCTCATTGCACCATCAGGATTCAAGCAAGCCGGGCCGAAGACGCCTGAAATGGCAGAAACCGGTCCCCGGAAGCTTTTTTCCTTCCCAGTGTAAGAATTGGCTTTTGTAGTCTGGTCTGCCCTGTTCCCATGATGCACTGGGCCAGGGACAGACTAATTTGCATACAGCCAGGTTCTGAAACTGGGATGGTGCAATGAGCTAAAAAACGGTGTTGGATCTAGCCCTGATCTCTTGACTGGGTGAGAGTACTCTGCTTAATTCAGAGACTCTGTCCATCACCACCCCTTGTTGTAAATAATTTTGTCCACCCTAAGCGTGGAAGGGTATACTCAGATGTGAGTCCCTTGCTCATTGCACCATCAGGATTCAAGCAAGCCGGGCCGAAGACGCCTGAAATGGCAGAAACCGGTCCCCGGAAGCTTTTTTCCTTCCCAGTGTAAGAATTGGCTTTTGTAGTCTGGTCTGCCCTGTTCCCATGATGCACTGGGCCAGGGACAGACTAATTTGCATACAGCCAGGTTCTGAAACTGGGATGGTGCAATGAGCTAAAAAACGGTGTTGGATCTAGCCCTGATCTCTTGACTGGGTGAGAGTACTCTGCTTAATTCAGAGACTCTGTCCATCACCACCCCTTGTTGTAAATAATTTTGTCCACCCTAAGCGTGGAAGGGTATACTTAGATGTGAGTCCCTTGCTCATTGCACCATCAGGATTCAAGCAAGCCGGGCCGAAGACGCCTGAAATGGCAGAAACCGGTCCCCGGAAGCTTTTTTCCTTCCCAGTGTAAGAATTGGCTTTTGTAGTCTGGTCTGCCCTGTTCCCATGATGCACTGGGCCAGGGACAGACTAATTTGCATACAGCCAGGTTCTGAAACTGGGATGGTGCAATGAGCTAAAAAACGGTGTTGGATCTAGCCCTGATCTCTTGACTGGGTGAGAGTACTCTGCTTAATTCAGAGACTCTGTCCATCACCACCCCTTGTTGTAAATAATTTTGTCCACCCTAAGCGTGGAAGGGTATACTCAGATGTGAGTCCCTTGCTCATTGCACCATCAGGATTCAAGCAAGCCGGGCCGAAGACGCCTGAAATGGCAGAAACCGGTCCCCGGAAGCTTTTTTCCTTCCCAGTGTAAGAATTGGCTTTTGTAGTCTGGTCTGCCCTGTTCCCATGATGCACTGGGCCAGGGACAGACTAATTTGCATACAGCCAGGTTCTGAAACTGGGATGGTGCAATGAGCTAAAAAACGGTGTTGGATCTAGCCCTGATCTCTTGACTGGGTGAGAGTACTCTGCTTAATTCAGAGACTCTGTCCATCACCACCCCTTGTTGTAAATAATTTGTCCACCCTAAGCGTGGAAGGGTATACTCAGATGTGAGTCCCTTGCTCATTGCACCATCAGGATTCAAGCAAGCCGGGCCGAAGACGCCTGAAATGGCAGAAACCGGTCCCCGGAAGCTTTTTCCTTCCCAGTGTAAGAATTGGCTTTTGTAGTCTGGTCTGCCCTGTTCCCATGATGCACTGGGCCAGGGACAGACTAATTTGCATACAGCCAGGTTCTGAAACTGGGATGGTGCAATGAGCTAAAAAACGGTGTTGGATCTAGCCCTGATCTCTTGACTGGGTGAGAGTACTCTGCTTAATTCAGAGACTCTGTCCATCACCACCCCTTGTTGTAAATAATTTTGTCCACCCTAAGCGTGGAAGGGTATACTCAGATGTGAGTCCCTTGCTCATTGCACCATCAGGATTCAAGCAAGCCGGGCCGAAGACGCCTGAAATGGCAGAAACCGGTCCCCGGAAGCTTTTTTCCTTCCCAGTGTAAGAATTGGCTTTTGTAGTCTGGTCTGCCCTGTTCCCATGATGCACTGGGCCAGGGACAGACTAATTTGCATACAGCCAGGTTCTGAAACTGGGATGGTGCAATGAGCTAAAAAACGGTGTTGGATCTAGCCCTGATCTCTTGACTGGGTGAGAGTACTCTGCTTAATTCAGAGACTCTGTCCATCACCACCCCTTGTTGTAAATAATTTTGTCCACCCTAAGCGTGGAAGGGTATACTCAGATGTGAGTCCCTTGCTCATTGCACCATCAGGATTCAAGCAAGCCGGGCCGAAGACGCCTGAATTGGCAGAAACCGGTCCCCGGAAGCTTTTTTCCTTCCCAGTGTAAGAATTGGCTTTTGTAGTCTGGTCTGCCCTGTTCCCATGATGCACTGGGCCAGGGACAGACTAATTTGCATACAGCCAGGTTCTGAAACTGGGATGGTGCAATGAGCTAAAAAACGGTGTTGGATCTAGCCCTGATCTCTTGACTGGGTGAGAGTACTCTGCTTAATTCAGAGACTCTGTCCATCACCACCCCTTGTTGTAAATAATTTTGTCCACCCTAAGCGTGGAAGGGTATACTCAGATGTGAGTCCCTTGCTCATTGCACCATCAGGATTCAAGCAAGCCGGGCCGAAGACGCCTGAAATGGCAGAAACCGGTCCCCGGAAGCTTTTTTCCTTCCCAGTGTAAGAATTGGCTTTTGTAGTCTGGTCTGCCCTGTTCCCATGATGCACTGGGCCAGGGACAGACTAATTTGCATACAGCCAGGTTCTGAAACTGGGATGGTGCAATGAGCTAAAAAACGGTGTTGGATCTAGCCCTGATCTCTTGACTGGGTGAGAGTACTCTGCTTAATTCAGAGACTCTGTCCATCACCACCCCTTGTTGTAAATAATTTTGTCCACCCTAAGCGTGGAAGGGTATACTCAGATGTGAGTCCCTTGCTCATTGCACCATCAGGATTCAAGCAAGCGGGGCCGAAGACGCCTGAAATGGCAGAAACCGGTCCCCGGAAGCTTTTTTCCTTCCCAGTGTAAGAATTGGCTTTTGTAGTCTGGTCTGCCCTGTTCCCATGATGCACTGGGCCAGGGACAGACTAATTTGCATACAGCCAGGTTCTGAAACTGGGATGGTGCAATGAGCTAAAAAACGGTGTTGGATCTAGCCCTGATCTCTTGACTGGGTGAGAGTACTCTGCTTAATTCAGAGACTCTGTCCATCACCACCCCTTGTTGTAAATAATTTTGTCCACCCTAAGCGTGGAAGGGTATACTCAGATGTGAGTCCCTTGCTCATTGCACCATCAGGATTCAAGCAAGCCGGGCCGAAGACGCCTGAAATGGCAGAAACCGGTCCCCGGAAGCTTTTTTCCTTCCCAGTGTAAGAATTGGCTTTTGTAGTCTGGTCTGCCCTGTTCCCATGATGCACTGGGCCAGGGACAGACTAATTTGCATACAGCCAGGTTCTGAAACTGGGATGGTGCAATGAGCTAAAAAACGGTGTTGGATCTAGCCCTGATCTCTTGACTGGGTGAGAGTACTCTGCTTAATTCAGAGACTCTGTCCATCACCACCCCTTGTTGTAAATAATTTTGTCCACCCTAAGCGTGGAAGGGTATACTCAGATGTGAGTCCCTTGCTCATTGCACCATCAGGATTCAAGCAAGCCGTGCCGAAGACGCCTGAAATGGCAGAAACCGGTCCCCGGAAGCTTTTTTCCTTCCCAGTGTAAGAATTGGCTTTTGTAGTCTGGTCTGCCCTGTTCCCATGATGCACTGGGCCAGGGACAGACTAATTTGCATACAGCCAGGTTCTGAAACTGGGATGGTGCAATGAGCTAAAAAACGGTGTTGGATCTAGCCCTGATCTCTTGACTGGGTGAGAGTACTCTGCTTAATTCAGAGACTCTGTCCATCACCACCCCTTGTTGTAAATAATTTTGTCCACCCTAAGCGTGGAAGGGTATACTCAGATGTGAGTCCCTTGCTCATTGCACCATCAGGATTCAAGCAAGCCGGGCCGAAGACGCCTGAAATGGCAGAAACCGGTCCCCGGAAGCTTTTTTCCTTCCCAGTGTAAGAATTGGCTTTTGTAGTTTGGTCTGCCCTGTTCCCATGATGCACTGGGCCAGGGACAGACTAATTTGCATACAGCCAGGTTCTGAAACTGGGATGGTGCAATGAGCTAAAAAACGGTGTTGGATCTAGCCCTGATCTCTTGACTGGGTGAGAGTACTCTGCTTAATTCAGAGACTCTGTCCATCACCACCCCTTGTTGTAAATAATTTTGTCCACCCTAAGCGTGGAAGGGTATACTCAGATGTGAGTCCCTTGCTCATTGCACCATCAGGATTCAAGCAAGCCGGGCCGAAGACGCCTGAAATGGCAGAAACCGGTCCCCGGAAGCTTTTTTCCTTCCCAGTGTAAGAATTGGCTTTTGTAGTCTGGTCTGCCCTGTTCCCATGATGCACTGGGCCAGGGACAGACTAATTTGCATACAGCCAGGTTCTGAAACTGGGATGGTGCAATGAGCTAAAAAACGGTGTTGGATCTAGCCCTGATCTCTTGACTGGGTGAGAGTACTCTGCTTAATTCAGAGACTCTGTCCATCACCACCCCTTGTTGTAAATAATTTTGTCCACCCTAAGCGTGGAAGGGTATACTCAGATGTGAGTCCCTTGCTCATTGCACCATCAGGATTCAAGCAAGCCGGGCCGAAGACGCCTGAAATGGCAGAAACCGGTCCCCGGAAGCTTTTTTCCTTCCCAGTGTAAGAATTGGCTTTTGTAGTCTGGTCTGCCCTGTTCCCATGATGCACTGGGCCAGGGACAGACTAATTTGCATACAGCCAGGTTCTGAAACTGGGATGGTGCAATGAGCTAAAAAACGGTGTTGGATCTAGCCCTGATCTCTTGACTGGGTGAGAGTACTCTGCTTAATTCAGAGACTCTGTCCATCACCACCCCTTGTTGTAAATAATTTTGTCCACCCTAAGCGTGGAAGGGTATACTCAGATGTGAGTCCCTTGCTCATTGCACCATCAGGATTCAAGCAAGCCGGGCCGAAGACGCCTGAAATGGCAGAAACCGGTCCCCGGAAGCTTTTTTCCTTCCCAGTGTAAGAATTGGCTTTTGTAGTCTGGTCTGCCCTGTTCCCATGATGCACTGGGCCAGGGACAGACTAATTTGCATACAGCCAGGTTCTGAAACTGGGATGGTGCAATGAGCTAAAAAACGGTGTTGGATCTAGCCCTGATCTCTTGACTGGGTGAGAGTACTCTGCTTAATTCAGAGACTCTGTCCATCACCACCCCTTGTTGTAAATAATTTTGTCCACCCTAAGCGTGGAAGGGTATACTCAGATGTGAGTCCCTTGCTCATTGCACCATCAGGATTCAAGCAAGCCGGGCCGAAGACGCCTGAAATGGCAGAAACCGGTCCCCGGAAGCTTTTTTCCTTCCCAGTGTAAGAATTGGCTTTTGTAGTCTGGTCTGCCCTGTTCCCATGATGCACTGGGCCAGGGACAGACTAATTTGCATACAGCCAGGTTCTGAAACTGGGATGGTGCAATGAGCTAAAAAACGGTGTTGGATCTAGCCCTGATCTCTTGACTGGGTGAGAGTACTCTGCTTAATTCAGAGACTCTGTCCATCACCACCCCTTGTTGTAAATAATTTTGTCCACCCTAAGCGTGGAAGGGTATACTCAGATGTGAGTCCCTTGCTCATTGCACCATCAGGATTCAAGCAAGCCGGGCCGAAGACGCCTGAAATGGCAGAAACCGGTCCCCGGAAGCTTTTTTCCTTCCCAGTGTAAGAATTGGCTTTTGTAGTCTGGTCTGCCCTGTTCCCATGATGCACTGGGCCAGGGACAGACTAATTTGCATACAGCCAGCTTCTGAAACTGGGATGGTGCAATGAGCTAAAAAACGGTGTTGGATCTAGCCCTGATCTCTTGACTGGGTGAGAGTACTCTGCTTAATTCAGAGACTCTGTCCATCACCACCCCTTGTTGTAAATAATTTTGTCCACCCTAAGCGTGGAAGGGTATACTCAGATGTGAGTCCCTTGCTCATTGCACCATCAGGATTCAAGCAAGCCGGGCCGAAGACGCCTGAAATGGCAGAAACCGGTCCCCGGAAGCTTTTTTCCTTCCCAGTGTAAGAATTGGCTTTTGTAGTCTGGTCTGCCCTGTTCCCATGATGCACTGGGCCAGGGACAGACTAATTTGCATACAGCCAGGTTCTGAAACTGGGATGGTGCAATGAGCTAAAAAACGGTGTTGGATCTAGCCCTGATCTCTTGACTGGGTGAGAGTACTCTGCTTAATTCAGAGACTCTGTCCATCACCACCCCTTGTTGTAAATAATTTTGTCCACCCTAAGCGTGGAAGGGTATACTCAGATGTGAGTCCCTTGCTCATTGCACCATCAGGATTCAAGCAAGCCGGGCCGAAGACGCCTGAAATGGCAGAAACCGGTCCCCGGAAGCTTTTTTCCTTCCCAGTGTAAGAATTGGCTTTTGTAGTCTGGTCTGCCCTGTTCCCATGATGCACTGGGCCAGGGACAGACTAATTTGCATGCAGCCAGGTTCTGAAACTGGGATGGTGCAATGAGCTAAAAAACGGTGTTGGATCTAGCCCTGATCTCTTGACTGGGTGAGAGTACTCTGCTTAATTCAGAGACTCTGTCCATCACCACCCCTTGTTGTAAATAATTTTGTCCACCCTAAGCGTGGAAGGGTATACTCAGATGTGAGTCCCTTGCTCATTGCACCATCAGGATTCAAGCAAGCCGGGCCGAAGGTGCCTGAAATGGCAGAAACCGATCCCCGGAAGCTTTTTTCCTTCCCAGTGTAAGAATTGGCTTTTGTAGTCTGGTCTGCCCTGTTCCCATGATGCACTGGGCCAGGGACAGACTAATTTGCATACAGCCAGGTTCTGAAACTGGGATGGTGCAATGAGCTAAAAAACGGTGTTGGATCTAGCCCTGATCTCTTGACTGGGTGAGAGTACTCTGCTTAATTCAGAGACTCTGTCCATCACCACCCCTTGTTGTAAATAATTTTGTCCACCCTAAGCGTGGAAGGGTATACTCAGATGTGAGTCCCTTGCTCATTGCACCATCAGGATTCAAGCAAGCCGGGCCGAAGACGCCTGAAATGGCAGAAACCGGTCCCCGGAAGCTTTTTTCCTTCCCAGTGTAAGAATTGGCTTTTGTAGTCTGGTCTGCCCTGTTCCCATGATGCACTGGGCCAGGGACAGACTAATTTGCATACAGCCAGGTTCTGAAACTGGAATGGTGCAATGAGCTAAAAAACGGTGTTGGATCTAGCCCTGATCTCTTGACTGGGTGAGAGTACTCTGCTTAATTCAGAGACTCTGTCCATCACCACCCCTTGTTGTAAATAATTTTGTCCACCCTAAGCGTGGAAGGGTATACTCAGATGTGAGTCCCTTGCTCATTGCACCATCAGGATTCAAGCAAGCCGGGCCGAAGACGCCTGAAATGGCAGAAACCGGTCCCCGGAAGCTTTTTTCCTTCCCAGTGTAAGAATTGGCTTTTGTAGTCTGGTCTGCCCTGTTCCCATGATGCACTGGGCCAGGGACAGACTAATTTGCATACAGCCAGGTTCTGAAACTGGGATGGTGCAATGAGCTAAAAAACGGTGTTGGATCTAGCCCTGATCTCTTGACTGGGTGAGAGTACTCTGCTTAATTCAGAGACTCTGTCCATCACCACCCCTTGTTGTAAATAATTTTGTCCACCCTAAGCGTGGAAGGGTATACTCAGATGTGAGTCCCTTGCTCATTGCACCATCAGGATTCAAGCAAGCCGGGCCGAAGACGCCTGAAATGGCAGAAACCGGTCCCCGGAAGCTTTTTTCCTTCCCAGTGTAAGAATTGGCTTTTGTAGTCTGGTCTGCCCTGTTCCCATGATGCACTGGGCCAGGGACAGACTAATTTGCATACAGCCAGGTTCTGAAACTGGGATGGTGCAATGAGCTAAAAAACGGTGTTGGATCTAGCCCTGATCTCTTGACTGGGTGAGAGTACTCTGCTTAATTCAGAGACTCTGTCCATCACCACCCCTTGTTGTAAATAATTTTGTCCACCCTAAGCGTGGAAGGGTATACTCAGATGTGAGTCCCTTGCTCATTGCACCATCAGGATTCAAGCAAGCCGGGCCGAAGACGCCTGAAATGGCAGAAACCGGTCCCCGGAAGCTTTTTTCCTTCCCAGTGTAAGAATTGGCTTTTGTAGTCTGGTCTGCCCTGTTCCCATGATGCACTGGGCCAGGGACAGACTAATTTGCATACAGCCAGGTTCTGAAACTGGGATGGTGCAATGAGCTAAAAAACGGTGTTGGATCTAGCCCTGATCTCTTGACTGGGTGAGAGTACTCTGCTTAATTCAGAGACTCTGTCCATCACCACCCCTTGTTGTAAATAATTTTGTCCCCCCTTTTCTAGAGCAAGCTCAGGGTAAATGTAAACAAGCACCAGCCTGAGCCGAGAGCCACCCCGGGCCCCGTCCATCCCTCAGACCCCTCCCCCCCCCCCCAAACAACCACCACCGCCACACGCACAACGAAAAGATGGCCACGTACCCATACCAAGACAATACAAGCTAAAATACCAAACGTGAAAGACTCGTGTCGTGTCTGACGAACGTTAACACCTTGCGTGTCAACAATAAAGAAAATGATTTGGAAAGATGGAACAGTGAGCAGCGGGGAAACGAAACCTATCGCTTGGGCGCTGAAAGTAAACGAAAGAATCCGCTGTGTGCTGCCGGCGGGGGAAAGGCGGGTGCTGGGGGAAGGAACCATACATAAAAAGACATCCTCCCTACGCAGCATCCAGTGACCGCATCTACACCGTCCCTGTACTGAGGTAAGTCGTGCCCGCCAGGCACTCTCTTCAGCTCTTTCCTGCCGCCGCCGACGCTTCTTCTTCATTGACTGACCTGCCGCGAGCCAGGCTGCGTCACAGCGGTGCTGCCTTCAAAGCGGATGTTTCTAATTAAGTCCACGGGAGAAAATAGGGGGAATGGGAGTTAGCACCCTTCACACGAGGACGGTATGCGAGATAGGCAGTCTTAATTCACGACTACCTGTATTCCTGTCAGACGCGTGGTAAAAAAGAAGAAAATATTCCATAACTATTTTGTTGGTCTTTCTTCTACAGGTACCTGCATTATACAATATAATGCAGACACCTTAAAGGAAAAATAAATGCACGTTAATCTAGATGACATTTATTGTTCTGGTGGGAATGCTCTCTTGTTCAATCATAGTTTAAACACACAGAGTACACACACTGACTAAGAAAAGTTTAATCCTGTTTAAAATAAGATGCCCAAAAATATGGCAAAAGATTATGTTTAAGTTTTTACAGTCCTTTCAGAACTTATATATTTAGAAATAGACAGTGACTGTTCTTGTTGCAAACCTTTTTTGTAGTTTTCCATTAAAAAGTCGCATTCGAGAACTGCTAACACCCCTACAGCATTTCTCCTCCAAAAATGTCTTTGACGCCATGAATCTTCATATGATTCTATCAATTAAACGTTATATTCGCTCCCATCCAACCTTTAAGTTGTTCGATTAAAAGGTAACGGACACTCTGAAGAGAAAGTTTGTTTCCTCTTCACCTGTCTGCCCCCCCTCCCCCCCCCCCCACTCCGCGCAGTGCGCACACACACACTCACTTCTCAGTACAGGAGATCCTCTTGTTGTCTTTTCCTGATCGCAATACCAGCCCCGTCGAATTATTAAAGGTCACCTGGAAAGTCTGTGTGACAAAATGGGGAATTACCAGGGGAACTGCCTGTTGATGTTTCAGTGTTGTTCTGAACTCCCCTTGCTACATAATCCCTTCTGTTTGCCACTTGTCTGGTTTTGTATTGAACAACAAATATTATATGTACCAGTATATATATTTTTGAGCGTGTGGTCTCAAACTTGTTTTTATCTATATATTGAGTACCCTTTTGAATATTTTTCTAATATTTCTTATATGGGCTTCTTTCTCATGTTTTTCTATTGATTTTCTAAGTATGTATAGTTTTTATTTCTTCTGAAAAGCTTAATTCACTGTTATTGATTGTGTGTGAAATTGATATTTTCATAATACCTTGTTCCTTTATAGGGCTACGTTTAGGGCGTTGTGGTCAGACGGAAGATTCTAAGGCTCTGTTGGGTTCATCTGGAGATCCTGAAGGCTCTTTCTTTTTCTGAACAGGTTGTGGAGCGCAGTCAACACTCGCCATGAGGAACCAGTGGAAGACCATTGTGATGCTGCTTCTCGTCTCTTCCAGCTCCCTGGTGGTCGGTAGGTGCCACTCACACACTTGCATAATTGCTCCAAATATTAGTGGGCGAGATCAGTTTTACTGCGGTTAACACAGAACATCCCCTTTTCTCCTAGCATTTCTGCTTGTGTGTTTCACCTATCCCATTTGTCATTCAGGTCTGAAGTGGAGTGGATATTATGAAAATGGTTTGATAGATATTTGGAGTGGATATTATGAAAATGGTTTCATAGATATTTTAAAAACTATTTGATAGAGGAAAATAACATAACAGATTCAGATAACTAACCAGCAATTCGCACATTTTCTGCTTCATAATATTCTTGAAGTGATTGCAGTTTTAACAGCAGTCATTAATCATTTGGCGGACAATGTTGTTGCTGTGTTTATGCCACTCTGTGAAACCCTTAAGAACTCTGGGATCCTCGTTCTCTTGTATGCTGATGATACACAGACTCATCTCAAAGTCTCATCGCCAGACAACATAACCCTTCCTCCAACCCTTTGGCAAGAATTCAGACAGGGATGTGAAATCAAACCTTCCTGCACCAACATGAATAGAATCCTTTTCTGCCCTGGAGTGCTAACCCAACATTGCTCAGAATGCCAAGTCGCTTGGCCTCATCCTCAACAATCAGGTCAACCTCCAGAGTTGAATCACGCCCATGGGCGAGCGACCAGTTCCAACTAAGGCTGTTCTAGGGGATCACACAGCTAATTCTGGAACAGAGCTTAAATTCAGTTATTGTTTTTCTCTAGAATAGACTGTGGGAACTCACTCCTTTCAGGCTTCCCCAAAGCACACTTAGCTTTGCTCAGAACAGTTCTTCATTCTGCAGCCCACTTTGATCCTGGCCGCAAGGAAGTTAACCACATCACACCTATCCTGCTGTCCCACCAATGGCTTCTATTGCGGCGAGAGCTCATTTCAAAACTTCCTGTACCACACACAAGGTCTTGAATCCTTCTTTGCCCACCTTCTTTGCAGCAGTAGTTTAAATTTCAGGTGCAAAACAGGGTTTAAGAAACGCACAATACCATCTCTTCGAGTTTCCCACCTTCAAACGAGAATGCTATATGAACCAATCATTCTCGGGAAGCATCTAAAAACTCCCTTCCACTGGCCCTCTGTATGACCACTTGCTGGGCTACCTTTAAAAAGCAACTTAAGACCCCTATTTGAAAGACACTTGGGCTAAATCTATGACCCCCCACACATTCTCAAATGCCTGCATTTTTCTCTTTTCCTGTGATGTATATCAAATATATTCCTTTGATGATTGTTTGTAATTGTACTCTTGCTTAGCTCTATGATGCCCCTGGGCCATGTCTGTGCTATATAAAATCACAAAAACATTAATAAATGAACCTGCAAGTTTAGATGCTGAGACAGGGGCTACCTCTGGAATGTAAAGTTGCATGTGCTCAGCTTAAGTGGAACATGCTTAACGGCAGACATCATTGTGCAGTGCCGTGTATTTTTAAGGCACTTGACCCAGCACCATAGAGTTGGCCTAGGCCCCCAGCTGACATGAGACAATAGACATTACTTGTGGTCCGAGGAGACTGGACAGGAGGTGAGAGGAGCGGATGGGCATTCCAGTGAACAACGGTGTAGAAGCAGCATGATGGAACACGAGCATACCCTGAAATTTGGAATAAATCAGCGAAGAGGTTTCTGTTGATTAAGAGCAGATTAGTGGTATATCTGTGTCTGTGCCATCTGATCCCCTGGCCCTCAGAACTCTACAAAGAACTGTCCATAGGGTCTGGTCGATAAGGGGAGATAATGCATCACTGCCAGGATACAAACTTAACATAAGCACACCAGAAGCATTACCTCCTCGGGAGACGAAATTGAAGACCAATCCCTATACAGTGCAAAATGAGTTTATTAAGATAAAGCAATATGATAATGCATACGATATAACAACAATGCATATAAAGGTTACATACAGTATACAAAAAAACATTTTAAAAATTAAATTGACATTCATATAAGGCATGAAATAAGGATACACTTATGAGTTATAAGTAATATAACAATGTACCATGAAAAGCAGTAATATAAAGGAAGTAACATATGTTATAAAAATTTGCTAGGATAAACAAAAACAGTATAATGAGACTGTACTATAACAACATGAAGGAAGCCATGGAGGTTTAGCCACTTGTTGTTGTAAAGGAGTACAAGACAGAGAACATCTGGCACTCAAGTCAATGAATAGCGTAACAGGAGCCCATAAGTCCAAATGTTTTGACGCTAGATGTAACGGATATACAAATGTTGTGTCTAGTCTATGATTATAGCAAATAGCATACCACCACGCTTGATATGATAGTTTGGTAAAACCTTTCCAATTTTTAGTTATCTGTTGGAAGGCCACTGTTAATAAGAGGACTATTATCTTTACATTGGAATCGCAGTCCTTCCAAATATTAGCCAGGCTACCCAGGAAAATATGCAAGATGGAAAAAGGGTGACTGGAATCAAAAATTAAATTAATTTGAGACCATACCTTTTTCCAAAAAGTCTGAAAAAGGTTGCATTTAAAGAGCATATGAAAAAAGTCTGCCTGTGGTGAAGAACAAGTCCAACAATTATCTGGGAGAGCAGAGTGTCTTGCACTGAGAACAAGTGGAGAAATTAAGAGCCTGTTATATATGAAGAAAAGTGTTTGAGTGGTGTTTGCAGCTCTAGAGGACCTCCGTATTTTGAGCCATATTTTATCCCAAAACTCCACAGACCATAAGTTGTTAAGTCATTCTCCCACAGTATCTCTGTCTTGGTTTTGGCTCTTGGAGAAGGTGAACTATTTAGGAGTTTATATATAGTAGAGGCCCTGGTGCCATGAAGGAAGAGGGATCGAAGTGTAACTGTATGGACAGAATCAGGACAAGAGTTATGTTGGGAGTGTGTAAATTGTATATGCGCAGATTGAATGGCCTGTATGAGGAGGAGATACTTAGAACGAAAATTTGAGGGTAGACCAAAAAAAGCACTAGCTTGTGGAAAAGACATGATCTAATCTTGATTATATAATTGACGCACCCAAATCAGACCCTGTCGTCTCCAGGATTTCCAAAAAACAGGTTTATTATTAATTAAAATGTGAATATTGTGCCATATGGGGTTATCAAAAAAGGAGGTCAAAGAGGCAGGCGGGATGATTTTGGAAGTGTGCTTAATTATGGGAGTAGATACTGCGGCTTGCGTATGAAGGAGAGATATTTTAGGAAAGAGAATGGAGAGATAAAAGATTGTTCCAGTGTAGCCCAGAGAGGATAATTTACAGGGGAGTCAGAGAGCCACTGAGATGCTTGACGTTGTAAAAAGGATTTATGATAAACAGGAAAATTAGGGAAATTCTTTCCACCCTCTGCTTTTGGACGAATTAGTTTTGAAATGGACATTCGCAATTTCTTATTACTCCACAAAAAGGAAGATAAAATAGAATTAATCTTTTTGAAATATTTGACAGGGATAGACACTGGAATATTGGAAATTGTATAGAGGACTATAGGAGAGAGCATCATTTTGATGGTATCTAGCAGTCCCCACCAGGATAAGTATAATGGATGCCATCTCGTAGTTAAAGAGGACAATCTTTGTATGCAATTTCCATACACCGAAATATTGTTCCTGAGATAGACAAAGTAAATTGTAAGCCTAAATATTTAAGGTATTGAGAACTCCATGAGAACCCTGAGGTAACATAGTCAGCCTTAAAAGTGTATTTGGTGAGGGGTAAAATCTCGCATTTATCTTTGTTCAATTTATATCCCGAAATGTGGGAAAAGGAATCAACTTCTTCCAAAAAAGCAGGAAGAGAAGCTTGAGGTTGTGATAAGAATACTAGGCTGCCATCTTAACACTAGTCTCCTTGAAGTTAAAGCCATGAATATTATCATTTTGGCGAATCCTTAACAAAAAAGGTTCCAAAGCAAGGTTAAAAAGAAAAGGAGAAAGTGGACAGCCCTGTCGGACACCTCTACCAAGGGAAAAATAGGGTGAAATGCCACCATTCGCTGAAACCGCTGCTCTCGGATTGGAATAGAACATAGAAAAAGGGCAGACATTTTTGGGCCAAAACCGAACCACTCAAGTGTTCGAAAAAGATAGGGCCATTCAACCCTGTCGAATGCCTGTTCAGCATCTAAAGCTATGGCTGCCAAGGATTGAGAAAAATGTGAGGCTTTGGAAAGAATGTTAAAAAAATAAACGAGTATTATCTGTAATGAGCCTGCCCTTAACAAATCCTGATTGTTCTGTTCCCAACAGCTCATGCAACTGAGATTTGAGGCGAAGAGCCAAGGCCTTTGAAAAGATTTTGTGGTCTATATTGACCAAAGAGATGGGTCGATAATTTTTACAATGTCGAGGATCTTTACCCTCCTTAGGGATAAGACAAATAAGGGCATCTGAAAAAGAGCCAGATTGTAAGAAGGAATGTATGAGGCTTTGTAATTCAGGAATGAGTAGATGAGCAAAGTGAGTAAAACATTCTACAATGAAGCCATCCGGGCCAGGCTTTGTCTTTTTTGAGTGTTTTTAAGGCAGAAAGGAGTTCTTTCTGTGTAAGGTCTGTTTCCAATGGTGAGAGATCTGGACGATCGTTAGACGCGCGTCGAATTGTGGACAGAAATTGAGAAATGGAATGATCAGAAGTGAGAGTCTCAGAAGTATATAATGATTTATAGAAATGGAGACATCCGTTTAAAATGTCGTCATCTTTAAGTTTTAATGTATGATCTCAACCAAAAATAGAGTTTATATTAAGCTTATTTTGTTTGACCCTTACATAGTTAGCCAATAATTTTCCAGCTTTATTCTGGCCTCCATAAAACTTTGCACTGGACTTTAACAGATCATTTGAAGCATTGCTGGTTGTGTCTTGATTAAATTGGAATTTGGTTTTAATAAGTTCAGATAGACAATCTTTCGACTTAGAGGAGTAATATGAATGTTCTAGTTTCATAATTTTGGATAACAGAGCTTTGGTGGATTGCTGTGCCTTCTTCCGTTTTGCTGATATGAATCTTATGACAAAGTCTCTGGCTGAAGCTTTAAATGCATACCATATTAAATGAAAAGGAATGGTATCTGAATGATTGAAGAGAAAATATTCATTAAAGAAAGAGACAAAAGACGATGTGAAAACCGGGTCTAAAAGTAGAGTGTTGTTAAAGCGCCATTTCCGAGACAATTTGGGTTTGTGTAAGACATCCAGACGTATTGTGATAGGAGCATGGTCAGATATCAAAATAGAACCAATATCTGCTGTCATAAGTGATTGAGAAATGTTGTGAAAAATAAAAAAGTAGTCTAGTCGTGACTAAGTGTGGTGCATCAGTGAATAAAAGGAATACTCCTTCAGAGTGGGGTTGCAGAGTCTCCATGCATCTACGAGCTTATGTTGTTAAACTATTTGTGTGAAAAGTTTATGAGACATAAAAGGGATAAAAGGAGTTGACGAATTCTGATCTAAAAAAGAATCAAAGACTTCATTGCAGTCACCTGCCAGAATAAAATTATCGTCATAACATTGTGTAATGTGTTGGGTCAAAGAAGTCCAAAAAGAGGCGTCACCATTTGTGGGTGCATAAATGTTCAATAAAGAGATCGGAGCATTATCCACTTTAAATTTAGCAAATACCCATCTACCTAATTGATCTGCAGATTGTGATATTATTTTGACCGACAGGGACTTACGAAAAAGTATGAGGACTCCATTGCGTTTGCCATCACCCTGGGAGAAGAGGACCTCTCCCAGCCAACCTCTTTTCAACTTTGCAGACTCATCAACTGATAAGTGTGATTCCTGTAAACATCCAATATCCGTTTCTAATTTAGCTAAGTGTGTAAGAACTCTCTGTCGCTTAATGGGAGAATGTAAACCTCTGACATTCCATGACACAATTTTTAAAGGCATAAAAGAAAATTGTAAACATGCATAAAAAGCCAATAAGGCACAAACCTTGAGCAAGTTAAACCATAGTTAACAACTAACCAACTGTATGTAAATTGGAACAGCTGAAATTGAAAAGGATAAATGGGGAAAAGAAAGATGAAGCTCAGAAATATGAATAGGCATTGAGATAAGGTACATGGAAGAAAAAAGAAAGAAAGAAGAAAGAAAATGACAGAGAGGAACGAAAAATCAAATGCAATAGAAGACTTACATGAAATCCAAAACATATGAGGGATGGAGGGGTGGAAGGCCACACGGGACAATGACGTGTCCAAAAACCATGCGGGAAAGGCGGGGGAGGGAAACTGAACCATCGGATTTTAGAACATGAGGGAAGGAGCGATATGCGGGAAACAACCTGTAAAGAGAGGAAATAGTTAAAATGTATAATAAGAACAAAGATAATGAAAAATTTGCTAAATGTACATATTAAAAGGCTATATATGGAATGCACTGGAAAGTAACAACCTAGGCGGGAGAATTTTTTTCAAAAAATTGCCTACCCAATGGCCACAGGACAAAAAATGTAAAAAAGTGCAGTTTCCAATAAAGTAGTACTATCTATATATATACTAAATAAATTTTATTTTTAAGCAAACCAATATAAAAAATGCATATATTTCAATACAATAAAATTACAGTTCATAAAAAACAAATTAACAATAAAAAACACATAATGTTTTCTTTTACAAATTACGAAAGATGGTGTGTCTAGTTGTATGTCAACGCGTTTCGGCGTCCAGCGCCTTTATCAAGACAGAAGACACTTTTCTGCAGCTGTAAAATGCTCACAACAAGTTAAAAAAGGTTGTTGATGCTTTATTCTGCTTAGATTCTGTAAAGTGGTTTAAGGATTCACGCAATATTGTCAGCCAAATTCTGCATAATAGCTTTAGCTTTATAACTCGATAAACCTTCTGGAAATAAGAAGGAAAATATTCTGATTTTAAGGTAACCAGTATTCTACCGCCTCCACAGGATATGATGAGTCGCACTGGGTAAAAAGTTCAAACTTTCAATTGCACCTATTTGTTTAACTAATTCGGTTGATATATGTTTAAATGCTTCTCACGTTGTCCCTGTTATTTCAATCGTCGGGTTGTCTTGTTCCCGTTTCAAAGAAAACCAGCTCGATATCTATTCTGATTGATGCCTGTAGGCGATTATTCTGGCTCTGCTAGAAGGGCGTTGCCTCGCTGCTAACAACGGCCTGAACGGATGGGTGTTTGAGTTTTGTCTATATCCGGTGATATTTTTCGGAGTTGCGCGTGGAGGCGGTAGTCTTCACTGGACGGATTTCTCAAAGTGTCTTTTTTTTAGACACTTTGAGAAATCCGTCCAGTGAAGACTACCGCCTCCACGCGCAACTCCGAAAAATATCACCGGATATAGACAAAACTCAAACACCCATCCGTTCAGGCCGTTGTTAGCAGCGAGGCAACGCCCTTCTAGCAGAGCCAGAATAATCGCCTACAGGCATCAATCAGAATAGATATCGAGCTGGTTTTCTTTGAAACGGGAACAAGACAACCCGACGATTGAAATAACAGGGACAACGTGAGAAGCATTTAAACATATATCAACCGAATTAGTTAAACAAATAGGTGCAATTGAAAGTTTGAACTTTTTACCCAGTGCGACTCATCATATCCTGTGGAGGCGGTAGAATACTGGTTACCTTAAAATCAGAATATTTTCCTTCTTATTTCCAGAAGGTTTATCGAGTTATAAAGCTAAAGCTATTATGCAGAATTTGGCTGACAATATTGCGTGAATCCTTAAACCACTTTACAGAATCTAAGCAGAATAAAGCATCAACAACCTTTTTTAACTTGTTGTGAGCATTTTACAGCTGCAGAAAAGTGTCTTCTGTCTTGATAAAGGCGCTGGACGCCGAAACGCGTTGACATACAACTAGACACACCATCTTTCGTAATTTGTAAAAGAAAACATTATGTGTTTTTTATTGTTAATTTGTTTTTTATGAACTGTAATTTTATTGTATTGAAATATATGCATTTTTTATATTGGTTTGCTTAAAAATAAAATTTATTTAGTATATATATAGATAGTACTACTTTATTGGAAACTGCACTTTTTTACATTTTTTGTCCTGTGGCCATTGGGTAGGCAATTTTTTGAAAAAAATTCTCCCGCCTAGGTTGTTACTTTCCAGTGTTTATTTCCCTGACCTAGGGGTACATGTTCTATTTGTGTAAACAGGGAGCCCTTGTTTGATGCAAGTGTATATATGGAATGCAAACAAATCTAAACATTAGATCCAAAAGAGACTATTTGGAGCTCGATGGTGGAGCAATATAGTCACCTTGAAAAGGCAGGGATGGAACAATCCATACCGTGCCCCTATAAAGAGTAAATGTGGCCTCAGTGCTAAAAATTCCTTGCGACGATCCGCAGTTGGCTTGGCATAATCTTGAGAAAAATATATAGAATTTCCTGACCAAGTAATGCGATTTATAGCTCGAGCCACAGATAGAATTTTCAACAGATCAGTGTACTCCAGAAGATACAGGATCACTCCTCTTGGTTTTCTTGTGGAGGATGAGGACGATGCATTTGCTATTGGACCCAACCGATGAGCTCTCTGAATATTTAGAATAGTACTCTCTGGTAGATGTAGAAGCTTTGGGATAAAAGATTTTTAAAAAGCAATTGGGTCGGAGCCTTCTGTTCCTTCAGGTAGACCATAAATACGGAGATTATTTCTCGAATTTCTGTTTTCCAAATTTTCTATTTGCTTGTGTAGTGTCGAGACCTGAGAGCATAGAGAGTCCACTCTGCATGTGGAAGAATTGAGTGAGAGAACATTTTGCTCCAGTGTAATGACCCGATCATCTACACTTGACCATTTATCAGCGAGTTCCTAAAGTTTAGAACTATGTTCCTCAACGAACGGGCGTAGGGCCCTGATTTCCTCTAACAAAAGGTCCACTGTGACCGAAGTAGATCGTTTAGGGGGAGAGGGAGGGTCTTTTTTCAATCGAAGTAACTGGAGATGTCGACGCACTTTTAGGTGAAGTATTAGTTGAGTCCTCCATGGATAAGCACTGATAACGTGAACCATTATGGACTAGAAATCTGCAAGAAGATGAGTTTGACTTATATTAGTCCTTAGGTAGACTTCCCATAGAGTAAGAGGATAATCTGTTAAGTAAAATATTGGTTACAGTGAAGTTACAACTCACAATGTTTCAAATAGAATCACCAAAGCCAAAAAAAAGTTAGGAGGCAGCTAAAAAGGTGCAAAGTACATGAGAAACGAGAAGATTACAGCAGCATGGTATTCACATGGTCATCAATGAATGATACACACACATCAGTAAAATAAGGTGAGAAGAGCGTTATATAGAAGTCAATCTATATCATGAGGAGACATCCTAAATAAACAACTCAAGTGTATGCCATGAAATTATTCAGGAGTGTCATAGATAATGTATATCATGCAGAACTACAATTTGAACAGGCTATATATAACTATCAAAGCGAGAAATAATTGTGACAAAATAATACCAGAGCAAATTTTTAAACTGAGCGGTGAAAACTAAATAGTCAAATGTTCTGAGGAGAGTACATCTGGCGCATCATACCAAGTTGGTAAGTAGACGATAACCTTGGAGGAGGATAAGAGTAAAATAAACACTGCAAGGCCACTGGTAACATATCACACCAGAAGGGAGGTTAAAATGCTCCAAGGAGGTATTCAGGCGCTAGTTTCCAAGTGTGAGAAAGTCGCATTGGAACGGTGCTCCGTCGGCGGCAAGTGACAAAATCGTGCTCGCTGAGGAAATAAGTCCACAATGCACACTGCTTGTGATAAAATGACACTTGCTTGCGTGGACAAGAAAAAACTGAATAAAAGTGCTCAGGAGCAATGCAGGAGCGCTGGCCTCAGAGTGAAGGAAGCCGCATTGGAGTGACGCTCCGTCGGTGGCAAATATCAAAATGGCGATCACTGGATGAATAGAGCCAGCATACACCCTGCTCGCAGATAATAATAAAAAAGAAAAACTTACATGCGTGAAAAGAGTGTAAAATAGAGGCAAGGAGAGACCATGGCAGCTGCAATGCAGGAGCTTTCACTGGAGACGCCACGAAGTGTATCCCAGAAGCGCCGCGTTAGAGCAGAGCTCCATCAGCGGTCAGCGTGAAATGGCGGCCATGAAGTCAGGAGAGCTGCGCCGCAACTCACTGACAGAAGAAAGGTGCCGAAAAGTCCTTAGAGCGCCTCTGAGTGAGATTCCATCGTCGCATCAGGGTCTCCCCCGCCTCATCTCTCAGCTTGGCCCCCGTAGGTGAAGAGGAAAGTCACGTCGGATCCGTCTCTGCAGCCGCCTCCTGGGAGAGCTAAAGAACCGCCGCCATCTCTTCGGGCGTTAGCCACGCCCCCCGAAGACCAATCCCTATAGCGGCTTTAGGTGGCAGAATCAAAGTGTACGTCACCTGGGAATCGAGATGACTTTGTCACAATACCGTTAAAATCTTATGTTGAAGTTAACGTATTGTAGGGTGACCAGATTTTGAGAAGCAATAACCGGAACAGGTCAGACATAAAAGTAGGACTAAAGACTTAAGTCTCATTTTTATATCTGGCCTGTCTCGTTTTTGTGTAGTTTTGTAAATCTGTATATATATATATATATATATATATATATATATATATATATACACACACCCCAACACACACATGAAAGGCTACAAATTACATCAGACATGGCTTGACCTCCAACCTGCATCCTCCTCCCCACGCTGTCTATATGCTGGGGACAGGCAGCGAACCTTTTCTGTGCTGTCTGCCAAGAAAAGATCAATAAATGATTTCAATTATTTCAGACTTCACGGGCGCCTGTGGAAGGAATACCTTCAATTCTCCTTCCCAGGATGACCTGACCGTTGTCCCAAAAACCGAAACATAAGTTTAAAATTACCAAAAGCGTCGGGATTCCGGTACTGTCTGGGGAAATCTGGGATGTCTGGTCACCCTACCATATTGCCATTTTAGGAGCAAATTTCCATTTGCTTTGATAATAGGATTAAGGTAGGGGGCACAACTCAGAAGTAGTTGGTTCCGCGAATTGCATCAGGTGAAAATTGGACAAACCGCAGAAGCACATAGTGCACAAGCCCTGATTTACCCACATTGGTATGTGGAATAACATGTACTGTTAGCATGTTATTCCCCATTCCAAGGTAGCCAACATGCAATTGGGCACAAATTGTGCACTCACCTAGTCACAAACCTTGCCTATTCTCAGATTAGCGGGTGTGTGCAGGCTGGTTGTGATCAAGCCCTAAGTGGACAGTGATGATAAACGTCCAGTTTTCAGTCATGAGCAAGTATTTTTCTGTGTTTCGTTTTTAGAGTCGAAGGAGGAGGAGGAAGAAAGCAGTTGGTCTTCGTCATCGCTTCCTTACATCGCTGCGGGTGCAGGTAAGGTGTTACCCCTATTCTCTTTCTGCAGGTAGCCTGTCATGACGTTCTAGGCCAACACTGCACAATGGAGGCGCCAAGGAGCAACATGTTGGTGGTTTATGTAGGATTTTACTATTAATACGGTCATCTGAGTTTTGAGTGGCAAAGGTGCTCCTTTTACTCACAGGATCCTGGCAATGTCTACGGGTGCAAAGCCAAAGAAGGAGTCAGATAACCAGAGTATGAGACCGGTGGGGTAACTGTAGGTGCCTGAAGGGGATTCATGCGTAAGGAAGACTCAGCTACTAAAGGACTAGTTAGTAAAACCTTCTGCGGGGGTTGAAATTAGACCACAAGACCAAGGAGCCGCAGAGGACCAGGGAGCCGTGAAATCTATAAAGTGCCATTTATTTTTTTGCAAGTTGTGATTTTGGCACCCGGAGATCACAGATGACAAGGAGAAACAATCAAATGGTGGAACTTTGAGACAAAGACTACAGGGTAGGCAAACGTCTGTATTTTGTGCCAAAGCTTTAATCTTAGAACAAAGCTAATGAACACTTATACCAATGGAGAAAGAGGTGATGCATAATTGCTCCTTCTGTATTCAAACACAAATTCCCTCTAACTTCCACCTTTCCAGCACAGGTTCTGTAGAGGTTGACTGGGGTGCATTGGCATCTCTAAGTAGGTGTCCATCATTGGTAGAATGAACGTGCAGAGGAGCTGTAGATCAGAGGGGAGCTAGGTTGACAGGTAGTCATATGTTTAGGCTGGAATGATGGAGAATTTGGGCACTTTGACATAGTTCATTGTTAAGGAGAGTGACTTTGATTGCTCGTGTAACATGTGTCTCTGTCTCTTCTTCTGCACAGTGATGGGTGCTGTTGCTGCCCCTGCTGCATTGACAGCAGCTGGATTTACAGCAGCTGGTATAGCAGCCGGGTCCTTGGGAGCTGGGATGATGAAGTTGACAGCCCTCGCCTACGGTGGTGGAGTGCCGGCTGGATCCGCAGTCGCCATGCTGCAGAGTGCGGGTAAGAGAAGCACAGTGTGAACTGGTGGAACCTTCAAGTGTATGAGGCACCCTCACTTAGATCTGAGAGCTTACCATGGCTTTATTGTTGCTCTCATTTGCGTGTTTCTAATTGGAAGTCTTGCCTTCCTCTT
The DNA here is from genome assembly GCF_964261635.1 of Lissotriton helveticus. NCBI lineage: Eukaryota > Metazoa > Chordata > Amphibia > Caudata > Salamandridae > Lissotriton > Lissotriton helveticus. The sequence goes on from NC_136061.1 coordinate 1,769,826,047, forward strand.
CTTGTGTGTGCTTCTCCCCTGGTGCATGCCCTCTTTACACTCCTATTGATCAGCTAACTTGTATACTTTCACTGCTCACATATAGGGATATTTTTTTCTCTTTCATTCAGCAATCCTTGAGAGTCCATGTGTTTTTTCTGTTTGCTGCTTTCCACTTCATATACCCGACCCACACGCTGTGTTACTCCAATCTTGTTTGTAAAAGTGGCGTAATTAGACCGTGGCGGTCCCTGCCTTTGCCGCCCCACGGCGACCACATGGAAGAGCGAAGGGGTGGAGGGCGATGTCCCCAAAACTCGTGCCACCCAGGGCGGAACGCCGACCCCCACCCCACCTTGCTATGCCACTGGTTTGTAAAGCAGCACAGCAACAGGGATATTTGTGTTGCTGGGCGATAGCTAAATAGTAGACTTTGCCAGCCGCAGTTGGTAATGGGTGTACCTGCAGGGCGGTGACGTGGGGAGGGGCTGGGTGGGGGGTAGTAATCTATGGATTATGGAGCTTTACAGGTATTTTATCATATCAATAAATAAAACGAATTTTGTTGCGCGCACTGCATCGCATTTGGTGATGCAGTGCACGCAACAATTTTTTTTTCTTTATTTATATGTTTACTTACCTGTAAAGCTCCATAATCCATACAATACTACCCCCACCCTGCCCCTCCCCACGTCACCGTCCAGCAGGTACACCCACTACAGACTGCGGCTGGACTTTGTCATATAACTTATTCGGCACACACAGGCCTTTATATTCCTCTGGAAAAGGCCAACTGCTGCACTCATTCAGATGGTGTCTGCAGCAGAAGGTGTGCTTAACATCATACTTCTCCTTGAGGCCCATAAACCTACACCATGGACTACTGAAGATGCCACATGTCTGAATCGTGTGCAAACTAAGGGCCTAATTTTGAGTTTGGCATATCGGTCACTCTCTTACAAACGTGACAGATATCCCATCTGTCATATTACTTGTGCCATTGGATAGAATTATGGCTCCCGGTTTTATGGTATTTATGGTCTGAACATTTCCATCTGTATTTATTCATATTAATTTTTTGGCCATCTTATTAGTATTTTTGCATATTTTTTTTCTGTTTTGTGACTAAATTAAGTCAGAACTTGTATTTTCCACATTTATTTAACTGATAAATAAGAATTCATACTTTGATGCACTTCCCGTGTTAACACATTAAATCACCAAATATGATAAAACAATACACCTATATGCAAATATTAGCTTTATACAGTAAATATATGTTGAGATAAGCATTGATTTAAGGAAATCTCAACCCGTTTTTTGGACTCCCAATGCTGTCAATCTGCTCAGCTGTTGGCCTGGAATTCACGAATGACAGCATGAAAAGTCGCTCCAAAGATGCCCAGGGGCAGATATACAAGCCCCTTGCAACACTTTTGCGCCGCCAATGCATGACTTTTGTGACACAGCCGCGGCGTAAATGTTGCGGCCCATTTACAACGTGACGTATCTATGGAGATGCATCGTGTTGCAAAGCCCTGAAAAACATTATACCTGCGTCAGCTATAATGTATGCAGGGTGGGCGTTCCCACGCAAAAAGCCATGTAGAAGTAACGCAGTAAAATCTACAAGATTTTACTGCGTCACTCTACGCCCTCACTGCGTCAAAATCCCTATGCCTGCTCAGACCAGGCGTAAGGAATGATGCAGGGCTTTTCGAATGGGACTCATCCATCTATTGTGGCGCATTGCTGGAGTTGCATCCCTTTCATGAGCAACTCCAGCAATGCGTCACTTTTGCGCCAACGGATGTGTCAGAATTTGTGACGCATCTGTTAATCCTTGCGCCATGGAGAACTGTATTGTAAATACAGCGCATCCATAGTGGCGCAGGACATTCGGCGCTGAAGCAAGGAACCTGACGCATCTATGCAGATGCGTTAGTTTCTTGGCAATCTGACCCCCAATTTTTTGTATTTTTCTGCTTCTAAAAATAAATACAAAAAGGAAACATGTTGTTTAATGTCTTTAATTTTCTGTAAAAATTGGATTTGTGAAAATGTAAAACTGGGAGCCTTGAATGGGAAACATCCTTTACAACGCAACTTTTACCACGCAGTGCCTTTACGACACAGCGTTTACAACGCAAACCATTACAACGTATTGCGCTGGGGGGCGCTCTAGGATAGGGAATAAGTTTAATTTACTATCCAACAACTTCCCTAGTGTCCACGGGGACTGGAGTTGGAATAGTAAATTAAACTATTCACTATCCAGCACCCCAAAGCTCTATGCGTTGTAAAGGTTTGCGTTGTAAAAACCGCGTCGTAAAGGTATGCGATGTAAAAGCATGCGTTGTAATGTCATACATCCGCCTTGGATATAAGGCATTTATAAGGCGGACATTTGTGACAAAGTAACCCGTACCCCAGACTCCAAATCAGGGCCTAAATTAGGCATTGACAAGCGTTTCCCTATACATTCTGACACTTCCTCTATTCTTAATAAAATTCTGTTCAGATTTTCTTGAGTGAAAAGTATTTGATAAATAAACCACTGCATGTATAAAGAGTGAAAACATTTAATTCAATGACCAGATTTGAGATACCATATTATGTTTGCTTTCTCCAGTTTGAAAAAAACATGTTTTCTTTTACATTTTTTAAAACAACACTTTACAGACAAACATTAGCAAAGCCAACAGACTGCTTCTCTGGTTGTAAAGGCGCAACTTATTGGCTTTGCCAATGCTTGTTCTTGTAGGCCACCTGGATTTGGCTGAACCTTGTAAACATATGTAATTACTGTGAGAAACAGCTCCTTTTTCAATCAGTGCTGTTCACCATCACCCCTTATTAGTTCCGCTTTCTATGACGTCAACTCTTCCACTAACGCACGTCACTTGCTCCAGAGCCCTTTAGTGCTTCTTTGATAAGAGAATCCATTCCGTTTCAGGAGCAACAGCTGGAGGGGCCTACGTCAGTGCTGCTGTTGGGGGAGCTGCTGGATATGTGTATGAAAAGGTGACAGGCAAGTCGGAGAAGAAGGAGAAAAATTAAGTTGCCTATTTTAATCTTCTCAAGGTAATTCTGCAATGGGGAAACCTGGGTGGGAATCCGAAGAATGCCAGTGGGCTGTGTGGCTCTGCATCTTTTACTCTTGCTTTCTAGTCAGTTGCAATCAGAAGCCGTGAGATCCCTCTTAAGAGCACATTCTGGATAATGTTTTAAATGGCTCAACACCGGGCCATGTATGGGCAGTGTTTTTAATATAACACAACTATTTACACGTTTGTGTAATGATATGGTATTTCATTGCAATAACATACATAACCTTTTGGAAAAGTTTTCCGCTAAAAACTCACAACCCAGGAGCACGGTCTGTGGCATTAGCTTTAAAGCCGATGGTTTTAGAAAGTTTGGCCTGAAAAAGGTCTAAACCCTTTTTAGGTCGAGGACCGAAAGGCTGCGCTTGCCCAGTCTCAGGTCGGAGATTTAATGATTTGGAGTATGGGGGCTTGAACCCGCCTCTCTCCTCCTCTCTCCTCCATTGGCTGGCTTCCTAAACGGAGGCCAGCCATTGGAGGAGACAGGCGTCACTCCAATAAAGCCCCGTCTCTTTCGGATTCTGGGGCGTGTTTTTGGCGTTCTTTCCACCTGTGACGCCAAAACACGCCCCCGAATCCGAAATTGTTCAGATGTTTGCGGCCGCCATTTTGCGTTTTTCTTGCTGCTGCGTGTATTGGCCCCCACCCCCGACCACAGAACCACCTTTGTGCTGCGCGCCCCCCGTGAAAGAGGCAATTGAGCCCCCGTGTTTGCACAGAATCCCTATAAGGCCCGTTGTTTGCCTTTGCCACCTTCTTCCCGTTCCCTCCTCTTCCTCCTCCGACCATTGGCTGCGGGTGGGGGGCCATGCCAAGGCTCCTGCGGCTGGCTGCTCCAGCACGAAGGTAGTCGGACGAGTTCTGGGAAGGGGACGGGGTGCTGGGATCCGTGATCTGTTCAGCCTCCGCGCCACCACAAATCTTTCTGGTACCCCTCGGGTTTGCCTCCCCCTGTCCCCAGCCCTCCCCTCCCATGAGCCCCCTTCCTGCTCCTTCTCCCTATCATGGTAGGCAATCACAGCAGCTTCAGCGGGGACCGTCCCGGACTCTCTCCCAGCTCCAAGACCGGTTAAGTTGCAAAATGGTCCTACAAGCCGTGGGGAAGGTCTTGAGGTAAGCCGTTTTGTCTGCGGGAAGGCTTTTCTGTCCGACTGAATTAGCGATATGTTAGGCAATGGTGTTCGTGGGGCATGCTTGATTGAGATGTAAGAGGCAAATGTATGAATGAGGCAATTCTCAGAGCATTGAATAGATCTTATTGAAAAATACTGTGAGCTAGAGGTGCTTTTGGCAATTAATGGAGTTCTAAAGATATGTTTTAATCCGAGGAATACTATGTCATATTTACCTCCGTAACGGGCCATGTTGGTCTGTTGGGGATACTAATGGAGCCCAGTGTGGCGGGACGTTCATGAATGTGCTGGGTCTATGGGGCGATATTATGCATGTGAATGATGGCCATAAGATCCATAGATGTGAACACTCAGGGAGTTTGGAATTAACTCTTTCTCCCAGCCTCGCAGACGGAAACATAAATATGTGTGTGTCTGTGTGTGTGTGCGCGTGTGTGTCTGTGTGAGCGTGCCTGGGCGTGTGTGTGCATCTGTGTATGTGTACAGGCCTGAAAGGCCCGCTGTTTGCCTTTGCCACCTTCTTCCCGTTCCCTCCTCTTCCTCCTCCGACCATTGGCTGTGGGCGGGGGGCCTGGCCAGGGCTCCTGCGGCTGGCTGCTCCAGCATGAAGGTAGTCGGATGAGTTCTGGGAAGGGGACGGGGTGCTGGGATCCGTGATCTGTTCAGCCTCCGCGCCACCACAAATCTTTCTGGTACCCCTCGGGTTTGCCTCCCCTGTCCCCAGCCCTCCCCTCCCACGAGCCCCCTTCAAGCTCCTTCTCCCTATCATGGTAGGCGATCACAGCAGCTTCAGCGGGGACCGTCCCGGACTCTCTCCCAGCTCCAAGACCGGGTTAAGTTGAAATGGTCCTACAAGCCGTGGGGAAGGTCTTGAGGTAAGCTGTTTTGTCTGCAGGAAGGCTTTTCTGTCCGACTGAACTAGCGATCTGTTAGGCAATGGTGTTCGTGGGGCATGCTTGATTGAGATGTAAGAGGCAAATGTATGAATGAGGCAATTCTCAGAGCATTGAATAGATCTTATTGAAAAATACGGTGAGCTAGAGGTGCCTTTGGCAATTAATGGAGTTCTAAAGATATGTTTTAATCAGAGGAATACTATGTCATATTTACTTCCGTAACGAGCCATGTTGGTCTGTTGGGGATATTAATGGAGCCCAGTGTGGCGGGACGTTCATGATTGTGCTGGGTCTATGGGGCGATATTATGCATGTGAATGATGGCCATAAGATCCATAGATGTGAACACTCAGGGAGTTTGGAATTAACTCTTTTCCCAGCCTCGCAGACGGAAACCTGAATGTGTGTGTGTGTGTGTGTGTGCGCGTGTGTGTCTGTGTGAGCGTGCCTGGGCGTGTGTGTGCATCTGTGTATGTGTACATGCCTGTGTGTGGTTGCCTTTGTATGTGAATGCATGTCTGTGTGTGTGGGCGTGCCTGTGTGTGCGCATCTGTGTATGTGTGTGTGCCTGTGTGTATGTTTGCGCATCTGTGTGGGTGCGTGCCTGGGCGTGTGTGCGTATCAGTGTGTGCATCTGTGTGTGCGTGCCTGGGCATGTGTGCGCATCTCTGTGTGTGTGTACATCTGTGTGTGTGCATGCCTGGTCGTGTGTGCACATCTGTGTGTGTGTGCATCTCTGTGTGTGTGCGCGCATGCCTGGGCGTGTGTGCGCATCTGTGTATGTGTGTTTGCCTCTGTGTGTGCGTTTGCCTGTGTATGTAAAAGCATTTGTGCGTGAGTGTGTGTGCAAGTGGGTGTGCGTGCGTGTCCAGGGCAATGCAATCCTTCAATTCTTTCAAGATTAACATAAAAAAATGAATGTTCTGTTTGTACCACATGTGCAGTTATCAGAATGAAATGACTGCAGATGTGGCCAGGCCTCACCTCCACATGGGGTTCTGATTAGGTCTTTCCCGCCAGCCTGAAGTGTTTTTACAGTTAGGCGGAGCTCACCTTCTTGCCGGGCCTGGGCTCGGCGGCGTTGAATATGTGCGGTGTTATCTAGGAGTCTCCCCTAATCCTGCAAAATGAGTAAAGTGGGCTGCAGTAGTGTTGGGGTGCAGAGAGAATGGAGGACAAATAGAAGAACTTTGAGTTAGAAGTTTTAGGTAATTCACAGAAATATGCACATAAATGTTCCCTTCTCTCCCCCTCCGACCTCCGATTCCTTGCCCCCTCGCTGTGCTTGCTTCCCTGCCCCCTCGCTGTGCTTGCTTCCCTGCCCCCTGGCTGTGCTGGCTTCCCTGCCCCCTGGCTGTGCTTGCTCCCCTGCCCCCTGGCTGTGCTTGCTCCCCTGCCCCCTGGCTGTGCTTGCTCCAGTTCCCCCTGGCTGTGCTTGCTCCCCTGCCCCCTGGCTGTGCTTGCTCCCTTGCCCCCTGGCTGTGCTTGCTTCCCTGCCCCATGGCTGTGCTTGCTTCCCTGCCCCCTGGCTGTGCTTGCTTCCCTGCCCCCAGGCTGTGCTTGCTTCCCTGCCCCCTGGCTGTGCTTGCTTCCCTGCCCCCTGGCTGTGCTTGCTCCCCCGCCCCCTGGCTGTGCTTGCTTCCCTGGCTGTGCTTGCTTCCCTGGCTGTGCTTGCTTCCCTGGCTGTGCTTGCTTCCCTGCCCCCTCGCTGTGCTTGCTCTCCTGTGTGTGTATGTGGCTCTGTGTGTGTATGTGGCTCTGTGTGTGTGTGTGGCTCTGTGTGTGTGTGGGTCTGTGTGTGGGGGGGCTCTGTGTGTGTGTGTGGGGCTCTGTGGGTGTGTGTGTGTGGGGCTCTGTGTGTGTGTGGGGCTCTGTGTGTATGTGTGTGTGGGGCTCTGTGGGTGGCTCTGTATGTGTGTGTGGGTGGCTTTGTGTGTGTGGCTCTGTGTGGGTGTAAATGCAATAGGTCATGCATTTGCAAGCGATTAACCTATTGGCATTGTAAATGACAATGACATTTATTTAACGATTAAGCTATTGGCAATGTTAATGACAATGCCATTTATTTAAGATAAAAATAAATAAAAAATAAATGTCATGAGCAATGCCAATAGCTCTACCTTTAATAATGCCAAGACCATTGCATTGTAAATGCTTGTTAGACATAATTCTGAGACGCACAGGTAAGAGGGGAAGAGGCGTTGCGCCGTGGCCAGGGCGACTGACGCTGGACGCTGGGGATCACGGTCCGATCCCCGGCTCCACCACGCGACTCTGGGCAATAGCTCGCTTAATCTTCCCAACGGCCCCCAGCGCCGAGATACCCCTTCGGGGGTGATTCGTGCGCTATACATGTACTGGATTTACATTTACAGTTGCGTAAGTACTGGATTTACATTTACAGTTGCGTTCTTTGTAGCCTGTGATGGTAGAAGCTCAAGGATTGTTAGGTTTTCCATGGATGCAGAGCTCTTCAAATTATGGGTCACAGCAAAGCCATAGTGAGGGCCCGCTAAAGCTTCCTGTCGAATGACATGTAGAGGCTGGTCAGGCGAATGCTGTGACTTGGTCACGATGTGGCTTTAGGTATGAGGAAGGTTATTGACCTGTGCATGCTCCGGTTGGCTCCCTTAGGTGTCAGTGTTACACACCGCTTAATAGGGGCAGGATAACTGGAGGTTTCCATGGCGACCAGTGATTTGATGCTGGTGTTCAGTGGGGCATTTGGAAGCAAAGTGTCTTCTGGAATGAAAGGTGACAGGGCAGTTGGTGCTTTAGCCTTGTTGTTCATAGGAACGCCATGCCGGCGATGGTTCATCGTAGTGAGGGGATAGGACAGTGACCGAATGGTAGTCAGAAAAGCTTGGCTTAAACACCCCAGCACCACCCCGAGTCACTGGCTAGTGTTCCTCTTGGGGGTCATAACCATTCACCCCTCAGTGGATGCTACCTGGATTTGGGAGTCAGAGTAAATGGACAAACATGTTGAGTCACCACATTAAGACCACAAACCTGACAGATAGGCCTGAACGCCAGTCAGTTCCCAACTTTATGCTGGGTGGATACTGACGTGAAGACAACACTAATTCAGACGACACTAATTCTGGGCATTATCTTCGCAAAGGAGTCATGGCTATCTATTTCAGCTCTGTACAAAACTACACAATGCATACATTCCTTAATAAGTACCGTACTGAGGTGGTGATGCTGCAGGGATTGGGTTTAGAAAAGTGTTCAACAACATGTGCAGTTAGGCTAACAAAGTGGAGAACTACTGTGAGCCCTAAAGGGAAATCACTACAGTGAGAGAGGGAGAGTTGTCTTCAAAGGCATGGCATCCTCCAGCCAGCGATGATGCGGTTACTCTGATAGGATAAGGGCTATGAGGGAAGCCTCTAAGACTAGGACTAGGACAGCTTGTGTCACTGAATGTAAGTAGATCTCAAGGAACAGGGAATTAGGACCAACATCCCACTCTCCGGACCCTCACAGGTGAAAAAGCTGGCAGGGCCTCATTTGCCGGCAATCACCAAATAAGGGCCTATATATGTATAGATATCAAAAAGGGTAGTTCTAGAAGTTCTAGGTTGATTCCATCTCTTTGAAAACAATTTCTTGAATTGCCCTCTTCGAAGCGGCACGCATTTGTAAACGACTGAAGCTGACTCTACACTGTCCAAAAGATTTATGTGGAAAAAGGTCTACATAGATTGGAGCTCATGGGACACTGCATGCACCACACATCACCCTTTCATCCATGGCTCATATTATGCTTTCAGCTTACCGGTCCTCATGTCTCTCAGATTGACAGAGAGCAACACCCTATCCTGGGGATCTCATTGGTCCCAGGAGGAACATGTGGCTTGGAAGGTCCACAGGCAGGAATTGTTACGTTATGTTTTTTGGAATGAGTTATGCTTACATCTAACGCTGTGCAATTAATATTAGTCCACTGGGATACCACTTGAGATCGCTGTTGCACTACATAAATCTTTATTTTACACATTCAGAGAGTTGATTGAATATGGAATTTGTAATTTTTACCTATCCCTTTTTGAAGGAAGGGTTATTTGACCCTTCAACATGCATATACTCAGTAATAATATCTTGTAAAAATATATCCAAATTGTTTGATTTAACCGGAACGAGTATTTTTAGTAGTATTACCAAATATTTAGCTTGTGACCCAAGAGGGAGGGTAATCACAGATAGTTATAGACAGGAGCCGCGTGGCAGAGTCCGCAGCGATAATGCCTTAGGACATTTAGCATCCTGCATGTGGGTTGTGAACCTGGTAATGTTAATATTGATGCAATATACAATATCTTTGTACATGATGAGTGTAAATTGGCACATTTTGCTTTCAATCTACTATATACTAGATGACTGTCCTCACCTACTCCCATCTTTTCTAGGTTGGTTGAGCAATCCCAATAACCCTGTTGCCCTAAAGTGAAAATCTGATGGAACAAACGTCACAGCAGGAAGCAGCTGGACAATCGATTATTGAAGCAAGGAACTCATTACCTTCACATCTTTGGAATGTCTTACCAGAGGGCCTACTTTGAAAGAATTGTAATATAAAAACCTTTGCAATGTCTCCATCATATACCGATATTGTTACAGAAATTCTGCCTGTACGTTCTCTTCTGAAGATTGCCCTTCCCCTAGAGAATGGAGGACTTTTCATTACCACTGACATAAATCAGGTCTATAGTCTTTAGGCTAAAGTTTGTCTTTACTTAATGTAATCATTTTATGGAATTGTCAATTAAATCATTACAACCACCAATAAACTCCTTGTTTTCTGTTGCAAATTAAACACAAGTATAACAAGCATTTACAATGCAATAGGTCTCGCATTAATTAAGTTTGAGCTATTGGCATTGCTAAATATTGCAACACCAATTGCAACAAAAGTCTATAAATTGTAGGCCATTTTTATTTTTTATTTTGTAGCAATGGTGGTATGCTGCGCTTTAAATGAATATGTTTAAAAGTAAAGTGCACCATACTGCTATTGTTACAATAGTTCATTGTGGATACGTTAACAATTGATGTGTGCACTGATGGCTGGTGGTGTGTGTGTCTGTAGAAATCCTTTTACTCATCCATCCATCCTTTCTCTCATCCATTCACCCTTTCACTCCTTCACTCATCTATCCATCCTTTTGTCCATCTACCCGCCCTTTCACTCACTCATCCAGCCTTACATCCACCCTTTCACTCATCCGTCCATCCATTCACCCTTTCACTTATCACTTATCAATTCATCATTCCATCCATCATTTCACTCATCCATCCATTCACTCGCCCATTATCAACCCTTTCACTCATCCAACTCATCCAACCATCCAACATTTCAATCATCCATACAGCTATCCACCCACCCATCCCTTCACTTACTTGCGCACTTACCTTTTCACATGAATTATGAGCTGAGCCGTCGTCTGCAGAGTTGCAGACAGAAGAGACCCATCAAGAACTCCACCCTCGCTGTAGTTCCTAAAGTAAGGAGTGGGGTGGGGCAGAGTTCACTATGCCCCTGCACATAGGCAATCTGAAAAAGTGGAAGGCATGAGTCATGCATGATGCACAGTGCCTGGACATGGGGCGACTGTGACATGGTGTTGTTTCCAGAGCTTTAAGTGGGATGAAAAAACTAAGGGGGTCTCTCTAAAAGGTTGTTTATGTAATTAAGGGCGTGATTTAAAACACCTAAGCTAAAAATCTGTGCTCGACTGGTATTTTTGTTGCTTCTGTCATTGCATCCAGATATATAATACAAGAAGTTACGTTACACCTAGAACAAGTATCATTACACCTACAACAAGCCAGGACTATTGGCTTTGTCAATGGTTGTTAGTTGCATAAAATAAAATAGCAACAACCAGGGCTTCCTTGAATATAGCAACAACCAGGGCTTCCTTGAATATAGCAACAAACAGGGCTTCCTTGAATATAACAGTCCGTTCTAAAATGATGAGACTCTGAAAGAATTATAATCCTTTCCTTTGAACTTGTTTCAATGCCTTCCATCGATTAACTGGATTCTCAGGTAGCAGCAGCATGGGCGTTTTTGCACTTCCAGGTGACAGAATGCTCTGCCCTAGACCAAGGCTGGAGGAGGCCACCACATGCTGTGCCAGCCCAGACTGACCCATTGTCATTCTGTATGTGGCAATCAGTCGCATACAGAATGACAATGGGCGGGGTGGGCCTGCTCTTGTGCTCAGAGGTGTGCGAGGCGCCCCATCAGGGAGATGAGGCCCTTCACAGGGGAACAGCTCTGTTCCCTGAAAAACCCAAAATTACAGACACAAGGCGTCCGTAAATGGGATCCTCATGGACAACAGACGTGAGGTCCAATTTACGGGCGGTCCGTGAAATTTACGGGCGGTTGGTCACCCTATCCGCAATGCTCAAGTGCACCACTCCGGTTCCTTGGTGTCTCCGTCCTGCTCCGAAAGTGACAAGAGCAGTGTCATATATAAGCTCCACCCCTGCACACTAATGTTAGTTCTTTTTTCTGTGCCCTTTGACACGGATCTAGAGCGCTGCTCCCCACTTCTTCAGGTCTTTTTTAACAATTTCAAAACCTTTTTCAGTGTGCTAGCGAACATTGTTCCTATTGAAAACGACAGGATTCAAATAATGTTGAGACAGAAGAAAGCAGATGTTCCTGTATGAGCAGTGCCTACGGTGCTTTGGCTCCGGGCACGAATGTTAGTCATGTGAAAAGCGGTAAAAATCATGGGAAATGCATGAATATCGCTGTAAAATCAGCGATATTCATGCATTATCGTGACAATGCTCTTAGCCATGTTATCCACCTTCCATTGGATAACATGGCTAAGAACTGCTCTGGGCAGGCGTTAGCTTTTGGAGATAATCGCGTGTTTGTCGGCTTCTGGTCTCTGGCAGAGAGCCAGAGCCACATCAATGATCTGGAGCATCAGGCAATTCGTCTGGCCCTGAAAGCCTTTCTACCGTTAATCAAAGGGAGACTAGTTCAGGTGCTCATGGACAACACAGCCTCCTACAAGCACAGCAAGGTGTGGTCCTGGATGCTGTGGCAGGAGGCATTTTGCCTTTGGAGCTTGCAGGACCCAAATAACATCTTCCTGATTGCCAAACACGACAGGCTCTCTGAATGCCAGAATGGACAAGCTGAGCAAGTGTCATCTGGTGGACTACAAGTGGTGTTTCATCCTGAGGTGCCACAGGGGGAAGCATGTGCCCTGGGTAGAACTATTCTCCACCATCGAAAATGTGCAATTCCAACAATTCTGTGCACTGGTGTTTCCTCCAAGGCACTCATTGGGAGGTGCATTCTGGCTGGAATGGACAGAAGAGCTCCTGTAAACATTTCCACCGCTACCTTTACTACCTTAGAGTTCTGAGGAAGATCATCATTCTTATCACCTGCGACGCCGTGCAGTGGCCACAGTCAAAGGTTATTTGCCAGCCCTTCTGGCCTTTCTGTTTTTATCTCACCAACTGTCTTTAAGTCACCAGTTGTGATGTATTTTATAAAAGGTTTGACTCAAGTCTCTACTCAAACAATTATACCCCAATGGCATCTGAACTTGGTCTTGATGTTTCTCCTATGCACGCCCTTTGACCCTACGCACAGCTGTTCTTTAAGACTATTAACACAAAAGACCACCTTCCTCATTGCTAATATTTCAGTGCGGCGTACCAGCACTTTTGGGCCACCCCCATACACCATCCTTTTCCCCAACAACCGGATAGCGATGAGTGGGGAGGTCTGCCTACCGAAGGTCATGACTACCTTCCATATTGGCCAATCGATTACTCTGCCAGTGTTTTTGTGCCAACTCACGCCTCAAAGGAGGAGGAGAGACTTCATCAGTTAGAGCCTAGGAGGGCTCTGAACTTTTACATTTATCGCTAAAATGGCCATCGTGTGTATGATCGCCTCTTTATCAGTTTGTTGGTGCAAAGAGATGAAAGGCAGTGCAGCAGAGGATCCTGTGAAGGTGCATAGTCCTTTGTATTAAAATGTGCTATACACTGCCCATGAAGCCACCCACCAAAGGCCAGAGGGCACATTACAGGAGAGCCAAACCCCCTCAAGGGCTTTTGCGAGATAGGTATCTCTTCTAGACCTCTGCCAGGCTTTGACATGGGAACTGGTGCATAGGTTAACGAAGTACTACTGCCTTGACTGTCAAGTCCAGTGTGAAGGTCACTTCGCCTGCTTGTTTCTGCAGGACATTTTATTCTGAGCCCACTCCCCAGGCCCTCCACCTTCTGGAGCTACTGCCATGCTATTCATACTAAAGGTGAGGTATCTGTGGCTAGAAGCAGCTGTCAGAAGAAAACGTTACTTGCCTTTAGGGACACTCTTTCTGGTGGATATTTTATCTAACCATCGATTTGCACCGATTTTTTTCTGTGAAGTGGCCTCTTTACCATCTAAAAAGGTCTCAAATTATGACAGAACACTTTCTCAGATAATTTGTTCTACAGTGCACGTCTGTGAGCTCAGACGAAGAAAGATACAAAGAACTATCATCATTACTCACGGGTGACCCTTAAATACAGCTCCACTCTGTCACTTATGGGGTGAAATGGAGTCACCGCAGATCCACACAGCGCCATCTACTGTCATGTGAGAGCATTGCTGGAGAATTCTTCACATCCCGTCTGGCTCCTGTGGATATTCTTCTATTTGAGTGAATGTTTTACATTTGATCGCAAGTGTGCTGTGGTACCACTAATGACTATAAAGGTGTACACTTGTGTGAGCATTCTGTAAACTATTGCAAAGCCATTTCGCCCTCCCACCACATCCCTCTCATGACAGGACCTCCTACGGCAGATGAATACAGTTTCCTTCACCCAGACGCTTGCATCCTCAACTCTGATTTTGTGACATGGTTTGGGGAACATCATTTACCATGCATTCAAATCCACTCAGTGCCTTTACAAGGCGGGCACTGCAATGAATGCAGCGTTACTACGCATTCCTTTAGCACGCAAGTCATTACAATGACTTGCTTTAGGGAACGCAGTGATCAATCAATCAATCATAGCATTTGTATAGCGCGCTACTCACCCGGAAGGGTCTCAAGGCGCTTGGGGGAGGGGTCCGCTACTGCTCGAACAGCCAGGTCTTGAGTTGTTTCCTGAAGGCGAGGTGGTCCTGTGTCAGTCGGAGGTGGATGGGGAGGGAGTTCCATGTCTTGGCTGCCAGGTAGGAGAAGGATCTTCCTCCGACGGTGGCTCTTCGGATGCGTGGTTCGGCGGCGAGGGCGAGGCTTGTAGAACGTAGCTGGCGGGTGGGCGTGTAGAAGGTCAGGCGGTCGTTGAGGTACTTGGGCCCAGGTCGTGGAGAGACTTGTGTGCGTGGGTAAGGAGCCTGAACGGGATCCTTTTGCTGACTGGGAGCCAGTGCAGTTCCCTCAGGTGGCCGGAGATGTGGCTGCGTCAGGGATGTCCAAGATGAGTCGGGCGGAGGCGTTCTGTATGCGCTGGTGTCTTTTCTGTAGTTTGGCTGTGGTTCCCGCGTAGAGGGTGTTCCCGTAGTCCAGTCGGCTGGTGACGTGTGCCTGGGTGACCGTCTTCCTGGTTTCGGTCGGGATCCAGCGGAAGATCTTTCCGAGCATACGCAGGGTGTTGAAGCACGATGAGGAGACGACGTTGACTTGTCTGGTCATCGAGAGGGAAGAGTCCAGGATGAAGCCCAGGTTGCGTGCGTGGTCTGTTGGCTTGGGAGCGGTGCCAAGGGCGGGAGGCCACCAGGAGTCGTCCCAGGCGGAGGGCGATGGTCACAGGATGAGGGCTTCGGTCTTGTCTGAGTTCAGTTTCAGGCGGCTGTTCTTCATCCACTCGGCGACGTCTTTCATCCCTTCGTGTAGGCTCGTTCTGGCGGTGGCGGGGTCGTTGGTGAGGGAGAGGATCAGCTGGGTGTCGTCGGCGTAGGAGATGATGTTGAGGCTGTGTTGGCGTGTGATGGCTGCGAGAGGGCTCATGTAGACGTTGAAGAGGGTTGGGCTGAGCGATGATCCTTGCGGTACGCCGCAGATGACTTTGTGTTGGGTTTTAAGTCCAACACCTTCCATACTTATACATAGGCTGAAGTTGGAATAGTAAATTATACTATTCCTAAGTCCTGCGCTTCCCTAAAGCAAGTCATTGTAATGACTTGCGTGCTAAAGGAACAAATGGTAATGATGCAGTTGTTCTTTAGACTGCGATGTTAAGGCACACGTGGTTTACGCATGCGTGGTTCTGTCATACAACCCATGGCAATGTTGAAGCACTCCCATTACTTACTTGGAAAATCATTCTCGCACTAGGCCATGAATGTAAGACAGGGTAAGGTATATTTGTGTAATCAAACAGAATTAGAAACATCCTTCATAACAGATATGATTTAAAATAATGACCATATCAAGTAGGCTCAGTAAAAATATACTTATTCGGCTCAAGGGTCTATAATGAGGGAAACAGTCGGAACACTGCGGTCTTAACCATGCGTGTTCCAACTACGCAAGCTCAACCAAGCTTACCTTAACCACACATATGCCTTACCCGTGCATATGCGCGGTTAAGGCAGTGAGAAGTCTAGCTGCTGGCTGCTGGGGACGGAAGCAGGAAGACCTCGCCAGGAAGAGATCCACAGAGAGGTAAGTGGGGCTGGGCTGTAGTTTTCTGGGCTGGGGGTCAAGGGTAGTTTTCTGGGCTGGGAGGTTGGGGTCGTTTTCAGGGCTGGGTGGTTTAGGGCTAGTTTTTGGGGCTGGGGGTGGAGTAGGAGGTACTTTTCAGGGCTGGAGGGGCCAGGGGTCGTTTCCAGGCCTGGGGGGTGGGGGGGACTGGGTAGTTTTCAGGGCTGGGGAAGGGTCGGAGTAGTTTTCATGACTGGGGGAGGGTCGGGTAGTTTTTTTTAATTAGGGTTTAGGGTATTAGGCCTAAGGGCAGTGGAAGGGGTTGGGGTAGTTTTAGGGACAGCGGGAGGGTGGAGGGGGTTGGGATAGTGTTTGCTACGGGACAGGGTTTTAGGCCGCAGGGCAGATGGAGTGGAATGGGTAGTTGGGGTCGTTTTTAGAGCTTAGGGGAGGGCAGGGCAGTTTTTAGGGTTTGGGGGTCGAGTAGTTATTTAAAATAGGGGTTTGGGTTTTAAGTCTAAGGGCAGTGGAAGGAGTTGGGGTAGTTGTAGGGACAGCGCAAGGGGGTGGGAGAGGGTCAAGGTAGTGTTTAAGTGTTAGGGACAAGGGGCTTGGGAGAGGGTCGGAGTATTTGGACCTCAGGGCGGGGAGAGGGATGGGGGATTTGTTTGTTGCCTAGGGCTGGGGAAGTCGCAACCCTAGCCACACATAACCCTTTACCATTCATGCCTTTACCACAAAATTACGTGGTAAAGGTATGCGTGATAAAGGAATGCATGGTTAAGAAGCATTTGTGGTTTAGGCTGCGTGATAGAGGCACGCGTGGTTTAGCCAGTGGTGCCTCTATCATACAACCCTATAATGATCATACCAGACACCTTTTAATTAACCACCGCAGATGGCATATTTTGAAATAATTTAAAAAAATCTGAAAATTAAGAATGTTGACCTAATAATCAGGCAGAATTACACACAATTTGCATATTTGGCATAATAAAGCCTAACCTGCTGCCAAGGGCAATACCGCTTACTAAAGGCCGAGGATGAGGGCTGATTCCGGTCCAGCTCAACACAGCCCCAGCACATGAGTGACTTTGTCCCTGTCTAAAGTCCGTTTATAGTTTCTAACTTGCATCTGATTCTGCAACGACTGTACTGGGCCTTCAGAGATTCTGGCATCAGACTGACTTTCATCATCCACACCATTCCAGCCTTTTACAGGAGTATCTGACATGTGAATGATCCTAGCTAGTCTTCTGTAAAATTCAGTCCCCTTCAGTTGCCATCAATAAAACTTAGCAAGAAACTAACCACTCAGAAAGTCAGATACTTAGGGAGCCTCCTGGCAAACTGCTTGGCTAGCCCCTGGGGGAGGGGGCGGGTGCTAGTGGAAAGCATCACTTCCTTCTCACCGCTGCTGCTTTTGTTGCAGGGGGGCCGATATTGCAACTATGCTGCAAAACAGGCTCCCAGAAACAAAAAAACAGCCCCCAGGGGCACAAAACTGTCCCCCACCCTGGCAGCCCACCGGGGAAATGCCCTGTGCCTGCTACTGCCAGTCCATCCCTGGCCTCCTCCCCTTTTTCAATCCGATAAGGTCGTTGGATTGTAGGCCGACTGTCCCTCCTGCTGGGCAGAATGACAATGTATCACAATTTAGGACTCTTGTGTATTACATAGAAGGTTCTTTACCACAGCTATTGCATTCACACAAACTTTCTCTCTGTCTGGTAAGTAAATGATTAGTGCGTATTACCTTAGGTGAAAGTGCTGTCAACTTCTTTCCATAATGGATCAGACGCATTGAACCTTCAGATTGTCTCAAAAGATTCTCCCCAAGCTCCTATAGAAACACACAACATATAATGCTCAGCAGCCGAGTGCAGGAGGTTCTCACAGAAACTCTGAGCAATGGAAAGGAAGAAGGGACAATGTGGCCAACAGCCCCTATCTGAAGAAAACAAGATCGATGGCGGGGGTGTGTCTGGGTGACCATCAGGAGGTAGAGGTCCATCTTAGGGCTTCATGGCCTGTCCATAACAACCTGTGGTGGCGCCTTATCTATGGCCAGGGGGCTACCCTGAATACTGTTCCTGAGGCCAAATGTGCACAGTGGATCAGGGGGTGGGGGCAGCCATGAAGCAGAAAAGACTTCAGGATCCAGAGATTGGAAGTCTGGAAATATGATGCAAGGATGCACAGTTGCCACTTGAGCAGTGGTAGTTTCAGGAAATAGTGTTGAGAGCACTGAAAACTGGGTGGAGTGCAATTAATTCATTGTTGGGGCGATTTGTGTGAGCAGTGTGCAAGGTAAAGCCACACAAATCGCTCCAACACTCAGTTCATTCCACTCCACCTATTTTAGTTTGACCATTTGATCAGTTTGACCTGGCTAACTTTTTATTTAATGTAAAGTAGTTACATTATTTCTTTAGCAGTTTTGCAGTTTTCAGGTTTGAGGGGCCCTGCACTACAGCTCCAAGACTGCAGGATGGATTATTTTTTGCTGCCTGTTCCCATAAGCATGTTGTTAACATTGGATAAACAGGTTGTCCACAAACAGCCAATGTTGTGAAGTTCATTTACACTCACTGCCAATTCTAAGGGAATTTCAAAGGCACTGTAAGACCGAAATAAAGTCGTCCATCCTCTGAAGAAATGAACAGCAATACTCTGCATACCAAACCCTCTGATATTGTGGATTAATGCAGTCACTGTCCTGCAGAACTGATGTACTCTTGCAGACAGACGCTGGGAGGGGTCATCATCCCTTAGGTCCAGTAAGTTGTATAGTCACTTTAAGCCAAAGGACAAAGTGCTCAACATCATCAGGTAGAAGGAACCGCATAAATCTGTGGTCATGGACGCTTTAGTGCTGTGAGGGACCACCAGTACTTAAGTGGTGATAATGTGACACAACTGTACTTAGCATTTTATACACCTGTCCATGGCAGGCATTCACCTGGTGGACTTTTGGTGTGGTGATTGAATAGGTGAATTTATGATCCTCTAGCCCCAAAGAAATGTCCACAACATTTCCTAGCAATGAAACGTTGGCCGCCTGTTGCACACTCTTGAGAGCATGTATTTTTGGTTATAATTATGCGCCAAGGTCTCTGTTATTAAAGCGTTACAACAGTCCCTTGGACACATTTTACATTTTACGGTCATGAGACCTTGCAAGAAGAGAACAACACTCTAACACTGGGGCCCAGCACAATTAGCAGGAGGGACGGGTACAGAAATCCACACTATATCCCTGGGCCGCATAACTAAACGCATTTTGTGTGCCTTTCATGCATGTGTGGTAAATAAATAAATAATACCTCTCTTTTTAAATGCATAAATGAATAACAGATAGCTCAATAAAATAAGAGTCAAGATTCGAGGTAGTAGGAGTTTGCAGGTTTATTACAGCATAAAGGACAGGAACAGGACAACCTGCACAGGAATAGGATGGCAGCGCTGCCGGGGGCAGAATCGGGACAAGGAGGCACTTTTCAATAACAGTGCACGATCATATATACATAACGCAAACACATAGCATTACATTGCAATAGGCGTAGCAGTGGGTGTGGTCAATAGCAGTCGCGAAAGATAAGGGTGAAAGTAGGTGTAACAGAGGCGTATACATAGACATGTGATGCAAACGTAACAGAATATGTCATGAATGGGGCGGAAACATGGAGGGGGGTACCTAAGGAGCCGGGACCTCTGACCTAATGGTGCGCGCAAACTGGCGATGACGTGTTACTAGGAGAAGCTGGGGGCTTCGAACTCTGTGCTAGGAGCAGAGACTGAAGTCTGGAGAGTCAGGGCGACATGTACCTAAGCAGTATCTAGTATCTGATGTTTAGAGAACATGTTGATATGAACTAAGAGTCAGGAGGGGAGAGGCTAACGGACTCTAAGACTGGAGCATGCATTATTCTATATGTAGTGCGTGATGAAGAATATTAAATGACCATTAAAATGCAGTATTTCTCTAACGTGGAGACGTAAAGGCTAGACAATGACGGAAACTATTGATGCAGTTCAGTAGCTTTAGGAATGCAGAGAAGGAGGACTGAACTGATAACTGGAATCATAACATACTCTTGGCAGACTCAGAGGCAGAGCCAGGCTGAGCCGGGCACTGCGAGGCAGGAAGTAAGTGAAGGGTCGAGGATACAGGTGGGGGCTGTATCGCTCCTCAGCGAGGCGTCAGGAGACAGGAGACAGGAGCTGAATCTGGTGTCCAGGCCCTTCTGAGGCCTAGAAACGGGGACTTTACAATGGAATAACGTGCACACTGAGAAACGTGGCAACGTAACTTCACATGGGCCTGATATTCGTAGTATTCACGAGAACTGGAAACTGGCATACTAGAGGTGGACACAACTGTAGTTGCGTCTTTAATCGAACATAGGGAATACATATGCATATTAATCATGTACAGATAACATATGATGGATGACGCGTAGGGACACAGAACATGGCAAAATTTACTTTTCCACATTCCCTCCTTGTCACTACGTTTCCATCAGGAAACATCAATATTCATGATACCATCTATCATTTCATACAGTATCATTTGCTCGTCTCGAATTTTCTGGGAACGTGTTTTAGAACGGGGCTTGGGACTAGGAATACAAGAGGTAGCACAAATGCCGCAAATCGCAGGGCCACATTGTATACAGAGGCAGCAGCTGAATATGATCGCTACTGCAATACCTAGAAAGGACAAGACTTTCCATCCCCAAGCGGAAATTATATTCCAGAACCAACCGGACCATGTCCAGGTGCCTGGATCTTGGTGTAACAGATGGGCAATTTTATGGAGTCTGGTTATAGCTGAATAAACAGACGGCGCGTTATTTGGAATGAAAATGCAGCAACTAGATCCGATGACTCTACAGGCCCCGCCCCTATCGGCCAATATGACGTCAAGGACGAGACGATTCTGTAAAACGACAAATCTCATAGCAGATTGCTCTTCAGTTAAGTTACCTAGAGCAGAGGCAGTCTCATTGACTACTACTTCAAGGGTTCTGGTTAACCTACGGATTAGCTTACTATTCTGGATAGGTCCTATAAAGAAGAAGAAACCTCTATTGAAATCTGTATACTGTTCTAGAGCAGTTTCAGTATAATCGACAATGGGGGACTCCCTTCTATGTCTAAGGTGTACTAGATGTGTGTTTCTATGATAATCAGATGGGGCTAGGAAAACTGGTGGCAGTAAGAAGGCAATGTAACAGGTTCCCTCCCAATCGAGGGGCAGACGAACATATGCGGTCTGACCACAAATAAAATAAGAATGGCGTGAAGCTTTGAAAATAGATTTCCCACTGTCACTATATTTGACAATAGTAGTACAATCACTATGTCCTACATGTACGGAACCATTATTTCTAACACATAATTCGCCTTTGACTGGTAGTACTGAAATAGCAGGTAAGTCTGGAGTGGAATCAGACTGAACATTCAGGACCATGAAATTTGAAGAATAATTACCTAAGTTGTAAACTTCGTTTTCTAGATCTAACCCTGTTCTGTGGGGAAGACCTTGCTTGTCTGGGAAACATGTACTGTTAAGAAAAGACATATCTGTTGAGGATGACGTTAACGTGGACCATGCTCCACACGAACCATTATGTGAAAATGGATAAGGAAAAAGTGGCAGAACTCCCTTCGGTGTCTGGAAAGGGGGGAGTCGACCACACACCCAACAATTTGTGGCATTGCTGGTCTGGTGTGAATAATGTAACATGCGGATGAAAGAATTATTACGCATAGCGAGGCGGTAAGAGAGTTCATGAGGAGGCAGATCACTAAACGTGTGCTCTACTGTAGCATTAGAAGACTCATTTATATGAGAAACTGGAAAATACAGGTAAAATGCATAACTGGTGCAGGAAATCATAATACTGAGAAATAATATGAAACATAGAAAAACGATACATCGGATTGAGTTTTGACTAACTCTCTCACTATGGGGGTCTATTTTATACATGTCAGAAACAGTCTAACCGTTTCACCTAGGGGAGGACTTAGACAATCAAACTGGCTGACTTATTTTACTAGACCTTAACTTGAGTTTATACTCCTGTTGCAGAGTTTCCTCTAACAGGGAGGGTGCAGTAACATTGTCTTTTGCGGGACAGTCCTTAAGAATAGTACTTTGGAAGTCCTTAGAATCCTGGGAAATGTTCTTTGAGACTGGCTTCAATCCATAAAATTTCTTTATATGCGAAAGATGCACCCAGCCTTTGCGTCCCTCCAACTTCACGGCTGTACGGGTGGCCAGGAGGACCTGTCGGGGCTCCTTCCAGCGAGGCTCCAGCGGACTTGAGCGGTCGAAATTACGCACTAGGACCATGGATCCTGGAACGATTTCATGCGGTGCCACCTCGGTATTGTCTGGAAATGCGGCAGCAACCTGTGAACGACAAGAGTTGAGGGCAGACATCAAGGAAGCTAGGTAATCTGTCAGCATATTACTTGAAACATCGGTAATACTTCGGGGTCTAGGAGTACCCCACATATTTGGGGGGCGGCCGAATACGACCTCGTACGGGGACAGACCTGATCTGGAATGTGCGACCATGCGCATGTAGAACAGAGCAACTGGCAGAGCTACTAGCCAGTCTACACCTTTCTCTTGACAGACTTTTGCAATACGGATTTTCAAAGTCTGATTATGTCTCTCTACGAGACCGGCTGCTTCAGGATGGCGTACACAATGGAACTTCCACTGGTATCCTAACAATAGGGAAACGTGCTTCATGAGTTCAGATGAGAATGGCTGGCCGTTGTCAGAATATACGACTCTAGGGAGTCCGTAACGGGGGAAGAACTCACGAACCAACTGCTTGGCAGTGGTCGCGGCTGTGTAATCTGGGACTGGATATGCCTCCGTCCACCTGGACAAAGCGCATACAACTACAAGGACATACTTGAAACCTCGACATCGCTCCATCTGAATGTAATCCATCTGGAGGACTTCAAAAGGGTGGTCAGGGGGCTGGAATCCACCTTGTTCCACCGGGACACTTTTACCTGGATTAAACTGGCAACATATCATACAGGTACGGACTTTCTGCTTGGCTGCAGCTCGTAAATGCTTGTTGAACCAAATATTCTGGATACTGTCTAACATAGCTTTTTCTCCTAAATGTGCTGGACTATGTGCGGTATTAATAATGACTTGAACCATAGAGTCGGGGAGAAACCATGTGGCTCTACCCTTTGTTACCCATCCCTGACCTGTCTGGACCCCTCCTTGTTCAGACCATTTCTTGATTTCATCGGGAGTAGCATGTAACTGGATATCTATGACATCTTGAGTAGGGTCTTTAACTGTCATACATGTAGTCGGATCTGGAATGTGTGTCGGTGTCTTATTTACTGGAATGTCTGGTGTCTGAGCTGTAAGCTTGGCTGTGCGATCTGCTAGATCATTACCCTGGGAAATAATGTCAGTAACTTTCGTATGTGCTTTGCATTTCATGATAGCAATGGATGTCGGTAAATGTATTGCATCTAACAGAGCCTGAATGAGGAGACCATGCTGAATCTTGGTTCCATGAGAAGTCATGAAACCTCTCTCCTGCCAGAGCACTCCGAAGTCGTGTACAACTCCAAATGCGTAACGTGAATCCGTGTAAACATTAACTTTCAGGTTCTTGGCGTGTATGCAGGCTTGTGTCAGAGCAACTAGCTCTGCTGCTTGAGCAGACAGGGTGTCAATACGGTGGGTTTCAATAACTTCAGTGTCAGTAGTCACTGCATACGCGGCCACTAGTTCTCCTGTATTAGTTCTCATGCATGAACCATCCACATAAAGTGTCAGGTCGGGATCTGGTAATGGAATATCTGTCAGATCTTGTCTTGGCTTGGTCATGATATTAACTATTTCCACACAGTCGTGTGTGGCAGAATTCGAAATAACTGATGGTAATAGTGTAGCAGGATTTAAAACGTTGCAGCGTCTGATTTCTATGTGTGGCTGGAACAGTGTCAATTCATAACCTGTTAAACGTGCAATTGTCAAGTGCTGAGTTTGTGTTCGGTTTAAAAGAACTTCCACGGAGTGTGGAACTTGTACTGTCAGGGAATGTCCTAAGACTATGGAATCACTTTGTCTGATAGCTAGTGCTGTGGCTGCAACTGACTTGAGGCACGCAGGCAGAGCCTGGGCTACAGGATCTAATGTGCTCGAAAAATAAGCACAGGGCTTGTATTGTCCTGCTTGATCTTGTGTGAGGACAGATAATGCTGTACCTTCACGTTCTGTGACGAAAAGTGTAAAAGACTTACTGTAGTTCGGTGTTGCTAGAACCGGGGCTTGACATAGGGCTTTCTTTAACTCATTGAAACTGAGTGTATGTTCAGATGTCCAAGGGAGGACAGTCGATACGGCTACCTCCTGTGTCGTTAACTGTATCAGTGGCTTGGCTAGAAATGCATACTGAGGAATCCATTGTCTGCAATAAGAAGTAAGGCCGATAAAAGCACGTACCTCCTTCTGGGTCTTGGGCTGGGGAAGACTCGCTATTAACTGGATACGGTCTGGTGTCAACTGCCTACCCCTCTTGGACAGTAAGTGTCCTAAGTAGACCACTTGCTGGACACAGAATTGAAGCTTCGAAGGGGACACCTTGTGTCCCATCTCGGCAAGGAAATACAAGACTGTAAGTGATGCTCGCTCGCAAGCACATTCAGAACGGGCTGTGATCAGTAGATCATCGACATACTGGAGCAGGGCAGTGTCAGTTGGCATGTGAATGTTGTCTAGATGTCTCTTGAGTGCTTGACTGTAAATACTAGGACTTTCTGTGAAACCTTGAGGAGCGCGTGTGAACATATAGCTCCTTCCATTTAAACAAAATCCGAAAAGGAACTGGCTGTCTGGATGAATGGGGACACTAAAAAACGCGTTCTTGAGGTCTATGACTGTAAAAAATGAGGCTTCGGAATCAATGGCTGTCAATAGGGAAGAGATATCTGGGACAACTGGATACTGGGGAATAATACATTTATTAAGTTCTCGGAGATCAATCACTAAACGATATACTGGAGGTGCATTTGGATCAGTACGTTTCATGACTGGAATGACCGGAGAATTACATACATTGGAGTCAGTTTCTACAACTACTCCTTGAGCCATGAGCTCGTCAATAATTTTGGATAAGGCTGCTACCGCCTCAGGTGGCAATCTGTACTGTCTGATTCGTGGCAGGACTACACCTGGCTTGAGAGTCACACGATGGGGTGTGATTTGCATAAAGCCAACATCAGTTGGACCTTGCGCCCATAGATGCTGCGGAACATTGGACAATCTTGGATCAAAATCTCGTAATACATAGTGACCCTTGAAGTCACGTAGGAACAATCGTATTCCCTCTGGGGAACAGCATATAACTGCACCTAACTCTTTCAGTGTCTTAATGCCTAATAGATTCTCTGGACATGACTTAGTAAGTAACAGATCAGTAGTGCGGGACAATGGACCTACTTCTAGAGTAACTGGCTTTGAAATTTCATTTACGATAGGTTTTCCTGAAAATCCAAGGGAAACATTTCTTGAGCCTGAGAGCGGAGCCCCTGGAACTTCGGCGTGACTTATAGTGGTCCTACTTGCCCCTGTATCAATCAGAAACCTTCTATCTTTCCCTAATACTTGACTATGAACATAGGGACCTTCTTGATCTACAGGTATCTCGATGAGAGGCAAGCCTACCTCCCTCTCTAGGCTGTTTCATGAATATGGCTGATACTCTGGATACTCAGACTGTGCATACTGGTACATCTGCTGTGTAACATGCTGTGTTGCAGCGATAGGCTGCGGAGCTGTAACTGTCTGTGGTGCATTCTGTGACTGCGGAGTCTGTGAAACTTGTTCTTGTCTAGGCGGACGTGGTCTTTCTTTAGTCTTACCGGTAGCTATGTTGTGTTTCAGAACTGCACACTCGTTTACAAAATGACCTGGCTGTTTACAATAATTGCAGTTCCCTTTAACGGGAGCTGCAGGATGACTGGCTTGATTCGGACCCCTCTTCTGACTGTCTTGAGGAACAGATTGTGCAACTAGTACTTTCATTTTCGTGTCTTTCATACGTTTTCTCTCGTGATCTTGTTCTTCTCTGATTCTATTCTGGTGATATTGGAGCATCTGTAACATCTGGGACGGGGTATTAGCTTGCCAGGTACTTTCGACTTTCAAAACTCGATTTTTAATTTGTGGACTTGAATTCTCGACTAGTTTAGTAACAAAAAGATGAGGGTATGACTCGCTACTTGTCTTGAGGCCACTGTTTATGGTAAAACATTTCTCAAATCTGGAATAATAATCACTAATATCTTCGTCTTGTTTCTGTTTACAGGCTGAGATTGCATCCCAGTCTTCCTTTCTAGTTGTCAATAATCTGGGTAAAACTTGTATTAACAATTCTGGTAATTCTTTACATTTATCTCCAAGACCGGTACCTGGTACTCGTGCCTTGTCTTCGGCTTCTAGAACTGTCCAATCGATCTTTTTCTCTCCCACCTCCCATTCTTTTTCCTTGAGTTTCTCATATACCCCTGCGGGCAATAAGACTTTTAACATTTTAATGATATCTGGATACGTGTATTCTCCCATACGGAGCATGTCTTTTAATTCTCGGTGGAACCCTGCTGGATCTTTATCATGACAGGGAATTAACTTTTTCATCTCTAAGAGTTCCATCTTTGTGATCGGGGTGTAAACAAACACTCGTTGCATTTCACCACCGTCTGTCTTAACTGGATGTACTTCTCTTAACGGATTCTGTCTGTCTATGTAAAAGGGTTTACTTTCTGGGGGTGAGACATGAACAAAATGCGGGTTCAAAAACGTTCTATATTTGTGGCGCTGTTCTAGAATGACACTAATTAAATCGGTACCTAAACCTTTCCATTTATACTGGAGTAACTCATTCAGGACATCGTGTAACGGACCTGGATCAGAATGTTGACCCTCATACAATGTAATGAGGTGCTGGATCATATACATACCCGCCAGTCGTTGCTCGGCTGGGGGCAATTTCAGAAACATTTGTGCCACTATTTCGTCTGGAAAAGTGGTAGAATCAGTAATCCATCGGACTGCTGATCGGACTAGTTCTTGTTCATGCATAGTACTTAACTCACTATAACCGATTCGCGATTTCAGAATGTGATCGGTAGCTTGAAATACTTGTTCTAGAGAACCTTGTTCTGGTGCTGGATGGTGAAAAATTGACTTGTGTTCTAGGCGCAAATGGCGGTCTGGAAATCTAGATTTTCCTACATACGCTATTCTGTCGGGATTCTCGTCCTCTACCTCTTCAGTATCAGAGTTACTTTCTTTCTCGCTTACTTGTGCTGCTTTACGTTGTTCGTGTATCCTTATTATTTCTTTACGAATCTTCTTATACATACTCTCTATACTACTGATGGTTCTGTGCTTACCCTCGGCTATATTATCACTCCACTTTGTCAGGGTTCTCATTTCGGCTTGATCTTTGGTCGGATAATCTTGTTCTCGTATTAGACAATTAATCAGAAACTTTAATAGCATGAGCTGGACTTCAGCTTTTCTTTGGCACATGACATCACTAATACTTTCTGGATCATTCCCGGTACGGATGAAACGATATACTCTGTCTAGATCTTCTTTCATATCTGGTAGGGTGACTAGATACTCGGTCACCTTTCTTACGCGTAATGAATATAAAACCATACTATCCTCGCCTGGGACTGGATCATAGCCACATTCATTAAGGGCTTTTCTTATTTCTGCAACAGACTGATGCCTGGGCGTACGCTGTGATGCTTGTGCATGTAATTCGGCTAACGTTAAACGCTTGTGTGGCGGCGGGGTTTGAGGAGTACCTCCCCCTGCGGCCCCTAAACTAGAGTCGTCTACTGATGCTCTTCGTCCTGGCAGAGTGGGAAATGGAAATGCAGGCTGGACTTGTATAGCGGGCTGGACCGGGGGTACCGTAACAGGTACTCCGGTGTCTGGAGGAGCAGGAAGTGCCTGATTTACAGGGACTGGCGGAACAGGATTTGCATATTCTGGGACTGTGTCGTCCAAATAGGACGAAATGAAAATATCAGCTGCGGTCGGTTTGTGACGTAGCTTGGTCGGAACTAATGGTGGCGGGAAATTGCTGGATGCCTCCGGGGTCGCTTGTGGCAAGCCCTCGGCAAGAAGAGGATACATACCCTTAATAAGAGCATGCCTCTGTCTGTCTGACTGTTCGGTTTTGACTCGTTCACCTATCTCGATTAATTCCCTTTCTTGGGCTCGTTCTAAGGATTCTCTACTTAATTCTGACTTTCTGATTTCTTTTTCGGTTCTTTTATGAGATTCTTTGCGCCATAACTCAATGGCATCTTTCTGTGACTGTCTGGCTTTCTTTTTCCATAATGCTTCTTCTACTCTCATGATGCACTCGGCATCCCATGTACCCGATACGGGCCATCTATACTTTTCCTCTAACTGTTTGGTATACTCTACCCATAAATCTAGATACAATATGGCGCTTATGCCATGCTTCTGATACATAAAATGACCTGGACTGTCCCTAGGCGGGACAGGAACTGCTGCTTCTAGCAGACCTTTTCTGGTTTTTAACTGACGCAGTTTTGAAAAGAGCGGCATGACTGATCTATAACCTGGACACAACACAATACACAATAAAACACGATAATTACTTCGCACTCATACCACGACATTAAAATACATGAATAACATTCAGAATAACAGTTCGAACAGAATACTACCTGGAATACGGGAAACAGAATACATGAATTTTCTCGAGAACAGAACTGACTAGAGCAGAAACCAGATGCACTGCTGAAACAGTACGAAACTTACCGGTCTCATACAGAGACACGTCAGGACCCGCATCCACCGAAGTGGACACTTCGTTTGTGGGTCTGTGTACCACCAACCCACGGACCAGAGTCAATTAGATTGACCCTGTCTAGATACTACCCCAGCAACGGTACTCACCGGGCAGCAAGAACGGAAGGCCTCGGACTGGGCTGGACTGCTTCGACGCCAGACAGACGAACTTCGGACTTCTGTTACGGGTGGGCCTCCGGATACCTCGGACCTTGGACTCTCGGCTTGGGCTCTGGTCGGGACTCGCCGCGTTCCTCCACCGCCTCGTCTGGATGCTGGACCGCCACCTCCGTCTCCTCCGTGGGCCTGAGGGATACTTGAAGCAGAAATATCTGCACGTGCACGGTATGGTTCCGTCACGGCTGCAGAGGGTCAGGGGGCCGGCGTGGCTTCACCGGCGCGTGGGGAAAGGGCAAGTCCCTGTTCGGGCGCCATTATGTGGTAAATAAATAAATAATACCTCTCTTTTTAAATGCATAAATGAATAACAGATAGCTCAATAAAATAAGAGTCAAGATTCGAGGTAGTAGGAGTTTGCAGGTTTATTACAGCATAAAGGACAGGAACAGGACAACCTGCACAGGAATAGGATGGCAGCGCTGCCGGGGGCAGAATCGGGACAAGGAGGCACTTTTCAATAACAGTGCACGATCATATATACATAACGCAAACACATAGCATTACATTGCAATAGGCGTAGCAGTGGGTGTGGTCAATAGCAGTCGCGAAAGATAAGGGTGAAAGTAGGTGTAACAGAGGCGTATACATAGACATGTGATGCAAACGTAACAGAATATGTCATGAATGGGGCGGAAACATGGAGGGGGGTACCTAAGGAGCCGGGACCTCTGACCTAATGGTGCGCGCAAACTGGCGATGACGTGTTACTAGGAGAAGCTGGGGGCTTCGAACTCTGTGCTAGGAGCAGAGACTGAAGTCTGGAGAGTCAGGGCGACATGTACCTAAGCAGTATCTAGTATCTGATGTTTAGAGAACATGTTGATATGAACTAAGAGTCAGGAGGGGAGAGGCTAACGGACTCTAAGACTGGAGCATGCATTATTCTATATGTAGTGCGTGATGAAGAATATTAAATGACCATTAAAATGCAGTATTTCTCTAACGTGTAGACGTAAAGGCTAGACAATGACGGAAACTATTGATGCAGTTCAGTAGCTTTAGGAATGCAGAGAAGGAGGACTGAACTGATAACTGGAATCATAACATACTCTTGGCAGACTCAGAGGCAGAGCCAGGCTGAGCCGGGCACTGCGAGGCAGGAAGTAAGTGAAGGGTCGAGGATACAGGTGGGGGCTGTATCGCTCCTCAGCGAGGCGTCAGGAGACAGGAGACAGGAGCTGAATCTGGTGTCCAGGCCCTTCTGAGGCCTAGAAACGGGGACTTTACAATGGAATAACGTGCACACTGAGAAACGTGGCAACGTAACTTCACATGGGCCTGATATTCGTAGTATTCACGAGAACTGGAAACTGGCATACTAGAGGTGGACACAACTGTAGTTGCGTCTTTAATCGAACATAGGGAATACATATGCATATTAATCATGTACAGATAACATATGATGGATGACGCGTAGGGACACAGAACATGGCAAAATTTACTTTTCCACACATGTGAGCACACTTCTGACGAAAGGATCTGCCAGTTGGAACTGCTAAACAACAGGCACAAGGTGGTTCGTGAGGTGTTCCCTACTCCCTTTTTTAGCACCTGTGGTTTTCGCTTCACTGACTAAGTAGCCACCCGGATGTACCTAATGTTTTTGGCCATTAGTCCTACCTGGATTGTAGTTGTTGCAGGGATGAGACTAAAAATAACTAATGTAGGGAGCTGAAAATAAGGGTTCGTTGTTTGTTAAGAATGGAATAGAACCACCGTATCCCAACGTTACCCCTCAATCTATGGAGCCCCAAAGAGACATCCCTACAATACAAGGTCTACAAAACTCCACTGTTTATATGTTTTATCTTTTCCATTCAGCCATGATACATATTGGTGCTGCCTGGAAGTTTGCTCTTTGTTCGGAATAGCTACCTCTCGGAAAGATCAAGGGGCATATTAGCAAGAATGTCGTTAAAATTATCGCCGTTTTAGTGGCAGGAAACTGCTGCTAAAATGGCGAAAATTGGCTTGCTCTGTGATGCAGAGTAGGTGTTCCCGTGAAAAAAGCCGCAACAACACCACACATCAACATTCACAAAAACCAGGCGGATCTGCAATAAGAACACAAAACACGTGATAAGGCGCATTAGCAGCAGGAAATTTACACCTGCTCTGACCTGGTGTAAATTGGACCACAGCCTGCGCCACAAAAAGGAGCACAGCCCACAGCCACACATGAAGACGAACAGAAGCCATGGAGCAACTGAACATGCAGCAAGGACACCCAAGAGGGCCACAACACCCAACGACACCACCCCCAGGACCACCCCTCCCTGGCACCCCCCGACCAAAGACATGCCACATCAGCTACACAGAAACGTACAAAATAATCCGCCTGATGTCGCACAATCACAACTGGTGACATGCATGTGTCGCCACAGAAATAAGCATCACACATTCACTTTCGAAGCAAACAATGAAACTTTATTGAAATCAACACAGAAATTAAATGAAGACACATGGCGGCTCCCCTCAACACAATCCGTAGGTCACAGACTGCAAGAAAAAAAACATGAGAAGGTGTGTCCTGCGCACATTAAAGGACAGAGAGAGAGAGAAGAAGAGAGGGAGAGAGAGAGAGAGAGAAAGAGAGAGAAGAGGAGAGGGTAGAGAAAGAGAGAGAAGAAGAGAGGGAGAGAGAGAGAGCGAAGAAGAGAGGGGGAGAGAGAGAGAGAAAAAGAGAGGGGGGAGAGAGAGAGAGAAGAGGGGGCGAGAGAGAGAGAGAGAGAGAGAGAGAGAGAGAGAGAGAGAGAAGAGTCTGGGAGAGAGAGAGAAGACAAGAGGGGGAGAGAGAGAAAGAGAAGAAGAGAGGGGGAGAGCGAGAGAGAGAGTGAGAAGAAGAGGGGGAGAGAGAGAGAAGAAGAGAGGGGGAGAGACAGAGAAAGAGAAGAAGAGAGGGGGAGAGAGGGGAGAGAGAGAGAGAGAAGAAGAGAGGCATAGAGAGAGAGAGAAGAAGGGAGGAGAGAGAGAGAGAGAGAGAGAGAGAGAGAGAGAGAGAGAGAGAGAGAGAGAGAAGAAGAGGGGTGGAGAGAGAGAGAGAAGAAGAGGGGTGGAGAGAGAGAGAGAAGAGAGGGGAAGAGAGAGAGCCGACCCTGCGCACCCAGGCCACACTGCTCACAGTTGCCACTGGTGTGTCTCCAACCAATTGCCGGTACGTATAGCAGTACACCGGGTCACACATCTGACACAGAGCCGTCATCTCAAACAGAGTCCAGAGACATGACTGGCACAGTACACACACTTGCACAAGACAACATCGCCCGCCCACCCATGCACGCCCAAGCAGAGGCATCCCAGCCCGTCCCTCCACCCATCGGAGCATGCCTGCCCATGCACACCCGGGCCTCCCTGCTCACCTTCCGCCACCGGCATGTAGACTGCAGGGCCCGCCACATGCCACTGCAAACCACATGCTTGCCACCAGGTCTCACGTCTGGTCCTGAGACTTTATTACACCATTCAATAGGACAAACCAGGGCACCCAGAAATATCATAGCCTGCACAGCCGCTCAGCCCAATGGGTGCCACTAACTCTGTGATCCCGAAGCGAGGCCACGTCGCGGTAGGCCCGTGTAGCCCGCTGGCGCAGCCTACACTGCGGTCTAGCAAGGCACACAAATACTGAGCAGTCTGGACCACCAGGATGGGGCATCATCGCAGGCTGCACACCCTCTCAGCAGCTCAAGGTGCCAATGACTCAGTGCACCCAAAGTCACCGTACCGTGGTGGGGTGCTTGTGCCGGCTGCAATGCAGTGTGTGCCACAAACCCTGTTCAATCCCAGTCAGCGGTGGGAGGCCCATGCCGGCCTCAAGGCCTTGGGTCGTCATCCAGTCACCACTGGCAGAGGGGTATGTGACGCCGTCGGCCCCTTATATTTGCGGGGCCAGATGGCCTGTGACGCATGTGCTGGGTGGGTGCGGTGTACATGCAAACCTGCCCTCAGGGAGTGGCTGTGACATGCTGACAACTAGACCAGTGACCTGCACACCAACAGCAAGAACGCCTGAGAAGGGTAGCAATGAGGATCCCCTGGGAGCGGGATGACAAGTACTGCGGAAGAGGAAGGGTACAGTCCGCTGTCTGGTTGCCCTGTCATTGTTTATCAAACAAGATGCGGCAGGGGCAATGATGAATTTTGGCCGCCGATTTGGCCGTTGGTCCCCGGAGCAAATGATGATCCTATATAATTCAGTCTGTTGCTCTAAGGTGTTATACGGTGCGGAAATCTGGGGAATCGCCAATCCCGAAAATTTGCAGGTGGAGGAGAACAAATATATGAGGAGGCTCCTCAAGGTCCCGCAGGGTGTCCCCGCGTATATTGCTCATGAAGAATTGGGTGAGGCCTTTATAGAGGATAAGTTACAGGTCAGACCCCTGTTAGCCTGGTTAAAGATCTGGGAGAACCCGGAGGCAACATTGACCAGGCAAATAATTAAGGACTGCCTTGATAGGGATAAAGGTATGGACATTCCCAGGCTGAAATATCTGAAATCTGTACTGGGTAAAATAGGCTCTAAAGATCTCTTCCCCGACCCGACCGGTAGAGCAGGTCGGGACAAGGATAGAGTGAGGAAGAGGTTTATCATCTATAAAACCACCTCTGGAGAAGATAGAGAATGGGGCAAACAGTCAGTCAGAGTATACGCCCAAGTGAGATCTAATGATGGAATGGAACCATACTTAGCCCTAATCCACAACGCTCATGATAGATTTTTATTGACACGTTTTAGGCTCAACCTTTTCGACTATTTATT
Organism: Lissotriton helveticus; assembly: GCF_964261635.1. Taxonomy (NCBI): domain Eukaryota; kingdom Metazoa; phylum Chordata; class Amphibia; order Caudata; family Salamandridae; genus Lissotriton; species Lissotriton helveticus. The sequence goes on from NC_136061.1 coordinate 1,769,859,636, forward strand.
AGCCGAACCAGCAGGTTTTACTAACTTTGCTGAGCCAAAGGGACCCTGCGGCTGCGATCAACGATCTCCGCAGGATACCCTTCATTTTGTATTATTGTGCCCTTTATATTCACTGCCCAGGCGCCTGTACCTAATTAGTCTCCTGAAAAAACTTAAATTCAGGCATGCTAAGGTCACCCTTTTATACCTGCAAATGGCCCAAGATCCCCTGACCTTGCTCTCTATTACGAGCTTTCTCAGATTAGCATTCAAACTGAGAGGGACGAGAGGTTTGGCCGGGGGGAACGGGGATTAAGGGGGAAGAATGAAATGAATTGTGATTAATTGTAAAGAAAGTCCCGGTAGCTTCGCTTTATAGTCTGTTTTGCTTTATTTTTCTCATTCTTTTCTATCCCGCTGTAAAGTAAATAATGCATGTATTTTTAGAATTTTAAACTGTACTTTTATGGTGTCTTGTATAACATCGAATAAAGATAAAAAAATAAAATTAAAAAAAGATGCGGCAGTCCATGTCGTAGTCCAAGGTGAGTGCATCGGAGTGTATCGGGGGTCAGTGGAAGGTCATGAGGCCATGTGCGGGACCAAGCAGAAACAGGCCAGGTGGCGGAAATGAATGCTACAGAGTCCTTCTGATCACAGGCACATCCACGTACTCGTCCTCGGATGTGTGCTCTGCCCCACCTGTGGGTGTTGCAGTACTGGCTGAGGCACTGTGTGCCACTGCCACATCAGGGGCCGGAGGAGGATTGTCGGCCACACTGTGTGCCACTGACACGTCAGGGGCCGGAGAAGGATTGTCGGCGCACTGTGTGGCAGTGACACGTCAGGGGCCGGATTGGATAGGCCTGCCGCACTGGGAGGCACTGACACACCAGGGAGCGGAGCTGTGGATGGTGTTGGGCCACCAGCTTTCATCATTGCCACGCCTTGTGGCAGCAATGCCATGATGAGGATCTGCAGAGCATGGTAGATCCCAGCTGCATTCCGCTGATGTGCAGCGGTGGCTGCCATCCTCTCCGCCGCCATCCGCACCCTGTCCCCCATGAGCCGCCGCATGTGTGCCAGCTCACGACTTGTATCGCTGGAGCCACTCTGAGTGGACAGGTGTTCTTCTCTCTGAGTCATGACTTCAGCAATGTCAGTCAGGGCACATTGGATACCATGGAGCGGGGTTGCACACCCAAGGATGGCATCCAGTTTGATAGACATGAGTTCGAACCCCACCGCACCTGCTCAGCTGTCTCACTCTGGCCATCCAGCACATGGCTTTGGAAGGCCATGTGTCGTTCCTGGGGGTCTTGGGAGAGTGCCGGGGCTGTGGGTTCCTCCTGCTGGATGGTTTGGGTAGCGGGTGGGGTCTCCTCGAGGCAGCTGGGCTGCCCTGATCCTGGAGGTGAGTGGCGGATGAGGTCAATGATGTCTTGGATGGTTTGGGTGTTGATGCTGGTGTTGTCCTCCTTGTCATCAGTGAAGAGTGGCTGGGACTCTGCAATGTGAAGGGGAGATGGTGAATTACAATGTGTCCACATGTATGTAACCGCATGGTACATGTTGACATTCAGACAGCATGACATTGTACATTGTGACAGTCAGTGTGATATGGGCGAGGACCCAGAGTCATTGTGGGTGTGCACTGTGCTCTGCTTGATTGTGCATGTGTGCCATTGTGGCCATCGCCACCCGTCCCCCCAGTACCTGGTGGTCACTCACCATGTTGCGGTTGTGTTGTGTCCTGTCAAGCAGTGTCCGACCCCCGACTCCGGCCACAGTCTCCACACTGATGACTGTCGATACCAGCTCCTCCATGTCATCAGAACGAGCTGTGGTGCTGGGCCCCGACCTCCAGTCTGCGTTTCTGCCTTCTGGTTGGAGGAGAGTTTCTCCTTGGTCCTCTGCTTGATGTCATTCCATCGCCTCTTGACCTTTTTCATTGTCCTCTTGTGATCTCCGACGGCATTCACCTTGTCCACGATGTCCCACCAATATTCCATTTTTGGTGCCCAATGACACGTTGGAGGAGACAAATTGATTGTGTTCCATCACCTCCGTGACCATAATCCTGTTTGCCTATGAACTGATCTTCGTCTTCCTCTTCCTCTTGTCCTTGCCCTTCCCTGTCCCCGAGGTCTCAGGCTGGTCATCTGGGGTGCTTGTGGGGTTGCACTGGTCCTCTGCACCTGCTCCAGCTGCCTCCATGGTGCTTGGGTGTTGGTCAGTTTGTGTTTGTGTGTTTTTTCTACTTTCATGGTGATTTTTCCCGCTGCCAGCTGTGTGCTGCAGGCCTGGTGCTGCTTAGCGCTGTTTCGTCATCGTGTTTTGGCCCATCGCAGGATTTTTTGCATTGGGGTTTGTGTTTTTATCGCCGTCGAGGTGGTTGTATTATGTACATTGGCCGCAGTGTCGGCAAACTATTGCATGTTACCGCCGCGTTGTGAATTCTATGAGTTGTTTTCCCGCGATAGGCTGCGATGTTGAAAGTTACGTTACGCTACTCTTGCGATAGTTATCCCACGTTCTCGTGAATATAACCCCTTGTTTATTACGACAGGTGTTAGACACACCACAATACTACGAAGTCCCCATACAAGACATACCTCCCAGATAATACTCACAATCCAACGTTCTGAACTGCACCTCCAGTTCACCTGCTTCACTAAGCAGGATTCTCCAGGTTCAAGATCTAATTATCCCCTAATTAGCCTCCTAATTAGCACTACTTATCACTATTTTGCCATTACCCTCAATTTCCACCCAAAACTGTTGACTCTCTACCCCTAATTAATTAAGGAGGATCGATATGCAGGACAGGGAGAACCCTGTGTTTAAGCACTCAGTCACAAAACATCAAGAAAACAAGGATTTTCTAGTTTTCAGTATTTGTTGATGTATTTAAATGTTAGCATCTTTACAGAAAGGACGGGTCATTGCAGTTAGGAATTAACATAAAACCAAAAAGATAATACATGCACATTTTTAATGTTTGAATATGTTTTATTGCTTTAAAAAAAATACAAAAGTCTTAAACATTGTAGGGGGTTGACATTTCATAATCAGGTACAGTGATGTATATATCAACATCACATGAGACCTTTGTTGTGGCAGCACAATTGCACACAGTGTGGCACAGTTAGTGGTGTCCCATGACACAATGAACATGTTTATAGTCATTCTGAAGGGCTGTGGCCATGGTTTTCTCAGTGTGTCGGAACTGCTTGCAAAGTTCCTACTGCACGGCGTATGACATGTGGCATTGGCATAGGACCTAGGGGCACATTATCAAGAACTGCGATAAAATTATCGCCGCGTTAGCGTAAGGAAACTGCCGCTAAAGCGGCGATAATGGGCTTGATAATATACTCTTGTGAATTCCCATAGCAGCCCAGGTTCTGGTGTTAACCTGGGCTGCTATGGGAATTCACAAGGGCAAATTATCAAGCCCATTATCGCCGCTTTAGCGGCAGATTCCTGCCACTAGAGCGGCGATAATTGTATCGCCGTTCTTGATAATATGCCCCCAGATTTGTTGTGAAATTATCAGTATTATGAGACATCAAGGAATCGAAGGGGGAGGAGAAAAACTAAGGGACAACTCTGCCCATCTACTATCTCCCAGGCCCACCACTTCTCCCTTATTGCTCCCCCAAAAATATGCAACAGTGTGTATATTGCCCACATGCTAGTCCAGCAAATCTTGGGCTGTGTGAGCGACTAGCATGTTGTTTTCGACTGAGTTTGCATTTGTATGAAGCTAGGCTAGGACTCTGCCTCTGCCTCTCCTGTTCTCACTACATGATCAGAATTATCTGAGTCTTTGTTTTGTTCCTGTTGAAAATCATGTAATATAGTGTCCCAATTAGCAGCACTAGGGATCTTACATAACCCTAAGGTGTCTTGTTTGTGTAGCGCAGTACTGTCACCCTGGGCCAATACTTGGAGTGACTGTCTCCAGGCTATCAGAGGAGGAGGCTCAGGTGACTTCCAGTGCCTGCTGATTTAAGTGTTTGACCACCAGTAGCCCCAAGTCAAGGAAGCAGGAAGTGATCTTCAGTCTACTGCTCCTACGAAATAGCCCCAAGATGCACGTCTGCCAAACACAGGGCAATACTCGTCCTGTGCAAGCGGCCATTTGGGTCATTACGTATTGCCATTAAGTTGTAAGAAGTGGCATGCCCACAACATGTGAAGGAGGTCAGCGTCTAGGAGGTGATGCCTGGGGCAAAGGGCATTGGCACAACTAAAGTATCTGTTTATCTTGGCAGGAGTGAGGTAAGCTTGCTGAACTATACAGTACTGAATGAGGAGGAAGCAGGCGATCCAAGGAATGCACACTGGGCTCTTTAATATGGCGACCCACTCTTTGTGCTAAGGTGGGCCAAATTGTCTTGCCCAAGATGTGAGGGGCGCTGCCATGTGCTGGTGCAAGGAAGCCAAGAACCATCAAGTGAGGTGCCGACCTGTCCCTATAAAGGGCAGATATTGGACGATAAGATGTGTTGGTGTTCCCTAGACATGTCTACCCACCTGTTACATAACGCAGTGAATATCAAAGCATGAAGGGGGAAGTGGTCCAGTGGTATTCTTTCCTCTTCCACTAATGCATCATAAGGCTTCTGTGCGCTGTCCCAATAGAAATCCCACAGGGTGTGTAGGCCAGTCTCCAGCAAAGCGGACAGCCCCATAGGCGAGGTAGTGGTACCACCCCTTAGTGTGCCCAGCAGGGGCAACGCTGGTGCATATGGGGTAGTGGAGCATGAGATGTGCAGGCTACGTGGATAGCACCTATATGCAACCTCTAATGGTAACGCCTTAAATGGCCATCCTCGGATGCAAGGGCGAAAAGTTTGGAGTATCGACATTAGGGTCCAGGAGGAGATAGCATGGCTGTGTCTGGGAGCTGCAACCCACCCACTGGCCACCCACTGGAGCTGAGCATTGTTTCAAATTTGGTACGGCAAGCCTGCCCTGATTAGTGGGTAGATACAGTTTAGAGAGTGCCACCCCACAGCGAGATTTGTTCCAAATGAATTTCTCATAGTTCCCTCAAATGAGTGGAAGAAGGGAGCTGGAATATATTGGGGCAGGTTAGTAAAAAAGTAGAGTAGGTGGGATAGGACGACCATTTTGAGTAGAGATATGCGGCCCATGGCACACAGTGGGAACGTGTTCCAGAACGACATCTGAGATCTGATGGCGGCTGTCACTTTCATGAAATTACCCTCTAACAGATCCATAGGCTGATGGTACACTCTGCCCCTAGATATCGAACAGTGTTGACATGACACATCACTGGAACACCATTAAGGACAAAGGTGGGGCCAGGATATTAAGGGGTTAATGGAAATAAGCACAACTTGGCCCAGTTAACCCTCAGTCCAGAAGGGGCAATATAGTCATTGTCATTGAGCATCCAGGCTAGTATATCGGGCACCGGTCGCATGTCTCGCATATACAGGAGAAGGTCATCGGTATACAAAGAACTTGTGTGGATTCCATCGCCCAGTTGAATGTCCCAGTCTGCACCATGAACCCGAATAGCTGCAGCAAGTGGTTCAATAGCTAAGGAGAAAAGTAGTAGAGATAACGGGAAACCTTGGCAGGTGCTCCTGCCTCTCGGGATAGGGTCTGAAATAAAAGAGTCTGTTTCGACTCTGGCCACCGGCGCAGTATAAAGCAGTTTGATTAAGCAAAGGAAGCGAGCCTCAATTCAATAAGGATACAGAGTGCTAAACAGAAAGTTCCACTCCAGTGAAGCGAAGGTCTTGCAGCACACATAAAAACATCAAAAACAAGGAGAAAGAAAGCATTTTTTCTCGTTTCACCCGATTAAGACCAGGTTTTCCCTGGTCTTAATTTTGGCATTGCCCCATATCTACGCCACCCTTGTAAATATGGAAAAACAACAGTTGATGGACAGAATGCAGAACATTGTCATACATTCACCCCAGTACAGAGATCTGGGCCTAAATCCATCGTTTTTGTGCTCATGACACCACCCCAGTTCAGACATGGCCATATGCAAATCAGCCTTGACCCTGTGCCTCATGGGAACAGTCCAGCCCGAACTGCCAATCCATGTCTTCCCTGGACCGGAATCAAGCATTCTAGGACCGGTTTCTGGCTATCAGCCGTCTTCAGCCAGGATAGCTTGACTCCAGTGGCGTGGAGAGCACGGGACTCACGTCTGAGCATACCCGTCCCACTCGGGAAGACAAATGCAAAAACAAAAGTTGATGGACAGAATGCAGAACAATGTCATACATTCACCCCAGTACAGAGATCTGAGCCTAAATCCATCATTTTCTTGCTCACCACACCACCCCAGTTCAGACATGGCCATATGCAAATCAGCCTTGACCCTGTGCCTCATGGGAACAGTCCAGCATGAACTGCCAAGGCATGTCTTCCCTGGACCAATTGTTGTTTTTGCACCCTTGTAAATAAGGGGCAGCATCAAAATCAATGGGTGTTGCGGTGGAATGCCCACTACAATACCCATTACCCATCCCTTTCACACTAAGTATAGCGTGAAATGGTGCCTTATTTGCAAGGCAGAGTTAAGCCACATTAAGTGGTGTCACACTGCCTTGTTAATAAGGCAAAGCCCATATCGCCACAGGAACGTTGAAAAAAGTGACAATCCTCTGGTGACAGGGCCTTCTAAATATGCCCCTAAGGGTGCCAGAGGGTCTGCTATGATTCTGGCTAAGTTTTTGTAGTCAGAGTTGAGGAATGCTAAGGGTTGATTGAAACCTAAGTCAGTGGCGTCTCTTTCAGGTTTAGGTAGGTAGATCAGTAGGGCCTCCCATAATGATGCAGGAAGGGAGGAGGTGGAGAGGGAAACCTCGTAGAGGGTGAGCAGTTGAGGAGCCAGTTCAGGGGCATAGGCTTGTAGTATTCAGCTGGTAGGCCATCTAGCCCCAGAGATTTGCCTGTTGCTAGGGACCCAATGGCTTTACAAATTTCAGAGAGTACTATTGGCTTGTCCAGTTCTTAATGCTGCTCAGGCGTGATGATGGACAGACAGAGCATAGAGAAGAATACCTCAAGATGATCTGGACCGGGGTCCATGACTGACTGGTAGAGGGAGACGCAGTGCAGTGTAAGTTTCCCTTGTATTTCGTCCTGAGTGTGTAGAAGCTGCCCTGCAGAGGATCGTAAAGAAAAAAATAGGGTGCCTGGGTTGATCCTGACAAATCAGCTATGCCAGAAGCAGCCTGGGGTGATCCGCTGTTGTATGGGTGCGGGATGAGTGTGCTGTGCAGTTTAGACATTATAGCCGTCCCAGCAGTGAGATATGTTCATGTCACGCCTCAACCAGTCGGCGGGTATACGTCGGGTCAGTTACTGAGCGTGTCTCAAGTCTAAGGAGCGTGCATTTGATACGTGTATTGTCACCATCGAATTGCTTGCGAAGTATCCATTTCAGCCCCAATCAGTGTCCTCTGATGGTTGCAATTAAGGCATCTCACTCAGGCAACCTATTAGTGGCAGTGTTGTTAAGCTCAAAATAGTCTGCTGTGGCGTTGCCTAGAGATGCACGGAAGGATGGGTCTTCTAATGCCATGGGTTGTAGGCACCAGATGGGTATGACTGGAATGCTATTGTCCCAGGCAATTTGCAGGAACTGAGGGTTGTGGTCTGAATGTGTGCACCCCAGATCATTTGTTTGCAGGATAATTAGGAGGAGGTTGATTGTCCCCACTATCCTGTCTAGTCTAACATGCAGTGAGTGTGGTGAGTAGTGAAAGGAGCACACAAGCGTGTAAGGGTTGCGGGTGCGCCATATATCTACAAGTTGCCAGTGCAGGAGCCAATCGCCCAGTGCCTGGCCGTTAGATGTGGCTAACAAGATAGGGGGAAGGAGCAATCCAGGTTTTTGTCTAGAACAGAGTTAAAGTCCCTTCCCAGAAGCCATAGGATCCCACTCCAACAGGACAGTGTGTTAGCTATTGCGTGCAGAAACGAGGCCTGATTAGTGTTAGGAGCATATTTTGACCACGGCAAGAGGTGACAGGCATCTATTCAGCCATGTATGAACACATACTAGCCATCGGCATCAACCTTGACCTCATCTGCTACGAATGGAGCCCCTGGCTTCACCCAGACCAATACACCTCTGGCATAGGAGAAGCAATCAGTGACAAATACTTGTCTGCACCACAGTCACTTGAGTTTCCAGGCCTCAACCTATGTCACGTGCTTCTCCTGCAGAAGTGCAATGTGAGTGGATCTGTATTTCAGATAGAAATATATATGGCATGGTGGCACAAGGGCGTGTGCATGCCCCTCACATTCTAGTTGATAATGTTAGTGTGGGTCATGTGGGTACTGGTCCATGGCCCTGCCTGGTTAACCCACGTGAGGCAGCGGTCCATGCCGGGTGCAATGGTGTTGGTGGGGGGGAGCGACAAGGGAAATCAAGCCAATTTGGCAATCAGTCTTAACTGCGGTAGAAAGAGAAAGCAGAACATGCAACATTATCAGAGCAGATGAACAACAGGAATCAGCCCAAACAGCCAAACCGTGAATGGCATTTAACAGCCTTGGAGGGTTGCTAAAGGAAGTGTTGGAAAATGGTGCAAAAACCAAGGTTGGAGCACCCCACACAACAGGATAGGGGGATACCAACTATGGTGGTGTATACATATGTGAGGTATACACCCGTTACAACGGATCTTTTACTCCGCAGACCCATTACAACGCGACCATTACTCCGCATACCATTACAACGCATTGCGCTGGGGGGCGCTCTAGGATAGGGAATACGTATAATTTACTATCCAACACCTTCCCTAGGGTCCACGGGGACTGGAGTTAGAATAGTAAATTATACTTACCACTATCCAGCGCCCCAAGGCGCTATGCGTTGTAACGGTATGCGGAGTAAAAGTCGCGTTGTAATGGTCTGCGGAGTAAAAGTATGCGTTATAACGTCATACATCCATATGTGATAGCAGTGCAGCATAGTATAGGGAATACCTGCGTGCTAGAAGAGACGGTGCACCCCTGAAGGCCAGGCCATCATCAGCTGAAATGGAAGAGAAATGAGTGCATACATAAGCAACACAGAACAGTTATTATAAAATGTCAAACAGATTGGATGAGGCTGGAAACAATCTTCAAAGGTTCATATTAGGTCTAGAGCAGTTTGGGGAGTCACATCTGGCAGTGCTATTGAATCTGTCCTAGAAGGCCAGGTGGTGTAGGAGCTATCCTCACTGAAGGGTTTCATGGAGGACGCATCAGAGTTTGGGCACGGGCATAGCCTCGCATTACGAACACCATCTGCATAGCCTGAGGACTCTCCTTGATTATCTGCTTCAGATTCGGCGCAGAGCCAGATTGTGAAGGCCGGCGTTTCTTTCTGCGGCCCCTCCAGAGACTGCTTCCCATAGTGTCCCAAGGTTGCGCCTCCGTGTTGGGTAGGGGGCAAGCCCAGCGGACTCCATCCAGTCCCAGACTTCCTTCGCTGAATTAAAGAAAGGTGTGGCCCCCTCCGTCACAAACGGAGATGGGCAGGGAACAAAAGTGAGTAGTGTATGTCCAGCTCGTAGAGACGCCACTTGACTTTGAGAAAAGAGCTCCTTTGGTGCTGAACAGCCATTGTATAGTCAGGAAAGACATGATAAAGGTGCTGTCCACTTTTACCTGCTGATGATTACGAGACTCACCCAGGATGGAGTCGCGGTCTCTGTAGTTAAGCAGGCAGAATCTAAATGGTCTGGGGTTAGCTCCTGGTGGAGAGCTGTGAGCCAACATCAGATGAGCTCACTGCATAGAAAAGAAGTAAAAGAGCGCCGCATCGGAGAGCAGGGAACGGAATTAGATCCCAGCATTGATCACTGTTTCTAGGCCTTCCACTGCTTCCGGAAGACTCACCATCTGTATGTTGTTCCTCCTAAAGTGGCGTTCCACATCCTCTTCTCTGCATTCAAGGGGGTGCACCATATCCATCAAGGCCTGCAACATTGAGGCTGGTACGAGTGTTGTCGGTCGGAGTTCAGCCAGTGTATGCTCGATGCCATGTACTTTGTTCTCCAGCATGGGGTGATCCCCATGTGGTAGGGTAAAGTACGCCGTCACTTTATCAATTCTGATTTCAAGCAACATGCGCTTTTGGTCAAGGGAGGTTCCGATCTTACCCCGAGGCTGGGTTCCCAAGCTTGGACAACCCATGGCAACTGACTCGTGTCGAGCATCAGAGGGGTCTCAGGTCGGGCGATACACACAAGGGGCACCACCCCGTACTCCGCTGTGGGGTCTCCAGTGGTGTATTATATGGTATATGGTGCCCGTTAGGGTTTGGAGTCTGTGCCAGGAGGGTTCATCTGCTGTTTCTACCCTGGTGCTCAGGGTGTCGGTGGTACCACCACAAGTCAGGGCCTGCTTGTGTGCACCTTAGTGTGCTATGGGGTGCAATCAGCCCTGGTCCCAGTTGTTAGAGAAAAATAGCAAAATCACTAAAAGGCAGTAATTTTCCCTGTGCCAAAAATGAATGCATTGGATTTTATGCAGGGCTTGAAGTGGGATGAAAAAACAGGGGGATCTCTCAAAATGGCGTGTCCGATGTAATTGGGGCATGGCTTAAAACACGCAAGCTAAAAATCTGTGCTTAGCGTAGTGTGCTGCCTGACTGGCAATTTGCAGTTTTTGTATCATTGCCTCCAGATACATGATACAAGAAGTAACATTACACCTATAACAAGCCAGGGCTATTGGCTTTGCCATGAACGAGCATCAAGGAGCTGTATGCAAACTGTAAGGCATGTCTTTGGTCCTTTTTCCCCTCAAGCTTTCTTCATTTCACAGTTGCTTAAAAAGTGTTCATTTGGGTAATAATGAAGTCTTATCTGCACATGCAACCACTGCATTATGTTTTAAAGCCAGACTTTGTTTTTATCCCAACCACGTACTCTTAACGTATAATGCCTAACAGTATGGATGGTATGTGACTCCTAAACTTTGTAACACTGATTACTTAATATATAAACCTTGTGTACATTGATTAACACACTTGTACGATTCATTGTCTATGTATAATATGTTTGTCTGTAGTAAAGTAATTTGATACCCTACATTAGGATTAACAGCGCTAAAAAGAATTTAATACAAAAATTAATTAGTGAGTGGTATGTACGTCATTGGTGTAATTACTCATACAGACGTACATTGGGCATTCTTAAAGGCCCCCTCGTGTAAAGTGCATTGTGGGGGATCGGTATAAAGCAGATGCACAGGCTCATGAGATTGCCCAGGTCAGCAGTGGTTTGACAGCGGGACAGTCCAAAAGATGAAGTGGAATCGATTGGGATGGAACAAGAGAAGTAATGACAGTGTCAACAGAGTTGAGAGAGTGTTCAGATGTTGAGGGGAGGATGTTGCCGAAAGTACTGGGAAATTGGGTCTTTTAGACCCCAAGCAAACACATTGGTTTCATGCCAAGACTGGGAGCTTTACTCTAGTTTTTGCTGCAGCACGTAGCCAGCAACACTGGTACTGTATCACTTTCAGTGCCTGATTATGTGGTCATGGTGAAGGACTCTGTAGTGGAGAGCAGAGAAGGGAATTGGTCAGAGCAAGGGACTGTCTCGTTTGTGGCCTCTTCCTGACATTTTAACTGAAGGGTGTGAGCCTGTCATCTTACTGTAGTGACTCTGGCAGCTGTCAAACAAGACTTTTCTCCTTCTAGTCTTTAAGTTTTTACCCCGTCTCTTCATATTTAAGCACAATAGTTAGTAGTCTGCCACAATGTGTATTTTTATTGGTGTCCCATACTGTCATGAATCCCTTCTAAAAAGAAGCTTTTTGTTGAAATGTCTTCATATAAATCGATATAATGGAAAGCTTGCAAGACAAGTCCTACAGGAATTACTTTAACACAAGGGTTGTGTCATAAAACATAAATCATTGTCATGCAAGCCAACATTTTAGAAGAGTAAAGTGAAAGATTTTTAAAAAATGATCGGGAAGCAATTCCAGGCGGAAGACAGCCAAAATAAACCAAAGTTTGGCTTAAAAAATTGGGGGTCTCGCGTCTGAATGAATGAATGACTACACATTTGTATAGCGCATGGCTACCCGAAGGCATCCCAGCGCTTCCAAGACCCATTCATTCCCAGAAGCTTTAGGCAAACAGGAAGGTTTTTAACATCTTCCTGAACCTAAGATGGTTTGCTTCCAGTCTGACGGCATCAAGAAGATTGTTCGAAAGCTTTGTGGCCTGTAAGGAAAAGCGTCTGCCGCCCATGCAAACTCTCTTTGTCTTGGGGATTGCCAGTAAGTTCTTGTTATTAGATCTTAGGGTCTGGCAGGTATGATAGGATGGGTTGGATCAGGGGGGGGCCCGCCTTGGTCACAGCTTTATAAACAATGATCAAATCCTTGAACTCAATTCTTTGTTGCACTGGCAGCCAGTAAAGTTGGCGCAGTGCTGGTCTATTGGCATTTATCCATTGTGTGGTGTTACTTCTGCAAGATCCATTCTGTGTTATTTATTTGGAGCCACACTGCTGAAATACCCCGTTCTTAGAATTCTTTTAGACTGATTATAATCTGCTCTTGTATATTCATTAATGTCAGGTTGAGTGTGGATTTGTGATTACAGAAGTGCCAATTAAAAGGTGACAGTGGACATTGGTCTTCAAAATTAGTGTTGTTAATAGATTTTGTGCATGATTGCAGACATTCATTGGACTCTATTGTACCTTCTCTAACTAAATGTATACTGAATATACTTTAGACTTATCCTTAAAATGTTTTCTGAACGCTATTTGCGCATAACATGAGAGTTGCAACTTTGGGCTGGTTTTTGGGCTGATACTGCTCTGGGTTGGGCTGAATTTGGGCTTATACTTGGACAGCTTTGGGCTTCATATGGTTCTCAAAATCTGGCAACACTGGGCTCCGGTGTGATTCTCTACAGCGACTGCAGAAATATGGGTTCCTCTGTAGAGGAGACGCGGAGAGTAAAGGAGGCCAGCAGTGTGACAGAACCAGAACTCCTGCGTTACCTCCAGGACTGCTTGTTAGTTGGGGCAAGTGTAGCACACCACGGGGCCCCGGGTCTTGGGCACATCAACGGGCAGGAGGAGTGGGGCGCCCTCCACTCACCGCACCTCAGCTCTGACCGACAGCCTGTTCCGCAGACAGGAAGGGAGCTGGCTAGGGCCTGGCGGCCATTTCCAGTCAGTCACTTTGCGGCAGCAGGCCTCGAGGAGGGGCTCTGCAATATGACGCTAGCCACTATCAGACAGCGTGGCAGAAACAGCAGCAGCTGCAGGGTACCTCTGATGTCAAAGCAGGGGGCACTGGTACGTTGGATGTGTGATGGTAGCTAGGATTAACGCTCGATAAGGAGCAGCAGTGCGGAACTTCCCTAGGATGTGTCCGCCATCTTGGCACTGCTAGCCACGCCCCAAAGATAATACATGCAGTAATACAATGTGCCTTAAAGAAACTAGTAAGCACCCCACATCTGTCAACCAATCAAATAATAGTAAATAAGCTCTAAATACAGAATGAATCACACTCCAGCCCTCTTTAAGCAGCAAACAGAAAGATTGCAAATGCCAAGGCTGCCTAGTAGAGTAGGAAAATGAGAAAAATCGGGCTCTTCCCCAGAAAGCATATATTTTTATGATGTTCTACACAAAGAAATCACGCAATGTTTATAGCACGTTACATAAAAGCAAAAGTGAAATGTATGTATGTGAGGGCTAGCCGGGCCTAGCAGCTGCTACCCCTGATTTACCATTCTTACCTCCAGCTCTAGCCTTGCTCCTGCTGTGCTCATAGGTCATGAACAGGAACAGAAGTAAACAAGGCTCCAGCAGGACCTGGTAACTTAACTTCCTCCTATTCTCATTTCTTGCCCCCCACCTAGTTTTTAGCAGCAAATTTTAGCCTCTGAAGTGAGTGGTCAAAGGTTGTCTGATGCCACTTCTACTATCCCAAGCATTTTAGCTGAATGGCGTCCAGGAACTTTGTTTGTTCTTCTTAGCCGAACCGAGGCTCAATCTTGCAGGCACTTGGGGAAGGGCGGCAACAGCTGCCATCTTGGTTATGGCTGTCCTGGCCTGAGAGAGAACTTCAAGGCTGGGCAAAAACACACGGGCGCCATTTTCAGGTATTATGAGAGCAGATCTGACTCCCTGATAAACGTTGCCCCAACCCCTCAGGCCTCCCTGCGACCTCCACCAGCAAGTGAAACAGTCAGCAGGGATACAGAGTGATGGGCAAGCCACGCACTGCCAGTGGCAGAACAAGGACGGAATGGGTTTGGGAGTGAAAGAGAGACATACTTGGCAGCAGAATCCCGCCCGCAGCAAGGGCCCTGGTGCCAGAGGTAAGCCGTTCCCCCCTGCCCCCCCTCAACCCCCCCCAACACCACCACCACTCTCAACACACAATTAAAGAAGAACGCAACATACCAAGACACCAATAGACGTCAGAAACTCCAAAGCGGTTAGACCTGTCTGTAAGGATCGTGAAACCGTGCACGCACAGTTTAGTGTGGTGGTGGCATGCACGGTATTTGCATCATGCCACAAATCACCAAACAAAACTGTGAGCAGCCGAGAAACTGAACCCATTGTTTGGGCGCGGCGGGTAAATGAAGGAATCCTGGGTGTGTTGACGGCTTCAGCACTGTGTGTGTGTGCGTGGAGGGCGGGGAGGGTGGTCCTATAACAAGACTTCCACCCTCACGCAGCATCCACAGTGCTTAGCCCGCTCCGCCCGGATCTACGCCGTCCCTCGACTGAGGTAAGTCGTGCCTCCTCCTGCCGCTTCAGCACTCTCGCCTGCCGCCTTCGACGTCTCTCTCTTGACTGTCCTGTCTCGAGCCGGGCTACGTCACACGGCGGTACTGCACACTTCACAGGTGGATTCTGGGTAGGTGCAGGGTCAGTGTGTGCAGGCAGGGAGTGGGCACTCGTCTGCAGGGCCTACCTCTCTCAGCCTCCGGAGTTCCCAAGGAGGATGAGAGAGCCAGGAACAGCGCTGGTGGCCCCGATGAGACAATCGTTGTGGGCGCCCCCCTCCCATGACCTCCTCTTTGGATTCCCTCACCACCACAGGCCAAAAGTGCCCCTCATCTCTCCAGTCCATAGCCCCTCTCCAACACACATTCCATCTGGTTTAAAGCCCTGGTAAAGGCTGGCTTTACTTATAATGATGGATATCTATACAAACGAACCCTTTTTAGCAGCATTAGGAATAGATAATGAAAGACTGGGGGGGACAAAACATAAGGTCCTAACTTTTTTAATGCAGTTTACATAATGCTCTTCGACGTCAAATCGTAACAGTCACTGTTCTATATTAGGGTTGTCTTATGAACTGCAGTAGCAACAGGATCTCTGTCAGTGGCGGCTGCTACCTGGAAGCAGCAGTGGGTTGGGACGGTGGGGGAAGGTGAGGGGGGGGGGGGCGGTATCGGTAAAAAAAAACACTTACCTCCCAGCTAGCCTTTTGGCCAGCCGCCGACTCCCCTGCGTCCTCTACCTAGCATCTTGCGGGAAACAGGAAGCACCAGGGCTCAAATGCTCCCACCAGCCAATGCATGGAGAACATATCTGCGCATGACTGTTTGGCCGGCCCAAGATGGCCGGCTAAACACTCATGCTCACATAGGGTGTGCAAACCACCCCTTGCTCTGAGAGCAGCCGCACCCTCACAAAGACGCCACAACGGGTAAAAATAAAATGCTAATAACCTCGAGTTACTATCATCTCTGTGACAAAAGCAGTAATCCACTCAGCTATCCAATTAGAATACAGTTCTGTGATCTGCACGGTACATGTTCCTTGCAGCAGGCATGTTAACCCTCTGCACTGCTTCATGACAAGTCAAAACTGCCCCTAGACAAACCTCTGATCGCCCTCTCTAGCAGGAAAATTAATCACAAGAGTTATCTTGACATGTTTATTGCTGCCTGAAAGCTGGATGAACAAGGAACTCTGCAGCAGGTGTTTTTAAATCATAAGTTATTCCTAAACACAGAGACCCTCCCCCTCAGGTGAGGCCCTTCTCCCAAGGCAGTGCCCACTCCGGGTCACCGCTCACAACGCCTTAAAGCCGGCCATGAGAGAACAAGTGGTTTTGGAGTGCGAGCCATTTGAAATAAATGCAGATTAAATATTTTTAAAGAGCGAGGTATGCTTTCAGAGCAGGTATTTCCACTGAAGTACAAGGGAGGCCTTTGCTTGTTTTGTGTGGGGAACATGAGTGTAAGGGGGATAGCACCCTAAAGATGAGGGTTGTCTGTGACGTAGGCAGTCTTTATTCACAAATATACCTGTAATCCTGGGCTGAGCCATACGCGATTAAAAGAACAAAATATTCCATAACTATTTTGTTGGCCTTTCTTCTACAGGGAACTGCATTAATATACAGCACACACCTTAAATGAAACAAATGCAAGTTAAGTTAAATGAATCTGTGTGAAATGTATTGTTCCGGCGGGAAAGCTCTCTTGGGTAATGTGATAGCTTCAGATGTCACTGTGTATAACCGGAGGGTCACTGATTTGAATCCTGGTTGGTGCACTCAGGAGTGATGAGTATTTTTCCTTGATTGTCTCAGCTATCAGCCTAACAGTAAATAAAAATTGCAATTAAAAGCATTATTCATAAACTCTTAAAGCATATATCGTGCAATCAAATAACAGCATGGCGGCATAGAGCACATTCGTGCTGACACCTATATTCTCAACTGCTGGAAACAATATCATAATAAAACATGGACAAGAGAGGATAAACTGGGAACAGAGAAGCATGAGCCCCTCACAAGTGCTGCTTTGATGAAAACAATTAATTGATACATCAGCACTGAACAAGGCTGATGTATCAGGTCAACAAGAGAATCACCTTCCGGCTCCTCACCCACACACACAAAGCCCTACACAACCAAGGACCAGGATACCTCAACAGCCGCCTCAACTTCTACGCTCCCAAACGCCAGCTTCGTTCGACCAGCCACGCCCTCGCCGCCGTCCCCCGCATCCGAAGAGCCACCACAGGAGGAAGGTCCTTCTCCTACCTGGCTGCCAAGACTTGGAACTCCCTTCCGACCCACCTCCGCCTGACCCAGGACCACCTCGCCTTCAGGAAGCAGCTCAAGACCTGGCTGTTCGAGCAGTAGCGGACCCCCCCCCCCCCAGCGCCTTGAGACCCTCCGGGTGAGTAGTGCGCTATATAAATGCTCTGACTGATTGATTGATTGATTGATATTAAAATGCATGTGCGAGTGAGCGTTAGGTGGAGACCACAGAGAGCAAAAGACCTCCACAAGGCAATTGACATCTCACTGCAAGATACAGAATACAAAAATCAATTGTAGGGAAGTGGGATTTTGTTGCAGTAACCCCCCCCCCACACTTTTTGCCTGATACCTGATGTAGGAAGATGGATACCTGACTATGGTTACCCCAGATTTATTGCCTAGTGTTTAGCTGGTTTTCGACTTAGTTGGCCTGGGATCCTGCTAATCAGGGTCCCAGGCTATCCGCTCTCACTGTAAAAAGGACTCCATGTACTTTAGGTACATCTCCAATTGGACATTGGGTCCCCTTATGAGCCCCTGTACAGTGTACTATAGGTACCCAGGGCATAGGTGCATCCAAGGCCTACCAGGGGCTGCAGCATGTATTATGCCACCCCTGGCTGGCCACTCACATTGACACAACTGGCTGATCACTCAGCTGGGGCAAGGTCGTGTAATCACCCCTTGCTTAGGTGTAGTATCCCTATACCTACCTTTACATATAGACACATATATACCTATAAGTCACTCCTATGGCAGGCCTTAACAATCCTGGAGGCAGAGTGCTTGGTTTTATGTGAGATGAGGCTCTGGCATGAGCTGAGCCTGTCTGCAGCTTTCCGAACCATGTCCTTATAGCTGTTCTATGATATAGCCATACCATATACTCTTAAGTGCATTATCATCCTCGCGGTTGAATGCTAACTTTGGTTTGGCTTTATCAAAACATGTCGTGTAAGGTGTCATATGCTTTGGAATTCTACCCCCTCGCCAGTTCTGGTGACGGGGGTAGCATTCCACCCTTCTAGAGGGAGAAGACATGTTGTTCCTACTAATCCCGGTTAAAGTTAACCAGAGCCTCAGCATCACAAAATGGATGCTGCTGCCACAGACACGAGTCTGACCTCCTGCTGCTGGGAGTCCTTCCAGCGAGGGAGGCTTGGACAATAGGTTTCCTGTCTTGGGAGTTGCTAGCACCACCCCGGACAGGCTATAGTGTATTGGGGCAGGGAGGGCTGAATGAAATGAGACACTGCCTGGGGCACACAAGGTGTCCCATGCATAGCCCGGTTCAAACCAGTTGCTGGGGCATTCCAGTCCCAGCTCTGGCGCGAAACTGGACAAAGGGAAAGGGGTGTAACCACCCCCTTCCCTGGTCCTACCCATAGGAGGGACCTAGCAGGTAATCCAGCCCCTTAGATTAGTGTATAGGTAAGAGCTGAGTCTAGAGACTTTAGATTTATCCTGACTGAAACTTGAAACGAAACTTTGGACCTTCGACGTTCTACTTGAAGATAGAAGACTGAAGAATCTCCATTGTGGTCAAGGAGTGACCACCCTGCACAAAGAGGCACCATCAAGCGATCAACGGTTTGCTTTGTCGTCGCTCCCACCGGAGCCCGAACACAGAGCCTGACAAGACCCGGACTTCCAGACTTCCTTCAGCCCGATCCACAGCCACAGCAAAGCTGAGACCCGTGGAGGCGACGCGAGACGTGGGACCGGCCATCTTGGAAAGCCAGCGAATTGCTTTCTGTGCAACTTCTGAGGCACCCTCGAAGTTGTGCATTGGGGATTGAGAAGCCCCAGCCTGAGCATCATCTGCACCAAAGATCATCCCTCCACACTCCACGAGTGCTGCGTGGGGCCCTTTTGCATTTTCCTGCTCGACACGTCTGTCCGGTCACTTGCCCGTTGGCTAGTGGCCTCCGTGACGACGAACCTTTGAATTTCCACCACTGGTCTGGTTGCTCCAGGCTGGCCTTTGCTTCCCTGAAAAGGAAAAGCTCATCAGACCTTGCTGGTCCGATCCAGAAGCCGGCTTCGATTCCTGCGTGGGTTGCCTTATCCAAGGCTTGTTGACTCCAATCCAGAAGCTGACACCGCTGACAGTGAGATCCTTCGTGGGACAGTCCGTGCCCAGCTCCTGGTTGTCATCGACACCTCCTGGTCCACGTGGCTGCAGAGACAAGCTTCATGACATCACCTGATTGCTCCGGGACATCGCCTGGTTCCTTCCTGGTTCCTTCCTGGTCACTGGCTAGTGACCCAGACTCTGTCCCCTCTGCTTTCAGGTACTCTTCATCCTCGATCCGCCCTTGGATCCAACCGGACACTTCTCTCCTGGTCGCCTGCAGCATCTTTCTCCAAGGCTCCATAGGATTCAGCGACGAAACCCGACATACTTTGACACCTATGCACCCGCTTCCTGTGGGTGAGGTAACGCGAGTACCCCGGTGCTCCTGTGGGTATTAACTATCCTAGTGTCCCAGTTTCAAGTAGCTTTCTCCTAGTCCATCCTGAAGTGACCTAAAAGAACTAGTTTCCATTTCTTTCTTTCCCATTCTAACTCTATGGTAACTCGCGTGTGTGTAAAGACACTGCACACGCCTCCCGTGGGCCTCCTACTTCCTATCCTTTGGTAGTACAGTGTAGCCCCAGCGATTCCCTAGGCCTATCCTTTGTTCGGGACATGGTTCTTATACCACTATTTTAGTATATGGTTTGACGTGCCCCTAGGGTGCTACTGTATATTGTGCAACTTATTGTATGATAATTAAGTATCTTGTTATGTGCTTGTGCCTCTGACCTCATAAAGAGGTCAGAGGCGTTGTGTTAGAAATAAATACATATATATTTTATATATAACCTGTGTGGTGTCCTTTCATTTGGTATTAAAGGGATTACATATGGTAAAGCAGCTGGCTTCACATGCCCTCTTGAGTTTAGCCTAAGACTGCTTTGTCCATGCTACCAATAGGATAGCTGGTCTATAAGGTTGACTTTACAACCATCACCATAAGGGTTGTTTGGACTGATACAGGGTGCCCATTAGAATAGTGGACATCACATATCAGGCCAACTTCTCACACCTGATGCACTTTTCCTTGGTGTGCCTTGGGTCCCTGCCAGTCAGGTACCCAGGGCCTGTGTTCCTTCCCTAAAAACTGCACTAAAGCCTAAACCCTATTAAAGCCTAAACCCAATTGGCATCTCGGGCCACATGTCAGCCCCTGGTAAATGGTACCTTAGGTACCTAGGGCACTGTGACCAGAGAAGACCCCCAAGGGCTGCAGCACTTATTGTGCCACCCTTAGGTGCCCTGTACACTGACACACATACACTGCCTTGGCAGGCTGACTGTCTTGGTACAGAACTAAATAGAGAGTCGACATGACACACATCCCTGTGTGCCATGCCCACAAACACACTGCCCTGGCATACATCAGTCACCCCTCTAGCTGGGTGCACTATGCCAGTGGTGTGGACACAGGTGCATGAGTCCTGTGCCCCTACAGTACCCAGGGCCCTTCCTGGGCACTGTAAGTGCAGTGATGCCATTAAGAGTATATGGTACTGGGAGGTTGTCATTACGAACTCCACAGCACCATAATGGCTACACTGAAGACTGAGAAGTTTGGTATCAAACTTCTCAGTACATTAAACCCACACCGATGCCAGTGTGGCATGTAATGTAAAAAGCACTACAGAGGGCATCTTAGAAATGCCCCCTGAAACCTAACCAACTACCTGTGTCCTGACTGAGAGGCTGCCTAGGCTGCCACACAGCAGATATGTTGCTGGACCCCTGGGTCGAGAGCCACCCGCTCTCCTGGGCCTGCAACAATGCACACCCTGGGACGAGGTGCTAGGTCTCCTCCCCCAGGATGGGCAGGGGGAGCTTCAAAGGCATGCCACCTTTTTGGGCTTCTCCAGGCCCTTTGCTGTACTCAGCAACTGGCCCTCACCGGTTCTGACCCCCACTTTGGTGGGAAGACAGGCATGAAAAACAAAGGAAGTGTAGGGGGTATGCCAGCCTCGGTCAACCCCACCCCTCAGGTGGGGGAGGCGAGGTGAAGCACAACTCCGGGATCCCGCCAACTTGAGGATGGGGAGCCCTACCCAATCAGAGCTATGCACCTGCCCCCCTCTCACAGGAGAGGAGCAGGATAGGGGGCGTACTCACCCCAGGACAGGGACCTATTGGTCCCTGCCCTTGCCCTACCTGTAACGCCCCAAAATTAGTATTTAGGGGCACCCTGAACCTTCCTTCCTCAGATTCGGATTTGAAAATAAGAAAGAAGATCAAGAAGAAGAAGACCTGCCGTGCAGCTGCTAACAAAAGGACAATACCAACTGACTTGGCCCCAGCCCTACAGGCCTGTTGATCCTTGAACCAGCTCCTGATAAATCCTGGCGTCTTCTGCGGACAGCAACCTTGAAAACCCCGGAGGACCTGCCTGCCTTGAACCTCTTAAAGACTGGGACTCCCATGAGCAGTGGTTCTGCTCAAACAACAATACACCTGGTGCCAGCCAGGAACCGCGAATGCAGGCACACTCTGCACCCGCCGAACCCGGCCTTTGCCTGAGTGGACAAAGACCCTGAGGACGTCCCCCCGGCGATAGTGACCTGGAATCCAGTGCCCAAGGACCCTCATTGACGACCCAAATGACACCTGCAGCCTCACAGCAAGTGACCCCCAACCGCGACCAGCAGAGGGTAAGTATTCCCTTTGTCAAAAGACACCCCTGCACCCGGTGCCCCACAGCCCCCTGTGCCCAACTCCTGGGTGCCAACCTATCATCCAAGATCCCAACTCAAAGTGTTGGTTGCTCCTGAAGAATCCCCGTCCCGAGCTTGCAGCCTTTGTTCATCTCCCAAGATCTCCACTGAATAACATTAAGCGCCCGACGGCTCAAAAGCACCCTGCCCCCAGCCGCCCGAGTGCCCCTGGCAGTGCAACCTTTGTCCTAACCTACTCCCCCATTTGCCCTGAGCAAGTGACCAGGAGCCCAGCTCCCACAGCCGCGTGGCCTGCTTGCCAGCAGGCACCAACCGAAGGCCCCCTGCCTCTCATTGGATAACATTGGGCCTAACTACCCCTGCTGCACCCGGCTGCCCCTGTGCTGCTGAGGGTGTACCAACTGTACCTACCTGACCCTGGGAGACCCCTGAGTCTACGTCCAGAACATTAACTCTGCCAGTCGACTACTTACCCAAAAGCCAATAACTCACTTTTCTTCCATAGGGTAACATTGACTGGTTTCACTTGGAAATTCTTTTAAGTGTGGAGTTTTGAAACTTTTAAATATTTATCTAAAATAAGCCGAACAACAAATTCTGATTTACTCACCTGTTATCAGGAATGAACCCAGTGCTGCATCTGTTAGCCCAGCACGGACCCTGAAAAGTAATTTTAACCGTACTTACCAGTAACATGAATTTCCTTCCATAGGAATCCATTGTATGGTTTTTACCAGAAAAGTTTCTAAGTGTCGATTTTCAAAAACTACAAATATTCCTTAAAAATCACCTGTATGACTTAAACGCATTCTTTCAATTGTTTACAGGAGAGGCACCAGGGCTAAGAAAAAGTAACAATAAAACTACTTACCTGCTGAGTGAAATTCCTCCCATAGGATAACATTGGTGATTCTATGTGAAAACGTTTCTAAGTGTCAACTTTTAAAAATACAATAATATTCCTTAAAAATCACTACTGTAACCAAAACACTTTTACTTAATTGCTTACAGGAGATGTCCCAGGATTGCATCTAGGATCCAGTCCTGGGGTTAGAAAAGTAATCTATAAAGTAACTAATTGCATTTACCTAGATATTCCCATTGAGCTCAATATTGCATTGTGTTTAAAATTATGTTGCCTATTGCAACAACTGTAACTATTGTATATTGCCTATTTGAAAAGTATTTACCTAAAGTAACTCATTCTGAGAAAGTATATTTTGATACCTTGTTGGTTCTAAAAATAAAACAACTATATATTTTGATACAAAACAATTGGCCTAGAGTTCAGTTCTTGAGTGTGTGAGACCATTTGCTGACTGAGTGTGTATAACAAATGCTTTACACTGTCCTCTGATACTGCCTTACTGCTCGACCAAGCTACCACTTTAGAGAGTAAGGTTATATCTAACTTTAGCCTCTGCCAAACCTCTGGTGACTGTGGACTCTGTACACACTGTACCTTACTTTGGCCCAGTATATACAGAGCCACTTTCTTACATCAATAAAATACAAACTCGGACAGGTCTTCAACTTTCAACACGGAGCAGTAGTCCCAATGGGTTTTGACGACATTCTACCAAAGGTAGTAGGGCGTAGAAACATTAAAAGAATACAGGTCCTCATTTATGAAAACTGTTGCATCGCTGCATGAAAACAGTGATGCAACAATTTTCACTGAGCCCGCCCTGCGACACCATGGATGCGACGTATTTAATGTATGGCGCTCCATGTCACAAGGAGTTACAAATACGTCAGTATTACTGACGTATCTCTAGGCACAAAAGTGAAGCATTGCAGGGGTGTGTCCGAAAACAGAGGCAACTCTAGCAATATGTTCTTTCACATGGGGCAAGCCCACCAGGCATAAGATATTGACGCAGTAGCGTCCTAGTAGTATAGCAGTGAAATGTGATAGAATTCCCCTGTGCCATTTTTACGACCATTTATTGCAGGGAAACGCCCACCCTGGATACATTATACCTAGAGCAGGTATTATTTAGCGCAGGCTTTTGCAAAGTCATGCATCTACTTAGATTCGTCACTATGTAAATATGGCGCAACGTGGTGCATTATTTACGCTGCTGCAGCGTCACAAAATGTGACACAATGAAGGAGCAAAAGTGTCGCAAGGGGCTTGTAAATCTGCCACACAATATATAAAAACACACCAGGAGGCACATTCAAAAGGATATCAGCCATTGTAGATGCTTTAGGTAAAATCAGTCAAGTCAGGTATCCAGACAAAAAGTAAAAATGTCCTACTAAAACTGCTTGTGCTGGGAAGCATGGAGAACACAGTGGGTCATTTCATTGATGCAATGCCTAAAACTACAGCCAACTCTTTCAGACATGGCCAAGCACCCCATAAATATGATGCTACAGAGTTGCGAACATACTCATCATCAGTCCTAAGCGGTACAAAAGGGGGTGGTGATGGACGGAGCATCTGAACCAATCAAACACTCACACCCAGTCAACAGATCTGGGTTTAATCCATCACCATTCTTTAGCCCACTCTGCCACCCCAGTTCAGACATGGCCATATGCAAATCAGTCTGACCCTGTGCCTCATGGGAATAGTCCAGCCCGAACTGCCAAGCCATGCCTTCCCTGGACCGGAAACAAGCTTCCTAGGACCGGTTTCTAGCATTACAGTCGTCTTCAGCCAGGCTTGCTTGAATGCAATGGCAAAGTGAGCAAGGGACTCACGTCTGAGCATACACTGCCAACTTATGGCGAACAAAGCGGTACAAAAGGGGGTGGTGATGGACGGAGCATCTGAACCAATCAAACACTCACACCCAGTCAAAAGATCTGGGTTTAATCCATCACCATTCTTTAGCCCACTCTGCCACCCCAGTTCAGACATGGCCAAAAAGAAAATCAGTCTGACCCTGTGCCTCATGGGAACAGTCCATCCCGAACTGCCAAGCCATGCCTTCCCTGGACCGGAAACAAGCTTCCTAGGACCGGTTTCTGGCATTACAGCCGTCTTCAGCCAGGCTTGCTTGAATCCAGTGGCAAAGTGAGCAAGGGACTCACGTCTGAGCATACCCTGCCAATTTATGGCGACAAAGCGGTACAAAAGGGGGTGGTGATGGACGGAGCATCTGAACCAATCAAACACTCACACCCAGTCAACAGATCTGGGTTTAATCCATCACCATTCTGGCAGGGTATGCTCAGACGTGAGTCCCTTGCTCACTTTGCCACTGGATTCAAGCAAGCCTGGCTGAAGACAGCTGTAATGCCAGAAACCGGTCCTAGGAAGCTTGTTTCCAGTCCAGGTAAGGCATGGCTTGGCAGTTCGGGCTGGATTGTTCCCATGAGGCACCGGGTCAGACTGATTTGCATATGGCCATGTCTGAACTGGGGTGGCAGAGTGGGCTAAAGAACAGTGATGGATTAAACCCAGATCTGTTGACTGGGTGTGAGTGTTTGATTGGTTCAGATGCTCCGCCCATCACCACCCCCTTTTGTACCGCTTTGTTCGCCATAAGTTGGCAGGGTATGCTCAGACATGAGTCCCTTGCTCACTGTGCCATTGAATTCAAGCAAGCCTGGCTGGAGACGGCTGTAATGCCAGAAACTGGTCCTAGGAAGCTTGTTTCCGGTCCAGGGAAGGCATGGCTTGGCACTTCGGGCTGGACTGTTTCCCTGAGGCACAGGGTCAGACTGATTTGCATATGGCCATGTCTGAACTGGGGTGGCAGAGTGGGCTAAAGAACGGTGATGGAGTAAACCCAGATCTGTTGACTGGGTGTGAGTGTTTGATTGGTTCAGATGCTCCGTCCATCACCACCCCCTTTTGTACCGCATCATCAGTCCTAAGGCAGAGCAACAGGGTCACTTTAGCACACTTGACCCATACCATCTAAAGAGGGGAATGAGCCAAAGTCTGCGTACGATGTCATGTTTTGTACGAAACAGCAACAGGTGTGGTAAGTTGTCCTCCCCTCCAAATCTGTAGCTTCTAGCTAGGTATACCCTGGTTGGCAAGATACCTAGTCTGTATTTTACATGCAATGATCGTTTAAGCTCAGGATAAATCAAATCCAGGTAGAACTTACATGGTGGGCCAAGGACGCTGCTAAAATGATGACCTAATATAGACCCTGGTTTCAGTGATGTACGCTGCTCATCTGCTTGTATTCATGGTAGTGGTCCTTAACCCCATCGCTGTTGCCGACGTTCAGCGGACATAGTGTGCACTACCTCGGTAGTGCTGCGCAGGTCCATTGAACATCCCGGCCCCACCCACGCAATAGAACGTTCCGCACTAGCGCGGAGCGTTCAGCGCAGGCCAGGGGTTAATCAGATATACAGTATCTTGCTTCACTTTGCTCGGATCAGGCCTAAGAAGCACACCTGCAGCTCATTCAGAAGATTCTTAACATGGAACAACCAAGTGTTTCTTTCACAGCCCTCATCAGAGGTTGCAGCTTCCAAACAACGTAAATATAATGCTGCCTTTGGGTTTCTCACAAGCCAGACCCAATATAGACAATGCAATAGGTCTCACACTGACAATATTTTGAGCTATTGACATTGTAAATGACATTGTTTTTTTGTTTTGTAAAACATAAATAAAATGCATTGTAATTTAATATGATTTAAATTAACAATGCCAATTGCTCAAAGCCTCGATATACGCCTGCCAACTCATAGCATTTCCTCAAAGAAGCATAAAAAAATAAAATAAAATAAATCACCTTAAAGTTATTGTGAGCCTATCAACACATGTTCACAATTCATTATCCCAACAAGCAATTGTGAAAGCAGTGGGAACTATTAAATACAACCCACAAGACCATTATATTTCGCACTCTTGAGCCAAGTGATTTTCCATAAGATTTGGCATGTCAGAATTTAACCTGAGAAAAACTGATATTTTAAAATGGATAATATCGGTTTAAATTAATTTTAGTATGGCCGTCGTTTAACAGTGCAGAGAAAGATCCTGTAAAGAAGCGTCACCAACTTGAAAATAAAATGTTAACCGACACCCTAGAGACAAAAAACTATAGACATATAATACAGGTCCAAAAATAGTTCTGTCAAAACCATAGCACCTGAAAGCTAACCGTCGCTACTACAGGCATGAAGAAAACATCTAACGTCAAAGTCCATTCCTTTTAAGCCTATTTGTCATAACAACTAAACAATGAATTACTGCTTTGAACGAAGCCTCCCTTTAGCCACTGACATCCTTCGATACTCTGACTTAACCATTAAGGAATGCTTACTCTGCTCTTTGTGCTAAGGGGATTGATTGCCAGCACAAGTGTTAGACTCTTGGGAGAAGTTCAGAAATATCAAGAGACATGGGGCAAGTTGCGGACTCCTGCTTATCTAAAGAATTAGAGTATGCATACCGTGTGATTAACTACTCATAAAGAAGATTTCTTAAGCAACTGCTTTTATGATCAATTGTGTTCTCTCGTTGTGTGTGTGAACGCAGTGGCGTAACGAAAGTTGAGGAGGCCCCCCAGCAAAGTACATGGAGGGGGCCCCCTCCCCAGGCCACCACCTACCAATTTGCAGAAGAGGCCCCCTGGTGCTTGAGGGCCCAGCCTGCACCTATGGGGGCTGCGTGGCTTATCTTACGCCACTGTGAAGATGCCAGAAATGCCTCTTATGTCAGTTATGGAGCTATCTCATTAGAAAAACAACAGACCTACAACTTCAGGCCACAAGACATCCACTGTAACACCAGGTAAAAAACAGAACAAATTCATTTTGCACTGACATAGCAACAACAATTAGCCCATAGTAAGCTTATTCTATTTTGGCCACAGCACAAAAATTGAAAAACGTGCTCATGGGACTGGCATGTTTTTGTGACCGTGGAGGTCTGTGGGACTGGCAGGTTTCTGTGCCCAAGGAGGTCTGTGGGACTGGCAGGTTTCTCTGCCTGAGGAGGTCTGTGAGACTAGCCGGTTTCTCTGCCTGGGGAGGTCTGTGGGGCTGGCAGGATTCTGTGCTTGGGGAGGTCTGTGGCGTTGGCAAGTTTCTCTTCTTGGAGAGGTCTGTGGGGATGGTAGGTTCTCTGCCTGTGTAGGTCTGTGGGACTGGCAGGTTTCAGTTCTTGTGGAGGTCTGTGGGGCTGGCCAGGTTTCTGTGCCTGGGGAGGTCTGTGGGGCTGACAGGTTTCTGTGCCCGTGGAGGTCAATGGAACTGGCAGGATTCGGTGCTTGGGGAGGTCTGTAGGGCTGGCAGACTTCAGTGCCCGGGGAGATCTGTGGGGCTGGCAGGTTTCTCTGCCTGGGGGAGGTCTGTGGGACTGGCAGGATTCTGTGCCTGGGGAGGTCTGTGTGGCTGGCAGGTTTCTCTGCCTGGGGAGGTCTGTGGGGCTGGCAAGATTCTGTGCTTGGGGAGGTCTGTGGGACTGGCAGGTTTCTGTGCCTGGGAAGGTCTGTGGGACCGGCAGGTTTCTGTGCCTGGGGAGGTCTCTGGGACTGGAAGGTTTCTGTACCCTTGGAGGTCTGTGGGGCTAACAAGTCTCTGTGCCTGGGGAGGTCTGTGGGACTGGCTACATTCTGTGCCTGAAGTGGTCTGTGGGGCTGGCAGGTTTCTCAGCCTGGGGAGGTCTGTGGGACTGGCAGATTTCTCAGCCTGGGGAGGTCTGTGGGGCTGGCAGGGTTCTGTGCTTGGGGAGGTCTGTGGGGCTGGCAGGTTTCTCTGCCTGGAGAGGTCTGTGGGGATGGCAGATTCTGTGCATGTGGATGTCCGTGGGACTGGCAGGTTTCTGTGCTTGGAGAGGTCTGTGGGGCAGGCAGATTTCTGTGCTTGTTGAGGTCTGTGGGGCTAGCAGGTTCTGTGCCCAGGGAGGTCTGTGGGACTGGCAGGTTTCTGTGACCTGGGAGGTCTGTGGGGATAACAGGTTTCTGTGCCTGTGGAGGTCTGTGGGACTGGCAGGTTTCTCTGCCTGGGGAGGTCTGTGGGGCTGGCAGGTTACTCTGCCTGGAGAGGTCTGTGGAGATGACAGATTCTGTGCCTGTGGAGGTCTGTGGGACTGGCATGCTTCTGTGCTTGGGGAGATCTGTGGGACTGGCAGGTTTCTGTGCCCGTAGAGGTCTGTGAGACTGGCAGGTTTCTGTGCCTGTTGAGGTCTGTGGACCTGGCAGGTTTCTGTATCCTGGGAGGTCTGTGGAGCTTAAGGTTTCTGTGCCTGGGGAGGTCTGTGGGACTGACTGGTTTCTGTGCCTGAGGAGGCCTGTGGGGCTGGCAGGTTTCTCTGCCTGGGGAGGACTGTGGGACTGGCAGGTTTCTCTGCCTGGGGACATCTGTGAGGCTGGCAGGATTCTGTGCTTGGGGAGGTCTGTGGGGCTGGCAGGGTTCTCTGCCTGGAGAGGGCAGTGGGGATGGCAGATTCTGTGCCTGTGGAGGTCTGTGGGACTGGCAGGTTTCTGTGCTTGGGTAGGTCTGTGGGGCTGGCAGGTTTCTGTGCCCTGGGTCGTCTGTGGGACTAACAGGTGCCTGTGCCTGGGGAGGCAAGTGGGTCTGGCAGGTTTCTGTGCCCATGAGGTCTGTGGGACTGGCATGTTTCTGTGTCTGGGGAGGTCTGTTGGGTTGCCGGTTTCTCTCCTTGGGGAGGTCTGTGAGGCTGGCAGGTTTCTGAGCCCTGAGAGGTCTGTGGGGCTGGCAGGTTTCTGTGCCCGGAGAGGTCTGTGGCGCTGGCAAGTTTCTGGGGTCGGATGCTGGGTGAGCTTGTCACACGCACAAAGTCAGGGATTTGGAGACATTTATGGACAAGGAACACTGATCCTTTTACTGCTACTGAGTGGAGTAAGATGGCTTCAGGGTGGAAAAGTGCAGGTAGCGCCCCACAGTTCCAAGGTCGCAAGTGAGGTAGGTTGTGCTGGTGTTAAAAAAAAGTCCAGAAAGAGAAGAGAGTTACGCGCGCTGGTGCCTGTTTCCACAGAAGTTACGTACAACCTCTGGTAGAATATGCTTCGTAACGTAGAAAGGCTGTAAATGTTATTTTTTTCCTTTCATATCAATGTGGTAGGATTGGTGGCTCTTTGCGACAGCAGTAAACAGAGGGGAAGTACATGGTATGCAGTGCCATGAGAATTATGCTGCAGGTACTCAACTATGCAGCAGGAAAAGGCAAATTATGGGGTCTAATGCCGCACATTTTGTGATACTAATACTTAATTTTTTGTAATTTTTGCATCTTTTAAGACAGTTCTGGCAAACGTTTCACCTCAGTCTCAGTTTAACAACCAAACAGCAAAGAGTAACTGAAAGGTGTCCTGTCAATTTTAGCGAAGGGCATTTGACTGTGCAGCAATGCATGTTGCTGTATTTTAGTAACTTTTATCTGTTTCAGCTAGAAAACATTTTTTCTGCAAGCTGCAATTTATGGAGCACCACTGCCACCACAGCCCCAATCCTCACCCTCTCTGCACCAACCCTCCCCCACTCCACCCACTCACACCCTGATGTCCAGTTCAGCTGGACCCGCCCCTTCAGAACTGACATCACTCGGCAACTAGAAATCAGCGACATGAAACCGTGTCAGTTTTGGGGGGAAGTGGGTACCACTTTGCCTTGACAAAGTCGGGTGAAACCGGGAAACTTCTCCCAAAGTCACAGACAAAGGTGTAAATTCATAGGTGAAGGGTACATTTTCTTGCGCCCACAAACTGCAATGACGATTTTTGTGTTTTCTGTAAAATCCGTAAATCAACATGAATCACAGGTAAAACTGATGACACACTTTTTTTTCACAACAAGTTTTATTGAGTGATTAAGCAAAACGAGATACGTGGCTCCCCACATTCAGGAGATCACCACCAAGCATCATGACACATTTTTATCATTAGTGCAAAGTCCAATCAATAAAAAAGAGGAAAGACAAGAACCCCCCCTCCTCCACCCACCAACCCCAACCACCCTTCTACCCACCCCTTATCCCTCCCTAACCCCATGCACGTGAGTATATAAAATATTCAGTACTTGGTCGTAGTGTGCTAGGTATGACGCACTTCCTAGGACTGTAAAGCATCCTCTACCCGTATTTCCTCCTCTTGTTCTACTGGGGGGTCCAGTATCAACCCCCTATATTCCGCCCACCGCTTCCAGATCTTAAAATGCTTACGGGGGCATCCTCTTGCTTCAAATACCGGGCGTTCCAGTCCCATAAAGTAGTCTAGTCCAGCCTTCCATGCACACAGGGGGGGGGGGCTCGCTCTCCCTTCCATGCTCGGGCAAGGTCTCTTTTGGCAACAACAAGCCCCAGCAACAATAGATGGCGTTTATATATATTTCCACCTACACCCTCCAATACATGAAGCAACCCTAATCGAGGGGTGCGGGGAAGATCCCATCCCAATACCTCTGACAAGCAACTCCAAACACCCCTCCAGAATCCGATCAGCCCAGCACATGACCACACAGTGTGCAGCAGCGTACCCATTGCAGCCCGACAGCGCAGACACTCCGGAGACCCAATCAGTCCCGCCTTCCACAGCCGCTCCCGGGTGTAATAGGCCCTGTGTAAGTACTTGAATTGGATTAGCCTAAGTCGTATTGCAATGGCAGCCCCTCGCGGGGACTCCAGGGCTTCCCTCCAATCATCCTCATCCAGGGGACCAACATCTACCTCCCAGGCCTCCTTAAGGGGAAGTAGGGTGGTGGAGCAGTGAGTGACCATCGTTTGATAGATTCGGGACACCTTCTTATCTCCAAGGTCTCCCATGAAGACCCTCGCTTCAACTGGGCTAAAGTCCGGGAGCGACTCCATGTTAGCGATACTAGGTGCTAGCGCATGGCGAAACTGTAGGTACCGAAAGAATTTGGTCTTGGGCATGTGGAACTCAGTGCTGAGTTCTTGGAATGATTTGAGGGTGACCCCGGTCAGCACATGACCCAACGACGAGATCCCAATGGCGTCCCAGCCATCAAACCCCGCCAACGAGGCCAGCGCGGGGAGCCGCCCGTTTTTCCACAACGGAGTCTCCGCCGTTAATCTACCCCACCAGCCCATGCGACGCAGCGCCGTCGCCACACAGCAAAGACAACTCGCGTGGCACATGGCAATGTCCGCCGCAGCCTAGCCGAGTACAGGATCGTGTGGAGTGTGTTGTCCCCCATCAGCGAGCGCTCCAGGGCATATGCTGGGTCTCCTCTGTCTCCATACCACCATTTGTTGAGTACCAGTAACTGGGAGGCCTGATAATAGGACAATAGGTCCGACGTGGCCAAACCACCACAATACGTGGATAGGAAGCATGTCCGCAGCGCCACCCTGGCAGCACCCCCAGCCCACAGGAAACGGCCCAAAACGGAGTTGACCTGCCGAAACCACTGGGGGGTAATTAGGTGTGGGTAGCTTTGCAGCTGGTATAAAAGGCGCGGGAGCGCAACCATTTTGAAGATCGCGGACCTACCGAAAATAGTGAGGGGCATCCGGGACCACGTTTTCACGTCCGTCTGGACCCTCTCCCATACTGGTACTATGTTATGTTCCCAGGCAATATCTACGGATTCTGAGAGGAACACCCCCAGGTACTTCAAACCCCCGGCCGCTACCTGCAACGCTGATGCCCAGGGGTCCGCCGCAATCCCGCCACCCAACACCCACAGAGTGGACTTACGTGGGTTTAGACAAAGGCCCGATACCTCCCCGGAAATACGCATAATTTCCAAGACTCGGGGCCCCGATCTGTGTAAATCAGTAAGAAAGAAGAGGACGTCATCTGCATATAATGCAATTCTATCAGTGAGGTTCCCACTCCACTCAAAGCCCCGCATCTGTGCGTTAATGCGCACCCAAGAGGCCAGAGGCTCCATAGCTAGTGCAAATAAGTATGGGGAGAGTGGACACCCCTGTCGGGTCCCCCGGCCAATCGGAAACTTTTCTGAGACCGCCCCGGAGACACGCACCGATGCGGTGATATCGGTATATAGTAGTTTGATGTAGGAAATAAACACCGGGCCCAGATTGAGACGAGGCAGGAGCGCAAATAGGTACGTCCAACTAACCGAATCAAAAGCTTTATCAATATCCGTTAGTAGCAGAGCCGCCCGTTCCCCCGTGGCCCCCATGGCATCGACTGCCGCCTGTGCCCGTCGGATGTTGTGCCGCGTCGCCCTATGTGGCATGAAGCCGGCTTGGTCTGGGTGGACCAGATCCGTCACATACGGGAGTAGTCGGTTCGCCAACGCCATAGCCAGTATTTTAGCCTCTATGTTGAGCAGAGATATTGGGCGATAAGAGGCATGTCTGTCTGGGGGTCTGCCCGGCTTCTGAAAGACCACAACTTCGGCATGACGCTAGTCAGGTGGCAACCTACCCCGTGTTCGCGCCGCCTCTAGCTGATGACACACTTTTAATCTGTAATGTGTAACATAACCCCCCCCTCTTTTCCAAACAACCTTCATGTACCAAAGGCGCCTTTCTTTTACTAAATGACATCACCCTAAACTGGAGACCTTACGCACACAAGTGGTTGTCGCAATGAATTTTGGGTGGGGTGCACTTGTCAGCGGGGGTAGCATAGACTGGGGGAACAGACAGACTCACCTGCGCGGGCCGCAGAAGACAGGGCAAACAAGCCTAACCAGAGTGGCCTCTGGGATGCATCCTCGCTTCACCGGTCAGCAATGCGCATGACAATTGGTCACCAGCCGCACCCTAAGGGTGAAGAGTAAGACCGCGCAGACGCGGCGGCGGAGACATCTGCCAGCTGCACATTGTGCACCATTACCATTTCTTTTACATTTTACCATTTAATTTATGAAGAAAAGTCTAGAGCGAGCGTAAGTTACATAACCTACCTATATTAATTAATTACCTATCCCAGACGGTCACAGATGTGTAGTGCTTGCTGGCACCGCTGAGGGGGCCCCTGGAGCGCATGGCCCCCCGCAACACAGGGACTGCGGGGGCCTGTGTTACGCCCCTGCTTATAATTCCACGCCATACAATTCAACTATAAATAATTTATCCCTACAACATTCCATACCACACAATTACAATCCTAAAAATACACATGTTTCCACTTCACTCCATACCACATAATTCCACATCACAGAATAACATTCCACACAACTCAACTACACTTAATTCAACTTCAACCTGTCGCGTCACCCCGGCACTGATAGGCCGGGGTGACGCAACAGGAAGTTGGCAGGGTTGTTGACCCCCGACAAAAGATTACATCAAAGTGATAAGCCTGCAGTTGGACTTCCCACCTCTCAATCCAGGCAGGAACCAGCCGGGATGTGCCGGCGAACAGGGGAACGAGAGGCTTGTGATCTGTGACCACTTGAAAGTTGTGTCCATATAAATAGAGATGGAAATGCTGGCACGCCAATTTGATGGCCATGTAGAAAATTAGTACGGTCTGGTAAACATTATCTACGCCATCTTGCCTTTTTCCCTTGATGCCACACTTTTTGTCGTGCGCACACGCCATTTTAGGTGCCTCGATCAGAACAACCCTTTTGCATGCCACTGGCCCCCAGCATAGCCCTCCTCCCTCACAAAGCCCGCACTCTGACAACCCCCGCTCGCACATGCCTTGGGTCATAAACCCCTCTTCAGCGCAGCTCTGCCTCAGAACCCCATCCTGTCCCCAGCGCGACACCTCCCTTCCTTCCTTTCATGGTCCCAGGCCCTCTTTGATACAAACCCCCTTTTCCTGTGTGCCCGTTTGTCTTCCTCGTTCCCAGGCCGACACCTACCTCTGCCGATACTGTTTATTGCCCCTCCCCGTACAGTAGAAAGCTTCCCTCATCAAAGGACCCTCGAGTTGATCAAAGCCCCCACTCTATGAGATCCGATCAAACCCCCCACATTCCGTGAATCGGCGGAATGTCCAGCTGCGCGATAATCATCACCTGTTGTGATCTGGGTGGGGACTTCTGCTGTATATGTGTGTGGGAACGGGCTTGGAGCGGGGACTCCGAGAATGTCTTTCCGTGCATCAAAGCATTGCCAAGAATGTGTTGTATGTAATAAAGCAATAAACCTGTGTATAAGAGGCCAGGCCTCAGAGATGCAGTTAGAGCACCTCATGACGATACCTGCTGTCTGAACTGATGTGTTCTCCTCCGGAGAGAATAAACCTTGTTTCCTGCCTTCCCGTCTCCAGCGCCTGCCTCTTGATTGATTAATAATTCGTGGGTTAAAGAGGCGATACCGCCGGGCAAATATCGATTGTCCCTTGACCTTAGATTTAACAATTGGCGTCCCAAGCGTGGGGCCCATCAGCGACTCGTGGATCCAGTGGGAGAGGTCCTGACGACAGAGTGAACGACTGCAACGATCGGGAGAGCTCTTGCCCAATAGACCCTCGTCTGGCAGCCGATCATCCGAACTTCACTGGTTCCGAACAGACCTCTCCCGAGTGATCTACGGTCCTGACTGGGAACCATCAGGAGTGCTACGAGGAATACAAAGAAAAGAGGACGATCGGGCGCTGGATTCGGAAGACAAGAAACTGTCCATACGGTCCGGGTAAGGTCGTGTAGACACGACGAATCACGAAATAATTGTTTAATTGTTCAGAAAATACTAGTATTACTCTTTGTTGACCTATTTGGAGATTCACTGTCTGCACACGAAGAAACAGTAGGCTCTTTCTCTTTGCAAACAGTGAAGGATAGGTAACGCAGCCGTCGTGCCTATCTTTCTCCCCCACTGATTAATTATTTATTTAACGGCCACTGATTAACTGTTTTTGACCCCGAGCTACTGTTCGCGGATTGTTTTCTGGAGATTCTCTGTCTACAAACAGGAAAGAACAGGTTCCCCTTTGCAGATAGTGAAAGGGTAGAGGACGCAGACCTTTTGCGAATCTACTTATTCTCCCCACTGAATTGTTTTTTTATTTTTATTGGTTCATGAGGTATTCACTGCCTGCAAACAACGTAGAATAGAAATATTCTGTCTAGTCTTTGCATACAGTGATAAGATAGGCAGTGCTGACTTTTTGTCCCTCGTTGTGAGCTGTCATGTCTGTCTTCTCCCCACTGGTCGATAGCTGGTTCAGCCCGGACCGTTTATTAGAGGTGGATCATCTAGCTCCGCTGGAAGGCACCCCTAATAAAGACATTTTCATAAACTATGGATTAGTTACCATAGCCTATAGTAAACTGTGGCACAGGTATACCAAAGAAAGTCAAGAGAAACAGTGGCCACTGATAGGATCCTTCGATCTTGATAAAATAGAAACGTTAGAAATAGCCCTTCGTGATAATAAGACAACGCCTATTATGCTCGACTGCCTCGGTATGTGGCGCAAAGAAGCAATGCAACGAAAGAATAGAGACGAGGACAGAGCAGGTAAAGGAACATATCGACAGGACGACCCCAGGACACAACGTCCCGAAAGTAATCCCCCGACACTACGCACAGGACGGCCAGACTTAGGGCAAAAGCAATGTGCTTTTTGTAGATATGCCGGGCACTGGAAAGCCCAATGCCCGACTCTACTGAACGTGAGTAGGAACAGAGGACCGACAGGAATAACAGGCCGGCAGAAAGGGAAAAGGCGCGAGACAGAGATGAATCAGACTGACTTGGACAGGCCAGATAGAACCACCACGTTCGATTATGCCCGATGGCACAGATTTCGCCAAGCCGATTTCAGCGACATGTTCGAGTCCTCATAGATCAAACAACGATAAGACGGGAAACCCAGTGTAGCTCTAAATTGACAGACGACAAATCCCGAAGAAACCAGAAAGAATAATGTACACACATGATCAAGCATCCTTACGTTTAGCCAAGTAGGGAAAAGTTTAGGGTATTTCGAGGTAAGGGTTACACAAGTATCCTTCGCCGAGAGGACTAGGGATATTGCCAATGTCTGAAAACCTACTACCTCCTTTCTTCCGCGTCCTTATAGGCATATAACTAAAGCCTGCCCCATTGCTCTAACAAAAAGTATGCGCAGCATATAGAAATAAGATAATTATGGCCAATAACTGTTTTATGTTTGTCTTGGGTCTTTTTTTATATAATATTTGTACTGTCTCCCCGTCTGAGTTTGTGTGTACGTGATGCATGAATCTGCGTCATCCCTCTGCCTGTGTTTCCGTGTTACTCAACTTCTGTTAACGGAAGCTTTAGCATGGAACAACCTGGAAAGAAAGGAATGGGAAAACGAAATCCGTAGGCCACTGATGAACTTGAACTTTTATTTTAACATAACGAACAAGAAACAAATAACAGTACGTAATAATAACACCTATTAATGCCCTAACAACAGAAAACGTTTGAAACAAGAATGGTAAACTAGAAAATGAAAGTCAGCAGAACATTCGCCCCCCCCCCCCACTCTGGAACCTTCCAAGGTAGGGCAGGGTTACGGCTACACCCAGCCGGCAGCAACCCATATAAGGCGGGTCCTGCTGCCAACAGTCGGCCAGAAAATCGTAACATAGGGTGGAGCCGGAGGAGAGACAAGGGTCAGCGGGACCCAGCCAGGGGATCACCTTGACCACACCGGAGAGTTGTAAGGGGGGGGGAATGTCTATGTCCTCGACCCCCCCCCTCGCTCTCTCCCCCAGTCCGGCCACGGTGGCGCGTGGG
This sequence comes from Lissotriton helveticus, assembly GCF_964261635.1. Lineage (NCBI taxonomy): Eukaryota > Metazoa > Chordata > Amphibia > Caudata > Salamandridae > Lissotriton > Lissotriton helveticus. The sequence goes on from NC_136061.1 coordinate 1,769,896,978, forward strand.
AGTTGCAGATAGTCCCGCCACATGTCTTCCCGATCCGGCCACCAATGGCCAGGGACTGGGGCCAACTGGATCCGGCTGCAGCCGAGGAGCCAAGGAACCCGTTTATGGGGCCAGAGCAAGGGGCGTCCGGCCGACATCCACCGGAAGCCCGGCCCAGAGAAGGACGGGACACTTCTTTCTTTTCCCCTCCGTAATGGCCGCAGCAGCACGCCCGGCGCCACTTGTATAATGGCTGCGACAACTCTGGGGGGAGGGATGTCTTGCACATACCTCCGCGAAAATTAGTCCAGGTCGGGCTGGGAGGGAGAGGCGACGCGGACGAGCCTCTCCCACCTCCACGGATAGGAGGTTTCCCAGCCCCCGGCCCAGCGCCGAACTCCTCCAGCCAGGCGGTGGTGCCAATACCTGCGTAGCACCGAACATACAGCGGTGGCGCCCCAGTACTTGCGCAGCACCGAACATGCGCCGCAGGTGGCCATACTTCCGCAGCACTGGGCATGGGACTTGTGGAGCACAGGGTGTGGAGAGACCATCGTGCATGCCCATGAAAGAGAGCGGCATGGAGTGCACCGGGAGATGGAGACGGCGCGAACGAGTCTCCCTCGCCCCCCAGGTGGGGGCACCACAGCTGCACCCTAGCCGAACGTCCTGCTTCCACAACACGGAGTTCCATTCCCTATTTGTCCCCAGAAAGGTCTCTTCCACTCTTGCAGACTCGACGAGGGGGGGGCTGCTGCAGGGCCTCAAAATGGCGTCTGGGTCCGCTGGAAGGCGGGTCTCGGCCGCTAGAGTAACTTTGAACAGCAATGTAACTCGGGCGCTTGCCCACCGGGGCACGAGCCCCCACCTCCGACAGCACCCCCACAGCCTTGAAGATTCTACAAAAGTCCCAAGAGCCCTCGGCCCCTGCAGGTTTCCGGTGAGGGACAACTGCCTTGATCGCTAACGAAATAAGCATGACATAGCCACTCCTTCTGTTAGCATGAATTCTCTCTGGTCCAACTGCCGGTTGTAGGAGACATTTTTTCCCTGACGCTACTTCCGGACTAACCCGGCCCCGCCCAAAATGGCGCCGGTATCAATAGGAACTCACGAACGCCTCGTGGTGTTTTCTTTTGCTAAAAAGACTCGATGTTCCGAGATATGTTATGATCCTTTGTACACTTGACGGAAAAGAGGGAGGATTCACTCGACGAACATGTAAAAGGACCCCGTGAAAAATGTTTTTCAATGTACGATTCATTATGATATTATCATGTCCGACATGTAACCTCGCTTATGACACACTCCCATGGTATACCTCTAGGAATTTGATTACAACTAGTCCAACTGTGTTTCCAATTATGAAATGAATGCCCCTCGGTCCCTCAACTATTCGATAGACGTTTTTAGTTCCCTGCAAATGAATGAATGAACCTTTTTAAACATGTTTTTAATCCTACAAGATAGCCCCCCCCCCTCTACTGTACGCACTTTAGCCATTACCGTATCCGGCCAACCCCGATCACACTGTCCTATCAACATGCTGAACAATTGTGAAAATAAAGGTTTTCGAAACTATGAACGGGTATTGCATGCTTTATTTAAAATGTGGGATCGGCGGGAGAGTTTTTTCTGTGCACCCTACTCTGCTCTCTCTTTAAGGTTAATAGAAGATGGTTGCCCAGCCCCGGATGGAGGATCGAATCTAAGACACGACACTCTGCCGTCAAATATGCGACTGACTCAGGGACTCGCGCATGGAGAAAGACCTCGATTTCTGGGGTTGGGTAAGGCGAAACGGTGTAAAAGATGGAATATAAAGGATGGGTAAAGTGAAACGATGTAAATGATAGAATATTATAAAGATACGACACTCAAAGGTACTAGGGAACAGAGTTGACCGAAGAGCTGATAAACCCTAGAACATCACAGCGTTGGAAGAGATTTAAGGACCCTGATAGCTAAATACACCTACCAACTAGAAACTTCGCGCTAAGTGCTTCTGATTCTCTAACGTTTTCCTACTCACAGCCTATAAGGACACACTGCCCCCCCCCCCTTGGCTCCAGAAACCACAACCCCAGGGATTCTATCCCGAGGAAATAAGACGAGTATGAGGTAAGTAAAAGACCTTCGTACCCGTGCTTTTGATATGCTCGAATGTTGTCCCCCTCCCCTCCCCTCTTTTTCCCCCCCCCTGCAGGCCACATCGGAATCACGACCAATGTATGGTGAAGATCTGAAGCCTCGCCACGTCTGATACACGAAGCGGACTAACACTGCCTGGTGGCACCTAAACACACCCACAAACTGCTCTTGTACCAAAAGAGCCAATAAATTGTATGACATGATGAAAGCGATCACCCTTAATCCGTGTTGCGTGAATGGACACCTGTCACGTATATCTGAAACTATGAGATGATGTTTGTGTATGACTGACGCGTTGACTTAACTGGTTAAAGGACCGAGAATGCAAGAAATACGACACAATGGTGCCTTTTTTTTACTCGATGCATGTCCCCTGTACCCGACCTAACGCTCGTCCATCACAAACTGCATGTTTTCAAAATTCTAACACAGACCCGTAATGTCTTATGTTGTATAATGCGCTGAATAGCCTATCTTAATGCACGGCCACTCCCCATGTCGCACGTGTACTATTTAGCCTGTTGTTGCACATCTCTCTCTCTCTCTCTCTCTCTCTCTCTCTCTCTCTCTCTCTCACTCTCTCTCTCGCTCTTCCGAACGACTAGCACCTAAATTGGCAAACCGCCACCCCTAGTGCACCACCAATTGGCTCCAAATACCACAAGTATTTGCTCAAAATTTATCCTAAATAAAAATCACCCTGACGCCGTGTCACTACCTCTCCTTTCTGCTAATAAATTGATGAAACCGAGATTTGGCCATTAGGGAAAGGACAGGTAAGACGACTGAGGCTCCCTAATCTGACCCGAAATAAGGGAACTACATGTCAGCGGCTCCTGTGTTATAAAAAGATGCCTCAGATAACGCCACCTTCCCCGTCCCGAATTGTCACAATACCCAAACAGTAAAGGTGATCGAAACATCCTCATGTTCCCGGAGCGCCCCCTGTTTCGTATCAGCTGCCCCAGACGAGAGTTATAAAACTGTCCCTCACCCCCGGTGGTAAGAGATGGGTCGATTTACGCCCTTACCACAGTTTTCTATGTCCCTAGTTGTTTCCCATAAGACCCCTGTCTTTTCTAATTAAGTAGTCAGGCCGTAAGAGGCTACGTAGGAACCAGAATGATGTTTTACAAAATTAAAAATTAGACCGAAGCGAAGAAATCATTGCAATGAACCCTGTTGACAGCGAAAATGTTTAGTTGAAAGGCAGGATGCATTGATAGAATGAAAAATGTTTAGCCTATGTTCATCCCTCCGCAAGATACCTGTCAGACCATGGTGATAGCACACAGCACCCTTTTTAAATATAAAGCCCTGGAGAACGGTATAGCTTCGTAAGGCTCGTATTAAGAAGGTGGGTCTCCGTCAGAAGAACTGACGTAACTGTAATGCAATAAAATGTGCCAGATCTCGTCCCACGACCAGCAAACACCAAAGAAATAGCTGTGAAGGAAAGTTATAGTAAATCCAGCAGGCCCATCATCAATCATTTATATGTTAGTTGCGAACCCTAATATAACGGACGTTTCCATTTTTGCCTGGAGCTGGGAGAGAAATAGACTTATGTGATTACCTTCCTCTGCCAATTCTCTAAAGACTGTCTTTTCAAACTCATTTAAGGGTACGACTGTCGGAGGAAAGAAGGACCGGATGTGGGAGCGCGTGGCCTGACTACAGATCGTGGAACATCTGCGACATTGGCCAAGGCGAGACCGCGACAGAAAGGAGTTGCAGGACGAGGCACTGTTTCCGTCAAAGTGAGAGGAAAGGGCTGACCTGATGCCCCTGCTCAATGTACAACGTGTGCCGAAAAGTCCCCGCTCTCTGAATTCGGTCATGAGCCCGCCTACCTGAAATTTCCGCCCCCCCTGATCTGTTCCCGATTTGGCCCAGCTCCATCCCCCCTTTTTCTCCGACCTACCCTATGGACTACCCACTCTTCTTCCATCTGAACCTTTTTGACAATCAACTCAAAGGACACAGGGCGAAAAGGGCCTTTTTGACCAGAAACGCGAGGAAAAGGTCGTGCCCTGCAACGCGGGACCTAGAATAGAGCTGGACCCGTAGCTCCACCGCCGGTGCTCCACAGCGCCAACAAAAGACGACAAAGAATGCTGAGAACTCATTAACTTCGAACATTGACACTCTCAATTATCGTTTCTACTACGTCTCATTTCTCCCCCAGCCACCATTGTATTAATTATGCTCCAACCAAACATGAACAGAACTCACATATGTAATGACATATCAATTTACATTCCGAACGACTATAAGTAGCTATGAAATGTACCCAATGCTCTCACTACAGAATCATCTTTGTCTGTTATTGCATTACTATGGCTTTCCTGCAAACGAGTTTTTATCGATAGACCCGCCTCCTAAGATGAAAGATTTTAAAATGTAATGTTTATAACTCCTTCACCTGGGTACCTACTTCTTTTCCTACGACCACCACAGTCGGCATGAATTGGAAATAGGCCAGCAAGATGTCTGGATATGTTAAAGGGAGGACTGTGGAAAATTAGTACGGTCTGGTAAACATTATCTACGCCATCTTGCCTTTTTCCCTTGATGCCACACTTTTTGTCGTGCGCACCCGCCATTTTAGGTGCCTCGATCAGAACAACCCTTTTGCATGCCACTGGCCCCCAGCATAGCCCTCCTCCCTCACAAAGCCCGCACTCTGACAACCCCCGCTCGCACATGCCTTGGGTCATAAACCCCTCTTCAGCGCAGCTCTGCCTCAGAACCCCATCCTGTCCCCAGCGCGACACCTCCCTTCCTTCCTTTCATGGTCCCAGGCCCTCTTTGATACAAACCCCCTTTTCCTGTGTGCCCGTTTGTCTTCCTCGTTCCCAGGCCGACACCTTGCTCTGCCGATACTGTTTATTGCCCCTCCCCGTACAGTAGAAAGCTTCCCTCATCAAAGGACCCTCGAGTTGATCAAAGCCCCCACCCTATGAGATCCGATCAAACCCCCCACATTCCGTGAATCGGCGGAATGTCCAGCTGCGCGATAATCATCACCTGTTGTGATCTGGGTGGGGACTTCTGCTGTATATGTGTGTGGGAACGGGCTTGGAGCGGGGACTCCGAGAATGTCTTTCCGTGCATCAAAGCATTGCCAAGAATGTGTTGTATGTAATAAAGCAATAAACCTGTGTATAAGAGGCCAGGCCTCAGAGATGCAGTTAGAGCACCTCATAACGATACCTGCTGTCTGAACTGATGTGTTCTCCTCCGGAGAGAATAAACCTTGTTTCCTGCCTTCCCGTCTCCAGCGCCTGCCTCTTCATTGATTAATAATTCGTGGGTTAAAGAGGCGATACCGCCGGGCAAATATCGATTGTCCCTTGACCTTAGATTTAACAGCCAGGGCCTCGCGCTCTATCTGTGCATAGTGCATCTCCGTTCCGGTCAGTGCCCTGCTGGCGTATGCAGTTGGGACCCACTCTTTGGACTCCCTCTCTTGCATCAGGACCGCGCCCAGCCCTACGGGCCTTGCATCCACCACCACTTCACTGCGCAGATGGGGGCAAAAGTACGGCATCACTTTGTCATCGATAAGGGCTTCCTTGACGGCATGAAATACCAGATCTTCGTTCGCTGACCAGACCCATGGCTGACCATACTTTGTAAGATTGCGGAGTGGTTTAGAGAGAGACGCCAGATTGGGAATAAACCGGCCACAGTAAGTGGCCATTCACAAGAAACTGCAGACCTCTGTGGGTGACGTGGGCATCGGGGCAGACCGTATGGCCGCTGTTTTCTTCTGATCACCACGTACGCCATTTCTGGAGAAAATGTAGCCAAAGAAGTCCACCGACTCTTGATAGTACGAGCACTTGTCTCTGTGAGGGTGAGTCAGTTCACTGCCAGCTGCTGAAGGGTAGCTCTGAGATGCACGTGGTGCTCCTCCAGTGTCTTAGAGAATACGAGGGTGTCATCGCTCAAATTTATAACACCTTGCAACCCGGTGAGCGTCTCCCTTATCGCTTTTGAAACACCTCCGCGGCAGAGGACACTCCGAAGCTCAGTCTCTTATACCGATGTAGCCCCACGTGAGTGGAGAAAGTCGTGATGTTCCTGCTGTCGGGGTGGAGCTCCAGTTGGTGGTAGCCGCCATTGAGGTCGAGCTTGGTGAACCACTTGGCGCCATTGAGGTCGGCCTCAAAGTCATCCATGGTGGGTGTGAGATGACGCTCCCTCTTCACGGCCTTGTTTGGAAGGCGCATGTCAACACCGAGCCGAATGGCTCCCGACTGCTTCGGCTTGGGGGCTATGATCAAAGTGTGGGGTGGGGCCCGACACTTTCTCTATCATGCCTAACTCCTCCATCTTCGTCAGCTCTTCCTCCACTTGAGGGCGTAGGTAGAATGGCACTCAGGGCCATAGGCTTGACAGTTGGATCGATGTGCAACTTGAACGTTTTGCCTTTTAGGCGGCCCTGGCCCTCGAATAACATTGGGAAGTCTTTGAGGATTTCATGGACGTGCAGATCATGCACCTAGTTCACGAAGAAAACCAAATCCAGGGCCTCAGCTGTGTGACAACTGAGGAGGGTTCCTCGTTTCCCTTCCGTGACGTGAAAACTTGTATTGAGACGATGGCCCTCATTGGCAACCTCAACCTCCATGACTCCCCGCAGGGAAATCAGCTCATTTCCATCGTATGTGTGTATACTTGCGGCGGACGTGGTGATAACTGCTCATACTGGACACTGTCCATTTCATTCACCGACGCCCGTGTCTATGAGGGCGCTCACGGGAGAACCAGCCCCTGTGATGGTGCACATGGGTGGCGGCCGGCATCTTGTGCCTTCTCGACCAACAAACGACACAAAGAAATCTTTGGGGTGGTCTTGTGGGTCCTCTCGACGGTGCTGGCCATCTCTGAATAGCATCCACTCTCTCCTCTTTGATCACAGGCCACAATGTCTATGCTGGCTCCGGCAAAGGCCGGTTGAAGGCTGCCTCCGTCTCGTCTGCACGAGCATTGAACTACTCATGGGGCCTGGCTAGTGCGAGAATCTTGTCCAAACTGATGCCCGGTTGTCAGAGTATCATGCCACGTAGCATTACTGAACGACACCCCTGAATGATCTGTGTCCTGATCTCCTCCCTCCGGTCCAGCAGCGTGCAGGAGCTCGCTAACTTTCTTAGACGGGCGTAAAAGACATCTATGGACTCGGATTCCCCTTGCCTTGCCTGGCGTAACTTGAAACGTTCAAATTCAGAGTTTATTTGTGGATCAAAATGCCTGTTCAGGGCAGCCACCGCTCCCTCGTAGTCGTTGTCCTCCCCTGTGGCAGGCAGCATCTTGAACAAATCATACAGTTCACCTCCACCATAGCACATGAGGAGTGATCTCTTCACTCTCCCATCAGTATCTCTCATTCCCACGAAATTGTGGTCTAGGCGGTTGATCCACGACTTCCATCGCGCCGCTTCCCTTGCAGGATCGGAGAGTTCACTGGACGGGGGCAAGGGGGCCACAGTGGCATGACCTGGATGCGGTGGCGCGGCTGGGGAGCTGTTGGCTTCGCTGCCGGGGCACCGGCTCCGTCCACGTTGGGCAACCTCATGCCTGTAAGTGAGTGCGCATGCTGCCTGCTTGACTCTTCTCCTGGTGAGATGCCTGCACTATCCGTCCCTCATGGCGACGGGTGGCTGCAATGGGATTGGTGTGTTGCAGATGGTGCGTAGGGCTGGGCCGTGGGCCGTTGCTGGAGCCCGTGCGTGTCGCAGGAGGCGAGGGAGTGAGCTGTGGAGCGCAGGGCCACTGTGTGCGCGCTGTACTGTCTTTGTCCAGTTCCTAGTACCAGGCACGAGCAGGGGAGTGCTTATTTGCACTTGCCAGTGCTTATTGACTCTCTGAGGTGAGGGGTGGGCTGCCACGTGCTGGAGTGCTCATAGTTGAGGTAATTACACTTACCAATGCTTGCCTGCTCCTGCAACAGTTCTTAGTGCCCCCCCCCCCCCCCGGCCGTCTCATTCGCCTGCGCTTTCTCTTTCCTCGTGTGCGTGACCAGGCCCTGTTCTTGGGCAACCGGCTCAACCACGCAATGGTGGGAGCACGGTTCTCGCTGCAGGGGCAGGCGAGCGCGTGCTGAGCAGGGCAGACCACCTCACCTGACTCACACGGCGCCGCCGGCATTCCCGCTGGGCCACATTTATTCACTGCTGCGCCGCGGAGATCACAGGAGTGAGTGCCAGCCTCTCCAGGCAAGGTGGGCACCCACAGAACAGCGCGTCTTTCACAGCCGTGCAGCAGAGCGAGGTGGGAACATGATTGTGGTTCCACTTCACAGGCGCAGCAGGGCGGCCCACAGACGGTGGAGACTGCACGCCACACTCTTCGACGGCATGGACCACAGCCGGGGCAGGTGAGGTGCAGCGGAGGCACGGGTGGGACCCGCCTCATCGCCAATGTGGTGTCCAGGCCTGGCTGGACACGCACTGCGCAGAGGCTAGGCCTCAGGCGTGGCTCGCAGCAGTAAAGTGACACCCACACGGGTATGCTGGTACTGGGCCAAGACCCCGAGCGGTCTTATGCCCCTTTATTTAACCCCTCGGGCGAGCCCGCCCTCGGGGTGTGTGTATGCATGTGTGCAGTGCGTGTGGCCGGGTGGCTCCGTCACTACAACACCCACTCCCGGAGCCCGGCAGCGGCTGATACCCGGCCTCCAACACCCTGCGGCTCTCCAAGGGTTTAGAGACTAGAATTTGTTGGTGTTGATTTCAAGTAGAGTGTTGCAGGCCAACTACGGGTGCATCACTTGTGGAATGAAGGAGCACAGTATGATCACGAAATTCTTGTCACAGTAGTTAGTCTACAAAGCACTTAAATAACCTTTGAATTGAATTTTCTGTTTGCGCCTTCAATACTGCATCGTCAGCAAATAGTAATATCGGGACTCTTTTTCCAGCTATAATAGGAACACTTAGGGGTTCATCCAATAGATAGAGATTGCATAATTTATAAAAAGGCTGAAGAGTAGAGGCACCAGCACACAGCCTTGCTATAGATTCTTTCATACTGGGAAAGTTTCAGTGCAATCACCTCCCAGCCCATAACTAACTTTAGCCGTGTTGTTAGAGTGACAAGCCATTATTGCCCGTACAAATGTGATATCAGCCCCCTGTTCGACCAGTGATTTCAACAACTACTCCTGATCTACTACGTCAATAGCTGCCTTCATATCCACAAATATTAGATACAATGAAGGTTTCCATATGAATGTAAACTTCAATGAAATCATACAATAGAAACGGCTTGGTCAATCGTAACTACCCGTGACCTGAAACCAGCTTGTACCTCTGTAATAATATTGTGGCTCCCGACCCAACCCTGTAGCCGGTTAACCAGGACTTTCGCAAGGACTCTCCCTGCCTTTTCCAGGAGGGAGATCAGGTGATAGTTACAGGGACTGTTCCGATCACCTTTCTTGAATATAGGTATAAGAATGGCTGAGCACCAGGAAGAAGGAACAATGTTCCCAGCAACAGCCAAATTGAATATTTTGGTGAGGAAACAAGCCCTCAACAAGTAGGGCTCCTCCTGATAAATTTCAATAGGCACTAAGTCGGGCCTGGTGCCTTATGTTTCTTCGTGGCATTCAGTACTTTCTTCACCTCCGCTACTAAAATGGTAATTGCAGTGACTCTTACTAGGATCCTCACACACTAACGGGGAGCCAGAGTGGCCTTTGGGCTCAGCATGGCATAAAGCACTGAAATGTTGTATCCACACTGTCGGGCTGATATGACATTCTAGCGCATTAACTGCCCCTTCTCTACCCGCATGACAAGTCCCCAAAACTTCTTCATGATTTTATCAAAAGAGATCCCCTCAGATCCACCTACAATGAGTTTGGAGCTGCAATTTATTGACACTTAAAAGTTGTTTATATTCTAGCTTAGTCTTTGAAATAACGCTTTTCTCTTGGGGTTACATTTGCGCCATATCAAAGCTGGTGAGGCAACTCTCTTCATGCAGAAGTGTTCATATCAGCCTCCAACTAGTGTGGCCACGGTTTTTTGGCCACAATCAGCTTAGCCCACAACAACTTCAACACTTCTACCATGTCATTAAAGGCTGCTAAGAAGCTTCCACTATCCTCAGCTGGGGTATACATAAGAATAGGTCCATCATTTGCCATCATATATTCAAGCATTGGGAGTTCTTGGTGGTATTTCTCACTATTCCACCTTATTCTCCACCTGCTATTAATTGGAACACTCTTGTGGTCCAAATTCACCATGCGCCTGCTTGCATTGTTAGTACTAGAAATCCACACTGGGCTCAAATTCATGTGGAGAACCACAGGATGGTGGTCACCCTCCACTCTTCCAACAACAGTCAGATCGCACACACATTCCCAGCCCCCAATAATAACTATAATTTAACAGAAAGCGGCTGGAAACATAAGGTCAGATTTACTAAATTCTGACACAAAGCAGCACAGCACTGTTGCATGAGAAGAAGAGAGCAGGAAAGCTCCATATCTACAGAAATATGGCTCTCTCTTCCCTTCTTCCTAGCGCGGGTGCAGAATTTTGCTGCAGAGCGACACACAAACACCTTTGCGCTACAGTGCAAGGGTGTGTGCGTGACGCACACCGACGCACATGGCAGCCCTATCATAGTACCCCTAGTCACAGTATTTTGATCAAGTCATAGTATCAGGCTCCACATGGACACAGGTTTAAAGTCAATGAAGCCAGCAGTGGGGGTGCCTAGTAACAATGCACAAGTTACATGGCCTTCAGTAGCTCACAACGATTTTCGCTGATCAGAAGTAGCTCTCATTAGAGAAAAGGTTGGAGACCCCTGTTCTAACCTGAGGAGTCACTACTAAACTCTAGAATCCGAGTGATATTATCCTGTGGGAATTAATCTTTTATTTTTTTATTTTTTTTTTAAAGGTTTTTATTGAAGAAAAACAAGAGAATATACATAAATCAGGTGTCATACTCCTTACACGATACATCAGAAGGTGGGCAAGTATACAATGTGTTAAAAGCAATATTACCGATGGATGCAATTGTGGCAAGGATACATACTTAAAGGGAAAATACTAGCAGCAATCCGACAATACCATAATCCGCAGAGGTAGCCCACCCACGATACAGGACAGTAAAGACCACTTTGAGATGTCATCAGTGATGTCATCAGTGATGTCACTGACCATGTCATGAATGATGTAATATGTGACATCATCAGCAGTGGATTGCGGGTGCGCGATATATAGTTAGTGCAACTAACTATATATGGAATTTCAATGGTTTTGTGTGAGTACTCTGGCATCAGTCCTTATTACACCATGGACTCTATCATGCCACTCAGGTACAATCGTACTGACCTCCTTACCTTAAGCGACGGTCACTCGGATTGTACTCATGCTGCGGTGTGCCCACTTGTGGGACCCTATGACTGTCCGTGTGGCAGGTTTTCGTTGGATCCCCCTAGTGGGGTGCGCTCCTTTGAAAGGTCTACCCTAGCTGCGCATACAGACCTTTCTGGGCGAGCACTTAGTATATGGAGCCTTAATGTCAGATCATTGGTTAAGCACCATCAGTCCCTTCGCGACATGATCGACAAGGACTCACCGGATCTTATTTTTCTCACTGAGACGTGGTTACAGGACACCGACTCGGCCATAATAAATTTGGCCTTTCCCTCCACCTACACGGTCTTCACCCTGAACCGTACTACCAGGGGTGGAGGCATAGCTTTGGCAACAAAATCTTGCTTTCCGGCGGTCTGGCAAGCTCTTGATCTGCCGATGTGCGAAAGCGCCGCTTTCAAGGTCACTGTCAGCCATCAGTTCACTTTTAGTGGTCTGTTAATCTATCGCCCTCCAGGGAATGACACGGTCTTTAAGGCCGCTCTTGTTGACATGGTTAACTCCCTGGCTCCTAGATGTGCTAATTTTAACATCATTGGTGATCTGAATATACATCTTGATCAGACATCTTCTTTATCCATCAGCTCTTTGATAGCGGATCTGGAAGCCATGCAGTTGAACCAACTTGTCACTGCCCCTACCCACAGAGGAGGTCACATTCTCGACCCCTTTTTTACCACCTTGGACCGGGCTCTGGCATCTGACCCGATGGTGGTGGGCTGGACTGATCATCTATTGGTTAAAGTATCATGCCCTCTGGATGATCACCAATTTAAACCTGTGGACAGATTGACCTATAAAAGAAATTGGCGTAAGCTTAAAATAGAGGAGTTTGTTAATATTCTCGAGGCACAGCCCTTGGGCAACCTGTCGAATGTTGAACAGGGATATGAACAGTTCTGTGCTTGGGTCCGTACTGCCCTCGATTCTCTTATACCAATGCGTTGGTCGAAATGTCATGCTAAAACCCGCAGTCCTTGGTATAATGAGTCCCTTGCTGAGCTCAAGAGAACGTGCCGACAAGTGGAGAGGGCGTGGAGGAAGTCTTTTGACCCCACATTGAAATCATTGTACTTTACCCAGCTTAAGAGCTATCACAGAGCTATCTGTCAAGCCCGGGCAGCATATTATGCGTCTGAGTTCTCCAACAGCCCTAACCCATCTAAATTAATTTTTAAGGTGCTTAAAGATCTGATGGGTAAACGGGCCACCTCGCTAGAAATCTGCACGGACTCTCATTGTGAAAGCTTGGCATCCTTTTTCGTGGAGAAGGTGCAGATAATCTACCGAGGGTTTATGCCAGCTGTGCCCGATGCTGAGCCCAGGCCTGTTAGGGTTCCAGATTGTGAACCTCTGTCCTCCTTGCCTGCTATGTCGGCTGAGGCATTTGACACCCTGAGCCTCAAAATTAAATCGGGTTCTCCTTTAGATCCTCTGAAGCCAGAGCTTATCGCTCTCCTTCCGCCCCTGTGTCGTGAACCCATACTGGACCTGATTAATCTTTCTCTCACGGAAGGCGTGGTTCCTGCTTCTTGGAAGCAAGCTGTGGTCAGCCCTATATTGAAGAAGCCTAGTCTAGACCCTCTGCTCCCTGAGAACTATCGCCCCATCTCCCTCCTGCCCTGGACCGCCAAGGTCACTGAGGCACATGTAAATTCCATCTTGTCTGCCCATCTCTCTCGTAATAATATTCTTGACGAGAGTCAGAATGGCTTTCGGGCACAACACAGCACCGAAACGGCCCTGCTCTTTATGAGCGAACATCTCCGTTCGGTGCTGGATGTGGGGCAGACAGCGGCGCTCCTTTTGTTAGATCTGAGCGCCGCATTTGATACTGTGTCTCATGGCATTTTGTTGCGGAGGTTGGAGGAAGTGGGACTTGAGGGCAAGGCTCTTCAATGGTTCCGCTCTTTCCTTTCGGACCGGTTTTTTAAAGTGGCCATGCCTCCTGGTCAGTCCTCGTTCCATCCTCTGGGGTTAGGAGTCCCTCAGGGTTCGGCGTTGAGCCCCACGCTGTTCAACTTGTATGTAAAACCGCTAGCTGCCGTAGTTAGACAATCTGGCTTAACCATGACATCTTATGCCGATGACACGCAGCTAGCGGTGACACTCAGTGGGGACCCTGAGGTGACTGCCCCCAGGTTTCGCGCAGGGCTTCTTGCCGTGGCGGACTGGATGCGTATTAACTGTTTACAGTTAAACGCCAAGAAAACCGAAGTCCTGATTCTAGGAAAGCAAGCGGATTTGTGGGGAGATCAATGGTGGCCTCCTGAGTTGGGGGTGACTCCCATTCCAGCGGCCGAAGTGAAGAACTTGGGGGTCTGGCTGGATTCCAACCTTTCTTTTACCAGCCATACTAAGAAGATCGCAGCCACCTGTTATGGGATTCTGCGAGGACTGAGACCGGTCCTTAAATTCTTCGACCCCCCTACTCGGCAACTGGTGGTCCAAGCCTCCATTCTTTCCCGGCTGGACTACGGGAGTGCTCTGTTGCTCGGCGTTAATCAGGCCGAGGCGACTAGACTGCAGAGGGTGCAGAATGCCGCTGCGCGGGCCATTGTAGGCCTCCCGAGACGGTGCTCTGTATCGGCAGTCTTGACCTCCCTGCATTGGCTGCCGGTCAGACAGAGAATCAAATTTAAGGCACTCTGTTTGACATTTAAGATCTTGAAACTCTCGTCTCCCCCCGCCTTGTTGGGCCTTGTTTCCCCTTATGTCCCCAGGCGGTCTCTCAGGTCGGAATCCCTCCACCTGGCGAACGTGCCTAGATTTAGATTGAGTAGGATTGGAGGTCGTTCTTTCTGTGTTATGGCGGCTGGATTATGGAATTCTCTTCCTGTCCATATCCGTGCCCTGAATAGCCTGACTCTTTTCAGACGGGCGATTAAGACCCATCTGTTCACCTCCGTTAACTAATTTCTTCTTCTCAGTGGCGATCTGTTATGTTGTGGTACTTGATCAAGCGCCAGGACGCCCCTTCGCTGGGGCAGCTGTGCGCTGAATAAAAGTTATTAACATAACATAACATAACATAAAATAAGGTTTTTTAAATGCTAATTCCTAACTATATATGGTCTATACCCTATGGTTTTTTCAGTGAATTTTCAAGGTTTTGTAAATGCTAATTCCTAACTATATATGGTCTATAACCTATGGTTTTTTCAGTGAATTTCAATGGTTTTTTAATAGCAAATATCATAAGCTGTCGAATGTCAAGTACGTGGTAAGTGAAAACATTTTCGTGTTTATGCACACTGATCTGCTTTGAATGGTGCCCCCCCCCCCTCATTTCTATTAGGAGTACTCTCTCTTTGCACATAGTGAAGGGTAGTTAACGCAGGCCTTTGCCCCCGTTGTAATACGTCGTGCCTGCTTCTCTCTCCATTTGATTGATTGTTATCCAAGTATTTACTGTTTTAGAATTGGTTCTCTTTGGTTCATTCTCTATTTACAAACAAACACAGAGTCGCAATACTCTGTTTAGTCTTCGCAGATAACGAAAAATCGTGTAAAAAAAAAAGAAAAGGAATCGAGCAAAATCAGTAGGCCACTAATGGGATCTCTTTTTCACCTCGCTAAAATAGAAACATTAGGAACAACCCCTCATGACAAATACAAAACTAGTGAGATGAACTGAACTCCACACAATGATGGCTGCAAAACAGCTTGGCTCCGCCACCCACCCCGCCCAAAATAACGATAAAGAGCGGCTGCCATGATTGGTTGCGGAATGGCCACGACGGAGCTACGAAATGGTGCTGCTCTCATGCTAACCCCAGCTTCAGTCTGAATATCCAGAAACACTGTAGACTACCAATTCGATCAGTTCCGGTAGCGCCCCAATGTAACCCGGTAGAGAAGAACTAGCCCTCCCCTCTTTGACTGATGGTTCTTGTTGCCTGTCCCTTCTGTTGTCATTTAACAGAACTATTTAGCCTGCTGAAAGGGGTTGTGTTCCAACCGCTGGTTGGTGGAGACATTTTGACTATATTCTGGACCTGCGTTGTCGCGTAATGCGTCATATGACGCGCCGCGTTAGCGCATCCGGAAGTCATCCGGGGCGCGCAGCGCGTAACGTAAGCATAACAAGTCATGTGACTTGTTAATAAAACTTTTCATTGGTTCATTTTACTTTTCTTATTCTAATGATGAAAGGCTTGGTCATATGACCTAAAAATTACGCTTTTTATTACTTCCGAACATTATTTTTTCTTAAATATATGTTATAATGTTCCAGGCTAATGTACTTTCCCGGAAAATTTACAACTGTCCTGCAAGTAAAATATATTCTTTTTTCGAGAAAAAGAGCGTTTCTTCGTCCCATGACGGAGCCGTTGAGCAAAAGAGGGTCGACCTGCTGTCTTAGTCGCCGATACGCCTGAATATGAGATTCTTATCGATCACTTTATGTTGCAGGAGTAGAAAACACAACAGCCCTTGACCATTTATCTTTACTGCGTTCCTTCGAATTATACCTTTTACCCTTCATGTAATTGGTCTGCTTTATTTCACTTGCCTTTTACTGATTCTAAAACAGTGACTATTATTAAAAACTTTACCAATGTATATACTACTACCATGTTTTCTTTTAAAAACCTTTATTGTGAAAATTTCATTATACAAATACGAGCCTATAGCCACGTGGGCCGGCCACGGAGCAAACTGTAATCGTATATGATGAGTAGACATTTACACTGTAGAGGAACGTAACGGGCGGGCCATTAGGTTGCAAGAACTAAGGTGTCTAACAGTTACGGAATCGGTGGACGTACATTTTATAATTAAAATACGACAGGGCCACTTACAATAAAATTATCTAGATATACATTTGCGGGCAAGTACCATGGGTGACGTTAATTCGAACTTTCAATAGTACAGTAATCAATAACACATCAGAACTTAATATCAATAGGGATGTCGAAATATTTAATCAATTCTCGTCCCCGCCCGCCATGTGCTTCAAAACTGCATACGTATCTCGTGATTTCAAGGTTCTGCAACCAGTACACAACAAGGAGTTACGAGTCCCATTTATTCCGGCGCCATTTTGGGCGAGGACGGGCAGGTCCAGGATATAGTCAAAATGTCTCTACCAACCATCGACTATGATGATGTTCATATGCTGTATTTATTAGAGTAACACTCATCTGTCCACATGAAATTAATTTGCCACAATCTAAACATGTCATTTTAATCTTTCCAAAGTTCTTCTAAATATTTGGGACCGTTTCCCTTGCCTCTGATGCTGTCAGTGCCATTTCTTTGATAAATGTACTAGCAGGTCAGGGGTTCTCCTCCAAATCTCTCTTTTATGCAGCACTATAATTAATTGGTGCCACCTCTCCATATGACGATGCATGGTATAGTTACCATAACTATATTTTTTTTCGGTTCCTCTGGAGAGTTCATCGTGGCAGATGAAGCGTGTAACGTACCGGGCATTTACCTTTTTTTGCATGTACAGGAAAGGAAAAAAAAAATCGAGCGTCCGAGTTCTAAGGTGTCCCAGGGCCATTTTAGTGGACCAGGCCCAAATCCAAAGAACAGGCCGCCATTTTGAGAGTCCTGTTGCAGCCGCCTGTCGCTGTAGCATCAAGAGCAGCCGAAACTCAGCTGAATGGCAACTGAAACGGTAAAGGGGCGCCCCACTACAGCAGACGAGCCTCCACCTAGGAAGGCCCGTTCACGCCGCCTCCCCCCCCCCCCTTCGGGCACCCCACGCCGTTATTCGGAGCAGTATTGTAGGATGGCCACACCAGTGCGGCAACTTGCTAGACATCACCTCGGTGGTAACCGAATCTCAACGCCTTGTGGTGTCTTCTATTCAGAAAACATTGTTATGCTGCCTTCGACCTATTCGCCGCAAGTGCGCACACAACTCAACTGCATAGCTTGCTAGACACCACCTCGGTGCCATCCGGATCTTGGAATCTCAGCGCCTTTTGGTGTCTTCTCTTCAGAAAATATTGTTGCGCTGCCTTTGGCCCCATTCGCACATCGGTCCGCTACTGACGCCATCTCACAGGCTAATGGGGCGCCCCACGCCGACTTTCAGCATTGTAGGATGACCACACCAGTACAGCAACTTGCTAGACATCACCTCGGTGCCATCCGGATCTCGGCGCCCCACTGCAGATGAAGTGCCTCTCAACTATGAAACCACCACGGTGACATCCGGATCTTGGCGCGTTGTGCTGCCTTCGGCCTATTCGCACATCGGTCCGCTACTGACGCCATCTCACAGGCTAATGGGGCGCCCCACGCCGACTTTCAGCATTGTAGGATGACCACACCAGTACAGCAACTTGCTAGACATCACCTCGGTGCCATCCGGATCTTGGCATCTCAACGCCTAGTGGTATCTTCCATACAGAAAATATTGTTGCGCTGCCTTTGACCCCATTCGCACATCGGTCCGCAACTTAGACATCACCTCGGTGCCATCCGGATCTTGGCATCTCAGCGCCTTGTGGTGTCAGTCAGAAAATATTGTTGCGCTGCCTTTGGCCCCATTCGCACATCAGTCCGCTACTGACACCATCTCACAGGCCAACAGGGCGCCCCACGCCGACTTTTACCATTGTAGGATGGCCACACCAGTGCCACAACTTGCTAGACACCACCTCGGTGCCATCCGGATCTTGGCATCTCAGCGCCTTGTGGTGTCTTCTATTCCGAAAATATTGTTGCGCTGCCTTTGGCCCCATTCGCACATCGGTCCGCTACTGCCGCCATCTCACAGGCCAACGGGGCGCCCCACGCCGACTTTCAACATTGTAGGATGGCCACACCAGTGCGGCAACTTACTAGACACCACCTCGGTGCCATCCGGATCTTGGCGCGTTGTGCTGCCTTCGGCCTATTCGCACATCGGTCCGCTACTGACGCAAACTCACAGGCCAACGGGGCGCCCCACGCCGACTTTCAGCATTGTAGGATGGCCACACCAGTGCTGCAACTTGCTGGACACCACCTCGGTGCCATCCGGATCTTGGCGCGTTGTATTGCCTTCGGCCTATTCGCACATCGGTCCGCTACTGACGCCGCCTCACGTGCCAACGTATTTTCTCCGCATTTTATACCCTATGCCGCATAACAGGTCATGTGACTTGTTTATAAAACTTTTCATTGGTTCATTTTACTTTTGGTTTCCTAATGATGGAAGGCTTGATCATATGACCTAAAAACAACACTTTTCATTGGATGAAAACTTTTTTTTTTCCCCAAACGATGAAAGCCCCACCTTGTTTCTGGATGTTTCAGACTGAAGCTGGCTTCAGCATGAGAGCACCACCATCTCGTAGCTCCGTCGTGGTCATTCCGCGAGCAATCATGGCAACCGCTCCCCACCAGAAGCCTACAGGAGTCGGGGGCCCCCAAAACTTTTGATAAATCCTCAAGGCGGAGGGGACGCTTTCGAGAATGGGGTCCAAGACCTAGCAGACAAGCGTCCGATTTCCAAGGTGTCCCAGGGCCATTTCAGTGGACCAGGCCCAAAAAGGAAAGAGCCTGCCGCCATTTTGAGAGTCCTGTGACAGCCGCCTATCGCTGCACCGCAAGAGTGGGCGCAACTCAGCTGAATTGCGGCTTTTGACACAGTGGACCAAAAACGGACGGAATGGCAACTGAAACGGTAAAGGGGCGCCCCACTACAACAGACAAGACTCCACCTGGAGAGGCCCGTTCACGCCGCCTCCCCCGGGGCGCCCCACGCCGTTATTCGGAGCAGCATTGTAGGATACCAAAACCAGTGCGGCAACTTACTGGACATCACCTTGGTGCCATCGTTCTGCTGCCTTGGAACTATTCGCACAACAGTTTGCTACTGATGACCCACCCCCCGCGACGCCCCACGCCAGAAATCTGGACGTTGTGCTGCGTTGGGACTATTCGCACAGCCGACCGCTACTTCGTTGTTTTTCCCTAAAAATGTTTATATGTTATTACTGTTTTTGTTTTCTTGTATATATTTATAAGTTATTAAAGTTTTATAATCTTACTACTTTGTTGGAGTGCTATATATTTTTAATGTGACACATAATTGTAAAAACTTTGATGTACAAAGAGTCATCCCTGGAACCTTCCGCTTCAGGCTCGGTCCCCTCCCCAATCACAATACAGGATGGTTTTCAGATAATAGGAACGCGTCTGCTGTGACGGATCTCATCGAGTGTGGGCCTTGATCTACTATAACTCCTTTGAAGAGGGGTGATTCTTTACAGCTGGGGCCATAAACTACATCTGCAGGGCTAGCTGATACCCTAGGACCAGCCTGGACAATCGGACACAGAGGAAAAGGAGTGTCAGAGGGTGCGGTAGTGAATAGGGCGAAAGGGAGGTGTCGGGCGGGCACAGGGTGTGATTCTCAGGGAAGAGCAGCGCAGATGGGGGGTGGTTTATTACCCATGCATAAGACAGAGAGCGGGGGTGACCACTGCCTGGGGGAGATGCTTGCGAGGGTGGGGAGTCATGCTAAGGATCGACAGCGTGCACAGAGTGGGTCTGGTCAAGGCATCTAAAATGACTGCCGTGCACGACAAAAGTGTGGCATTTGAAAAAAGGCAAGATGGCGCAGACAATGTTTTTCAACACTCCTGATTTCCTTCGAATCGAACGTTAACAGACGTTGGGGCATATTACCAAAGTTAAGCGATATTTATCCCTAACGATGCTTAGCAATGATTTTTTTACCGCTAAGCATCGTCAGAAATTATCGCAGATAAACCTTGCTATTATCAAGGTTTATCGCAAATACGATAAAAAACGACCGCAATGCATTAATATCGCTGAAAACTCAGCGATATTCATGCATTACCGAGCTAATGCTCTTAGCCATGTTATCCACCTCCCATTGGATAACATGCCTTAGAACTGCTCAGGGCAGGTGCTAGCTTTTGGAGATATTCGCGCTTATCGCGAATATTTCCAAAAGTTGATAATAGGAGATAGCGATGTTAGCGACTGTTTCCAGTCGCTAACATCTTGGCATGCCCACTTTGCATGTCATTAGTGATAAATATCACTCACATGCAAAGTGGGGCCCAAGATGGTCGCTATCTCCTACTAGCCGTCGCTAACTGGTGTTAGCAACAGCTAGGTAATACAGATATAATTTTATCTCCGCGAAGCGGAGCGCTGTTACAGATATATATCTTTTTTTGAACGTTAATTTCTCAAAATCCACTGGAGCACATATATTGAGACCTAGCAAAGGCACATCGGACTACCAGTCCCTACAATTTTGCCAAGTTTCGTGCAAATCCATTCAGCCGTTCGATTATTATTATTATTTTTTTTTTTGCCTCGCGGGGCCCTTTTAAAACCTCCACATCAAACCTAAGAGGTCAAGGAGGATCTACTATGCCCCCTTATGGTCATTTGCCCCTTCGCTTTGGCCTCCTCTTGTCTCTCGATCCTACCGAGAGACAAGATGGCGGCCGCTACGGACTGTTTGGAATGTTTACAGACGCCGGAGAACCAATCAGCTTCGCAAACCTCCGTTACGCGAAGCGGAGCGCTGTTACAGATATATATCTTTTTTTGAACGTTAATTTCTCAAAATCCACTGGAGCACATATATTGAGACCTAGCAAAGGCACATCGGGCTACCAGTCCCTAATATTTTACCAAGTTTCGTGCAAATCCATTCAGCCGTTCGATTATTATTATTATTTTATTTTTTTGCCCCGCGGGGCCCTTTTAAAACCTCCACATCAAACCTAGGGGGTCAGCGAGGATCTACTATGCCCCCTTATGGTCATTTGCCCCTTCGCTTTGGCCTCCTCTTGTCTCTCGATCCTACCGAGAGACAAGATGGCGGCCGCTACGGACTGTTTGGAATGTTTACAGACGCCGGAGAACCAATCAGCTTCGCTTCACAAAGCTCCGTTGCGCGAAAAGTACGCGAACTGGAGCGCTGCCCGGTCCGCTGTTACAGATATATATCTTTTTTTGAACGTTAATTTCTCAAAATCCACTGAAGCACATATATTGAGACCTACAAAAGGCACATCGGGCTACCAGTCCCTACAATTTTGCCAAGTTTCGTGCAAATCCATTCAGCCGTTCGGGCTAAAAGTGAGGCCAACCGCCCTATGGAAAACTCAATGTTAAAAACACGTTTTGGGACCCCCCTTTTTTCTCGGCCCCCCCTTGACAAACCCCCCCCAAATTTTCAAGGGCTGCTCAGAAACAAAATGTGCCATTTTCCTGAAAATTTCAGCCAATTCCGTCCACAAACGCCAAAGTTATTAGACATAGAATTTTCAAAAATCCCATAGAGAAAAAATCCTAACTATATATACCTACTGGCGACCGCCAGTAGGTAATATATATATATATATATATATATATATATATATATATATATATATACACACACACCATACATGCACATGCATATATGTATACATAAATATATATACACATACATATATATATATATTCACAGCAACTTCTCCACTCACGAAGAAACAGAAGCCACAACGGGGGAAACTGTTGGAAGCTCTTTAATGATGTAAGGCATGATGCATTCCGGCCAGAGATTAGCCTTCTTCAGATGCCATCAGGTGTTTCAGGAGTCCAATTCACCCGTTTTTGAATGAACCTGCCACTGTCCCATTGGATAAGGACTACCACACCCCCTCCTTGGATAACCGCTCACTATTTGCTGCTCGTAGGAACGGCAAATCCCAGAATTCAGTGTCCAGGTAAGTGCTGCATGGGGTGAAACCAAGTGGATCGGTAAAGTGCAGGCAAAACCGGTGTGATTGAAGGTCAATATCCCGTGAATTAAAATCCCAGCGCTTCCTCCAGTCCCCTAACGTTTCAGCCCCCAAAAACCAAAAGTTCACCGAGCAGGGGTCAAAGGGACAATGCAATTCAATCCTCCGTGCAGTCACGGACCGCAATGCAGCCGCCCTGGTTTCCTAGGCGTTGAGAGGCGGGCACCAGGCTAATCCAATACCTTGGAAAAGACTAACAGACTGCCGAGACAGAACCCAGAACAGCCCAGGCCAACTTGATGAAACGGGGCTTCTGTAGCGCAGTTCTGGTTGACGCGCAAAATATTCACAGCAACTGAGCCACAGTTAGATTTTGTATGCATCCATAGAAGTCACAACAGAGTGACGCAAGGACAGGAGAGTCCCAATGGATTTATACATTTTGAGCAGCAGAAACGACGTGGGAGAACACTCGCTACCCACTTGGGTTTAATTTGCTGTTATTCGGAGCCTGTACATAGCGGCTCACTGGAGTTGAAATATTAGGCACTACATGACCCAGGAGACCACAGTGGTGGCCACGCCCATCAGGGCGGGGACGAGGTAATCCAAGTGCCTTTTTAGGTTTTGCCTGGCGAAAAGATGCGCTCTGCGCATCTTTTTCGCGCAGGCGAAAACCTAATGAGAACTGTAGTGTGGGTTTGGGTCGGCCCTCGTCATTCATTGGCTGGCTCCATAAATGGAGCCTAGCCATTGGACGAGGGGCCTGTCCGTCAATGCCGGACCAGATTCGGGGGCGTTCCCGAGATTCTTTGGCTATTGCCGACGTCACGCGACGTCAGCCGAAAGCCGGGAACGCCCCTGAATCTGGTCCGGCATTGCCGGCGCCTGCCTTCCTGCTTCCTGTGGAATCGCCCCTTCCGACTGTACAACCCCCACATCGGGGATTTCACTCGCTGGCTCCGCGGGCTGTTGCTGATGTTGTGCATCGGGGGTTGCGGGCCTGTCTCGCAGCTCGAGCCCGAGCCGCTGCTGCTGCTGAAGCTGCTGCAATCTTAGGCACCATATCCGTGTCACTTTCACCTTCACCTTCGCCTTCACTGCTCCCAGCAAGGTAGGTTCTTATCCTGTTCCCTTCACTCGCCTTAGGAATTGCTTTATAAATATAACGAAGGACCGCCAAACTGATAACAGTGCTGAGAGCGGTTATTCTATTATATGCCGGTTTCTCAGTTTCTTGGCATTTATTCTCTGGCAGACCCATCTCCAAATCAAGGGGCTCTATATTAGCATCCGCATTTATGGCATCAAACCATTTCTTCAAAAGGATTTGTCAACGTTGCTTAGGTTGGCCGTTGGAGCCCTGAGCTTGTGTGCATTACGGTCTCAGTCAACCGCCATCTTGCTTCCTCGGTGCAAACGGAGGATCTCTCACTTCCCTGGTCCCCGCTGAGCCACAGGAAACCCTACCAGGACCCACACACTGCTTCCGGTTCCAGGCAGGACGATGAGCTACAGAAAGGGAAGACGGATTACTTACTGATTGAAGATGGGACCTAATGCTATTCAGGAAATTTACAATTGTTGCACGCTGCCCAACTTCGGCTCCTCGCTCTGCCATCCACCCTGGTGAATGGTCAGTGCTGCGGTGAAAGAGCACCAGAGATCACTGCTAGCACCATCCCACCATCCAGGGTAGGAGTTCTACCGGAATCCACCCGAAGATCAACTTCACGGACCCAATGCAGCAGTCTCCTACCTGATCATCCTTACTCCGCCCTTCAGCAGCTTTGGTGGTGCAAGCAACCACCGTGAGCCACTCCAGCCCATATAACAGCTGCGAACGTTAAGTCACAGAAGTGTTCCTGCTGACTTCCGCCTGGACTATCTCTTCTCCGAGTCTTACATCGTTAATCTGTGCGCAGGCTACCACCTGGAGACCTGCGAAGGGGGTGAGTGTGGCATGAGGGGCTAAACCCTTATCTGTATGTTTAGCATGCCCTTCTTTGTCAGGGGCAGGTGACCACAACTGTCAATGGTGGAAGCTGACATGTCATGGAGCAACCTCCTGCGTCCTCTCTCCATCTCCCTCCTCATCTTGGCTTCTTTTTCTATCTTTTACTCTTTCTGTTTTCTGCCTTCTCACTCCATTCTGCCCTTACTTTTCTTCCTGCCTTCCCTCTCTCTTGATCTCTCTCTCATGCGTCCTCTCTCCTCCTCCTTATCTATCATGCTTCTCTCTCTTGCACTCTCTCGCGTGCCTTTCCTCTCTATTTGCCTTCTCTCACTCTCTTCTTTCAGTCACCAACTCTCTCTCCTTCTTTTCTTGCCCTCTCTCCTTTTTCATCTCTCTCTTCTTCCTACCCTTCATTTCCATCTCTCCATTTCTCTCTCCTTCTTGTCTTTCTTCACAATTAACTCTGAGGGCCTGATGTACATTGCCAGACAAGGGGGGGGCTCTCTGTGTGTGGGCGGGGGGCTCTCTGTGTGTGGGGGGGCTCTCAGTGTGTGGGGGAGGCTCTCAGTGTGTGAGGGAGGCTCTCAGTGTGTGGGGGAGGCTCTCAGTGTGTGGGGGGGCTCTCAGTGTGTGGGGGGGCTCTCAGTGTGTGGGGGAGGCTCGCAGTGTGTGGAGAAGGCTCGCAGTGTGTGGAGGGAGCTCGCAGTGTGTGTGGGGGGCTCGTAGTGTGTGGGGGGCTCGCAGTGTGTGGGGGGGCTCTGTGTGGGTGTGTGTTGGGGGGCTCTCTGTAGGTGTTTGTGGGTGTCATTTGCGAAAGATAAAGCTAGTGGCATTGCAAATGACAATGCCATTTATTTATGTTAAAAAAAACATAAATAAAAATGTCAAGAGCATTGCCAATAGCTCAAACTTTAACAAAGGCAAAACCATTGCATTGTAAATGCTTGTTAACTGCTGTGCCCAGTAACTCTGTTGCAACTGTGAGCCCCTGAAGAAATGTTCATTAACATGAAACGCGTCGGGCGTTATCACTGGACTTACTTTCAGCGAGGTACCTGCGTGCTGGTTCTATTGCTGTTTTCTCCATTAAAAGTGTGGTTATCTATACTCACCTGCGTTGGGCTCGCTCTCTCCAGGCAAACTTTGCAGTTGGATATATATATATATATATATATATATATATATATATATATATATATATATTAATATCGCTTCTTCCTTTGGCTCGGCTGAGCGAATTCTGAGTGAATTCTGGACGACTACGTACCGAATATATATATATATATATATATATATTAGCCAACAACGGACGTCTGCTTACGGTGCGCTCAGACTGCCGGTGCAGAATTCGAGGTAAAAGACCACAAAACCCAGCAATATTTACCAACAAAGGAGAAATACGCTGCACTCCCAAAAGTCTGTTTGGTAAATCCATTTAATCCCACGACGCGTTTCGACTGCTCATCTTTTTCAAGTGGGTATGCACCCTAGTGGTGATGACCATATATTTATAAAGTCACAGGCATTGTGTGAGTTTTAGTAACATGATGTTTCAGTATAGTACTTTTATTGTTCCCACCTCTTTGCCAAATGAAGACCAGATCCCAGATATTGGCTTTAGGTTGCAGAATCCAAGTGTACCTCATCTGTGAATCGATTTGACTTTGCCACAAAACCTTTGAAAAGGTTATGTTGAAGTTAAAAGGGTAGCGTTTGAAGTCAATAATCTTTAAGGTCCTGGACACGATAGAGTCCATATTATCATTTTGGGAGGACATTTTCATTTGCTTCTGAAACAGAATTACAGTGGAGGGTCTTAAATAGGTGGTAGATGAAACCTGGAGCTAACCGCAGAAGCAACACTGGCATGTGGAGAATAACTTGCACAGTTAGCATATTATTCTCCATTCCAAGGTGGCCAACGTGCAACTAGGCACAAGCAGTGCACTCACCTAATTGAGAACCTGAACTATTCTCAAAATAGCAGGTGTGTGCAATTTTGCCAAAAGTGGGCTGTGATGGTAAAAGAGCAATTTTCAGTCATGAGCAGGTCTTTTTCTGTGTTCCTTTATAGCATCGGAGGAGGAGAAAGTCAGTTGGATTTGGAATGCGTTTCCCGGCATCATTGTAGGTGCAGGTAAGGTATTACCCCTATCTTCTTTCTGCGAGTTCCCTTTATGACGTGCTTGGCCAATGGCATAATGGAGGCAGCAAGGGGCAACAAGTTGGTGGTTTTGTAGCATTTTAATATTAATATGGTCACCTGCATTTTGAGAGTCAAAGGCAGCTCATTTACTTTCAGGATCCTAGCCATGTTTAAAGGAGCTAGGCCTAATGAGTCAGGTAACCAAGTGTGAGACCAATGGGGAAAACTGTAGGTGCCTGAAGGGGATTCATGTGTATAGAAGACTCAGCTATTGAAGGACTGCAGTGGTTGAAATGAAACAACAAGGCCTAGGAGCAGCAGAGGACCAGGGAGCTCGAAGTCCACAAAGTGCCATGTTCTCTTTTTGCAAGTAGTGATTCTGGCACCAGGGGATCATAGATGACAAGGAAAAACAATCAAATGGTGGAACTTTGAGACAAAGGCCACAGGGTGGGCAAACGTCTGTATTTTGTGCCAAAGCTTTAATCTTAGAACAAAGCTAATGAACACTTATACCAAAGGAGAAAGAGGTGATGCATAATTGCTCCTTCTGCATCTAAACACCAATTCACTGTAACTTCCACCTTTCCAGCACATGTTCTGCTGAGGAAGACTGTGGTGCATTGGGAGCTCTAAGGGGCAGATTTACATGCCCATTGCGTGACTTTTGCGGTGCCGTTGCGTCACTTTTGTGACGCAGCTGCGGCATAAATGTTGCGCCCCATTTCCAACGGGACACTTCTAGAGAAATGCGTCACTGTGTAAAGCCCTACGTCACATTATACCTGCGTCAGGTATAATGTATGCATGGTGGGCGTCCCACGCAAAAAGCCATGTACAACGGACGCAGTAAAATTTACAAGATGTCACTGCGTCACTCTACGTCTTCACTGCGTCAAAATCCCTACGCCTGGCCAGACCAGACGTAAGTAATGATGCAGGGCTTTTTGAATGGGACTCACCCATCTATTGTGGCGCATTGCTGGGGTTACGTCACTTTCATGAGCAACATCAGCAATGAGTCACTTTTGCGCCAACAGATGTATAAGAATTTCTGATGCATCTCTTACGACATGGAGCTTGTTGCAGTCTCTATGCAGATGCGTCAGTTCCTTGTAAATCTGCCACTATGTTTGTTGGTATCATTAATGGAACAAATGTGAAGAGGGCCTGTAGGCCAGAGGTGAGCTAGGTTGACAGGTAGTCATATGTTTAGCCTGGAATAATGGAGAATTTGGGCTCTTTGGCATAGTTCATTGTAAAGGAGAGTGACGCAGATTGCTCGTGTATCAATCACCTCTGTCTCTTTTTCTGCGCAGGGATGGGTGGTCTTATTGCCCATTTTGCACTGACTGCAGCTGGTGTTCCATCTTTTTTAACACCTCAGCGCTTGGCTGGAACAATCGTAAGGTCAACACTAATCATCTTTGGTGAGTGCCGGCTGGATCAGTAGTCGCCATCCCGCGGAGCGCGAGTAAGAGAAGCACGGTGTGAACTGGTGGAATGAATGTCTAAGTGTATGAGCCACCTTCAGTCAGATTTGAGAGGAAATGTCTCACTACATGGAGCAAGTTGCCATTAAAGAAGGGATATCACAGCATGTATTTGTTTAATGATAATCTGCTGGCTGACTGGTTGTCACAATCTGGCATGAGGGCCGAAGACTCTACTATCTGTCAAACAAGCCCCTCAGTGTGGCCCTGACTCGGGGTCTTCACGGCCCCTGCGCCTTTGCTCCCTATGGCACCCTGCATTCTAGGTTACAGCAACTGATGCTGATTGAAGTTGCAGATCCGCGTTCATTGAGGAGCTTTGGTCTCCTTGTCTTCTCCATACTCCGAAATGGAAACATATACTAGAAAGATTGAGTTTAATTCTTTTTTAAGTGAGGGGTTAATGTCGGCTGCTCAATAGCTGCCTTAGGTACTTGTAAGAATGCGCGTGCAGAGCGGACCCACCCTCTGTTCAGCCTATTGTCACTGCCCCAGTGTATTTCTGGTGCCTCTCATTGGCCCTTAATGAAGGGGACTATGCAGACTCCGACTTCACTAGTCTGAGACACAGATCATTGAAAACAAGCATTTGCAATGCATTAGGCCTCGCATTTGCATATTAGAGCTACAGGTGTTATATATGACACCGTTTTTATGAATGTTATTTATTTGCAGTGGAGTGTTGTTTTGAAGAAAGTACGTGCATACTATAAAGTATGGAAGCGTTTGTGTAAGCAGGAAGCACAGAGGGAGTGAAATCGTATGTAGGACAGTTGTGAAAAAGAAGGGAAGTGACGTGCAACTTTGTGGGGGAGGGGAACAACCAGCCGCGGCCGGCAGTGGGAGTACCTGCAGGGCGGTGGGGAGGGGGAGGGGCAGGGTTGGTGGGTAGTAATGTATGGATTACGGAGCTTACCAGGTAAGTAAACATTTAAATAACTAAAATGAATTTTGTTGAGTGCACTGCATCCCCAAATGCAATGCAGTGCGCTCAACGAAATTTGTTTTATTTATTTAAATGTTTACTTACCTGTAAAACTCTGTAATCCATACATTACTACCCCCCACCCTGCCTCTCCCCCTCCCCATGTCACCGCCCTGCAGGTACTCCCACTGCCGGCCGTGGCTGGGAACAACGTATGTAAGCAGCACCTGTGCACATTGTAATTTGTGTGCTTCCAAGGTAATGAAATGGAGAGAAAAAATACAACGACTGCCCACTTTGAAAAATCTATTTATTTACTTTTGTAGCAATGGCAGCATGCCACACTTTAGCTTAATATGTTTAAAGCTAAAGCACGGCATGTCGCAATTGCAATGAAAGTAAATAACTTTTTTTTTTAAAGGTGTGCAGTCGCTGCTTTTTATTCTATTTATTTACTTTTAAAGCAATCGTGGCACACCACCATTGAGCTTAAGATGTTTAAAGCTAAAGTGCAGCGTGCCGCAATTGTAGCAAAAGTAATTAAATAGAATACAAAAGATGTGTGGCCGAAGCCTTTTTTTGTATTTATTTACTTTTGTAGCAATCACAACACGCGACACTTTAGCTTGAAATGTTTAAAGCTAAAGCAAGGCGTGCCGCGATTGCTACAAAAGTAAAGAAATAGAAAACTAATGCAGCAGCCCCACACCTTTTTTTCAATTTATCTACTTTTGAAACAAGTATGGCATGCTGCGCTTTAGCTTTAAACGGGTGAAGCTGACGCATGGCGAGCTAGCTCACAGGGGAACCACGTCATGGGAGAGGGTACAGCTTCCACTTCAGGTAATCCAGCGGCCATGGGTCTGGTGGGTAGCCCACCCATACAAACAACTAATCCACAACACGTTATGGCCCATGTAGTCGTGCAAAAACCCACTAGTGCACCAAATAGATCTGCTGGAACCCCTTGTCCATCTGAGGCACCCAAAGCAATTGCCCCATTAACAGGTGTACCGCCTCCACCCTTGGTAGCACCTGTGATGCGGTCACGTGCTGATGGCAAACCTGTGCCCCCTGCCCCCCAGAAACGACAGGTAGAGAGTTCATTAAAACCTGCTCCACGTCCACAGCTCCCGCCTGAGGCTATGCCTTATGTGGTGGTGCTTACAGGAGTTCCACCTCTGGAAACAAGCTCCACCGAATCCTACCTAGAGCTAAAAAACAAAAACACATTTTGGCTAAATCGGCATAGACCAAGAGTAGGACCGGGGCAGGGGGAGATCCTCTTTGTACGCAGAGTCAGCTGGCTGGGCACCAGACACAAGGACATAGGAGGTGACTGTGTTATTATTAATTTCAGGGACTCTGAGGTGGTCAAACACATTTTAGGTAACGGCGGGTTCGAAAACACGAGCAAGATCTGTACTCACCACTTGGGGTACTTTTATCCACAGACCATGGCGAAACCCCCTCCTCATTTAAGTGGCTATGGTTGGGAGTATAACGTGCCGGTGGCCAATAGATATAGGGCACTGAGCTACGTTGACTGACTAATAACACAAGGGGAAGACAATGCCACGGCTAACCATTCTTCAGAGAGGCGGAGTGAGGGAGATCCTAGCAATAAAACAGGGTCTGAGGATCTAAACCAGTGCCCCGTAGAGGTCGGTTTTCATCCCAATGCCCACCAATGAGCCAGAATGCTTCTGGGGGATTGGGAGCCGGGTGCTTGCCAGGGTGGTCCACCACCACCCCCTGACTCACAACCGGGATCCCCCGGTGGCCAGGCATCCCTCAGCTCCTCCTTGATTGGGTCCTGGAATGTGGCAGGGCTGGGGGCAAAATTACAGATCCCGGAGTGGGGAGAGCTGATGGACGGCTATGATATATGCCTATTCCAGGAAACCTGGCTCTTGTCTGCCCCATGTAGGGTAGGATTTGCGTCCTATCACACACCGGCAGTGCAGGGTCCTAGGGGAAGACCATCAGGAGGACTATGCACTTGGGTAGCAGTACACCTGGGGTGTTCAGTCAAGATAGTTGATACACACAGCCCTGATATCCTATGCATTCTCCTTACACTTAAGGATGCTTCGGTGGTGGCCGTGATTAACATTTATTTACGCCCGACTCCACTCAAGCTAGGATTATCCACCTTAGAGGCCCTGGAGGCACTACTCTCATCCTTCGACTCCTCTTATAACAAGGTGATAGGCGCAGATTTTAAATGTCACTTTGAGCCACTCTGGGGGATCCCTCCGGTCACGACGGAGGAGGACGAAATTTGGTCAATCTCTGAATGCCACATGTATCCAGCAAAGCGATTATCCCCATTGGTCCTTGCAATCAATAATTTGGTTGTTTCTAATTCCCTTAGGGCATGCAATGGTAGACTGCTACCTGACATACCAGGTGCTCACACTTTTAATAGATTAGACAGAAGCACCCCAATAGATTATATCCTGGTCAATGTAGAATATTGGGCAAATGTAAAATCGTTTAGGGTAATCCCCCGGGTTGAGAGTGACCACAATCTCCTAACGCTGGAATTGGCCATCCACCTAGGGGCACACACTACACAGACGATAGTGGAACCCTCACAAAATGAGAACTACCTGCAAATGGCGGGAGGCAGATGAATTGGCTGGGCGAAGGTGGCATTAGCCCCGGACACGTTAGCAGAAATCTTCTATCACGTAGCTGGGGCTCTAGTAGCGGTTAGTGACATGACAGGGCTCAATCTAGACCCATCGAGCCTCGCAGCCCTCCAGCACACCCATAATGAGCTTCTTTCCGCACTGGTAGGATACTTCTACACCTCCAAGCCGGGCAGGCCTGGGGCCCGGAAGAACGAACAACATTGGTTCAATAAAAACTGTAGGGAGGCGAAAACCATCCTAGTAAAGGAGGTTAAAATGGGGTCACCCAGACGAATTAGGAAGGCTAGACAAAACTACAAAACTCTAGTTACAGAGGCCAAATCTGAATGGGAGGCGGATAGGTGGGATAAGGTGAGCAGGGCCCTTGCCACCCGGGACTATAGATCTTTCTGGAACCTGGTTAGGGGGGGATCGGTGACAGAGATGCCAGCCATATCACCTAATCTCAGCGAGGATACGTGGCTTGCCCACTTTAAACCCCTATACTTGCTTGATCCCCTAGCCGATCCAGCTGCTGCAAAGGAACTAATAAGACCATTGGCCCCTGAGCCCTTGAGGGGCATAACCCAAGTTAACTATCCGTGCACCTTGCTGGAAGTAAATGCAGCGCTTAAAAGCCTGGCTGCTGGGAAAGCTCCAGGCCTGGACAGAATCCCTGGTGACCTTTATCGGTCCGAACAAAGGGTCTGGGCGCCCTACGTGTGTGTCCTGTTCAACGCCATCATGCAGGGTCTGGATATTCCCCATACATGGCTGGGTGCGGAAATCATTCCCATTTATAAGAAGGCCTCCCCCCCCTTGACCCTGCAAATTACCGACCCATCAGTTTGATCGACGTATTGCCGACGATCTTCGCCCGAGTCCTACTGCTCAGGTTGCAGAATTGGATGGATGACCACGACATCCTAACCTCCCTGAAGGCAGGATTCCGGGCGGGAGTATCTACGATCGATCAACTGTTCAGGCTCCAGCTCATATACTGGAGGACTGTTGTTCTAGGGGCAGGTAGTTTGTTTTTGATTTTTGTGGACCTTAGGTCCGCATTAGACCTAGTTAACAGGGACAAGCTTTGGGCTCTGCTCCTGGAACTGGGTGCCACGACCTACTTGTGTGATCTCATTAGGCGAATGCATGTGGGTAACTATGCCAGGGTCAGGTTCGGTGAAGGTGGGGAGCTGTCGGCCCCGTTCCCTGTCGACAAAGGCGTGAGACAGGGGTGCGTTCTGGCCCCTACGCTCTACTCCCTATATCTTAACGGGTTGATCGCACATCTAGCAGGGGCTAGGAACTTGGACTCCCCCAGTCTGGCAGGGCGGAAGATACCGGCACTAATGTTCGCTGATGATACCCTCCTACTATCAAAATCTTTTGGGGGTATTCAGCGAACATTGGAGGCCTTCTGTGGCTTCTGCAGGATGAGGGATTTGGAGATCAATGTCTCCAAAACCAAGTACATGGTGTATAACCTTAAAAATAAATCAACTTGCCCCCACCCCCACATGGATGTCCACATTTGATTATCTGGGGGTTACCCTTAATGATAAAATGGACTGGTCCTCACATGTAGCCAGGGCGAACCTGAAATTATCACAATCCTCGGGTGGTATTCTTAAAGTTTTCAATAAAACATCCCAGAAACTAGTGGGTCCGCCGGTTGAAATATACAAAGTGCAGGCACGAGGGGGTGCGACTTATGGGGCGGACCTTTGGGGGCATTCCAGTACTCCCTCACTTTCCCTTTTGGAGAATAGTTTCACTAGACGGATCTAGCGTCTCCCAAGGAGTACCCCCTTAACTCCTCTGAGGTTCGATTTGGGATTAGTGCCCATACAGGATATCATTTCGAACCGTCCACTGTTATACTGGAGACGGCTCTGGTCCACTCCAGAATTAGAGAGCTTCAGAGAGGATCTGCGCGATCTCCTGTCCGTAAGTGGAGCGGGAAAGATCCCATGGCTGAGTTATATTAAACATCTTACTCTAGCACTTGGAATGGGGGACCTGTGGACATCTCCCGAGGCGGCCTGCACCCAGATCTCCAAAAAATCCTTGAGTCTAGCTCTAAATCAACATCGCCTCGCTAGTGTATTCACAAATCCTTCTATGGATAGGCTGACCGAGCACTTTCTGGATTTCAAGGCACTCCCAGGATTTGAGAAATTCTTAGATGATATCCAGCCTCCGCTGGCCAAGAAGCTATACATCCAATTTAGGCATGGCACACTGCCGTAGGGGCCTCACTCATAAATGGACAGGGAGCACACAAACAGTGAGCACTTGCCCCGGGTGCGGGGCTGCAGAGGAGACAGATCAGCACGTTCTGCTCTTCTGCCCCTCCTACCGCGGTGCAAGGGCTAAATGGATAGTCCAGTACTGCAGGTCCAGAGGTCTCAGAGACTTTAGGGCAGTGTTGAGAATTCTAAGAACGGACACCACGGCCTTGGCCGTGTTCGCTACATCAAGGTTCCTCATTTCTATGTGGTATATTAGGTGTGCAATTTTAAAAGGAAGTCCAAAAACACCCCTCAATAGCTAAAGGTTTTTTTCTTGATCATGGTAGAGGTATCCACTGTGTGGGACCCTATCTATTATTTTATGTTTGATACCATGTTATGGGTGTACTGGTTTTATACTTTTTTTTACTGTCCATATGTAATTTTATGATACAGTTTTTATCGTGATTATTTTAACAGTTTTTTTTTTCTCACAACAAACTTTTTATTTTATTGATCAGGTAAGGCATATATGCAGTTCTCCACAGTCAGGAGAATCCTGCCAAACGTCAAAACATGTATGAGCATCTCACAATTTTAACAGTTTTTAACTTGTCTTTTTAAATTAGACTATGAAATTGTAAACTGTCTTTTTATGGTTTTTAACCGAAATAAAAGCTTTGACTGACTGACTGATAATTTAATAAATAGTTAAAAAAAAAAAAATTCACAGGAAAGCACACTTCAAACAAATTACTTCCTCTGCAGCTTCACGAGTTGAACATGTGCCTCGTCCAGCAACTACAAAGGAAGGCGGGTTGCAAAAGCCAGACAGCATGTCGTGGCTGGTTCAGCACGACATTAATTAACTAAATAGTGCTCACTAACTGTTAATGAAATCTAGAGAGTAAGGACACATATAAGAGGGGCTGTCCTCATGGGAGGTAACAACAGAAGAGAGGGAGGTACTAAGGAGGGTCTACTAAACCTATTCTCAAATCCAGGGCCGGCGCTAGGCATAGGCAGTGTGGTCAGCTGCCCAGGGCCTTGCATCTGTTAACTTGCAAGAGGGGCCTCGCACAGTGCTTTTTAAGAGACGCTGTTATGATAGTGCTGCAATTCTGTGAGGACCAAGGGAGGGGGCCCCCTTCCCTGGGCCTCAAAGTCATTGGTCGAAAGGCCTTCAGTAATATAACCGCTGCATCTGCATAACAGCGATTAGATGGGAATGTAAAGTGACCTTTTGTGTGAAGTAAACCCTGACCCTGCATGAATGAAAAGCAGCGTGTCCTGCAGGGCTCACCATAAAAGACATTAACGCATCACAATGAACAGTGCTCCCCTTAAGGTTGCATGCATTCAAAGACAAAAATACCGGCCATTTGTTGTTTTTTAGGAGTCTGCAAAGGCTTAGAGGTTAGACTAACTTGGACTCTAAAATAATAGTATGTACGTAACATGGCTTTTCTGCCCTTCTTTACTTTACCTATTAGTCAGGTATTGTTAATGCATCTCTATAGCATATTTAAAATTACTTTCTATTTATACCTGTTGTTTGAAGTATTTAAAGGTAAGGCTTAAAAATATGGGCTTTAGGGGTAGAACAACGGCTTGTGGCAACCTTGTTCCCCTAGGATAAAGAAAGAGGGTGAAAGAAGCACAGAGAATGGAGGTGCAGTGCATATAAAGGGAATACGACAAAGGAAAGAACCACATCACAAATGTATTTTTCAAGGGAGGTGTCTTGACCTCCCTCATCCAAGTGCATGGTGGTATTTCTGTGGGTGCAGGGGTGAGGAAAGGAAAGCAGAGGGTAGGGAAGTGGGCAGCAGTAAAGGCAACAAATGTGTTGGCTCGCAACCTCAGAAGCAGGGTGTTAGGAGCCGGGCAGCACCTCCCTTAACAACCTGCTCTGAAGCCTTGCCTGCCGTTTCTGTTTTGCGTTGCCAAGGGCGCCTTTGTTCCAAGGACCAGTTGGACATTATCAGGTGAGGAGAGGTGGGTTGGGGAAAGAGGAAGCACCCAGAAAAGGCTGATCTGGCAGGACAGGATTTAGCACAGCTCAGTCACCTGGGCCTTGAAGCACTGCATAAGGTTGCAGGGTCCAGGTTTCCCTGGGCCATGCTGTTGTTAGCCAGTGCTGTGTGGCCCAGGGCAGGGGGCACCCCTCTCCTTGGCCTCAGTGCTGTGAAGCCCAGGGGATAAAACTCCCTCACCTGGGCCTCGCTGCACATTGAGTAGTTTAGTGGAAGTGGAGAACCAGGTACAGGTCCTGGTGTTAGCTCAAAATCCTGAGATTCTGGACAAATCATTAAACCTCCCATGCCTAAAAATCCCTGACCTTCTGTAATGGGATTGGTACTTTTGTAAAGCGCTCCAAAGACTTTGGGCTGAGTTTGTGCAATATATAAGTGCGAAGAAAGGAACCACAGACCCATGTCACAATCACCTCACATTCTGGTTCTATTCATCATGCATGACGCGTGAACCCCCTGCTGATTGGATGGGTGGAAGAGTGGGTGGATGGACGTGTAAAAGGGATGATGGATGGATGGAGTGAAAGGGTGGGTGGAGTGAAAGGGTGGATGTATGAGTGAAAAAATAGATGAGTGGATGGATGGATAAGTATAATGGTTGCTGTAAGGATGGATGGAGTGAAAGGGTGGAATGATGGAATGAAAGGATGGATGGAAGGATGAGCGAAAGGATAGGTAAATGTGTGAAAGCATGAACGATTTAGTAAAAAGGATGGGTGTAAGAATGAAAAGAGGAATGAAAGTGAGGTTAGAGAGATGAAAGAAAGGATGGATGGATGAGTGAAAGTGTAAATGGATGGACGGATGAGTGGATAGATAAATGAATGGATGAGGGAAAGGATGGATTGAAAGTGTGGCTGAATGGATGAGCAGTGAGATTGGTGGATGGTCGAAAAGATGGGTGGATGGATGAGTGAAAGGGTGGATGGAGAGATGGATGAGTGAAATTATTGATGGCTAGGTTTGATATGGATGGGAAAATGGGGATGGACGGGCATACAGAATGGTTAAAGACTGCATGATTGATGAAAGAATGAATAGATGACAGAATGCAAAGGGGAAATTGTGGATATCAGTAGGTGGAAGGGAGGATGCATGAATGTATAGATGCTTAGATGGAAGAGACAAGTGTTCTTCTAGGGAGGGTTGCAATGGCTTGCTTGGTGACAAAAAGGCTTTGGTACACAGTGGTGGGTATTTTAATGTAATTATTTAATTTTCTGTCTATCCAGTGTGTGACATTTCTGTATTTGCCCTAAGTTTACCTATGGCATATCTACATCATATGCATGACATTTTGAATGCCACCCAACATCTACTTATATATTACTGTGAGAAGGGACCAGGCGGAACTCCATGTAGGGTCGGACTACGGGACCCAGACTTACCTGCACCAACAGGACGATGTCCTAAAAGTCCCGTCACACAGGAATCACGGACGGCGGTCCATGTCTCTCCTCTCTTTCCACAGCGAGGGACAAGGTCGAGAGGAGGAGCTACAGAGCGGGAACGAGTAAAAACGGACGCTACACAGGAAGAGGGGTCACTGTACGTCGAGGAGGCGGGACCTGGGACGAACCACGCGGAAGACGTGGAATCTCGGAGCCGGGAGCCGGAGCTGAACGCCGAGAGTCAAGACAGCGTTGCTGAGCGTGAGGAAGAGGCGGGGGAGGCCGAAGACCGCTGGACGGAGGAGTGGTGGTGTCCCCCGGAGGAGGCTGGAGAGTGTGCCGTGACTCAGGAGAGTTACGGCGGGGCCGGTGAGTAAACTGGCCTGGGGACTATTCTGGAATTGCTCTGTGTTACGGGTGGTGGGTGGTGATGTGTATGTCGTGGGTGGAGGGTGGAATGGATTAAGGGGAAAGTATTGCACTCTGGTTGTTTATCTTGGAAGTAGTACGTGAAAGCGGCACACTGGTTGTTTAGTACGTGAAAGCGGCACACTGGTTGTTTCTCTTGGAAATAGTACGTGAAAGCGGCACACTGGTTGTTTATCTTGGCAATAGTACGTGAAAGCGGCACTCTGATTGTTTATCTTGGGATAGTACTTGGTCTACGGCTATTCCCTATTTCTTATCATCTCACCCTGGCGTCTCCCTTCTCCTCCCTCTCCCCAAACCTTCACATCCCGAACCTTTGGGCACAACCTATCACCATTCCATTTGTCGAGCACTACCTCCGGGTGTAAGGACAAGGGTTACTTTTGAACAGACCATCTGACGGCCCCTTTTTTCTTTCCCTCTCGGTACCTCCGGGTAAACCAACGCCACGGAGCCCTCATCGCCCCAGGAAATCTATCATCTGGCAGAAGAGGGAGAAACCACTCTGAGTATCACGGCCAATCCTTTCAACCTTGAAGAGACAATTGCCGAGGGAGGAATTGCGGACCCCGTTGTGAAACCTAAGACTTTAAATCCTGATAATAAAAGTGCTGTTCGACAATATATTCAGCCTCCGCGTCTGTATATCCGACCTGCCCTCCCACAATTACACTAGTAATTTTAGATTAGAGCATGTTTTGTTTTAAGTATGGGTTCTAAAGAAAGCCTAGTGCCATTAGCTGTGCTT
Source organism: Lissotriton helveticus (assembly GCF_964261635.1). NCBI lineage: Eukaryota > Metazoa > Chordata > Amphibia > Caudata > Salamandridae > Lissotriton > Lissotriton helveticus. The sequence continues at coordinate 1,769,935,242 of NC_136061.1, forward strand.
GTGGTTTATATTGTGCTTGTAGCAAAAGGCAAGGTGTCCAAAATAAATAACTATACTAGTGAAACAAACACACACACTTGCGTGAACACACTCACACCAAGGCTGTCCACTGCCTTAGCCTCACAACTGGCTTCACTAAGGGTTCCAGAATAAGGGCATCATCAAACGTTTTTCCAGTCACAGTGCAAGGGATTTATGTGAAGCCTGTAACTCTCACCAGCACAGACTTCCACCAGAGGGGACCTCAAGTTGCTTCTTTAAATCACATGTAAGCAGTTTTGCTGTTATTTTCTTGCATTCTGGAACTTGAGTTTTCATTTTTCTATCATAAATGCAGTAGTACAATATCCAAATGAAAGGAATAAATCAAATTACGTATAAATTTGGGAATTGTAAAATCTCACATTTTCAACAGCCTTTTCAGTACAGGGGTGACTTTAACCCTTCTATGATGCAGCCTCACGAGGATGCATGGTGCTTGTGACTACATGCTTTGCTTTGTTTCCACAGAACTCTGCTGCCCTTTTAGTTCTAACCTGTGATTTATAAAGCTTTCTAATAAAATTGAAAAGGTACATATATTCAAACTCAACTTTATTTCGCAATATCCGGTTGCATATTTATTACCATAGGGATGCCATTCAAATAAGATTCTGCAGTGCTCTGGACCTTTTATTGTGCACTAAACTGGAAACAATCAGTTAACATTGAGTAAGGAAGTCCATCTTTGTGAGACCTGTGCCTAGCTTTTCCGTTCAATGTGACAATCCCCTAAATACAGCTTTAAAATAGACTGACCTGTTTCATTTGGGTTTTTATCTTTTTATTCATGTGATTGATTTGCACGTATAAGATCCCTTGGCGATACCAAAGGAGATTAGAAGTCCTGTGATGTCACTTCTTGTGATGTCACATGCAAATTAGAGGGGCCTCACTTCTTTTTCGCCCGGGGCCCCAAAAGTCCTAGGACTGGCACTGCTCAAATCAAGACTAGCACACTGCCATTCTTATATGTACAGTATTTATATTCTAAAATGTTTAGTACTATTTCTTTTCGAATGAGAAGCTGCTCCTCAGAAGCAAAGAAGCCTAGGAAGCCAAACATTTTCCAGTGCAGAGTACCGTCGCAGCGAGATCGTGCAGCCGCACATTTTGATAGGGCTAATAGGTGCCTAAACCTTGAAGGATATGGGAAAGGGATGTATGATGGTACGACGCGTACCGTCACAACGCGTGCTGTTACAACGCGGTTTTTACAACGCAAGTCGTGACAACGACTTGCGTTGGGGGGCGCGGATCGAGAATAGTATAATTTACTATTCTATCACCAGTCCCCGTGGACACTAGGGAAGGTGTTGGAATAGTAAATATACTATTCTTAATCCTGTAGCGCCCGCCAGCGCAAGTCGTGGTTACGACTTGCGTTGTAAAGGACGCGTCGTAACAGCACTGCGTTGAAACATCCGCGGTGTAAAGGATGTTTCCCATGGGAAAGACCACACACAATTACTAGTGTGTGGCACTAGTCAGAAGTTTGGAGGAGCAATTCTTGTACACATCAGTAAATATAGAAAGCAGATACATTATGTTGTGGTTGAGTATCACACAATTCTCTATTTATGGACTGATCTGTAAGAAACCTTGGCATTAAAACACTCAATACAAGAGACGGCTGCTATGAATGATAGGAAATATTCTTGTGGTGGACAGGATAAAATCTGGTCATTAACTACAGTAATATTAGATTATTAAAATACGTGGGAGCCTGCAATCTCTATATAAAGACCTGTCTTTTATGGCCTTATTACAGTTGTATTGTAACATCTCTAGCCATCCGTACCTGGAAAATTACGTAGCTGCTCAACTATAAGAACTTATTACAGTCAAGTTGCGACGTTATAATGCTTGCTGGCAGAGCCAAGCTGGAAAGCATTTCCAGGAGCTTAGTTATAGCTGAAGCCTAAGCAAGGAAAACAAGAACTATCTGTTACATTTTATGGTCTGTTTTCTTAAATGAGCAGTGATTAGAATAAAGGAGATATTCTTGGCAACATGTTTATTTTCTTCCACACTGTGCATCATTACAGTATATCTAATATCTGCTTGTTTCTATATATACTCAAACACTGCATTTTTAAAGTGACCTATTTTAAACTGATTCTAATGTCCTTTTGCATCAAGTTAGCAACGTATGTTTTATGTGTTTAATTTCACACTACAGATTCTACTTATCTGAAAACATACTATCTCCTTCATATGAAAGAGCAAGACGCAGAGGGCAGATTTCTCATTATTTGAGGCAGAGCAATGCAGCAACACAACTTTCTGAATTGCGTCAAATGGAGAGGGCAGGAATACACCATGTGTACATGTGCCTGTGTTGCAGGCTGGATTGTTTTTGTGCAGGAAGGGACCGCCCCTTGTTGTTCCTCTATCAGGATGGCACACAGTGTTGAAGCATTCCCAGGTTTACTTGTCTTGGCAAATCTGTGAATCCTTCAAAATACATTGGTGGATAAATGGGAACATCCGTTGTGCACCTATGTAATGCCTTCCTGGCAGAGTAACGCATGGCCGTGACTTGCGCTCCCTTGTATTACTTCAGCTGTACCAAGCCATGCAGGGCCACACAAGGGGGTCCTGCGTGGTTTGGTAAATCTGACTTAAGGATTGCATGACGCTTTAGCCTACATAACGCTCTGCCTGCTTTAAAATTGCCCTTTATACTACTTTATTTTTTTAGTTGGTTGATATTTCCCCCTGATATTAATCGCTCTATTTTGGGCCCCTTACCTGCACGCTAAAGGAATTTGCACTGCGTTTTCGCGGGTCCGGTTCCCGGGTGGTGGGGTGAGTACGGGCGCCATCTTGGTGTGGGCTGGACGCCGAGTTACTTCAGGAGGGAGCGGTCTAGCGCTCCTCATGCCCTGGGGGAGACCTATTTAAGGCGAGCATTCGCCGGTAAGCTCTTGATGAAGACGCTTTAGCCTACATAACGCTCTGCCTGCTTAATGCCTAGCGCTTAGCGCGCTGTTTTAAAATTGCCCTTTATACTACTTTATTTTTTTAGTTGGTTGATATTTTCCCCTGATATTAATCGCTCTATTTTGGGCCCCTTACCTGCACGCTAAAGGAATTTGCACCGCGTTTTCGCGGGTCCGGTTCCCGGGTGGTGGGGTGAGTACGGGCGCCATCTTGGTGTGGGCTGGACGCCGAGTTACTTCAGGAGGGAGCGGTCTAGCGCTCCTCACGCCCTGGGGGAGACCTATTTAAAGCTCACACTTTACGCGCAGCGGGCGTGCCTCTCGCTGTGCCTGAGTCTTGCCAGAGTCCTGCCCGTCTGCGCCCGTCAGCGTCCCGGAAGTGGCATAGTGGTGCGGAACTCTGGCCTGACGAGCAGCATGATTCGCTATTCTTCTACGATTCTCCGCTCCTTGCAGCCCACTCCCTGTGCGTGCCGATCTGTGTTTCCTGGTCGGTATAGGGGTAAGCATCGCTGCCCTGCCTGTGGCTGGTCTCCTGCCTTTGGTCCTTCCCTCGTCCAACGGTCTGCCGTGGCTCGGCTGAACCATCTGTGTTTACTGTTGAACACGCGTTCATTAGGTAGGCATGCCCTTGACGTGTTCGATCTCTTGGTCAGGGACAAACCTCTTTGCCTACTACTGACCGAAACTTGGCTGGGGGAGTCGTCCAACCCGGACATCCTGGCGGCTATCCCTCCGGATTACAACATCTTCCGACAGGATAGAGCCAAGGGAAGGGGTGGCGGAGTGGCGGTGGTGGTTAGGAAAAGCGTCTCGTGTTCTATTCTCCCCATGGAGATGATAGCGGGCTCTGAGTACCTTGCCTTTGCCATCAGGCTGTCCCCCCATCAAGCCCTGAAGGGCCTGTTGGTGTATAGGTCCCCTGGGCCGGTGGGCTCTTTCTGTGAGGACCTCCAGGAGGTCCTATCCAGACTGGCCCTGTCTGCGCAGCATTGTCTGCTAGCGGGTGATTTTAATTTCCATCTGGACATTGTGGGGGACACAAATTCAAATAAATTGTTTGATATTACCACCCCTTTGGGTCTCGCTCCCGCGTTATCGGGCCCCACACATGAGCGAGGGCATACATTAGATCAGGTGTTCTCCTCTGTCCCTCTGGTGGACATTGAACTGCTCCCGGTACTTTGGTCAGATCATAGATTGGCCAGATTTTTTATTCAAGGGAGCGATTTGTTCTCTGGCAGTGCCCCGACTTACTCTGGTGCTGCCTCGAGGGGGCTACATAGAGTTTCGCCTGATTTGCTGGAGCAGGTATTTGTGGACCATCCCTGCCCCATAGTGGGTGACTTGGACCTGGACACTGAGACTCTACAGGCGTGGCTGTTAGAGAGATTGGACGACCTTGCCCCTGTGAGAGCTCTTCGATCAGGGGGTGAGCGGCAGTCTGCGCCGTGGTTCACGGGGGCGTTGCGCATTGAACGCAGCTTGTGTAAGGTTGCGGAGAGGGCGTGGCGCTCACACTATGACGCGGAGGCCAGACTCACTTATAGGTTGGCGGTTAAAGCATACCACTGTAACATTCTGAGCGCTAAAAAAGAGTATCTCGCCAGGAGGATCGAGGCGGCGGCCAACTCCTGCAAGGAGATTTTCACCGTGGTTAGGGAGTTCACTGCCCCTAGGTCCAATCTTCAGCAAGCAGTTCCATCTGAGACCTGGGTCTGCGACCTGGCTAGGTTCTTTACTGATAAAATCAGAACGATCCAGGCCTCCTTTACTGCTGAGCCTGTGGCTAGTGGCACCGGGGGGGGACGTGTTCCATCGGCTACGCCAGAGGCACTTCTGGCGGAGTTTCCGTCAGTCTCCCCAGATGCCTCTCTTGCACTTCTGGCCACGCTTAAGTCCGGGTCGCCACTCGATCCCTGTCCGGCCAAATTTCTGGCCAGGATGGCGCAGCTAATGAACCCCTTGGTGAATCCTCTTGTGAATTTATCTTTGAGAGAGGGTCGGCTCCCTCTGTCCTGGAAAAGGGCGATGGTGATCCCCCTCCTCAAAAAGCCAGGATTGGATCCCGGGGTTCTGGCCAATTACCGTCCTATCTCTCTTCTGCCGGCTCTCGCGAAGCTTACGGAGAAGCACGTTCATGGCGTGCTCTCGGGTTTTCTCGAGTCTAACGACCTGCTGCATCCCTCGCAATCCGGCTTTCGGCCCAACCTGAGTACAGAGACGGCACTTCTTGAGGTGTCAGAGATCATCCGCGAGACCCTGGATGCAGGGGGGAAGGCTGTGTTGGTCATGTTGGACTTGTCGGCGGCCTTCGACACCGTCCCCCACGAGGCTCTTCTCACCAGGCTTTACGACATCGGTCTGAGGGGGACGGTGCTCAAATGGTTTACATCGTTTCTGGAGGGCCGTCGACAAACGGTCTGGGCCTCCTCGAGCTCCGCCGAGATGCCGCCACTGGTAGTCGGGGTCCCACAGGGCTCGGTGCTGAGCCCGACCCTTTTTAACATCTTTATGACCCCTCTGGCGGCACTCGCGGAGACTTCGGGGGCCCGGATCGTGTCCTATGCGGACGACACGCAGCTTCTCTTTACCTGCGGGAAAGACCACCCATTTGATGGGGAGAGCATCCAGCGATGTCTGAAGAAGGTCTTTGACTGGCTTCAACAGAATGGTCTAAAGGCCAATGCTAGCAAATCTGAGGTCCTGTTATTTGGGTGTGCTTCGGAACCGGAATGGCGTGACTGGTGGCCGGCTGATATGTGCCCCCCCGCCCAGCCTTCTGTGGTTGCCAAAAATCTGGGTGTAAAGGTCGATACTGACCTCTCGTTCAGACCGCACATTCTTGGTCTGACGGGCACCTGTTTTGGAATCCTCAAGATGCTCCAGAAGTTCTTACCCCTGCTTACAGAGGAGCATAGGAAGATCACTGTCCAAGCTCTAATAGGATCTAGACTGGACTATGCGAATGCTCTGTACTTAGGACTTCCGGAGTATCTGATCCAAAGGCTGCAGGTGGCGCAGAACTCTGCGGCTCGCGCCATATACGGCCTACATAGGCGGGCAAGAACATCCGGGGTGCTTCAGTCACTTCACTGGCTCCCTATCCGAAAGCGGATAATGTTTAAAACGCTCACGCTGGTGCATAAGGCACTTTCTGGCTCCGGAGCCAAATATCTGCAGCGCAGACTGGCCTTTTACCGTCCGGCTCGCTCCTTGCGGTCGGAATCTTTGTGCATGGCCGTGGTGCCTCGTGTGAGGAAGGCGCGTATCGGGGGTCGTTCCTTCAGCTTTAAGGCCCCCCAGCTGTGGAATTCCCTCTTCTTTGCTTTACGCAGCATCCCTAGCTTGCTCCTGTTCAGGAAAAACCTGAAAACTTCGCTTTTTAATTTGTAGGCTGCTTCTTTTCTGTTTTATTTCTTCTTTTCTGCTTGTTGACTGTTATGTTTTTTATCTGCTGAGTTGTTCTTTGAAAGCGCCGGGACACTCTCGTTGAGTAGCCGTGCGCTATATAAATAAAATTTTAACATAACATAACATAACATAACATTGCCCATCCTTGAATAAATCTGGGCCCAAGTATTTAAATAGTTTATGTGAACGGTCATGGTTTGAACATAAAGTATAAGAAATAAAATACCCTCTGTTCTACATTTAAAGGATATTGCAAGGCACATGGCTTTCTAAAGGAACTCTGCCTTTGGCCTTGTTCCCATATATGGTTGCAGAACTACTTGGTGACTTGCAATATTCTTATAATATATGGCAACGGGGGGGCATGGCCAAGAAGGCGGCAAGATAGGACGCGTTGCTCCGTCTCTCCAGTCAGCGGCACAGCAAACCACCAGCCTTGAGCTGTCTATATCAGTTGGACCACCTGGGAGAAGTGCGCCAGAGCAGTGGCTGGTGAAGGGACCGGCGAGATGGTTGGCGGGCAGCCAGCGAGACGGCTGCCATCAGTGTCATAAGCAGCAGTGACGCCGCGCCCCAGATCACCGGGTTGCGGCCTAGCAGAGCGGAGGAGGAGATCAGACGAACAGGACCAGAGGGCAGCTCGATCCACCTGGAAGGGACGGAAGCAACGGGCGCTGGCCCGGTACCAACCACAGGTCGGAGAGAAGGACCGGGCGTGCCCCAGGCCAGAGGCTGCGCCAGTGGGCTCCCGCCGAGGCGGCGCTGGAGGTGAAGCAACCGCCATATTGGAATGCAGCCCTGCGGTGGACCGACGATTGGGGGACCGGCCAGCCCCTGAGCATACATCTGGAGATCCCCACACTCCAAGTTGAAGCAGGCAAGTGAGGGACTCATAGGGAACTTCGTAGTGAATGATCGGCACTGGGAGTGCGGGGAGAGCGGCAGAAGCCGCGTCAGCTTTGCAGAGTGGTCAGGGAGGTCAGCTGCTCAGAGCTCAGAGCATGCTTTGGTCTGGCCCCGAAGCAGGGAGGTGAGAGGGACACTCCCACCTCTGAAAACAGCGGTTTCTGCTGGAGAGGCACTGGGGGGGCTGCGCCTGCCATCTTGAAGAGCGGACACCCGGCGGACTGCAATCCGGGGTCTGGCTAGGCCCTGAGCCTGACTACGGAGGCCCTTGCATGCTGGGACAGTGCGGGGAAGTGAGGAATCCAGAGGGGAGGCGCACAGTGCACAATCAGCACCGGGAGTGAGAGCCTCGCAGTGAGAGTTGGATCGGCTCCACAACATTTTCCGGGGAGTCTAGAGAGCAGCCATCGTGCGCACAAATCAGAGCGCGGCCCCCGCGCTGGCCCAGGGGCAGAGAGGTGGGTGAGACTACCGCGCACGCGACCCAGCAGTCCGCAGTGACAGACCCTGCAGCGTTTATCGTCGGCCTACGGGCAGAGAGACACCAGTGAAGTACTGTGCCCAGTGGTCTCCCGGTGCCACACACCGAACTTACTAGTTCCCACAAGGAGATGACCCAACAAACCCCAAGACAGGTGGTGACAGAGCGGACCGTTGTACCCACAGAGGAACACCTCGAGGAGGTGTCCCGCATCCACACCACAGTCCAGGGGCTGGGCAGGCATCCTGACCGACCAACCGTGCTTCTGCTGGGCCCCTCTTGCCGGGAAACAGCATGTCCACCACTCGAGGGAGAAAAGATAGAAAACTAAAGGAACTATTCGCACGGGCCCAGAGCAGGGCCCCGACGGAACCCGCACCGCTGGGTGACGATTCCTCCTCACAGATGGGTGATGCCGGAGAGGAACCAGTGACAAGGGCCTTTCTGGAGTCCCTATTCCTGGCACTGCGGGATGATCTGCAGACACTTAAACGCGACCTCACTCAATCAATCAATCAGAGCATTTATATAGCGCACTACTCACCCGGAGGGTCTCAAGGCGCTGGGGGGAGGGGGTCCGCTACCGCTCGAACAGCCAGGTCTTGAGCTGCTTCCTGAAGGCGAGGTGGTCTTGGGTCAGGCGGAGGTGGGCCGGGAGGGAGTTCCAAGTCTTGGCGGCCAGGTAGGAGAAGGACCTTCCTCCTGTGGTGGCTCTTCGGATGCGGGGGACGGCGGCGAGGGCGTGGCTGGTCGATCGAAGCTGGCGTTTGGGAGCGTAGAAGTTGAGGCGGCTGTTTAGGTATCCTGGGCCTTGGTTGTGTAGGGCTTTGTGTGCGTGGGTGAGGAGCCGGAAGGTGATTCTTTTGTTGACCGGGAGCCAGTGCAGATCTCTCAGGTGTCCGGGTATGTGGCTGCGGCGGGGGATGTCCAGGATGAGTCGTGCTGAGGTGTTCTGGATCCGCTGGAGTCTCTTCTGGAGTTTGGCGGTGGTTCCGGCGTAGAGGGAGTTGCCGTAGTCCAGTCGGCTGGTGACGAGGGCCTGGGTGACCGTCTTCCTGGTCTCGGTGGGGATCCACCGGAAGATCTTACGTAGCATGCGCAGGATGTTGAAGCACGACGAGGAGACGGCGTTGACTTGTCTGGTCATGGAGAGGGAGGAGTCCAGGATGAAGCCCAGGTTGCGTGCGTGGTCTGTTGGTTTGGGTGCGCTGCCCAGGGCGGGGGGCCACCAGGAGTCGTCCCAGGCGGAGGGTGAGGATCCCAGGATGAGGACTTCCGTCTTGTCCGAGTTCAGTTTCAGGCGGCTGTTCGACATCCATTTGGCTACGTCTGTCATCCCTTCGTGCAGGTTGGTTCTGGCGGTGGCGGGGTCGTTGGTGAGGGAGACGATCAGCTGGGTGTCGTCGGCGTAGGAGATGATGTTGAGGTTGTGCTGGCGTGCGATGGCTGCGAGGGGGCTCATGTAGACGTTGAAGAGTGTTGGGCTGAGCGAGGAGCCTTGAGGAACGCCGCAGATGACTTCGGTGGCCTCCGATCTGAACGGGGGGAGGTGGACTCTCTGTGTCCTTCCGGCGAGGAAGGAGATGATCCACTCCAGTGCCTTCTCCTGGATTCCGACGTTGCTGAGGCGCTGTACTAGGGTACGGTGGCAGACAGTGTCGAAGGCCGCGGAGAGGTCCAGGAGGATGAGGGCCGCTGTTTCTCCGTTGTCGAGCAGGGCTCGGATGTAATCGGTAGCTGCGATCAGGGCGGTCTCGGTGCTGTGGTTGGCCCGGAAGCCAGACTGCGAGAGGTCGAGGGAACCGTTCGTCTCGAGGAAGGCGGCCAGCTGCTTGTTGACGGTCTTCTCGATGACTTTTGCCGGAAACGGTAGCAGCGAGATGGGGCGGTAGTTCTTGAGGTCGGTGGGGTCGGCTGATGGTTTCTTAAGTAGAGCGCTGAGTTCGGCATGCTTCCAGCTCTCCGGGAAGGTAGCGGTGTCGAAGGAGGTGTTGACGATGTCCCGTAGGTGGGGTGCGATGACAGCGTCGGCCTTGTTAAAGACGTGGTGAGGGCAGGGGTCGGTCGGAGATCCGGAGTGGATGGAGTTCATCGTGCGGATGGTGTCTTCGGTGCTGATCGGGGTCCATGCGCGGAGGGTGGTGGTGGGGGGCGGTGGTTCGGTCGTGGCGTGCGTCGGTTGAGTGCTGAAGCTGTTGTGTATGTCCGCGATCTTGTTGTGGAAGTAGGAGGCGAGGGAGTTGCAGAGGTCTTGCGAAGGGGTGATGTCGTTGTTTCCGGCGTTGGGGTTGGAGAGCTCTTTCACGATGTTGAAGAGTTCCTTGAAGTTGTGTGCGTTGTTGTCCAGTCGTTCCTTGAATGCAGTTTTCTTGGTGGTGTGGATCAGTTGGTGGTGTTTTCGGGTGGCGATCTTGAGGGCTGTCATGTTGTCCGGTGTTGGGTCTCTGCGCCAGGTTTTCTCGAGTGCTCTGCAGTTCTTCTTGGAGCTCTTGAGTTCGTCGTTAAACCATGGGGCTTTCTTGCTGCCAGGTCTGCTCGGCGGGGTCTTCAGAGGGGCGAGGTCGTCTGCGCAGTCGCTGATCCACTTCGTGAGGTTGGTGGCCGCTTGGCTGGGGTTCGTTGTGCTGGTGGGAGGGTTCTTGCTCAGGGAAGTAGCGAGCTGGTCTGCAGTGATCTTGTTCCAGCTTCTGCGGGGAACCTGTTGCTGGTGATGGTGCAGCGTGGTCCTCCTCAAGCTGAAGTGGACGCAGCTGTGGTCCGTCCAGTGGAGTCCCGTGGCGTGACTGAAGGTGATGTCCTTGCTGGAAGAGAAGACCGGGTCGAGAGTGTGTCCGGCGTAGTGGGTGGGGGTGGTCACCAGTTGCTTGAGTCAGAGGTTGGCGAGGTTGTCCAGCAGGGTGGTGGTGTTGCGGTCGTTGTTGTTCTCCAGGTGGAAGTTGAGGTCCCCGAGGAGGATGTAGTCGGCGGAGGGGAGGGCGTGTGGGCTGATGAAGTCGGCGATGTCTTCGCTGAATTGGGTGCGTGGTCCCGGGGGTCTGTAGATGAGGGTGCCTCTGAGCGTGGTCTTGGGGTTGACGTGGATCTGGAAGTGCAGGTGTTCGGCGGGTGCGAGGGTGTCGTCGGTGTTGGTCATGATGCGGATGGTGTTCCTGTGGATGATGGCGATGCCCCCTCCTGTCTGGTTGACGCGGTCCCTCCGGATGATCTTGTAGCCGTCCGGGATGGCGATGGCGATGTCGGGCGCTGAGGAGGCGTTCATCCAGGTTTCAGTGAGGAAGGCGATGTCTGGGGCTGTGGTGTCGAGCAGGTTCCAGAGCTCGACGGCGTGTCTGTGGACGGAGCGGGTGTTGAGCAGGATGCACCTCAGGTGGGTGCTGCTGGAGGTCGGCTTGGTGGGTGCTGGTGTGGCGCGGGTCCGGTTGCAGTTGAACTTGCAGGAGTTGCAGCAGAAGGGTCCGTGGGTGCGTCTCGGGGTGGCTCGGTAGCATCCCGGGAATCGGCCGGAGTTGAGTGCGTTGAGGGTGGCGGCGTCGTACGTCCGGCGGGTGGGCTGGTGTCTGCGGGGGCCAGGGGTCCTGGCACTGGGCGCGGTCCAGGCGCGGACGGGCGTAGACGGGCTTACCTTTGGCGCACCTTCGGCGCTCAATCGGTGCTCCCGCTGCGCGCGTCCGCTGCTCGGTCGCTCTGGGGGCGTCATAAGAAGGGGGACGTGAGGGCGGGTCAGCTGGGCGGCGGGAGCGGCTCGGCCAATGGGCCGGTGGTGGGCGGGGCCTGGGCTAGCAGCGGCGAGAACTGGCGAGCGGCCGGCTCTGCAGTGGCTGGGCCGCTCGTGGGACCAGGGGGGTGACTGTGGCGGCAGGAAAAAAATGCAGGAGAAAATGCGGCAAGGCAAGGCAGGCTGGGGCAAGGGGGTGACCCGGCCTGGTGAGAGGCGCAGCGGTCACTCTCACTGCTGAAATTAAGCTTGTCCGCAGAGACATGGACAGCATTTGCGAGAGAGTCGATGTGCTAGAAGATAAAGGCGACGGCAGGGAAACGGAAATGATGACCCTTCAACAAGAGGTCATCCGTATTCACGATCAGCAGGTGGACCTCCAGGCACATCTTGAAGACCTGGAGAACCGCTACCGCCGCCACAACGTCAGAATCCGCGGGGTGAGGACAGACGAAGAGGCTGGTGACATCTTTACGTATGCCAGAGAACTTTTTAATCACGTCCTGGGTAAACCGCCCGATGCAGATCTCAAATTAGACAGAGCGCACAGAGTGGGTCTACCATGTTCCGACAAAGCCCCATCGTCAGACATATTGGTCTGTGTCCAGGACTTCCGTACCAAGAAGGAAGTCCTCCAAAAGGCCGATTGATGCACCCACTCACGTTTTGGGACCAAAACCCTGTCCTGTACCAAGACCTAGCGGCACTCACCCTGCAAAAGCGGAGGACCTTCTGGCCCATCACCGTACATCTGCGCCAACGCAACATTTCCTATAGCTGGGGGCACCCATTTCGACTGATATTTGGAAGGCAAACTCTACCAACTCCGCTCACTCTCAGAAGTGGGCCGTTTATTGGGAGTTGCAACCATATAGGGGTTAAGCCCAAATGACAGGACCCAGGTAGGGCCAAAAATACAACATATACAGAAAAGTACCTGGAGTCCCAATCTTTATTTTCCAAAAAACCACACTATGGGGTCGATTAGGATGGCGGACGGAAATGGGTACTGTCCGCCATGGTCGGGGAAATTTTACTCCCGGCTGCGCCACGGAGATTCCGCGGTTGGGATTAGGATAATCATGTCACGAAACTCCGACCGCGGCGGACGGATCATAACCAACACCGTCCGCGGTGGACGGAACACATCCAACTCCATCCGCGGCGGACGGAGTCCAATGAACAACCACCGCCGCGGACGGAAATGACCGCGGAAAATAACACATGTACCACCATACCTGTGAATACTCCGTGGCCGCAATTAGGATAAATCCGCCCGTACCACGGAACGCACAGCCATCCACGTCCGCGGCGGAAAGAATGCAACGATAAACACTGCATCACTGCGGAAGGCCAACACGCACAACATCCCTAGCATCAAACAAATGTTAGAAAGTGTACCGCAAGTCCAAAGCAAACATACGAACATTGACAACGCCCCCCCATACACCAACACCAAGCACAAGCCACCATGACACGTCCCAAGTATCCAATAATGCACACTAGTCAACACTCCCACCTACCACCTGACTGCCAACAACCATTGAGACACGACTATAAAATGACACCCACACACTACCACAATCCTTTGCATCACAGCATTGCTGCTAGCAAGAGGCCCAAATCGAGATACTGCTAACTCACATAGCAGACACACAACCACCACCCTACCACACCCACCACACAAACACCCACCACACAATTCCTACACATCACACACCACACACCTGCACCCCCCAACTCACTCAACTCACTCAACTCACACACTGAGCACCACACACCATGGCACCCAAAAAAAAAACTAAATTCACGGAGACCGAGTTGAGGGTAATGGTAGATGAAATAATCCGTGTTGAGCCCCACATCTTCGGGGCCCAAGTCCAGCAGACGTCCGTGGCGCAAAAGAACCACATGTGGGACAGGATCGTCACTCGGGTGAATGCGTCGGGGACTGTGCCGAGGACGAAGCATGAAATTCAGAGGCGGTGGCATGACCTGAAGACCAGGGTGAAGGGCATCCGATCGAAAAACAATGCAAGAGCCATTCTTACTGGCGGTGGAACACCCCCGGAGCCCATACCCTACACCGATTGGGAGCAGAAGGTGCTGGTGATACTACACCCAGAGAGCCTAGACGGACTTGACGAAGGAGAAGAGGCTGGTAAGTACAAACCAAGCACCACGATCAGCACGACATGGTCAGGCTCACACAACTGAGAAGAAACATCTCCTACGCCCCAACCCATGCACGTTGGACACCAACTCACAAACATGTACATGGCTCCCAACAGGCCCCCATGTTCACGGGTAGGGTGGTGGTGGTGGAGGGTGGTGTGTGTGAGAGGCCCAAACTACAACTCCCAACAGGCCCCCATGTTCACGGGGAGGGTGGTGGTGGTGGAGGGTGGTGTGTGTGAGAGGCCCAAACTACAACTCCCAACAGGCCCCCATGTTCACGGGGAGGGTGGTGGTGGTGGAGGGTGGTGTGTGTGAGAGGCCCAAACTACAACTCCCAACAGGCCCCCATGTTCACGGGGAGGGTGGTGGTGGTGGAGGGTGGTGTGTGTGAGAGGCCCAAACTACAACTCCCAACAGGCCCCCATGTTCACGGGGAGGGTGGTGGTGGTGGAGGGTGGGGTGTGTGAGAGGCCCAAACTACAACTCCCAACAGGCCCCCATGTTCACGGGGAGGGTGGTGGTGGTGGAGGGTGGGGTGTGTGAGAGGCCCAAACTACAACTCCCAACAGGCCCCCATGTTCACGGGGAGGGTGGTGGTGGTGGTGGGTGGTGTGTGTGAGAGGCCCAAACTACAACTCCCAACAGGCCCCCATGTTCACGGGGAGGGTGGTGGTGGTGGAGGGTGGGGTGTGTGAGAGGCCCAAACTACAACTCCCAACAGGCCCCCATGTTCACGGGGAGGGTGGTGGTGGTGGAGGGTGGGGTGTGTGCGACAGGAAACAGAAATGTCTACAAATCTATATGACCATGTAATGTCCACATTACTGACCAGCTCTATCTTGTCCCTCAGGTGATCGTGAACTGACTGGGGAAACCAGTGCCCGGCCGCCAGCCTCGCCTCCCACACATACAGGACTCTCTGGTGACGAGGACACAGGCAGCTCCGGTGCGGAGGATGGAGCGGGACCAAGCACACAGCCAGGGCCATCTGGCTCACAGGGACTCCCGGGACCGACCACCGTCGCATGTGTGACTCCAGCGACACCTGTCTCTGTGATCTGCACAGTCCCCACCACCACCAGTACCACCAGTACCACCAGTACCACCAGTACCACCAGTACCACGACTCCTGCCTGTGCCACCCAGCCTAACCCAGCGCACGACGCTGGTCCATCGGCCTCACACCCAAGCAGGGTGAGTGGGCCACAAAGAGAGGCAACGGGACATCAGCCAATCAGGCGACCCACACACCGCCGTACAGAGGAAGGACAGCTACCCCATCCAGTGGCAGAGTCCCTACAAGCCCTTGACAGGTGCCAGGCGTCATACGACCGGTCCCAGGCAAACGCTGATCGTGCACACCAGGACTCAGTGGACAACACCAACATGTTGCGCGAAATCTCTGGGTTCCTTGGCCAGATAGTGCACATCATGGGCCAGCAGGCAACGATGTGGAGGGAATGGGTTGGCCGGAACAACCCCCCCCCCTCCACCAATTGTCGTAGCGCCACCGCCACAGTCACCTCCACCTCCACCGCCACCGTCACCTCCGCCTCCACCGCCACCGTCACCTCCGCCTCCACCGCCGCCACCACCACCTGTGCCCCTGGCGACGGATGTGGCCCATCAACAACCTGCCCCCCCAGCTGCCTCTGTTCCACCTCAGAGACGGAGGGGCCGGCCGAGGCAGGAAGTGGCTGAGAGCAGTGTTGGAGCGCCATCCACACGCTCCAAGAGGGGACGCCAATGACAATGTCACTGCCTGTGCCAGACATTCACCCTGCTAAGTATCCTGTACCACATAGACAATCATTCCCACTGGTCTGCTGGACTACCCTGACACCCCCCAATGTGGTGTCAGCACGGACATTTCATCTGCCATTACCTTCAACTCCAACTCCCTCCACCCCACTTACTTGTAAATATTCACCAGCACAAAAGCACAACCTGTAAATAAATTTCACTTACACACACAATGATGTTTTGCCTCCATGTTTATTCACATGATTGCCTTCAGAAACAGACGTAAACAGGTTCAGGGATCATAGTCGTACATGATCATGGCGCTGCGGGAGTGACCTAGGGAAAATCAGAGACAGCAAACACACGTCAGGAAACAGATTGACACACATCACAACACAATGCACAGCAACATTACACAAACTACAATCATCACAAAAGCATGGGATGAGAGCACACACATCATGGAGACTTGTATGTCCAAAGAAATGAAGACACACATATGCAACCATCACAAACAACACACAGCTGATGCACCCCACATCCACACAACACCAGCAAACATACATGAGGCATTGTCAACCGCCACTAGAGGTAGTTACTCACATTCAAGGGAAGTAGCGATCTATGAGCTGGCGCCTCTGGTCCACACCTTCCTCCTCACCACTATCCTCATCAGTCGACATGGGTGGGATGGGAGGCCGAGGAACTTCTTCGTCTTCAGGGTCCAAGAGCAGTTCAATGTCATTGCGTACTGCCAGGTTGTGGAGCATGCAGCAGGCAATCACGATCCTGCATACTTTTCCTGGTGAGTAAGGCAGGGCCCCTCCGGTCTTATCGAGGCACCGAAACCTAGACTTTAGCAGTCCAAAGGTACGTTCGATGACTCTCCGTGTCCTTCCATGTGCATCATTGTACCGCATTTCACCCGCTGTTGTAGGATTACGTAGGGGACTGAGGAGCCAGGGCCGGTTTGGGTACGCCGAGTCGCCTATGTAGGGGGATGAGAGACACAAACATCACAACAAGATATGGTGGGTACCCCATGCCACACAGAGATCACAAGAGTCCCCACTGCACACTCACCAACAAGCCACGCTTGACCGGGTCGCAGATTTGCCATAAGTCGTGGGACAATGCTGCTCCGCATGATGTGGGCGTCATGTGCGGAGCCAGGAAATCTTGCACACACATGGGAGATGATGTTGTTTGCCAGGCACACCACCTGCACGTTCAGCGAATGGAAGTGTTTGCGATTCCTAAAAACTTGCTCACGTGCCCGTGGTGGAATGATAGCGATGTGTGTGCCATCAATTGAACCCACAACGTGAGGTATGTGGCCCAGTGCATAGAAGTCAGCTTTGACTGCTGCCAACTCTTCCGGCCGTGGGAAATGTATGTAGTCATTCTTGTACAGCATCATAGCTGTTAAGACATCCCGAAGAACCGTGCTGAACATGGCCTGTGACATCCCCCCGGCATGTCCAACTGTGTACTGAAAGGTGCCAGTTGCAAAGAAATGTAGTACCGCCATGACCTTTGCAGTGGGTGTAATCGAACCAGGATACGTCCTACGTGGCTGCAGATGAGGAGACAATTGAGCAACAAGCTCCAGCAACCGACGTCGATCCAGCCGGAATTTCCTAATCACCTCCTCGTCAACCATATCCTCCAGCACAGTGTATGGCCGATGCACATTTGGAGCCCTCCTGTGTGGGAGAGAGATGTAACTTAGGTCAACTTACAAACGACGCATACGTGTACAACTCCATCACATGTGAACCTTACTGACAAAACGTCAGTCTTCACCCTAATGTTTAGTAGCCACATCACAGACACACATGCAACTGCATGCACACAAACGATAATGATACACACGCCATGTCATCAAGCACCAATGCCAACACCAATAATGTTGTGCATACGGTAATTACATGCATGGTGACACAACGTCCAAAACACATACACGGAATGCATGTGTACCACCACCACTGTAGTCACCTCGCCAGAACCACACACTGACAACAGATGCATAATTTGGCCATACAGCCGTGATGTACTGTGTAGTTGTGAAGATGTAATAACGTCTGTAGGGTCACACCCGACGTCAACACGTCCAAATGCACATCTGTTGCCCATTGTGTGCCGACCGATGGGCATAGTATGGAGACACATGCTATATTGTATGACATATGACCTTTCCCTATCACGCTCACAACCCTCATGACGCAACTGCACACAACACATCACGGTGCAGCGTCTGACAAGATAACATAATTGGCGCCGCCATGGCGGTGCACAACTTCCGCTACTTCCCAAAGGCCATACGTGGTCAGCGTCCCTCTTCCCATTGGCTGCATGTGCACGGACCGTCACGGGCACACATCGGCAACCGCATGTGCAAGCTTCAGGAACGGATGCTTCAGTTGCAACAATGTTCTATCACTGGCGCCACCATGGCGGTGCACGTACTCAGCGGGGGAGGTGCAGGCCTATACACCCTTTAGATGTACTCAATGGACATGCCAGTTCATGTCCCCTCTTACAGTCACATTGCATCATCCACCGTACACCGGCCGGAGCGGCCGGGCCAAGGACGGCCGTGCCGGCCATGTCCACAACCGCCGTGCCCGGCCATGTCCACAACCGCCGTGCCCGGCCATGTACACACCCGCCGTGCCCGGCCAAGTACACAACCACCGTGCCAGGCCCGGCCTGGCACGGCGGGTGTGGACATGGCCGGCACGGCAGTTGTGTACATGGCCTGGCACGGCGGTTGTGGACATGGCCTGGCACGGCGGTTGTGGACATGGCCTGGCACGGCGGTTGTGTACATGGCCGGGCACGGCAGTTGTGGACATGGCCTGGCACGGCGGTTGTGGACATGGCCGGGCACGGCGGTTGTGGACATGGCCTGGCACGGCGGTTGTGGACATGGCCGGGCACGGCGGTTGTGGACATGGCCGGGCACGGCGGTTGCGGACATGGCCGGGCACGGCGGTTGTGTACATGGCCGGGCACGGCGGTTGTGTACATGGCCGGCCACGGTGGTTGTGTACATGGCCGGCACGGCCGTCCTTGGCCCGGCCGCTCCGGCCGGTGTACGGTGGATGATGCAATGTGACTGTAAGAGGGGACATGAACTGGCATGTCCATTGAGTACATCTAAAGGGTGTATAGGCCTGCACCTCCCCCGCTGAGTACGTGCACCGCCATGGTGGCGCCAGTGATAGCACATTGTTGCAACTGAAGCATCCGTGCCTGAAGTTTGCACGTGCGGTTGCCGATGTGTGCCCGTGACGGTCCGTGCACATGCAGCCAATGGGAAGAGGGACGCTGGCCGCATATGGCCAATCGCAAGTAGCGGAAGCAGTGCACCGCAACAACAGGGCCAGTCATTGGCCCATTTCACGAACACGCTTCCAGGGCAGACCAATTGCTGGCGACTTATGCCACTGACACGTGCTGAGGGCCCTATATATGTGTGTTGGCCAAAATGACACTTCCTACCCTGGGGACCAGTGCTGCCTGTTCACCTCGACCTGCTGCTGCTGCTGCTGAGCTGACCACCGACTGCTGCCTGTGACCATCACCTCGACCTGCTGCTGCTGCTGAGCTGACCACCGACTGCTGCCTGTGACCATCACCTCGACCTGCTGCTGCTGCTGAGCTGACCACCGACTGCTGCCTGTGACCATCACCTCGACCTGCTGCTGCTGCTGAGCTGACCACCGACTGCTGCCTGTGACCATCACCTCGACCTGCTGCTGCTGCTGAGCTGACCACCGACTGCTGCCTGTGACCATCACCTCGACCTGCTGCTGCTGCTGAGCTGACCACCAACTGCTGCTCTAGTGCCATACTCCGTGATCTTGCCATGTCGAGAGGCAAAGAGATCCGGTCTCGACCCTTCACCGCCGCGGAGCTTGATGTCCTCGTGGACGGTGTACTCCGCAACTATGGACGCCTCTACGGCGCACCAGGACGGGTGGTAAGTGCAGTCTGGGACATGTTGGTGTGCATGAGGGGGCCAAATAATCAGGCCTATTGCTATCTTAGCTGTGTAGTGTGGGCTACACATATGTTCCTGATTGTGCATGGCTGCTGACAGTTACGTCTTGCCCCTATGTGTGTGACAGGCCAACTGTCCACTGACTTAAACCCTTTTGTCTCCCATCATGGTAGGTCAAGCTGCACCTTCGCAAGGACCTGTGGAGGAGCATAGCATGGGAAGTACGGGCATTGGGGGTGTGCAACAGACGACATACACACTGCCACAAACGCTGGGACGACATTTCCAGGCTGAGCAAGAATGTAGCGGAAGTAACACTGGGCATGATTCCAAGGACGCCCCGTCTGGCCCGACGCTCCATGACCCCTCTCATGCACCGTATCATTGCAGTGACGCATCCTGAACTGGCCGAACGTCTGAGTGCCGATCAACAGCAAACTAGCGGTGAGCATACCGTCTGTGTAGGAAACCTGTGAGTGCTATGCATGTATTGGTGCACAGACACAGTATTGAGTTTCGTGTTGCGTATGTATCTCTGTGATGCCATGTTGGTCCCATTGGGTGGTTGTCATTTGACATCCAGGTCTGCCATGTTGACACGCCACTTGCTTAGTAGTTGAGTGTTGAAGCACATCCCCTAGTGGTCCATGGCCCCATGGCAGGAAATGTGTGCAGATGTACGTGCTCCTGCCCTGTCCGCATGCTGTACATGTGTCACGGCCACCAACGCTCATGAAATGTGAGGATGACTGGTAGAGGTGGGCCGTGTGCAGGATGGGGGCTACAAAATCTTTGTCAGCTATGGAATTTGGCAATCCTGGTCCTTCTGTACGTCAGTGTGCCCATGACTCACACATCTTTTATGTGCATTTCAGCTATGACAGAGGACACTCAGCCACAGACGGTGGAGATTAGTCGAGGAAAT
The DNA here is from genome assembly GCF_964261635.1 of Lissotriton helveticus. Classification (NCBI taxonomy): domain Eukaryota; kingdom Metazoa; phylum Chordata; class Amphibia; order Caudata; family Salamandridae; genus Lissotriton; species Lissotriton helveticus. The sequence continues at coordinate 1,769,955,597 of NC_136061.1, forward strand.
GAGTCCGGCTCAGACTTCGCACACACGCAGACTGACACAGAGGAGGCCAGCGCCGGAGAGGGGGACAGGACCGTCCCTGAGGACTCGCATGTGGAGACACCATCGTCCTCCTCGTCGGACACTCTTGGTGAGCCTGCACTGTTGTCACAGACTGGGAGTGGGCAATCATCACCTTCTGTCGGAAGACAGCACACAGGGCCCACACTTCCGCCAACTGCACCATGTACTGTTCGTGGCCGGAGGAGTAGGGGGAGCAGAGTGGCGTTCGGTGCAGGCACCGCTGCCCCTGCCACGGTGAGCCAAAATGCACTGTGTGCTGAGGCCGTTGATCTGCTGCGACAGCTGTGTGTGGGGCAGACCAATATGACAAATGCTTTTCAGGACCATGATAGGAAGTTGGGGCAGGTGGTGGCATTCATGGAAGGGATGCATGGCGATCTTGCAGGTCTACACAGGACAGTGCAGTCATTGGCAAGCAGTGTGTCGTCTGCAATAGTACAGTCGCATGAACAGGGTGCTACTTCTGTTTCCCCATCTACACCACTGGATGTCTCAGGGGGTAGTGATTATTCTGAGCAGGACTCAAATACAGGTTATTGCACTAGAAGCAGCGTCAGACAGCACGTCAGGGCACGCAGGGCACAGACCCCATCCCCTAGGTCAGCTAAATCTGTTCACGTAGACAACGTCAAATACACTGGAGTACACACACAGGATCCACAAGTGTTGTTGGGGGACATGCCTTCAGGAGCTACACAGGCATTCAACACAAAAGGTACACCCAAGGCAAGGGATACTCACATGTCCATGGACTGTACCTTGGACAAGGCCAGTCAGAAGACAAAGGCACCTCCTAAGAGCAGGGAGACTCCCAAGGGCAGGCCCACAACAGAGGAAAGGGACCCTCCCAAGGACAGTGAAAAGACAAAGGCACCTCCTAAGAGCATGGAGACTCCCAAGGGCAGGCCCACAGCAGAGGAAAGGGACCCTCCCAAGGACAGTGAAAAGACAAAGGCACCTCCTAAGAGCAGGGAGACTCCCAAGGGCAGGCCCACAGCAGAGGAAAGGGACCCTCCCAAGGACAGTGAAACGACAAAGGCACCTCCTAAGAGCAGGGAGACTCCCAAGGGCAGGCCCACAACAGAGGAAAGGGATCCTCCCAAGGACAGTGAAAAGACAAAGGCACCTCCTAGGAGCAGGGAGACTCCCAAGGGCAGGCCCACAACAGAGGAAAGGGACCCTCCCAAGGACAGTGAAAAGGCAAAGGCACCTCCTAAGAGCAGGGAGACTCCCAAGGGCAGGACCACAACAGAGAAAAGGGACCCTCCCAAGGACAGTGAAAAGACAAAGGCACCTCCTAAGAGCAGGGAGACTCCCAAGGGCAGGACCACAACAGAGGAAAGGGACCCTCCCAAGGACAGTGAAAAGACAAAGGCACCTCCTAAGAGCAGGGAGACTCCCAAGGGCAGGACCACAACAGAGGAAAGGGACCCTCCCAAGGACAGTGAAAAGACAAAGGCACCTCCTAAGAGCAGGGAGACTCCCAAGGGCAGGACCACAACAGAGGAAAGGGACCCTCACAAGGACAGTGAAAAGACAAAGGCACCTCCTAAGAGCAGGGAGACTCCCAAGGGCAGGACCACAACAGAGCAAGGTCCATCTCCCAAGGGCAGGGACACACACAGAGAGCAGGTGTCTACTGGAGACAGGTGCACCACAGACGACAAGTCTGCTGGCAGGAACAGGGCGGCGACCAGGGCACAGGCTACATCCAGAGACAACACTCCACCTAAGGATAAGGCACATCCTACGGACAAGGCTTCTAGCATGGACAATGGCGCAATCAAGGACAGGCATACTTCACCCCTGGCTGCACTGAGGCTGATGTTTTCTACTGAACGCCAAACAGATGTCTCCGCGGCGGAGTCCCCCCATACCTCCACTCCCATCCAGGCCAGTCAGAAGCAGAGGAGGGTGTCCCCTGTTGTTGCATCCCCCATTACACATGATTCAGAGTCCAGGCGGCAGGCACACACCAAACGACAAGCAGGCTCCAGCACGTCCCCAGAAACCCGATCCCCGGCTGCAGATGCTCCACCTATGGTGGGTGGTGATTCTTTAGAGTCCCCACCACTTGGCAGTCCTGTCCTGTCCAGGGTGCACTCACACATCCCTAAGAAACGCAGACACACACCATTGACACCTGCCAACCCCGATGTGGCTCAAGGTCAGCTATCCCCAGCTCCCAGGCCCACCCTGCCTCCTGGCCCATACAGCCCTGTGGCTCATCATTTCAGTTGTCCCAGTGGCGCAGGTGCAGTTGACTCTCATGTATCAGATGGTGGCACTGTGTCTGTTGTTGGCTGTCATGCATCATGTAGTGGCACAGTCTCTGTTGTGCCCTCTCCTGTTGCAGGTCCTGGCAGTCTATCTGGGTCTATGGCTCATGTGTCAGTTAGAAGATCTGTGGCTGTGTTGCACACTCCTGTTTCTGGTGCTGGCAGTCTGTCTGGGTCAGTGGGTCACGTGTCAGTGACTACATCTGTGGCTGTGTCTCACATTCCTGTTGCTGGTGCTGGCAGTGTGTCTGGGTGTGTGGCCCATGTGTCTGTCACTCGGGCTGTGGCTGTGTCTCACACTCCTGTTGCTGGTGCTGCCAGTGTGTCTGGGTCCGTGGCCCATGTGTCTGTCACTCGGGCTGTGGCTGTGTCTCACACTCCTGTTGCTGGTGCTGCCAGTGTGTCTGGGTCCGTGGCCCATGTGTCTGTCACTCGGGCTGTGGCTGTGTCTCACACTCCTGTTGCTGGTGCTGCCAGTGTGTCTGGGTCCGTGGCCCATGTGTGTGTCACTCGGGCTGTGGCTGTGTCTCACACTCCTGTTGCTGGTGCTGCCAGTGTGTCCGAGGCAGGTAGTTCACGCAGTCCCCCTGATTCTGTGATGTGAGGTGCTGAACACTTCACTCAAATGTTATTTCACATGGTGTGTCCATTGAGAACTGCGTGGCACTCTTGTGGTCCCTGTGACGGGTTGGTAGGGACACGTACTTGTGCTGCCTCTGATGTAGCTGCTCTGTACTCCACAATGCCCTGTTGATGCTCTGATACTGTATTCTGCCCTCTCATTTACTGCCAATGATGTAGCTGCTCTGTACTCCACAATGCCCTGTTGCTGTTCTGATACTGCATTCTGCCCTCTCGTTTACTGCCAATGATGTAGCTGCTCTGTACTCCACAATGCCCTGTTGCTGTTCTGATACTGCATTCTGCCCTCTCGTTTACTGCCAATGATGTACCTGCTCTGTACTCCACAATGCCCTATTGATGCTCTGATACTGCATTCTGCCCTCTCACGTGCTGCCTCTGATGGACATGTTCAGTGCTATGGACTGTTGTTGCACTTGGCCCCTCTCACGTGCTGCCTCTGATGGACATGTTCAGTGCTATGGACTGTTGATGCACTTAGCCCCTCTCACGTGCTGCCTCTGATGGACCTGTTCAGTGCTATGGACTGTTGATGCACTTAGCCCCTCTCACGTGCTGCCTCTGATGGACCTGTTCAGTGCTATGGACTGTTGATGCACTTGGCCCCTCTCGTTTACTGCCAATGATGTAGCTGCTCTGTACTCCACAATGCCCTGTTGCTGTTTTGATACTGCATTCTGCCCTCTCGTTTACTGCCAATGATGTACCTGCTCTGTACTCCACAATGCCCTGTTGCTGTTCTGATACTGCATTCTGCCCTCTCGTTTACTGCCAATGATGTACCTGCTCTGTTGGGCACAATGCCCTGTTGATGCTCTGATACTGCATTCTGCCCTCTCGTTTACTGCCAATGATGTACCTGCTCTGTACTCCACAATGCCCTGTTGCTGTTCTGATACTGCATTCTGCCCTCTCACATGCTGCCTCTGATGTAGCTGCTCTGGTGCCCACTTTGCCCATGCTCACGCATACTGTAGGAGAGTAGGGTCTGCAATCCTATGATCACCCAGATTTTCGCTTTTTGCCGCACTGGTTTACGACTTTCCCTGGCTGTGGGCCTGCTAATCAGACCCACAGCCTAGCTGTTCTCTCTATCCAAATTGTACTCAGGTACTGAATTGGCACTGGGCCCTCTCCAAGTCCCTGTACCCAGGGCTGAGGTGTACCCAGAAGTCTCCCAGGGGCTGAAGCATGTATTATGTCACCCCTGGGCTGACTAACTAAACTGACACAACTGGCTGCACGACAGCTGGGGCAAGGTGGTGTACTCACCCTTTGCTTTAGATATAGTATACCTATATCTAACCCTAAAATGGACACACAGATCTCCTATCAGTCACTCCTATGGCAGGCCTTAACAATCCTGAAGGCAGAGTGCTTGGAATCGTGTGAGATGGTGCTCTGGCATGAGCTGAGCCTGTCTGCGGCTTTCGGGATCTATCCCTTAGCCGTTTCCATGATATCGCATACCATATACTCTTAAGTGCAATATAATCCTCGCGGTTATATGCCAACTCTGGTATCGCTTTATCAAAACATGTCGAGTAAGGTGTCATACGAATTGGAATACTAACCCTTCGCGAATTCTGGCGACGGGGTTAGCATTGCACCCTTCTAGAGGGACACGACATGTATGTAACCCCTAACCCCGGTTAAAGTCAGACAGAGCCTTAGCATCCACAAAATGGATGCTGCCACCAAGACACAAGTCTGCCCTCCTGCTGCTGGGAGTCCTCCCAGAGCAGGAGATAAGGACAAAGGGTTTCCTGCCAGGGGCGGTGCCAGCACCGTCCCAGACAGGATTTTGTGTATTGTAGGTAGGCAGGGCTTCAGAGGAAGGTGACTGCACGTGGCACCCCGGTGCTCACTGTGCATAGGCTGGCTTGAACCAGTTCCAGGGACACTCCAGACCCTGTGCTGGGGAAAAGCCCGCCAAGGAAGTGGGTGTAACCACCCCCCTCCTGGTCCCACCCATAGGGCAGGACTTAGTCGTGTGCCAGCCCCCTTTTCCAAGATAAAGGTAGGAGCAGGCCCCCTTCCAAATTAGATCATCTTTGAATCCTGAAACTACTTTCCACGAAAGGAACTCAAGACTTCTTCCTAAGATTTCTCCCTTGTGACTAAGGAGTAGTCACCCTGCATCCGCAGGCACCATCTTAAGAACACTGCGGTCTGCTGCAAGTCTCTCCTCCGGATCAAGACTGCCCAGCTCGACGAGAACCGGCTTCCCTGGCACCTCTGACCTCTACCTACATCATCAGTCACGCTGAGATTCGTGGGTGTGACGAGACCTCGAGGGACCGGCCATCTTCAAGACTGCACGACGCTTGCCCAGCACGACTCCCGAGGGACCCTCGACTGAGTGCTTTGGGGTAAGAGAAGCCCCGACCCTGAGCAGCTCCAGCACCGAAGAGCAGCCCCCCAGCATCTCCACGATCGGCGTGGGGCCCTTCCGCTTTTTGCTGCTCACCGCGTTGTTTGGCTACTAGCCCGCTGGCTTGTGGCCTTCTGAACGACGCCCGACGACATCACTGCTGCTGGTCTGGTTGCTCCAGACTGGCTCTTGCTCCCTTCCCGAAGAGGAGCACCCTGGACCCTCCTGGTCCACTCAAGACGCCATTTTGAGTCCACCGCGTGGGCTTGAATTAGCCAAGGCTTGTTGCCCAATCCTGGGTAACTTCGACGCCGACAGCTTCATCCATCGTGGGACAGCTCGCCTCTCCATCCTGGTCGCCGACAACGCCTCCTGGTCCGTGAGATCTGCAGAGCCAGCGTCGCCCACTCACCTAGTCGAGGTGACTACCATCCGGTGCCCTCCTGGTGCCCACTGACTACTGGCTAGTAGTCACGAACTTGGTCCCCTCTGCTTTCAGGTGTCATCCATCTTCCAGATCCAGGCTTGGATCAACTCGAACAATCTTCACTGGTCGCCTGCCAGCATCTTTCTTCCAGGCTCCTGGTCCGGCAACGAGGATTCCCGACGTCTTTTGAGACCTATGCAGCTGCAGCCCCTGGGCTAGGTAACTTCGGCACTTCGGTGTCCCAGCATAGCCTCACTATCCAAGGGTCAGGATCCACTGTCGTTTTCGCCCTACCAGGTCGGGTTCGCCCGTGAACACTAACTTTAACTTTACTAGCTTCCATAGACTTTGTCCCGCATCCCGCGTGAGAGTGCACACTCTGCACCCGAGTCCCCTAGGTCTCCTAGAAGTAATCTAACGATTCTATAGTCAAGTCCTAGCGATTCCAAAGCCTATTAGTACTGTACTTACCTGCTAGTAATTTCGCATTCCACTTCTAGAGTATATGGTTTTTCGTGCCCCTCGGGCATTTGTATATACTGTGCTAACTTAAGTATTTTCGTAAGAGTTTTGTTGTGTGCCTAGCACCCTGTCCTCATAAAGAGTACAGGGTTGTTGTGATTCTAATAAATACACTGTTTATTTTCATAACACTTGTGTGGTGTCCTTTCACTGGGTGTTCAAGGGGTAATGTGATGGTAAAACAGCTGGCTTAACACGCCCTCTAGAGTCTTAGCCTTAGACTGCTCGTATCCATGCTACTAGGATAGCTGGTCTATAAGGTTGACTTACAACCAATCATCAATAAGGGTTGTTTGGACTGATATATAGTGATCACTAGAATAGTGAACACTGCACATCAGGCCAACTTCTCACATTGGTGGCAGCGGTGGGATTTGAGCTTGCTGTTGTTTTACCACACATATCCTAAGAATATCTTGTGAAAGATCACATAAGTACTAAAGGTACATATAACTTAGCTTAGAATACTCTGAGTTCTACTGAACCAGCTGTTGTAGCTCCTAGGGCCTAGCACACCCTAAACTACAACTCTAGCAAGGGATCAGTAGGCAAACATATAGTGTAGGTAAGTGCACCACTTACACCTCACTAGAAAAGCATGTCTAGCCAGGGAGAATCTACTGAGACTCCCCTGGTCAGTGTTGACCCTCCACAGGTCACTTCAAGATATGCAGCTCTCAGTTTCCAGGAGATGAGACAAATCTGTGTCTCCAGAAAACTGAAGCAGGGGTCTAACCCCACCATTCCCTTTTTAATAGGTCTCTTAGAGACTTATGATGCGAGAAAGCTTTCTCAGCTAGATGGGAATATGCCAGCCTTAGAGGGTACCTCTGGGGATCCAGACCTCCCCAACATTGCCAATGCAGTTGAGGAGGAGGATCAAGGGGAACTCTCTGGGGACGAGGTAGACAAAGGTCTTGAGGTAGTCAGAAGGCTAACTAGGGCCAACTTAGACTTGCTTGGGCTAGGATCTGGGGGACCCCCAGTACTGACCCTAAGTAGGCCTAACCTTGGAGTTAGGAGAGATAGATCTCTTTCTAGGGACTCCAATAGATCTCTGCACTCTAATGCCTCTTCTCAGAGGAGAAGGAACTCTCCCCAGAGGAGATTGACTTCCCCTCAGAGAATGGAGCATGAAGCTAGGATGAGACAGGCTACTCTGAGGATTGAAAGGGAAGAAATTGCCCTGGCCAAAGAGAAGCTTGCCCTGGCAAGAGAGCAGCAGATGAGTGGGTTAGCTCCCACTGGTGGCAGCAATCTCCCAAGAGATAGAGAGAAGGGTTTAGATACTAAACACCTGACTAAAATAGTGCCCCCCTTTAAGCAAGGGGATGATATCCAGAAATGGATGGCTGCTTTGGAGAGGGCCTGCACTGTGCAGTGCATTCCCCGAAGTCAGTGGGCAGCTATACTGTGGCTCTCCTTTGATGGCAAAGGTAGAGATAAGCTCCTCACTACAAGAGTGGAGGATGCTAATGATTACCAGGTCCTGAAAAATGCACTGATTGATGGGTTTGGTTTAACCACTGAGCAGTACAGGTTGCTGTTCAGAGACACCCAGAAAACTCAGTCTCAGGACTGGTCTGACTTTGTGGATAGTGCCACTAAGGCTTTGGAGGGCTGGTTGCTGGGTAGCAAGGTTACAGATTACACAGGATTGTATAATCTTATGATGAGAGAACAAATTTTAAACAATTGTCAGAACCAGTTGTTGCACCAGCACCTTTTTGATTCAGATCTGACCTCTCCCCAAGAATTGGGAAAGAAGGCAGACAAATGGGTCAGGACAAGGATCAAGCAGAACCAGAACCAGAACCAGGGTGGTCAGAAGAAAGCAGACCAGAAGGGTAATGCAAAGAGTGAACAAAATGACCAGAAGTCTTCACCAGGTCCCCAACAAACCAAAGAGGGTGGGGGTCAGGCTTCCCAGAAGAAGAAGACTCAAGAAGGCCAGTCAAAAAGGTGGTGCCAGTACTGCAAAAGTAAATCTCACTGGTTTAGTGAGTGCACCAAAAGAGGAGGACAAACTCCTGCCACTACAGCCCCTAAGGCAACTGCACCCCCTAGTACAGTCAGTAGTGGTAGTGTACCTCCCAAGGCATTAGTTGGGTTAACCTTGGGAACTGAGGGGTCTGACAACTTAGTTGGCACACTCACTCAGGCTGTCCTTGTCTGTACAGGGGATATGGATATAACCCCTGAGATAAGTCCCAATACTTTGGGCAAATACAGGCAGACGCCTTTGATTAATGGCAAAATGGCTCAGGCCTATAGGGACACTTGTGCCAGTGTCACCATGGTGACACCTAACTTTGTGGACCCTGGACAGATCATGCCAGGTACTAATTTCCTGGTGACCAATGCCAGCAATGTCACTACTAGTCATAGTGTGGCAATTGTGGCTTTCTCCTGGGGTGGAGTGAAGGGACAAAAGAAAGTTGTAGTCAGTTCAGACCTCCCAGTTGATTGTTTGTTGGGCAATGATTTGGAGTCATCACAATGGTCAGAAGTGGAGCAGAGGACTCACATGGAAATGTTAGGCTTGCCAGCACATGTGCTTGCTGTGACTAGGTCACAGGCCAGAAAATGCCCCACTGAACAGGTGCTGGATCCTGAAATGATGGACCAGACACCTTCCAAGAAGAAGAGCAGTAAGGGTAAGGCTTTGCCTTCCCCCTTGCCCCAGGTTGAGGATCAAGTCTCTGAGGAGGCTGATCTGAGAGAACTGAGGGAAACTGAGCCTAAAGAGCTTGAACTTGATCAAGTTGAGTTTCTGGGCTCAGGGGGACCCACCAGAGCAGACCTGGGGAAGGCACAGTTAGACTGCCCTTCCCTTGAACCCCTCAGACAGCAGGCTGCTGCTGAGGCTGCAGGGAATGCCACAGGTGCCCACAGGGTATACTGGGAAGATGGACTCCTGTACTCTGAGTCAAGAGACCCCAAGCCTGGTGCAACCAGGAGGCTGGTCATCCCCTTGTCTCTGAGAGGTTTCCTTCTCACCTTGGCCCATGAGATTCCCCTTGCAGGTCATTTAGGTCAGACAAAGACTTGGGACAGGCTTGTCTCACACTTTCACTGGCCCCATATGAATGAGAATACCAAGGAGTTTTGTCGCTCCTGTGTCACTTGCCAAGCCAGTGGTAAGTCAGGTGGCACAACAAAGGCCCCCCTCATACCACTACCTGTGGTGGGGGTTCCCTTTGAAAGGGTGGGGATTGACATTGTTGGTCCAATGGAACCCCAGACAGCATCAGGGCACAAGTTTATACTGGTGGTAGTGGATCATGCCACCAGGTACCCTGAAGCTATTCCACTTAGGACCACTACAGCACCTGTAGTGGCAAGGGCCCTAGTTGGAGTGTTCTCCAGAGTGGGCTTCCCTAAGGAGGTTGTTTCTGACAGAGGTACAAACTTCATGTCAGGATATCTGACTGCAATGTGGAAGGAGTGTGGTGTGAACTACAAGTTCACCACACCCTATCACCCACAATGCAATGGGCTTGTTGAGAGATTCAACAGGACCCTCAAAGGGATGATTCATGGACTACCTGAAACTCTTAGGAGAAGATGGGATGTCCTGATCCCCTGCCTCTTGTTTGCTTACAGAGAGGTCCCACAGAAGGGGGTTGGCTACAGCCCTTTTGAGCTTCTGTATGGGCATCCTGTAAGAGGACCCCTGTGTTTGGTGAAGGAAGGATGGGAGAGACATCTCAAAAAGCCTGCAACCAACATAGTGGACTATGTACTTGGTCTCCGCTCCAGGATGGCTGAGTATATGGAGAAGGCATCTAAAAACCTGGAGGCCAGCCAAGAACTTCAAAAAGCTTGGCATGACCAAAAGGCTGTTCTGACTGTGTACCAGCCAGGACAGAAGGTGTGGGTGCTGGAGCCAGTGGCCCCAGCAGCTCTGAAAGACAAATGGACTGGGCCCCACACCATCATTGAGCAAAAGGGAGAGGTTACCTACTTGGTGGACCTTGGAACTCCCAGGAGCCCTCTCAGAGTGCTCCATGTTAACAGGCTCAAAGCATATGTTGACAGGAAGGACATGAGCTTGCTCATGGCCACAGATGAGGGACAGGAGGAAGAGAGTGACCCTCTCCCAGACCTGCTCACTCAGAATCCTGATGATGGATCAGTTGATGGTGTTGTCTTTTGTGGCAGCCTCACTGAACATCAGCAACAGGATTGCAGGCAAGTCCTGCAATCCTTCAGACATATGTTCTCTCTGACACCCAGCCAAACTGATTGGTGTACCCATGATGTTGACACTGGGGACAGTCTGCCTGTCAAGAGTAAAATCTACAGACAGCCTGATCATGTTAGAGACTGCATCAAAACTGAAGTGCAGAAAATGTTGGAGCTGAGAGTCATTGAGCCCTCAGATAGTCCTTGGGCTAGCCCAGTAGTTCTAGTGCCAAAGCCTCACACCCAGGGTGGTAAGAAAGAGATGAGGTTTTGCGTAGACTACAGAGGCCTCAATGCAGTCACTAAGACTGATGCCCACCCAATACCAAGAGCAGATGAACTTATAGATAAATTGGCTTCTGCCAACTTCTTAAGTACATTTGATTTGACAGCTGGGTATTGGCAAATCAGGTTAGCTGAGGAGGCCAAACCCAAGACAGCATTTTCTACCCCTGGAGGGCATTATCAATTTGTGGTGATGCCCTTTGGACTGAAAAATGCACCTGCCACCTTCCAAAGGTTGGTGAATCAAGTCCTCACTGGGCTGGATGACTTCTGTGCAGCATATCTAGACGATATTGCTGTCTTTAGCTCCACCTGGGAGGATCACCTGGTCCACCTGAGGAAAGTGTTAGAGGCCCTGCAAAAGGCAGGCCTCACTATCAAGGCCACAAAGTGCCAGATAGGGCAGACACAGGTTGTATACCTGGGCCACCTTGTAGGTGGAGGCCAGGTTCAGCCACTGGAGAGTAAGATACAGGCCATCAAGGACTGGACTCCTCCAATCACCCAGACTCAGGTTCGAGCTTTCTTGGGCCTGACTGGGTACTATAGGAAGTTTTTCAGAAATTATGGGTCCATAGTGACCCCTCTTAATGACCTGACAAGCAAAAAGATGCCAAAGAAAGTTCAGTGGACAGCAAGCTGTCAGAAAGCATTCAATGACCTAAAGCAGGCCATGTGCACAGCACCTATCCTAAAGAGTCCAGATTACTCCAAGCCATTCATTGTCCAAACAGATGCTTCTGAGTTGGGTGTGGGGGCTGTTCTGTCTCAACTGAATTTTGATGGTAATGATCAGCCTATTGCTTTCATTAGTAGGAGGTTGACACCCAGAGAGAAAAATTGGTCAGCTATTGAGAGGGAGGCCTTTGCTGTGGTCTGGGCCCTGAAGAAGCTGAGGGCCTACTTGTTTGGCACTCACTTCACCATTCAGACAGACCATAAGCCCCTCTTGTGGCTAAATCAGATGAAGGGTGAAAACCCCAAACTGCTTAGGTGGTCCATTTCCCTACAGGGGATGGATTTTACAGTGGAGCATAGACCTGGTACTGATCACAGCAATGCTGATGGGCTCTCCAGGTATTTCCACTTAGAGCAAGAAGACTCACCTGGTCAAGGTTAGTTTATTGTCCCAAAGTTTGGGGGGGGGTCATGTAGGAGAGTAGGGTCTGCAATCCTATGATCACCCAGATTTTCGCTTTTTGCCGCACTGGTTTACGACTTTCCCTGGCTGTGGGCCTGCTAATCAGACCCACAGCCTAGCTGTTCTCTCTATCCAAATTGTACTCAGGTACTGAATTGGCACTGGGCCCTCTCCAAGTCCCTGTACCCAGGGCTGAGGTGTACCCAGAAGTCTCCCAGGGGCTGAAGCATGTATTATGCCACCCCTGGGCTGACTAACTAAACTGACACAACTGGCTGCACGACAGCTGGGGCAAGGTGGTGTACTCACCCTTTGCTTTAGATATAGTATACCTATATCTAACCCTAAAATGGACACACAGATCTCCTATGAGTCACTCCTATGGCAGGCCTTAACAATCCTGAAGGCAGAGTGCTTGGAATCGTGTGAGATGGTGCTCTGACATGAGCTGAGCCTGTCTGCGGCTTTCGGGATCTATCCCTTAGCCGTTTCCATGATATCGCATACCATATACTCTTAAGTGCATTATAATCCTCGCGGTTATATGCCAACTCTGGTATCGCTTTATCAAAACATGTCAAGTAAGGTGTCATACGAATTGGAATACTAACACCTCGCCAATTCTGGCGACGGGGTTAGCATTCCACCCTTCTAGAGGGACACGACATGTATGTAACCCCTAACCCCGGTTAAAGTCAGACAGAGCCTTAGCATCCACAAAATGGATGCTGCCACCGAGACACAAGTCTGCCCTCCTGCTGCTGGGAGTCCTCCCAGAGCAGGAGATAAGGACAAAGGGTTTCCTGCCAGGGGCGGTGCCAGCACCGTCCCAGACAGGATTTTGTGTATTGTAGGTAGGCAGGGCTTCAGAGGAAGGTGACTGCACGTGGCACCCCGGTGCTCACTGTGCATAGGCTGGCTTGAACCAGTTCCAGGGACACTCCAGACCCTGTGCTGGGGAAAAGCCCGCCAAGGAAGTGGGTGTACCACCCCCTCCTGGTCCCACCCATAGGGCAGGACTTAGTCGCGTGCCAGCCCCCTTTTCCAAGATAAAGGTAGGAGCAGGCCCCCTTCCAAATTAGATCATCTTTGAATCCTGAAACTACTTTCCACGAAAGGAACTCAAGACTTCTTCCTAAGATTTCTCCCTTGTGACTAAGGAGTAGTCACCCTGCATCCGCAGGCACCATCTTAAGAACACTGCGGTCTGCTGCAAGTCTCTCCTCCGGATCAAGACTGCCCAGCTCGACGAGAACCGGCTTCCCTGGCACCTCTGACCTCTACCTACATCATCAGTCACGCTGAGATTCGTGGGTGTGACGAGACCTCGAGGGACCGGCCATCTTCAAGACTGCACGACGCTTGCCCAGCACGACTCCCGAGGGACCCTCGACTGAGTGCTTTGGGGTAAGAGAAGCCCCGACCCTGAGCAGCTCCAGCACCGAAGAGCAGCCCCCCAGCATCTCCACGATCGGCGTGGGGCCCTTCTGCTTTTTGCTGCTCACCGCGTTGTTTGGCTACTAGCCCGCTGGCTTGTGGCCTTCTGAACGACGCCCGACGACATCACTGCTGCTGGTCTGGTTGCTCCAGACTGGCTCTTGCTCCCTTCCCGAAGAGGAGCACCCTGGACCCTCCTGGTCCACTCAAGACGCCATTTTGAGTCCACCGCGTGGGCTTGAATTAGCCAAGGCTTGTTGCCCAATCCTGGGTAACTTCGACGCCGACAGCTTCATCCATCGTGGGACAGCTCGCCTCTCCATCCTGGTCGCCGACAACGCCTCCTGGTCCGTGAGATCTGCAGAGCCAGCGTCGCCCACTCACCTAGTCGAGGTGACTACCATCCGGTGCCCTCCTGGTGCCCACTGACTACTGGCTAGTAGTCACGAACTTGGTCCCCTCTGCTTTCAGGTGTCATCCATCTTCCAGATCCAGGCTTGGATCAACTCGAACAATCTTCACTGGTCGCCTGCCAGCATCTTTCTTCCAGGCTCCTGGTCCGGCAACGAGGATTCCCGACGTCTTTTGAGACCTATGCAGCTGCAGCCCCTGGGCTAGGTAACTTCGGCACTTCGGTGTCCCAGCATAGCCTCACTATCCAAGGGTCAGGATCCACTGTCGTTTTCGCCCTACCAGGTCGGGTTCGCCCGTGAACACTAACTTTAACTTTACTAGCTTCCATAGACTTTGTCCCGCATCCCGCGTGAGAGTGCACACTCTGCACCCGAGTCCCCTAGGTCTCCTAGAAGTAATCTAACGATTCTATAGTCAAGTCCTAGCGATTCCAAAGCCTATTAGTACTGTACTTACCTGCTAGTAATTTCGCATTCCACTTCTAGAGTATATGGTTTTTCGTGCCCCTCGGGCATTTGTATATACTGTGCTAACTTAAGTATTTTCGTAAGAGTTTTGTTGTGTGCCTAGCACCCTGTCCTCATAAAGAGTACAGGGTTGTTGTGATTCTAATAAATACACTGTTTATTTTCATAACACTTGTGTGGTGTCCTTTCACTGGGTGTTCAAGGGGTAATGTGATGGTAAAACAGCTGGCTTAACACGCCCTCTAGAGTCTTAGCCTTAGACTGCTCGTATCCATGCTACTAGGATAGCTGGTCTATAAGGTTGACTTACAACCAATCATCAATAAGGGTTGTTTGGACTGATATATAGTGATCACTAGAATAGTGAACACTGCACATCAGGCCAACTTCTCACACATACACTGTGATTATACCCCTATTATGTGCAATAAAGGTAGTCAATCATGTGTCGTGGTTTGTCGTTGTCATTCCTGCTTGCGTACTACAAATGTGTATTCGTATTTGCTTCTCATCAGTGGTTTCGGTAACATGTCACTCCCCCTCCCTACGTCACGACCCTTGCTGGTATTCCCCTCCATGCAGCCAATGGTTTGTGCCTTACCTGCGTCGGCGTCGATGGTGGGCCATGACTAGGACGTGGTGGATCGCGAAGAGCATCGGGAAAGCGTGTAGCGCTGGGTCCATGGTGGTGGTCAGCTTGCGGTGGGTATCTCTGCTATGTCACCTATGTTCGCTGTGGGGATTCCGCCGTGTTCAGACAGGTTGTTTTTCCGCAGTGGTTTTATGTGTATTTTCCGCCATCTTGATTTGGGGGACGGTCTTAGACGTCAGTACGTACGGCGGAGCCTCCGGATGTGTTCCGTTCGCCGCGTGGTCGTGTGTAGTTCGACGGCGGTGCGTGCTTTCCCGTCGCGGATGGAAATTTGACACGTTTTCCTATCCTGATATGGCGGACGGAGTATCCGCGGCAGGCGGACACGGAAAAGGGTTTTTCCGCCTACTCCAGCAACGCGGTGGCTCTTCCGTCCGCCATCCTAATGAGCCCCTAAATTCTTTTAGTGGTTAGGTTAATTTATTCAACCTCTTGTTTTTTAGTTTTAGATATTTTTGTTAAATAGGAAATCCCTTCCATTCACAGAAGCGCATAGAAATGATACAGTAAGATCACATTAAATACACATATATACATACACTTTTAAGCCAAAATCAATTTGACATAATAAACACACTTATGTACAAAAATGGCTTCATTTTTCAAATCAAAAAAACATGGTACTCGATATATTTCATCACAACGAGCAGCATGACCAATAGTTGCCTATTTGTAAAACATTATAATTTGAAAGGTTATTATTTAAATCCTTAAATCTGCGAGGATAATTTAATTAATTCCTTATAATTCAAGAATAAGGTCAAAGAATGCCAAGAATAATGTCAAAGAATGCCGACGCGTTGCCAGCCACGCATAAATCCTTCACGAGCTTTCATCAGGGCTTCTTATTATGGGCAAAGATGGATAATGTTCTAGACGGTTCCTGAATTGTGGAAGTTAATTAATTTCCAAATAGAGGAGGGGGCAGCCAGAGGCGTGATTAATCTTAAATCAATATTTGGTTCGTGCGAGCAGAGAATCAATCCAAAGATTACTTATGGCGGCATTTCGGACTCGGCTATCTTCTTGTTTCAGCCGATCCTATATGTTTAAAAACGCACAAGGCGCCACTCCCCTGCTGCAAACAAAGCTGGTGTTTGCAGCAGGGACGATCGACTTGCCGGTATTCACGCATCGAAATAGTGCGGGAATCACACACAACGGAGGACGATTTTGAATGACACGAACGCTGTCAACAAGAAGGAACGTGGGGAGTGGCGCCTTGTGCGTTTTGAAACATATAGGATCGGCTGAAACAAGAAGATAGCCGAGTCCGAAATGCCGCCATAAGTAAATACAGAGTTGACGCTAACCCCTTGGCCTGGCTCCCCCCTCCCCCCTTTGAGACTACGCTTTGGATTGATTCTCTGCTCGCACGAACCAAATATTGGTTTAAGATTAATCACGCCTCTGGCTGCCCCCCTAAATAATAACCTTTCAAATGATAATGTTTTACAAATAGGCAACTATTGGTCATGCTGGTCGTTGTGATGAAATATATCGAGTACCATGCTTTTTTGATTTGAAAAATGAAGCAATTTTTGTACATAAGTGTGTTTATTATGTCAAATTGATTTTGGCTTAAAAGTGTGTGTATATATGTGTATTTAATGTGATCTTACTGTATAATTTCTATGCGCTTCTGAGAATGGAAGGGATTTCTTATTTAACAAAAATATCTAAAACTAAAAAAAAAAGAGGTTGAATAAAAATTAACCTAACCACTAAAAGAATATAGTGTAGTTTTTTGGAAAATAAAGATTGGGACTCCAGGTACTTTTCTGTATATGGTATTTTGGGAGTTGGCATCCCAGATGAAGAAGATGGCGGGGGCAGCCCCGCTCACAGATCGGAGGACACTCAACCACGCTGGCGACAGCAAGGACGTCAGCGCCGACCGAAACGACCGGACCCTGCAGAAATTTCGAAAGGACAGCGAGCTGCGCAGGATGCCCTACCTGAAGCATTAGCTAAGACACAGCCCCCATGAAAGACACCTGGCCCATTGACTTTTCCTTTTAGTAACCTTGCTGGTAGGGCGGCCAGCGGGAGGGCGGAGGGATGTCCTCAGCCACAACAGGAACTCTGCGAAGATTTTTGACAGATCGTCTATAGATGACGGACTAAACTACAATGTTAAACAAGAAGTCCTTTGATTACGTTTTGTTTGGATGAACTTGGTTGTTTGTTTTGGGTTATTTTTTCTGGGTTTTGGGATCTCTCGTCCACCCCTTTTTGTTAATCACATGGCTGCCCACTGGGGGTTACCCTCAGATGTTGCTGTACCTCCCCTGCGGCTTCAGAGGCAGTTCCTACCCCTTGCTATTGCTCTTCACCGACTTCCTAACATGTAGATGCCCCCTACCACTCTTAAGATCCTCACCTTGAACGTGAGGGGACTTAATAATCCCGTTAAACGCTGGGCGTCCTGTCATGACTTGAGAATGCCAAAGCTGATGTATGCCTTCTGCAGGAGATGCATCTCTTGTCGAAGGACTGCCACCGTCTAAAATCCCGCATATGCCCGACTCAGATGTTCTCCTTTGGCCCCGCTAAATCTGCTGGCGTGGCCATCCTAGTCTCCTGCACAATTCAGGGTAAAGTCCTCCAGGAAGAGGCCGAAATTAAGGGGCGGATCCTCACCTATCGATTTATCCTGGGTGGCCTGACATTCACCATTGGGTCGGTGTATGCCCCTAATGAAGGACAGAAGTTCTTGCATGAGCCGGTCACCGATGCGACGGCGGAGCGCAGGAGCTTGTTCGGGGGCGACTTGAACCTGATCCTCAATAACATCTTGGACAGGTCATGCCAACGCACAAGCCAGACGGCCGCGATCTCTGTGACAGGCCTAGCGCATCTACAGGGCTTAGGCTTCAAAGATCTCTGGCACTGCTTCCATCCCCATAGCCGCGAATACTCTTACTATTCTAGTGTGCACAAAAGCTAAGCTAGGCTTGATTACCTTCTAGATTCATCGCCTGTGCACGCGCTTGCAACTGACTACAGATAGGTGTAGTCTTTCTGTCCGACCATGCCCCAGTAATAGCTACCTTTACACTCCCTCCTCTGCAGTGCCCAGCCATCAGTGGCGCCTCCGCAATACCCTCTTACACTGCGTGAATGTTGTTGAGCAGATACAGCGCTCCATAAAGGACTACCTTTCACATAACGCTAACCACAATATTTCCCTCTTTACACAGTGGGCAGCACCCAAAGTGGTCATACGCGGGGAATTTGTGGCCATCGCTACAGCAGGCAATGTGGAGCGTAGGCGAAAGAGAGATGATCGCACTCAGAGGACGAGGGAGCTAGAGCAGATGCACCAGCGGACAGGGACACCCAGCATATGGCGCCAGTTGAGGGCTATGTGACAGCAACTTGCGGCACTAGACCAGGACAGGGCTGAGTTTGCGGCCCTTCAGTTACGACCTTCTTATTATATTGGAGGGGATAGGTGCAGACGCCTTCTCGCCCATAAACTTCGGGAAGCCAAGCAGAGACAAGGAGTCCAAGAGATTCACCGGGAGGATGGTCAGCGGGTATTGGAGGATTCAGAGATCGCTGAGGCCTTCCTGGATTTTTACACCCAACTCTATACAAGCCTGCCACTGAACAACGCCAACGGCATTGATTACCTTGCGGAGGCTGATTTACCTACCCTGACTAAAGCACAAGTGGACCACTTAGAGAGAGAAATAAGAATAGAGGGGGTTATTGCAGCTACCTCGCACCTTAAGCCAGCTAAAACCCCGGGGCTCGACGGCCACTCAGCTGCCTTTTATGAAACATTTTGCACGCTAGTGGCCCCCGTCTTGACCAGTCTTTTTAACTCCTTTGACCAGCCAGGGACGATCCCTGAAGACATGCTCGAAGCCTCCATAGTGGTCATCCCGAAGCCAGGACGAGATCGAACTGTCTGCGGAGCTTATCGTCCCATATCTCTCCTTAATTGATATTAAGTTATACACCGGAATCTTAGCTGCTTGCCTTGCGCCCTTCATGCCAGGGCTGTTGACCCAGATCAGGCAGGTTTCATTCCCCAATGCCAAACGAGCGATAACACCAAGCGGTCCCTCCACCTCATCGAGAAAGCCTCCCGAACCCAGGGGGAGTACATGTTGCTTAACCATTGACGCCAAGAAGGCCTTTGATAGGGTCCATTGGCCTTACTTAGAGCAGGTGATCACACACATGGGGATGAGAGACAAACTCAGAACACACATCTTAAACCTCTACCGCTTCCCCACAGCCACAGTCCAGGTGAACTGCCACACGTCGTCCCGCTTCCCTATCGGTAGGGGTAATAGGCAGGGATGTCCCCTTTCGCCCCTTCTCTTTGTGCTCTATATGGATCCTCTGGCCCACCGATTCCGACATAATCCTGGGATAACAGGGATCAAATTCGGGGGGATGTCCATACAATTAGTTTATATGCAGATGACGGCCTGATATCACTATCGAATCCGGTTCCGCACTGCGAGCCTGCTTCCTGGAGCTGGAAAGATTTGCGTAGGCTTCGGGGTTTAAAGTCAATATGGACAAGACTGTGGCGCTTGACCTCTCCCTGTGTCCTTCCACCCGGGCATGTCTTCAGGAGCAACACCCTATCCAGTGGGCAGTGGACACAGTTGACCCAACCTGTTGCTGGATAATGCATATCCTTATAGAAGACCCCTCACTCACCAACCTAGTTGGTGACATGCTTCATCATCGGGGTCCCACCCCATAGGCCGAGTGCCTATAGGGTGTGCTGCGACACCTGACTACAGTGGAGCTGGTTAATTTTCTTTTATGTGTTCAAATCTATCAAAAAAATGTTTTTTTTAAAAAGGGCCAACACTACTCACTGCAAGTATTTTATTCTTGAGTGCTTGAACCCTTGTTAAAAATAAAGTGTGGCACCTGTGCCTAATTAGGTAGGCTTTGGTGTCATAAGTAGTGTTAAAAAATATATATAAAAATAGCAAAAGTGTGCTATGTGAATGTGAATCTTACAAAACTATTGGTTAAAAAGGTCTACATGTTTCAACCCATATATTTATTCAAGGATTTTCGTCAGGACCGTGGTGTTTTGAACTGGGTGGTCCGCTCTCGCCAAGGAGCGTCCTGCCCTAGTTCAAATAGGAGACCGCAAATTGCGGTTTCATGAAAAAGAGGGTACGTTTTTCCTTTTTTGGGAAAAAACCTGTAAGAAAACAGGAAGACAAAAAACAGGAAGGGGTCACATACTAGGGTAGACAAAACGAATGTACCACATTTAACACATAGGTTTATGGTCGTTACCCCAATCATATGATCCAGGTGTGGGGTCATGCCAGCATTTTAATATCAAGTGTAGGGTTCCTCTATTGCGGTCATGCAACAGTACTACAGTGATAATTGCCGGATTGTGCCTATTCAATCAAAGGACCGGCGCCAAAAGGAGAGGTGTCGAACTGATTTTGGCGTCGGAAAATATTGTGTGTAAAAACACAGGGGGCCGATATATAGGAGAGTGACCTATATCGTGCTGCGACGTGAACGGCTGCCAAGAGTTGTTTGTGAGCAGTCGTGTCATTGCCGCCATAATTCATGGAAGCGACTTGTTTTGTTAAATGCTTACGCTTAGATGCGAAACTACCGCTTCATGGGCACCAGCGTTACCAAGACGACAAGAGTCCGTCTCCTGTAAAATAAAGAAAACATATGCCAAGTGTCAGCTGTGCGCTGGCTGAATTGTGGCATTTGGGTACAGCCTCTGGGAACATGCGATCAATCTTTTCCGCGTTCCGATCGGCCCGTGTTTACTTACTTGCAACTTCTGATCGTCAGACCGAAAACCTACTTGGTTCCTGCTTGACGTGCCCTGTGGAATGACTCGGGTGCCTGTGCGCTGTCGGTAAAGTAAACCTGCTCGTACTTCCTGGTTGGGCGTGGCCGGGTCACGTGGTCTTGACACGTGGTCCGGTAATAGCCAATCAGGGTGCTTTTATAGACAGGGTAGAAGGACTACTCTGTCAGCAGCATTCATTGTTTATATCGCTATGGTGATAGTATTTTATTTATGTTTCAGAAATAGATGGACATAATCAAGTTACATCGAGCGATTTTGGGAACATAGAGGGCAGACAGATAGAGAGAAAGGAAGTCAGGACGAATGTCACGGGTTGATTCTTCCACTATTTGCCGATGTATCCGGGCAAAGTAGCTTATCAGTATATTGATCTTATGGAATGGAAATCAGAATAATAATGACCCCCCTCATGTCATTACGTTATTCCACGGTATATTGTCATTCAAACCGGTTTTATGAGTGGAGAGTCTGTAGACCCACCTCTGTTCTTTTTCGAATAGACGTTGGGTCAGATTTGTACCTGGTTTGACTTGTTCAATGATCGTCCATTGAAGGTCATCTGGAGTGTGACCTGCGGACAAAAAATGTTCAGTGAGCTTTGTATTAGTCTTTTTGCATCTAATGGTGCTTCTGTGCTCTCCGATGCGTAGCTTGATCTTCCTGCTCGTCATTCCTACGTAATGTAGGTTACAGGGGCATGTCAGTCTATAGATGACGTTTTCGCTATTGCAGTTGGTCTGCCCTCTAATTGTCCAGATTTTGTTTGGTTCCAGAAGTAAGGTTTTAGTATTCATGGTAAATGGGCAAACGCTGCAGCTTCCACATTTATAGTGGCCTGTCACCTTTGGTAAGCCCCATAAGTTTGTTTGTGTTTCTTTTTCTGGACACACCATTAGGGGTCTTGTGTTGACGACTGCGTCTTTTATGCTTCGTGCCCTTTTAAACGAAAAAATGGGGTTTTTCCATCTCAAATTGCCTGTATTCAGAATGTTCCAATGCTTTTTTATTATTCTCGACACATCGTTGGATATTGTGTTATATGTGGTAACACAGGTCAAGGGGATTTCCTCCGAGGTCTTGGTTTTTGGTTCCAATAAAGCTGCACGTGGTTGGTTCCGCGCTCGCTTTTGGCTTATTTGGAGAATTCTGTTTGGGTAACCTCGGTTTTGAAGTTTTTGAGAGAGATCCTGGGCTTGTTTTTTATAATCTTTCAAATCACTGCAATTCCTACGGATTCTGAGGTATTGCCCATACGGTAAATTCTCACGTAGGGGTCTGGGGTGGAAGCTTTCAAATCGGAGTAGGTTATTCTTTGAAGTTGGCTTATAATGGGTAATAGTGGTCAGTTTGCCCTCTTTTTTTGTAATTGTTACGTCTAAGAAGACCAAGGTGTCAATGTTTTTTTCATAAGTGAACCTCAAGTGATTGTCACGGGTATTTATCCAGTTAAAGAAGGAGGTCAGGGATTCCTCCGTACCCTTCCATATGGTTAGCACATCATCGATGTATCTGCGCCATAGTAGGATGTTGGAACTGTAGGGGTTTGTATCATTGAGAATGTATTTTTCTTCAAAGTCATATACATACAATCCCGCTATGCTTGGAGCAAAAGAACTGCCCATGGATGTCCCTCCCGTCTGTAGGAATATTTGGCCTTCGAACTCAAAATAGTTTCTTTTGAGTGCTAGTCTCGCACATTCCAGAACACATTTTTTTGGTGTTCTTGAAGTCCACGCTTCTTTTTCTAGAGCTCGTTCTAGTACTTCCAGTGTGGCATCCTGGGGGATGCTAGTGTACAGACTCTCAATGTCGAAACTCACCAAGATGGTGTCATTGTCCACGGTGAGTTGGTCTAGAATCTGTAATAGACTTTTTGTGTCTTGGAGGTATGTGCTAGTTTTTTGCACCATAGATTTGAAAAACATGTCGCAGAATTGCGAGAGTGGTTCCAGGACTGACCCAAGACCTGAAACAATTGGCCTGCCTGGCGGCGGTATCCTGTTTTTGTGTATTTTTGGGAGTGTATAAAAGTAGGGGATTTTTCCTTCGCTTTTACAAAGGAAATTTGCCTCCTGCTTTGATATGAAACCCTCAGTTTCACCGTATTCCACTAGTGATGTTATCTCACTTTTCAGGTCTTCTGTTGGGTCCATTGGTAATCTGCGATAGCTGTTATGATCTGCTAGAAGTCGGAGACACTCATTTTGGTAGGCTGTGCGATCTTGCACGACAATGCCTCCACCTTTATCTGCAGGCTTAATGACAATGGTTTCGCAGTTACGCAAAACGTCAAGGGCGGTCCTTTCTCGGTTGGTCAGGTTCATGAATGGTTTCTTTGGTTTTGTATTCTCAACTTCATTGAACACAGCTTGCTCGAACGTGGAAATTTCCATGGGAATCAGATGTGGTGGTGGGGTGAAAGTGGCTTTGTTCCTCAGTCCCGTTTCATTAGGCTCCGGGTTTTCCTCTGTGTTGGGTCTTTTTTCAAAGAAAGCTTTTAATCTTAGTTTTCTGAAAAATGATGAGAGTTCGCAGTGAAGTCTAAATTTATCTAGATTTGCTGTGGGTACAAATCCTAAGCCCTTATTTAGGACCGATTCTTCATCTGCGCTCAGCGGTCTGGTGGCAAGGTTGGTTATCAAATTCTCCGGTTGCTCGGCCCTGCTTGTTTAGGTTTGGGCTTGTTCTGGTTCGTACTCGGATCTTCCGGTGCCCAGTGTACATGTCCTCCCTGATTTTGATTTTTTCTCCTTCCCCTTCCTCTTCCGCCCCGGTATAAAAAAGGCGGTGTGTAGGGGTTAGGTTGAAAGAATGGTTGCTGGAAGGGTGGTTGCCAACCATACATTGGCATATTTTGTGGGTGGTAGTAAGGGTCAGGTGGCCCTTGCATTGGCACTGGAGTGAAATGTGGCCAATTTCCCTGTCCTCTACCACGTCCTCTCCCTCTCTGTTTGGTATTGCCTCCACTCGAATTCACACTAGAATTAGATGTGTTGCTTGATGCGTTGCTGGAGGCATCTGAGTTATCTTCTCCTTTCGATGGTGGGGCGAACTCTGGATCGGAGTATGGGTATGCCTTAGTATAAGAGAATTTCTTTAAATCTTTCTGGAACTTCTGCACTTTCTGCTGTGTCAGATTATCTTTGTAGTCTGTCATGTCTTTATTCAGCTCATCAAGCTTCTTCTTGAAACCTGTAATGGTAGCTTTCATGTTGCCCTCTGTCACCTGGATCTCTACTTTGATCTTTTCTGAGAGTCTTAGGGCTGTTTTTAGGATCAGTACTATCCAGTCATGCGTGCAGTGCCACGCTATAGCTGCCCAGTCTTTTCGAAATACTTCATCTTCAAGGAAGATGCGAGGTGCATTTGAAACTAGTAACCCTTTAGGTGCCATGCTGTTGCTCAAATATTCTTTTAGAATCGTCCCGTGTAGGATGGTCCTGATTCTGTTCCTCTTAAGTTCTGTTAGATTTTCCCAGTCTTTCGTTGTTGAAATGCTCTGTGCTATGTTTGCATCCGCAAACACAGATAGGTCACTCATTATCTCCTCTATCTCAGCAGAGGTATAGGAGAGGCCCTGGTTTTCGGCCATGTTATCAATGGGTTTGACCAGTGTTGTGCAATATCTAATGTGTTTTATACTCTCGCAGCTGTGCGCTGCCTAAATCTTAGTAACAAAAGAGAGAGTGAGGGAAAAATATATACAGGCACTATGTGAGGTGGGAACTCCTGGTCCCCCAAGCAATTTACAAAAAACAATAGAGGAGTAACCCCTCGTGGACAAAGAGTTATCTCTCTGATTATGAGCTTATGTGCTCTAATCAGCACAATATGACCCAACCTGTTGCTGGATAATGCATATCCTTATAGAAGACCCCTCACTCACCAACCTAGTTGGTGACATGCTTCATCATCGGGGTCCCACCCCATAGGCCGAGTGCCTATAGGGTGTGCTGCGACACCTGACTACAGTGGAGCTGGTTAATTTTCTTTTATGTGTTCAAATCTATCAAAAAATTTTTTTTTAAAAAGGGCCAACACTACTCACTGCAAGTATTTTATTCTTGAGTGCTTGAACCCTTGTTAAAAATAAAGTGTGGCACCTGTGCCTAATTAGGTAGGCTTTGGTGTCATAAGTAGTGTTAAAAAATATATATAAAAATAGCAAAAGTGTGCTATGTGAATGTGAATCTTACAAAACTATTGGTTAAAAAGGTCTACATGTTTCAACCCATATATTTATTCAAGGGTTTTCGTCAGGACCGTGGTGTTTTGAACTGGGTGGTCCGCTCTCGCTAAGGAGCGTCCTGCCCTAGTTCAAATAGGAGACCGCAAATTGCGGTTTCATGAAAAAGAGGGTGCGTTTTTACTTTTTTCCAAAAAAGGAAAAACGCACCCTCTTTTTCATGAAACCGCAATTTGCTTTTTTTATATATATTTTTTAACACTACTTATGACACCAAAGCCTACCTAATTAGGCACAGGTGCCACACTTTATTTTTAACAAGGGTTCAAGCACTCAAGAATAAAATACTTGCAGTGAGTAGTGTTGGCCCTTTTTAAAAAAAACATTTTTTTGATAGATTTGAACACATAAAAGAAAATTAACCAGCTCCACTGTAGTCAGGTGTCGCATCACACCCTATAGGCACTCGGCCTATGGGGTGGGACCCCGATGATGAAGCATGTCACCAACTAGGTTGGTGAGTGAGGGGTCTTCTATAAGGATATGCATTATCCAGCAACAGGTTGGGTCATATTGTGCTGATTAGAGCACATAAGCTCATAATCAGAGAGATAACTCTCTGTCCACGAGGGGTTACTCCTCTATTGTTTTTTGTAAATTGCTTGGGGGACCAGGAGTTCCCACCTCACATAGTGCCTGTATATATTTTTCCTTCACTCTCTCTTTTGTTACTAAGACAGTGGACACAGTTCCCTACCTAGGGATCCAGTTAGCCCCCTTCATCCCGGCTGTAGCCGCCACAAATTATACTCAGCTGCGATCGAGAATTCGCAAGGAGCTGGGTCAATGGAAGCATTACCCTCTCTCTTGGCTCTGCAGGATGGCAGCCGCTAAAATGACTATACTACCCCAGGTCTTATATTTGTTCCAGACCCTGCCTCTTCGTCCTCCCCCTGGCTGTATCCAACAAACCCAATACGAACTCGTGCAATTTATATGGCACGGTCGCAAGCCACGAATGAAGCACGCTATAGCAGCCCTCCTACCAGAGGAAGGCGGCCTCGGTATCTCCGACCTTCAGCTTTATTTCCAAGTGACACAATTGCACCACTTGGTTGAATGCAATCGGGTGGAATCGGAGAAACACTGGCTATTCCAAGAACGAGCAGTAGCAGCTACATCCCTCCAGAAGGTTCCCTTCCTTTGGAAGGTGCACAGACAGCCTAATCTCTATACGTCCTACATTACACAGGTCTCCTTGAAGGCCTGGGATCGCTCTAACATTAAACATAACTTGACCACTTTTCCCTCTCCACTCACCCCACTGTTCGATAACCCCGAATTTCAGCCAGGCATGGGCGAAGCAGCCTTTGTGTGGTGGCCATCTTCGGAGTTCCGATCCCTGGGCCATCTTTTCGATGTTGATGGGATCATACCATTTCAGCAGGTCAAATCGGAGTATGGGATTCCTGAAGCCGAATCTCTACAATACCTCCAGATTCGTCACTGGGAACTACACCCTCAAATTAGGACGCATGCTCACAGACACCTCTCCGTATACGAAAAATGCCTCCTTACTTGCACACCAGATAAAAAACTCATCTCTGACTTGTATAAAATGATACTAGCCAGGAACACACACATGCATAGTGCCAGTCGCGCATGATTGGAGCGAGCCCTGGGTAGGTCATTCAGTGACAACGAATGGGAAGGTGTATATTACAGGGCTCGGCACTCTGCCTACCACATGGGACTGACCGAAACATTAACCAAAATGGCCACCTAGTGGTACTAGACCCCTGACACCTTCATCTAGCGGACTCAAGACAGAGCGCTGACTGCTGGCGGGGTTGTGGGAGCGTGGGCACCTTGGTACATCTCCTTTCGGACTGCAACCACTTGCAGGAGTACTGGACGAACACCTAGACATACATTCTATTAGGTCTCCCAAACCCCTTGACGTACCCTCTTACATCCTGGAGAGGCCGCTTAATTGCAATTGCTCTAGGCTGGGCGGTTCAAAACATACTAACACATTGGCGCACCTCTCAGACCCCTACGTTCACGGGTTGGTTGTATCGATTGTGGCATGTCCTAGGGATGTAAAAGTTGATCTTCACGCTGGCCGGGAAAGGCTCCACATTTGGAGCGCTCTGGCAACCATTCTTGTCTCTTTTCGCCTCTGAATTTCGATAAGTAACCTGCTCCAGGTATTTGAGCCTCCTACAGCTCTCTGACCAGCAGCCGACAGTGATATAATTCTCAAACTCACATACTGGGAGTCAAACAGCTCTCAGATTCAGTTCTATTCTGGTGGACGAGGGAAAGGGAGGGGGGTTTATAATAAGTTTCATTTTCATGTTCTGACATTTTGTCCGTATGCTCCGACTCCTCTGCTTATGTATTATAGCCACTTAGGGCTTAAGCCGCCCTTGCTATTCTATATATGTTGAGGTGTCGACATGCTGTTTGTTGACAAAATCTTAATAAAAGATTTAAACCATAATATATGGCAAGGGGTACTTTATCCCATATATTAAGGCAATCATTTCTGAAAGCACAAAAAAACATATATCTGTATTGTCAATGGTTCTGGATTTAAGAAACTGTTTTCCGTGGGATATTATCATATAAACAGGTATATCAAAAAACTCTAAGCTATGTCTCCAGATGAGTTTGTGAAGAAAATAGCATTCCACCAGTGGGAAATAAACAAGTAGATGTACTCGTTTCGTCTTGTTTTTTAGGTTGTGCATACCAGGTAGAGTAAGCTGTGTGTTTGCATTAGACTTATTATGACTTTACAGGGGTTTACTCATTGTTTACCATCGGTTGATTCCATTGCCACACTCATATGATTGCTTTTAATTCGATGTGTTGCCTTCCTTTTCTTGTGTCTCCTCCTCCCCTGAAAAATAGCCTTTTTACAATCCTTTTGATAGGCGACTTTTATCATTTCACGGCTCCCATTTAGGGAATTCAATGAGTCCATGGGGCATATTCTCAAAGATCTATCGCCAAGTAATCTGCACTTTATCACAGCCAAAGGCGTGATAAATGTATAGCCCCATTCCCAAGCTGGTGCTAACAGCCCATATCACCAGCTTACGTGCACTAGCAGTCGCAAAAAACATCGCCACAGATGACCCCGGCAACTAACGCTAATGATATGTAGAGTAGGCGTTCCAGTGCAAAATAGCCACGGCAACACCACTCCACAACATTCTCAACGACCAGCCAGATTGGCAAAAAGATCACAAAACGTGCGATAAGGCTCAGTAGCAGCAGGATTCTAACACCTGCTCTTACTTGGTGCAAAGTCGGACGACAACCTGCACCTTACAAGGGAGCACAGCCCAGAGCCACACATGAAGAACAACAGATGCCCTAGAGCAACTGATCATGCAGCCCGGAGCCCCAATAGGGCAACAACACCCACCGCCACCACCCCAGGAGAGCCCCCTCCCCGGGGCTCTACCCCGGGCAACCCCCCTTTGGACAAAGATATTGTAAATAGACTCTGCGAAATCATGGCCCAAACAATTCGCCTGAAGTCGCACAATCACAACACCTTACATACATGTGTGGTCAGAAAAAGGGAAATCATACATTCATCTCATAATATCCAAAAAATAAGTTTATTACAGAATTAACCCAAAACAACAATTCTGAAGAGTTATGGTGGGTCTTCTCAGGACATTCTGTAAGCCACAGCCTGCATGAGAGAAATCTAGATAAGAAGGTGTGTCATGCGCTCATCAAAGTACAGAGAGAGAGTGCGATAGAGAGAGAGATACAGAGATAAGGAGAGAAGGAGAGCGAGTGAGAGAGAGTGCGAGTGAGAAAGGGAGTGAGAAAGAGAGGAAGAGAGAGAGTGAGAGAGGGCGGGAGAGATAGAGGGAGATAGAGTGAGAGTGGGAGAGAGAAAGAGAGAGAGTGAGAGAGAGAGAGAGAAAGAGAGGGAGGGAGAGAGAGTGCTGACACTGCAGACCCAGGCCTCACTGCTCACCTGCTGCCACTGGTGTGTCTTCAACCAAGTGCCGGTATACACTGCTGTCCCCCAGGTCCCTTATCTGAAAGAGTGTACAGAGACATGAATGGCCATACAGTTGCACACGCCATCACCGCTTGTCCGCCCCTGCGCACACAGGCTCCTGCACCGCAACCCCTTCCGCCGCCCAATGGTGATTGCCCGTCCCTGCACAACCAGGCCTCACAGCTCACCTTCCGCCACCGGCGTGTCTCCAAGAGGGCCCACCACGTGCCAGTGTGAGCTCCAAGCCTGGGGCCCACGACAATGGCACCCTCCACATCCTACAGCCCTGCACCGCGGGCCACCAGGTCACACACTTGATTCTGGGTCTTGATTTCACAATGGCAGAGACCATATCAGTGCACACGGCATCATCGCAGGCTGCACACCCACTCAGCTCTTGAGGTGCCACTAACTCTGTGAACCGCGAGGAAATGCCATGTGTCGGGAGGCCCACACTGCCTAGTGGCTCAGGCCTTGACTGCGGTCCACCAGGGCTCACTCTAATCCTCACCAGTCCGGACCGTCAGGGCGACGCATCATCGCAGGCTGCACACCCGCTCAGCACTTCAGGTGCCCCTACCTCAGTCCACTGCAAGACACCGTCCTGTGGTGGTGTGCCTGTGCCTGCCACAGTGTATCCGGGGCCACCAAGTCTTTGCACCACTAGCCACGGACCCCTTATGATTGAGTCCCGTGGTGCGGACGCCATCATGTCACCCCCAGCACTGGGAAATGTGAGGTGGCAGGGCCCTAGGCTCTCATGCATAAATGATAGCCACACGGAGAAACCCATTCAAAGAGTGAAAATGGCGTCCAGCACGAGCGCCAGGCTCTTTTTATTGGCAGGGTCACATCTCCTGTGATGCCTGTGCCGGATGGGTGTGGTGTGGCTGTAAACCAGCTGTGAGGGAGTGGCTGTGGCATGCGGACAACTAGACCTGTGAGCAGCAGATCCCCACTGGGAAGACCTGGAACATGTAGCGTTGTCCCCCCCCCCTCCCAGTGAGTGTAAGCGGAGTGGGCTGTCCTGGTGTGTACTGAATAGTGTTCTTAGAGAGGTTCGTGCACACCCTTGTTACAGAAAATAAAAAACCTTTTTCATCTTTTGTACTCAAAAGAATGCGTGCTGGCCTGGTTGGAGGGTTGCCAACCCAGTATCAAGAAAGTGAGCTAGAGGAAAACCACTAGCGCCTGACATACTAGTGGTTTTCCTCTAGCTCACTTTCTGTCCTGGTGTATGCCAGTCCAGCGTAATGGTGTGTACAATGACCCCGGGGCTCTGGGCGTGGTTCCGACTTGGGATGGACAAGGAAGTAACTAATGGATGTGTCGCTGTTGTAGTGTTGGCGCCACCCGGACCGCTAACGGCAATGTGTCATCCTGTGACCCAAATCCCACATCATGAGCAACATGGCATAAAGGGGGAATCACTGACCCTACATGCATCCATACTTCCATACTTGAAAGATCATAGACATGACACATCTGTGTGAATATGAATGTTTATTGCACATTCAGTGGAGTGTTGCAGCTGGAGCAGTACAGGGCCATGAAAACCTCACTTTACATTGGTGGCCCGTGGAGGGTCAGCTAGAGTCCTTCAGGGAATGACAAGTACATCAGAAAAGGAGGAGTTCAGTCTGCAGTCTGAGAGCTGTGTCATTGGTGACAGAAGAGAATATGGCAGTCCATGTCGAGGTCCAAGGTGAGTGTCACAGAGTGCATTACGGGACAGTTGAAGGTGATGATGTAGAGGGCAGAACCAAGCAGAAACAGGCCACATGGCGGAGATGAATGCTACTGCGTCCTTCTAACCACAAAGGCAGATTCATCCACATCTTCTTCCTCTGCTGTTGCATGTGCCTCACATGTGGGTGGTGGTGTTCTGTCTCCAGCACTGTGTGGCAGTGACACCTCACGGGCCGAAGGTGGAATGTCTGCCACACTGTGTGGCACTGACACATCAGGGACGGGAGATGTGGATGGGGTGCCAGCAGCAGCATGCATCAGCGCCAGGCCTTGTGGCAGCAATGTCATGAGGAGGGTCTTTAGGGCATTGAGGGACCCAGCTACCTCTCGCTGGTGTGCAGCCGTGGCAGCAGCTCTTTCCACCTTCGTCCTCTCCATGTTCTCCATGTTCCCATGTATGTGTCCCACCCCCCGGGTGAGATCGTTGGAGGCACTCTGACTAGACAGTTGTTCTTGTCGCAGAGTCAAGACTAGCAATGTCAGTCATGGTTCGTTGGAGAGCATGGAGCAGACTGTGGGTGTCTGTTAGGGACTGTGAGTGGTCCCTGATGGGACTTAGACACCCACGTATGACGTCTAGTTTGGCTGCCATGCAGTCGAACCCCACCTGTACCTGTTCAGCCAGCTTCTCCTGGCACCCCAACACACGGCGTTGGAAGGCCATGTGTTTGTCGTGGGGGTCCTTGGAGGCAGCCGTGGTGGTGGGTGCTGCCTGCTGTGTGTTCTGTGCAGGGGGTGGCTTCTCCTCGTAGCAGCTTGGCTGCCTTACTCCTGGAAGTGGGCTGCGGAGGCTCTCCACGAGCTGTTGGATGGAGTCAGAGTCGAAGGTGTGGTGGTCCTCCTTGTCATCAGAGAAGAGAGGTTCAGCCTGCTCTGCAGGATGTGTTGGATTTCCCCCTGCAATGTGAAGGAGAGATGCAGTTTAACATTGTGCTCACATGTATGTTGATGCATTGTGCATGTTTACATTCAGACTGCATGACAGTGTACATTGTGACTGTTTGGTGGGAGCTGCCTATTTGATGCGGGACAGTGGACATTCCGACAACATCACGGATGTGTGTTTGTACTTGTCCATTGTCAACTCACATTTCTCTGCAATGCCAAATGTGATTGGCCAGTTTCTACGCACATGCGGCACCAGTTGTGTCCTCTGTTCTGTTATGTAAGTGCTGTGATTTGTACCACGTCGTTGTCAATGTTGATGTGCTCTGCATATAATGTGTGTGTGCTGCATTTTGGGGGAGTCGCCCCTGTAGCTCTGATTTAGCTGCCCCTTATCCCTTACATGCGGTGTGCCTCTGGCTTCTGTGCTTATGCAGTGCTGAGGCGTTGCATACTTGGTTACATTGGTCTGTTGGTGGGAGTTGGGGCACTGGGGCATGGTTTGTCTGCAGATGTGCTATGCTTAAATGTGCATGTGTGCCATTGTGCCCATCTCCCCACGTCCCCCCAGTCCCTGGTCGTTACTCATCCTGTTGCTGTTGTGTCCGGTCATGTTGAGCAGTGTCCGGGCCGCCAAATCCTGCCACTGTCTCCCCACTGATTTTTTTTTTAAACAAATTTTATTGGGTTTTATTCACACAACATACAGATTCGATTACGGTTTTAATGCTTCTGAAATACCCAATACAGCCCCCTAGTCACGTTTACAGGCCTTGAGCCAGGATGACATTCAGACAATGTATGTGAGTCCCCCTGCATATAGACCCTAGTGTGTTGTTGCCCGATGAAACTAACAAGGTTCCCCATGTTCCCCCTCCCCGAACCCTCATCATCGATGGTTGCAGTCAGCACTCGTCAGAGCAATGTGTGTGCACAGGAGCCATTGGGAAGCGTTCTATGTGATGTGCCTGTTATGTCTCGGGCAGAGTGCTCTACTCAGAGTGCTGTTCCGCCGTTCCGTCGTGTGTACCATAGTCGCGTAATGATTGAACTAAGGTGTCCCATGCTTGGGCCGCTTCCACTGCTTTGTCATTACGCTGTCTCCACCCCGCCTGAAATCTTAACATACTTTCGCCATTAGCCCACTTAAGGAATTTATTTCTCCATCTAGTGCTATTGGGTCCTACCGCTGCTTTCCAGGGTCGTGTAATTTCCCGTTTTGCTAGTATGAGCCCCATGTCTATAAACTTACTAGTGATATTATTCTTGGGGGTATGGGGAAACCAGTGTAGGACACCCACAGCCATGTCAAATTCTAAGCCCCTTTCTATGATTGTGTTCAAAGTGTGTCCCACTTCCCTCCAATATAGCTTCAGTAACGGACATGTCCATAGCATATGACCTAATTCCACCTCGACCGTTGCACACGCTGCGGTGTCCACGTCGAAATATTTTTTGATCTTTCCCGGCGTCAGGTATGCACGATGGAGGATGTAGAAGTGCAGTTGGAATCTTGCATTGCGTGTACTCTTCCAGGCCCTCCGCACTATCTGTGCCCATACTGTCTCAGGGATATCTTTACCAATATCGGTTTCCCACTTTCCCTTCAATGCAACGAGAGGAGCGAGTCCCTCATTAATCATTCTGGAGTAAAGGCACGTGACTGCCTTGAAGGTTCCTGCGGCCATCATAGTATACTGGCATGCCATTGTTGTCCTTGGCTCCGTCAGACCCACTTTCCAGTGCTTCTGTATGGCTTGCGTCAGTGCCGCATGCAACAGGAAGCCCCCTCTAGGCAGGTCGAACCGTTCTAGGAGTGTTGGATATGGAAGTAGAGCTCCATATTCATATAAGTCACCTACTACTTGGACACCCGCTTCCTCCCAAGCCTGTAGTTGTGACCATTCGCCGCCGTGCGGGAGTGCCGTCAGCATCCCCAGTGGAATTTCGGGGGCATACGGATGTAGTACGCCTGCCCTACGCTGAGAGCGATTCCAACATAGTCTGATCGTTTTTTCTTCCTGTGTTAGTTCTCTAAGATCTCATTTCTGCTGTAGTGCTATAAAATAAAGAACATGGCGAGGAATACCTCGGCCCCTGGTGTGCTCCAGGCTCCTGAATTCTCGAGCTACCTCTTGCGTGTAAACCTGTAGTTGAGCTACAACTACAGGTATATAATTCGAAGTCGGGGACCACCAGCCTCCCCCTCCGTCTTAGGTCGCAGTAGGGTCGTTAATGCCACCCTCCGACGACCCGTCCCCCAAAGGAAGGACACTATCGTGGACCTCAAAAGTCTGAAGGTGGAAGCAGGTATCCATACTGGCAGCGTCCTGAAATATTATAGGAATCGTGGGAGAGCCACCATTTTCAGTAGCGCTATGCGGCCCGCCATGGATAGCGGGAGAGTAGCCCAGAAGGACATGCTGCTCTTCAGTGCTCTTATTCCGCGGCCTATATTGCCTTCCAATAAATCGGTTGGCGTGTGGTAAATGTACGCACCCAGATACTTCAGGCAGCTAGGCTCCCAGCGCACCGATTGGGCCGTAGATGGTTGGGTCTCACCTTGACATACAGGGAATAAGCATGTCTTGGCCCAGTTCACTTTTAGGCCCGATATTTCGCCGAAGCTCGTTAGTAGGCCTGCGGCACCCACCATCGCCTCATCGGCGTCTTCAAGAAAGAGCAGGAGATCGTCGGCGTATAACGATATGAAGTGGTGTCCACTCCTATCCCGTAGCCCCCTGTAGTGGTTTCCCGCTCTTACCGACATCGCAAGAGGCTCCACTGCCAGAGCAAACAACAGCGGGGACAGCGAGCACCCCTGCCTCGTGCCCCTTTCTACCGGGTATTGCTGCAATATCAGTGCGCCTGTTTTCACTCTGGCCACTGCTGAGGTGTAAAGCACAGAAGTCCATCTCAGGTAGTCCTCACCCACTCCGAAGCGCCTCAGCACTGCGTAGAGATATTCCCATTCAAGGCTGTCAAATGCCTTCTCTGGGATGGTGCAGTGAGCTAAAAAACGGTGATGGATTAAAACCATGATCTATTGACTTGGTAAGAGTATTCTGCATCATTCAGAAACTCTGTCCATCACCACCCCCCTTTTCCAAAATCGGTTTTATCCACACTATGTGTGGGAGGGTATACTCAGACGTGAGTCCCTTGCTCATTGCACCATCAGGATTCAAGCAAGCCGGGCCGAAGAAGGCTGTGATGCCAGAAACCGGTCCCCGGAAGCTTGTTTCCTTCCCAGTATAAGAATTGGCTTGGTAGTTTGGTTTGCCCTGTTCCCATCATGCACTGGGACAGGAACAGACTAATTTGCATATAGCCAGGTTCTGAGCTGGGATGGTGCAGTGAGCTAAAAAACGGTGATGGATTAAAACCATGATCTATTGACTTGGTAAGAGTATTCTGCATCATTCAGAAACTCTGTCCATCACCACCCCCCTTTTCCAAAAACGCCTTCTCTATATCCACTGACAATATCATTGGGTAGCGGGCCTCGAGAAGGTCTCCTTCCAACAACCGCAGCAAGCGGCGTATGTTCGAGGTCGTGCTTCGTGTCGGTATAAATCCAGCCTGGTCCTCATGCACCAGTGAGGCCATGTGTTCCAACAAACGGGACGCCAGGATGCTGCTAAGTATTTTGTAATCAGTGGTTAGCATCGAGAGTGGCCTGTATGAGGCTGCGTCTTCACTTTCTCTCCCTGGTTTCAGTAAGGGTATTATCAATGCTTCCCGCATGGATTGCGGCAATCACCCTTATGTTTTGCTTCCCTATAGACCTCCAGCAGTCTTGGCGCCAAAAGGTCAGTGTATTTGCCATAGAATTCAATGGGTAGCCCATCTAATCCCAGGGTTTTGTTGTGTGCCATATGTTTTATGGCGCGTCGTATTTCCCCTAGCTCTATATCTTTGCCCAGTGCCTTTGCCTGGCCATGGTCCAATTCTGGGAAGCAAAGTCCTTCGAGAAAGGATCTACGGCTGGAGTGCTGACTGCCAATTTGCTTTTATATAGGGATTCATAATATCTCGTGAAGCAATGCGAAATCTCAGTCTGGGTGTAGACCTCTTCGTCATCTGATGTACGCATAGAAACTATAGGGGTACCCCTCTTCATGGGGTTGGCAAGCCAGGCTAACAAGGTCCCAGCCTTGTCGCCCTCTGCGTGGGTCCTGGTTATGTATGCCTTATAGTCAAAGCTACGCAAACGCTCTGTTTCTACTGCCACCGCTTCTTTAGCCTCACTGACCCTTCCTTGCAGCTCGTGGTGACCAGGCCTCGAGAGTTCTGCATCGCGGAGTTTCTTATCAGCTTTATCTAGATCATCTAAGAGAACTTTTTGCACTCCTACCTGTTTTCCTATGCAAAACCCTCTTAAGACTACCTTAAAGGCATCCCATTCCGTCGCCCGCGCCGCAGTCGTGCCAGCATTGTCCTCAAAGTACTGTATAATTTTTTCCTCCAACGCCCCCTGAAAAACGGGGTCTTTCAGCATTTCAGGGCGCAGCTTCCAAGTAGGGACACATGAGGCGCTAGGTAACCACTGCATAGCAAGTAGTAATGGATTATGGTCCGACACCGTCCTCGACAAATATTCAGTTCTTATAATCGCTGGCAGTAGGTCTGGGGAGCAAAGCATCGCATTCAGTCGCACATGGAGCTCATGCATACCTGAGAAATAGAAGTTATCCCGATCTTGGGGGTGTTGTGCATGCCAGATATCAGACCCCATCGCACTTGCCATTCCATTCTACTTTTAGTTATGCGATGTGTCGGAGAGTCTGCCAGGGGGGGATGTGACCTATCAAGCGAGATATCCAGTATAGAGTTAAAAATCCCCTCCCATTAGCAATGGCCCCACAAGAAAGTGTGCTAGGTACCCGGACAACCTCGCCAGAAAATTCAGCTGATCAACGTTGGGTGCATAGACACTGCAAAAGGCTATATCCTTACCCCGCAGCCTACTCGCTATTGCCACAAATCTACCCTCAGGGTCTATTAGTTGCTTGGTTAATTGAAATGGTACCCCAGCTCTGACCCAAATTAAGGTGCCTCTGGCAAATGTCGAATATGTAGTATTAAATACTTGGCCCCACCATCTGCGCTGTAGCGCTATCCCTTCGGCCTGTGTCAAGTGTGTTTCTTGAAGCAATGCAACCTGCACTCCTCTACGTAATAAATATGCATGAATTTTGTGTTGTCGTGTCATGGTGTGGAGCCCCCGCACATTCCAGGTTATACATATCAAGTTAGTCAGATCACCCACTATCCCACAATGTCCCGTGTATTCCACTAGTTCCACATCTTAGTCTCCCTAAATGTGGAAAAAACGTCCGCATCGATGATGAGCCCTCCCTCCAACATCCCGAAACAAACCAAACCCCCCTGCCCCCCAGAACAGAACCTAGTAACCTCCATCCAGCTCCCGTCCAAACTTTCCCAGGTAACAACATTTGACTAACCCAACAGGAGTCACTGTGGGTGTGCCTTAAGGGCAGTACGGCGGGGTTGGTCGCCAACGGGCAGCCGCCCAAACCCTAAACTCCTTATCAAGCCATCGAGCCCCAAACATTGAAGCATCTCATTGACCCCCCATCTCCTAATCTCAATCAAACAGGCCCTCCCGCAATATGCAGCGGATTGTTCGTTACAGTCTATACTTGGGACTCATACAGCCCACCGGGTGCTTCTAGCCTTCATCTAGCATTCCCTCCGCCGTCGCTGGGGTGACCACTGGTAGAGGCACACTGTCCGTTTCAGAGCGCTCAGTGTCCGAATGTTCACCGCCTTTTTCAGATTCCTCTTCTTCCTGTGATGGAGAATCTTGTGTTCCCGAAATGGCAGACACCACCTCCAGGACCCCTTGACGCTCCGCTGTTGACTCAGACTGCGATGGCCTCCTCAGACCTCTCTGTCTGTTTCGGATCCGTTCGACTTCCGTTGCGGCAAGCCCCCAAAGCCCAGTCTGGGCCGGTGGTCAAGGGCGTCTTTCCCAGATTTGTACAGTTCCAGCCAGGCGCAGGCATCGTCAGGAGTATCAAAGAACTTGGTGCTATCGTCCACAATTACTTGTAGTCGAGCCGGAAAGAGCAAGGAGTATTGTAGTCCCTCAGCTCTCAGTTCTCTTTTGACCGCCAGGAAAGAGGTCCGCCGTCGTTGCGTCTCATAGGTGTAATCCGGAAAGATGTTGATCTTGCTGTTCTCCACCTGAAAAGGGCCGTTCACTCGTGCATTCTGGAGCAACAGGTCTCTGTCCCGATAGTGCAACAGTCGGGCGACCACCGGATGTGGGGGACGGCCCTGTTGCGGCGGCTTGGCCGGGACTCTGTGGGCCCGTTCCAGTGTGTAGAAAGAGGACAGACCCTCCGGCTCCACCACCGTCTGGAGCCATTCTTCCAGGTAGCGTACCATGTCTTTCCCTTCGACCTTCTCCGGTAAGCCCACTATCCTGCTATTGTTCCGGCGATTACGCCCTTCTGCCTCCTCCGCTCGTCTCTCCAGCGTATCTATGCGGTCCAGCACGTTAGTCATAGTGGCTGTGAGGTCTTTTTGCGCCCGTTCCAGGGTGTGAATCGTGTCCTCCACCATCTTAACTCTATCTGTTAATTTTCCATAATCGGCCCGCAGTAGTCCTAGGCCCGTGGCCACCTGCGCAATGTCCTGTTGGAGCGCCGCACGGGAGTCTGCTATCACTGACAGGATTTTGTCTAATTGAAGTTGCAATTGAGGGTCTCGCAATTGTCCGGGGTCAGAGTGATCCCCTTTGTCTGTTGTCTCAGTGTCCGATGTGGGTTGAGCACCGCTTTTGGCCCCCTTGGGTTTTCCAATGCTGGGGGCGCACAGTCCGGTGCCCCGTCAGGGGGCAGGGAAACGCCACCCAAAGGGAGGGGAATCTGCATGGCCAGTCGCTCTCGGGTCCGCACTCCAGGGGTCCTTCGAGTTGCGAACCTGGCGCATGAAGTGTAGGGGTCCTCAGTTGCAACGCTGCGATGAGGATGCAGAGAGGAGCCGCCAAGGCTGCAGCGCTGCGGGTGCTAACCGCCGGAGTGTGGGGCAGGG
Organism: Lissotriton helveticus; assembly: GCF_964261635.1. Lineage (NCBI taxonomy): Eukaryota > Metazoa > Chordata > Amphibia > Caudata > Salamandridae > Lissotriton > Lissotriton helveticus. Next base: position 1,769,994,242 of record NC_136061.1, read on the forward strand.
TAGATCACGCTCCAACGATGTGGCAAAGTGCAAGTGGCAGGCTCACCCCGGCGGTATATAGTGGCTAGGCTGACATCATCTATAGGTACTGTCGTTGGCCAGTCAACATCGCTGTGCCGGCACAGTAATGGTCCCACCCTAGGGCAGCCAGCGCTGGGTTCTCCAGTCTCATAGCAGCAGTCTGTGGGCTCTTGTCGTAGGCTCCGAGAAGGCCACCCCCTGTAGCACCGGTGTGCACGCTCACCTCTCGGGTTCCCAGGAGTAGGTCAGAGTTCAAGGGCCCAGGGCAAGAGGAGGAAAGGGGGACCCATGTGCATCCCGTAGTATCAACAGGCAGATCCAGGTGTCTCCCAGCAGCAGGTTCCTTGCGCTGCGGCCGTTGTGTGGTTCCACTCCGCTCGCGCGTAGGATTAGGGCCGCTCTAGTACGTTCGGCAGCACCATGGGCCGCCGTATATCACCCACAGGGATCTCCGAGGCTGGCCTCATCTGCTCAGGTTCGATGTTCGGACAGTGCCAGGAGCTTCGTCGCGGGACCCTGCCACCCGTCTTCCCGGTGTACCGCCGTGGGGTCTCACCACTCCGCCCCACCGTCGTCCCCCAATGCGCCTCCTCACAGCCTCCATACTCCCCACAATTGTCTCAGCTGGTGCCTCAAAAGTACGGTATCCAGTTCCCCTGTCTCCAATCCGGGGGCAAATACGATGATGGCGCTGTCCCACCTCCGGGTCCCAGGCCGCTGGGCGCCGTCAGGGCCGTTGATCAAAAGCGCCCCCTAGCGTGGCCCTGGAATGCCCAGTCTGCTAGTCTCTCAGTTCAAAGAAGCCCCACCGGACCCCTCCACCCAGGAAGGTGGAGAGTAAATGTAGGGAGCCGCAGGGATCCAGGGGAGGCCCCGCGTGGGTTCCACGGGGCTGCCCTAGTGATTATGCAGCCACGCTCCTGCTAGGTCGTGGAGCCCCTATCTTCTTCGCTTTGGGGGCTCCGAACGTGTCCCCTTCTCTCTGCGGTCGCCAGGGGGGAGGGGAGGGGCCAGCGTCCTCAATCTCCGGTGGAGCTACCGGGGAAGATGTTCCGCGGGGCTCAATGCATTGAACCCTTCACCAGCGCCTCTCACCTCCGTGCGCCCAAAGTCGGCAGTGACTTGTGTAGATGAGGCCCGGCGAGGGGGAGTAAGCCACCTTGCCTCCAGTGTGCGAGCTGATGCAGCTCCAGCGAGGCCCTCAGGAGCGGGCCGATCGAGACCGTGGCCCGTCCTCCTGTGTGTTCTCCCCCGGTTGGCAGCCGCACCGCAAGACCCAGTCTCCGCTCCAATTTTGAATGCAGAAAGCTCACGGGCCAGCAGTGCTCCCCCAGCCCCTGGCACCCCGGGATTCATCTCGGCACTGCAGCCGCCATATTAGATGCGTCCCCACTCGGGATGTCCTGGACAGTGCGCCGGTGATTTTCTGTGCGGCCAGCGGTATCGGACACAGCGACTCGTGGGTCCGCCACAGGGGCCACCCTTCCCCCATCGGAATATGCGGGCTGGGGGTCAGTAGAATCGGTAAATCAGGATGTATGGGGGCTCGATCGCGGAGCCCAGCGCTCAGGCGACCTCCTCCATCGGCGCTCAAGCCATGCCCCCACCGTCTCCCCACTGATGACTGTGGACACCATTTCCTCCATCTCGTCAAGCTCCTCCTGTGGCGCTGAACTCCCACCTCCAGTCTGCATTGCTGCCTTCCGGTTGTTTGCGAGTTTCTGCTTGGTTTTGCGCTTGTGTTTAATTTCACACTACAGATTCTACTTATCTGAAAACATACTATCTCCTTCATATGAAAGAGCAAGACGCAGAGGGCAGATTTCTCATTATTTGAGGCAGAGCAATGCAGCAACACAACTTTCTGAATTGCGTCAAATGGAGAGGGCAGGAATACACCATGTGTACATGTGCCTGTGTTGCAGGCTGGATTGTTTTTGTGCAGGAAGGGACCGCCCCTTGTTGTTCCTCTATCAGGATGGCACACAGTGTTGAAGCATTCCCAGGTTTACTTGTCTTGGCAAATCTGTGAATCCTTCAAAATACATTGGTGGATAAATGGGAACATCCGTTGTGCACCTATGTAATGCCTTCCTGGCAGAGTAACGCATGGCCGTGACTTGCGCTCCCTTGTATTACTTCAGCTGTACCAAGCCATGCAGGGCCACACAAGGGGGTCCTGCGTGGTTTGGTAAATCTGACTTAAGGATTGCATGACGCTTTAGCCTACATAACGCTCTGCCTGCTTTAAAATTGCCCTTTATACTACTTTATTTTTTTAGTTGGTTGATATTTCCCCCTGATATTAATCGCTCTATTTTGGGCCCCTTACCTGCACGCTAAAGGAATTTGCACTGCGTTTTCGCGGGTCCGGTTCCCGGGTGGTGGGGTGAGTACGGGCGCCATCTTGGTGTGGGCTGGACGCCGAGTTACTTCAGGAGGGAGCGGTCTAGCGCTCCTCATGCCCTGGGGGAGACCTATTTAAGGCGAGCATTCGCCGGTAAGCTCTTGATGAAGACGCTTTAGCCTACATAACGCTCTGCCTGCTTAATGCCTAGCGCTTAGCGCGCTGTTTTAAAATTGCCCTTTATACTACTTTATTTTTTTAGTTGGTTGATATTTTCCCCTGATATTAATCGCTCTATTTTGGGCCCCTTACCTGCACGCTAAAGGAATTTGCACCGCGTTTTCGCGGGTCCGGTTCCCGGGTGGTGGGGTGAGTACGGGCGCCATCTTGGTGTGGGCTGGACGCCGAGTTACTTCAGGAGGGAGCGGTCTAGCGCTCCTCACGCCCTGGGGGAGACCTATTTAAAGCTCACACTTTACGCGCAGCGGGCGTGCCTCTCGCTGTGCCTGAGTCTTGCCAGAGTCCTGCCCGTCTGCGCCCGTCAGCGTCCCGGAAGTGGCATAGTGGTGCGGAACTCTGGCCTGACGAGCAGCATGATTCGCTATTCTTCTACGATTCTCCGCTCCTTGCAGCCCACTCCCTGTGCGTGCCGATCTGTGTTTCCTGGTCGGTATAGGGGTAAGCATCGCTGCCCTGCCTGTGGCTGGTCTCCTGCCTTTGGTCCTTCCCTCGTCCAACGGTCTGCCGTGGCTCGGCTGAACCATCTGTGTTTACTGTTGAACACGCGTTCATTAGGTAGGCATGCCCTTGACGTGTTCGATCTCTTGGTCAGGGACAAACCTCTTTGCCTACTACTGACCGAAACTTGGCTGGGGGAGTCGTCCAACCCGGACATCCTGGCGGCTATCCCTCCGGATTACAACATCTTCCGACAGGATAGAGCCAAGGGAAGGGGTGGCGGAGTGGCGGTGGTGGTTAGGAAAAGCGTCTCGTGTTCTATTCTCCCCATGGAGATGATAGCGGGCTCTGAGTACCTTGCCTTTGCCATCAGGCTGTCCCCCCATCAAGCCCTGAAGGGCCTGTTGGTGTATAGGTCCCCTGGGCCGGTGGGCTCTTTCTGTGAGGACCTCCAGGAGGTCCTATCCAGACTGGCCCTGTCTGCGCAGCATTGTCTGCTAGCGGGTGATTTTAATTTCCATCTGGACATTGTGGGGGACACAAATTCAAATAAATTGTTTGATATTACCACCCCTTTGGGTCTCGCTCCCGCGTTATCGGGCCCCACACATGAGCGAGGGCATACATTAGATCAGGTGTTCTCCTCTGTCCCTCTGGTGGACATTGAACTGCTCCCGGTACTTTGGTCAGATCATAGATTGGCCAGATTTTTTATTCAAGGGAGCGATTTGTTCTCTGGCAGTGCCCCGACTTACTCTGGTGCTGCCTCGAGGGGGCTACATAGAGTTTCGCCTGATTTGCTGGAGCAGGTATTTGTGGACCATCCCTGCCCCATAGTGGGTGACTTGGACCTGGACACTGAGACTCTACAGGCGTGGCTGTTAGAGAGATTGGACGACCTTGCCCCTGTGAGAGCTCTTCGATCAGGGGGTGAGCGGCAGTCTGCGCCGTGGTTCACGGGGGCGTTGCGCATTGAACGCAGCTTGTGTAAGGTTGCGGAGAGGGCGTGGCGCTCACACTATGACGCGGAGGCCAGACTCACTTATAGGTTGGCGGTTAAAGCATACCACTGTAACATTCTGAGCGCTAAAAAAGAGTATCTCGCCAGGAGGATCGAGGCGGCGGCCAACTCCTGCAAGGAGATTTTCACCGTGGTTAGGGAGTTCACTGCCCCTAGGTCCAATCTTCAGCAAGCAGTTCCATCTGAGACCTGGGTCTGCGACCTGGCTAGGTTCTTTACTGATAAAATCAGAACGATCCAGGCCTCCTTTACTGCTGAGCCTGTGGCTAGTGGCACCGGGGGGGGACGTGTTCCATCGGCTACGCCAGAGGCACTTCTGGCGGAGTTTCCGTCAGTCTCCCCAGATGCCTCTCTTGCACTTCTGGCCACGCTTAAGTCCGGGTCGCCACTCGATCCCTGTCCGGCCAAATTTCTGGCCAGGATGGCGCAGCTAATGAACCCCTTGGTGAATCCTCTTGTGAATTTATCTTTGAGAGAGGGTCGGCTCCCTCTGTCCTGGAAAAGGGCGATGGTGATCCCCCTCCTCAAAAAGCCAGGATTGGATCCCGGGGTTCTGGCCAATTACCGTCCTATCTCTCTTCTGCCGGCTCTCGCGAAGCTTACGGAGAAGCACGTTCATGGCGTGCTCTCGGGTTTTCTCGAGTCTAACGACCTGCTGCATCCCTCGCAATCCGGCTTTCGGCCCAACCTGAGTACAGAGACGGCACTTCTTGAGGTGTCAGAGATCATCCGCGAGACCCTGGATGCAGGGGGGAAGGCTGTGTTGGTCATGTTGGACTTGTCGGCGGCCTTCGACACCGTCCCCCACGAGGCTCTTCTCACCAGGCTTTACGACATCGGTCTGAGGGGGACGGTGCTCAAATGGTTTACATCGTTTCTGGAGGGCCGTCGACAAACGGTCTGGGCCTCCTCGAGCTCCGCCGAGATGCCGCCACTGGTAGTCGGGGTCCCACAGGGCTCGGTGCTGAGCCCGACCCTTTTTAACATCTTTATGACCCCTCTGGCGGCACTCGCGGAGACTTCGGGGGCCCGGATCGTGTCCTATGCGGACGACACGCAGCTTCTCTTTACCTGCGGGAAAGACCACCCATTTGATGGGGAGAGCATCCAGCGATGTCTGAAGAAGGTCTTTGACTGGCTTCAACAGAATGGTCTAAAGGCCAATGCTAGCAAATCTGAGGTCCTGTTATTTGGGTGTGCTTCGGAACCGGAATGGCGTGACTGGTGGCCGGCTGATATGTGCCCCCCCGCCCAGCCTTCTGTGGTTGCCAAAAATCTGGGTGTAAAGGTCGATACTGACCTCTCGTTCAGACCGCACATTCTTGGTCTGACGGGCACCTGTTTTGGAATCCTCAAGATGCTCCAGAAGTTCTTACCCCTGCTTACAGAGGAGCATAGGAAGATCACTGTCCAAGCTCTAATAGGATCTAGACTGGACTATGCGAATGCTCTGTACTTAGGACTTCCGGAGTATCTGATCCAAAGGCTGCAGGTGGCGCAGAACTCTGCGGCTCGCGCCATATACGGCCTACATAGGCGGGCAAGAACATCCGGGGTGCTTCAGTCACTTCACTGGCTCCCTATCCGAAAGCGGATAATGTTTAAAACGCTCACGCTGGTGCATAAGGCACTTTCTGGCTCCGGAGCCAAATATCTGCAGCGCAGACTGGCCTTTTACCGTCCGGCTCGCTCCTTGCGGTCGGAATCTTTGTGCATGGCCGTGGTGCCTCGTGTGAGGAAGGCGCGTATCGGGGGTCGTTCCTTCAGCTTTAAGGCCCCCCAGCTGTGGAATTCCCTCTTCTTTGCTTTACGCAGCATCCCTAGCTTGCTCCTGTTCAGGAAAAACCTGAAAACTTCGCTTTTTAATTTGTAGGCTGCTTCTTTTCTGTTTTATTTCTTCTTTTCTGCTTGTTGACTGTTATGTTTTTTATCTGCTGAGTTGTTCTTTGAAAGCGCCGGGACACTCTCGTTGAGTAGCCGTGCGCTATATAAATAACATTTTAACATAACATAACATAACATAACATTGCCCATCCTTGAATAAATCTGGGCCCAAGTATTTAAATAGTTTATGTGAACGGTCATGGTTTGAACATAAAGTATAAGAAATAAAATACCCTCTGTTCTACATTTAAAGGATATTGCAAGGCACATGGCTTTCTAAAGGAACTCTGCCTTTGGCCTTGTTCCCATATATGGTTGCAGAACTACTTGGTGACTTGCAATATTCTTATAATATATGGCAACGGGGGGGCATGGCCAAGAAGGCGGCAAGATAGGACGCGTTGCTCCGTCTCTCCAGTCAGCGGCACAGCAAACCACCAGCCTTGAGCTGTCTATATCAGTTGGACCACCTGGGAGAAGTGCGCCAGAGCAGTGGCTGGTGAAGGGACCGGCGAGATGGTTGGCGGGCAGCCAGCGAGACGGCTGCCATCAGTGTCATAAGCAGCAGTGACGCCGCGCCCCAGATCACCGGGTTGCGGCCTAGCAGAGCGGAGGAGGAGATCAGACGAACAGGACCAGAGGGCAGCACGATCCACCTGGAAGGGACGGAAGCAACGGGCGCTGGCCCGGTACCAACCACAGGTCGGAGAGAAGGACCGGGCGTGCCCCAGGCCAGAGGCTGCGCCAGTGGGCTCCCGCCGAGGCGGCGCTGGAGGTGAAGCAACCGCCATATTGGAATGCAGCCCTGCGGTGGACCGACGATTGGGGGACCGGCCAGCCCCTGAGCATACATCTGGAGATCCCCACACTCCAAGTTGAAGCAGGCAAGTGAGGGACTCATAGGGAACTTCGTAGTGAATGATCGGCACTGGGAGTGCGGGGAGAGCGGCAGAAGCCGCGTCAGCTTTGCAGAGTGGTCAGGGAGGTCAGCTGCTCAGAGCTCAGAGCATGCTTTGGTCTGGCCCCGAAGCAGGGAGGTGAGAGGGACACTCCCACCTCTGAAAACAGCGGTTTCTGCTGGAGAGGCACTGGGGGGGCTGCGCCTGCCATCTTGAAGAGCGGACACCCGGCGGACTGCAATCCGGGGTCTGGCTAGGCCCTGAGCCTGACTACGGAGGCCCTTGCATGCTGGGACAGTGCGGGGAAGTGAGGAATCCAGAGGGGAGGCGCACAGTGCACAATCAGCACCGGGAGTGAGAGCCTCGCAGTGAGAGTTGGATCGGCTCCACAACATTTTCCGGGGAGTCTAGAGAGCAGCCATCGTGCGCACAAATCAGAGCGCGGCCCCCGCGCTGGCCCAGGGGCAGAGAGGTGGGTGAGACTACCGCGCACGCGACCCAGCAGTCCGCAGTGACAGACCCTGCAGCGTTTATCGTCGGCCTACGGGCAGAGAGACACCAGTGAAGTACTGTGCCCAGTGGTCTCCCGGTGCCACACACCGAACTTACTAGTTCCCACAAGGAGATGACCCAACAAACCCCAAGACAGGTGGTGACAGAGCGGACCGTTGTACCCACAGAGGAACACCTCGAGGAGGTGTCCCGCATCCACACCACAGTCCAGGGGCTGGGCAGGCATCCTGACCGACCAACCGTGCTTCTGCTGGGCCCCTCTTGCCGGGAAACAGCATGTCCACCACTCGAGGGAGAAAAGATAGAAAACTAAAGGAACTATTCGCACGGGCCCAGAGCAGGGCCCCGACGGAACCCGCACCGCTGGGTGACGATTCCTCCTCACAGATGGGTGATGCCGGAGAGGAACCAGTGACAAGGGCCTTTCTGGAGTCCCTATTCCTGGCACTGCGGGATGATCTGCAGACACTTAAACGCGACCTCACTCAATCAATCAATCAGAGCATTTATATAGCGCACTACTCACCCGGAGGGTCTCAAGGCGCTGGGGGGAGGGGGTCCGCTACCGCTCGAACAGCCAGGTCTTGAGCTGCTTCCTGAAGGCGAGGTGGTCTTGGGTCAGGCGGAGGTGGGCCGGGAGGGAGTTCCAAGTCTTGGCGGCCAGGTAGGAGAAGGACCTTCCTCCTGTGGTGGCTCTTCGGATGCGGGGGACGGCGGCGAGGGCGTGGCTGGTCGATCGAAGCTGGCGTTTGGGAGCGTAGAAGTTGAGGCGGCTGTTTAGGTATCCTGGGCCTTGGTTGTGTAGGGCTTTGTGTGCGTGGGTGAGGAGCCGGAAGGTGATTCTTTTGTTGACCGGGAGCCAGTGCAGATCTCTCAGGTGTCCGGGTATGTGGCTGCGGCGGGGGATGTCCAGGATGAGTCGTGCTGAGGTGTTCTGGATCCGCTGGAGTCTCTTCTGGAGTTTGGCGGTGGTTCCGGCGTAGAGGGAGTTGCCGTAGTCCAGTCGGCTGGTGACGAGGGCCTGGGTGACCGTCTTCCTGGTCTCGGTGGGGATCCACCGGAAGATCTTACGTAGCATGCGCAGGATGTTGAAGCACGACGAGGAGACGGCGTTGACTTGTCTGGTCATGGAGAGGGAGGAGTCCAGGATGAAGCCCAGGTTGCGTGCGTGGTCTGTTGGTTTGGGTGCGCTGCCCAGGGCGGGGGGCCACCAGGAGTCGTCCCAGGCGGAGGGTGAGGATCCCAGGATGAGGACTTCCGTCTTGTCCGAGTTCAGTTTCAGGCGGCTGTTCGACATCCATTTGGCTACGTCTGTCATCCCTTCGTGCAGGTTGGTTCTGGCGGTGGCGGGGTCGTTGGTGAGGGAGACGATCAGCTGGGTGTCGTCGGCGTAGGAGATGATGTTGAGGTTGTGCTGGCGTGCGATGGCTGCGAGGGGGCTCATGTAGACGTTGAAGAGTGTTGGGCTGAGCGAGGAGCCTTGAGGAACGCCGCAGATGACTTCGGTGGCCTCCGATCTGAACGGGGGGAGGTGGACTCTCTGTGTCCTTCCGGCGAGGAAGGAGATGATCCACTCCAGTGCCTTCTCCTGGATTCCGACGTTGCTGAGGCGCTGTACTAGGGTACGGTGGCAGACAGTGTCGAAGGCCGCGGAGAGGTCCAGGAGGATGAGGGCCGCTGTTTCTCCGTTGTCGAGCAGGGCTCGGATGTAATCGGTAGCTGCGATCAGGGCGGTCTCGGTGCTGTGGTTGGCCCGGAAGCCAGACTGCGAGAGGTCGAGGGAACCGTTCGTCTCGAGGAAGGCGGCCAGCTGCTTGTTGACGGTCTTCTCGATGACTTTTGCCGGAAACGGTAGCAGCGAGATGGGGCGGTAGTTCTTGAGGTCGGTGGGGTCGGCTGATGGTTTCTTAAGTAGAGCGCTGAGTTCGGCATGCTTCCAGCTCTCCGGGAAGGTAGCGGTGTCGAAGGAGGTGTTGACGATGTCCCGTAGGTGGGGTGCGATGACAGCGTCGGCCTTGTTAAAGACGTGGTGAGGGCAGGGGTCGGTCGGAGATCCGGAGTGGATGGAGTTCATCGTGCGGATGGTGTCTTCGGTGCTGATCGGGGTCCATGCGCGGAGGGTGGTGGTGGGGGGCGGTGGTTCGGTCGTGGCGTGCGTCGGTTGAGTGCTGAAGCTGTTGTGTATGTCCGCGATCTTGTTGTGGAAGTAGGAGGCGAGGGAGTTGCAGAGGTCTTGCGAAGGGGTGATGTCGTTGTTTCCGGCGTTGGGGTTGGAGAGCTCTTTCACGATGTTGAAGAGTTCCTTGAAGTTGTGTGCGTTGTTGTCCAGTCGTTCCTTGAATGCAGTTTTCTTGGTGGTGTGGATCAGTTGGTGGTGTTTTCGGGTGGCGATCTTGAGGGCTGTCATGTTGTCCGGTGTTGGGTCTCTGCGCCAGGTTTTCTCGAGTGCTCTGCAGTTCTTCTTGGAGCTCTTGAGTTCGTCGTTAAACCATGGGGCTTTCTTGCTGCCAGGTCTGCTCGGCGGGGTCTTCAGAGGGGCGAGGTCGTCTGCGCAGTCGCTGATCCACTTCGTGAGGTTGGTGGCCGCTTGGCTGGGGTTCGTTGTGCTGGTGGGAGGGTTCTTGCTCAGGGAAGTAGCGAGCTGGTCTGCAGTGATCTTGTTCCAGCTTCTGCGGGGAACCTGTTGCTGGTGATGGTGCAGCGTGGTCCTCCTCAAGCTGAAGTGGACGCAGCTGTGGTCCGTCCAGTGGAGTCCCGTGGCGTGACTGAAGGTGATGTCCTTGCTGGAAGAGAAGACCGGGTCGAGAGTGTGTCCGGCGTAGTGGGTGGGGGTGGTCACCAGTTGCTTGAGTCAGAGGTTGGCGAGGTTGTCCAGCAGGGTGGTGGTGTTGCGGTCGTTGTTGTTCTCCAGGTGGAAGTTGAGGTCCCCGAGGAGGATGTAGTCGGCGGAGGGGAGGGCGTGTGGGCTGATGAAGTCGGCGATGTCTTCGCTGAATTGGGTGCGTGGTCCCGGGGGTCTGTAGATGAGGGTGCCTCTGAGCGTGGTCTTGGGGTTGACGTGGATCTGGAAGTGCAGGTGTTCGGCGGGTGCGAGGGTGTCGTCGGTGTTGGTCATGATGCGGATGGTGTTCCTGTGGATGATGGCGATGCCCCCTCCTGTCTGGTTGACGCGGTCCCTCCGGATGATCTTGTAGCCGTCCGGGATGGCGATGGCGATGTCGGGCGCTGAGGAGGCGTTCATCCAGGTTTCAGTGAGGAAGGCGATGTCTGGGGCTGTGGTGTCGAGCAGGTTCCAGAGCTCGACGGCGTGTCTGTGGACGGAGCGGGTGTTGAGCAGGATGCACCTCAGGTGGGTGCTGCTGGAGGTCGGCTTGGTGGGTGCTGGTGTGGCGCGGGTCCGGTTGCAGTTGAACTTGCAGGAGTTGCAGCAGAAGGGTCCGTGGGTGCGTCTCGGGGTGGCTCGGTAGCATCCCGGGAATCGGCCGGAGTTGAGTGCGTTGAGGGTGGCGGCGTCGTACGTCCGGCGGGTGGGCTGGTGTCTGCGGGGGCCAGGGGTCCTGGCACTGGGCGCGGTCCAGGCGCGGACGGGCGTAGACGGGCTTACCTTTGGCGCACCTTCGGCGCTCAATCGGTGCTCCCGCTGCGCGCGTCCGCTGCTCGGTCGCTCTGGGGGCGTCATAAGAAGGGGGACGTGAGGGCGGGTCAGCTGGGCGGCGGGAGCGGCTCGGCCAGTGGGCCGGTGGTGGGCGGGGCCTGGGCTAGCAGCGGCGAGAACTGGCGAGCGGCCGGCTCTGCAGTGGCTGGGCCGCTCGTGGGACCAGGGGGGTGACTGTGGCGGCAGGAAAAAAATGCAGGAGAAAATGCGGCAAGGCAAGGCAGGCTGGGGCAAGGGGGTGACCCGGCCTGGTGAGAGGCGCAGCGGTCACTCTCACTGCTGAAATTAAGCTTGTCCGCAGAGACATGGACAGCATTTGCGAGAGAGTCGATGTGCTAGAAGATAAAGGCGACGGCAGGGAAACGGAAATGATGACCCTTCAACAAGAGGTCATCCGTATTCACGATCAGCAGGTGGACCTCCAGGCACATCTTGAAGACCTGGAGAACCGCTACCGCCGCCACAACGTCAGAATCCGCGGGGTGAGGACAGACGAAGAGGCTGGTGACATCTTTACGTATGCCAGAGAACTTTTTAATCACGTCCTGGGTAAACCGCCCGATGCAGATCTCAAATTAGACAGAGCGCACAGAGTGGGTCTACCATGTTCCGACAAAGCCCCATCGTCAGACATATTGGTCTGTGTCCAGGACTTCCGTACCAAGAAGGAAGTCCTCCAAAAGGCCGATTGATGCACCCACTCACGTTTTGGGACCAAAACCCTGTCCTGTACCAAGACCTAGCGGCACTCACCCTGCAAAAGCGGAGGACCTTCTGGCCCATCACCGTACATCTGCGCCAACGCAACATTTCCTATAGCTGGGGGCACCCATTTCGACTGATATTTGGAAGGCAAACTCTACCAACTCCGCTCACTCTCAGAAGTGGGCCGTTTATTGGGAGTTGCAACCATATAGGGGTTAAGCCCAAATGACAGGACCCAGGTAGGGCCAAAAATACAACATATACAGAAAAGTACCTGGAGTCCCAATCTTTATTTTCCAAAAAACCACACTATGGGGTCGATTAGGATGGCGGACGGAAATGGGTACTGTCCGCCATGGTCGGGGAAATTTTACTCCCGGCTGCGCCACGGAGATTCCGCGGTTGGGATTAGGATAATCATGTCACGAAACTCCGACCGCGGCGGACGGATCATAACCAACACCGTCCGCGGTGGACGGAACACATCCAACTCCATCCGCGGCGGACGGAGTCCAATGAACAACCACCGCCGCGGACGGAAATGACCGCGGAAAATAACACATGTACCGCCATACCTGTGAATACTCCGTGGCCGCAATTAGGATAAATCCGCCCGTACCACGGAACGCACAGCCATCCACGTCCGCGGCGGAAAGAATGCAACGATAAACACTGCATCACTGCGGAAGGCCAACACGCACAACATCCCTAGCATCAAACAAATGTTAGAAAGTGTACCGCAAGTCCAAAGCAAACATACGAACATTGACAACGCCCCCCCATACACCAACACCAAGCACAAGCCACCATGACACGTCCCAAGTATCCAATAATGCACACTAGTCAACACTCCCACCTACCACCTGACTGCCAACAACCATTGAGACACGACTATAAAATGACACCCACACACTACCACAATCCTTTGCATCACAGCATTGCTGCTAGCAAGAGGCCCAAATCGAGATACTGCTAACTCACATAGCAGACACACAACCACCACCCTACCACACCCACCACACAAACACCCACCACACAATTCCTACACATCACACACCACACACCTGCACCCCCCAACTCACTCAACTCACTCAACTCACACACTGAGCACCACACACCATGGCACCCAAAAAAAAACCTAAATTCACGGAGACCGAGTTGAGGGTAATGGTAGATGAAATAATCCGTGTTGAGCCCCACATCTTCGGGGCCCAAGTCCAGCAGACGTCCGTGGCGCAAAAGAACCACATGTGGGACAGGATCGTCACTCGGGTGAATGCGTCGGGGACTGTGCCGAGGACGAAGCATGAAATTCAGAGGCGGTGGCATGACCTGAAGACCAGGGTGAAGGGCATCCGATCGAAAAACAATGCAAGAGCCATTCTTACTGGCGGTGGAACACCCCCGGAGCCCATACCCTACACCGATTGGGAGCAGAAGGTGCTGGTGATACTACACCCAGAGAGCCTAGACGGACTTGACGAAGGAGAAGAGGCTGGTAAGTACAAACCAAGCACCACGATCAGCACGACATGGTCAGGCTCACACAACTGAGAAGAAACATCTCCTACGCCCCAACCCATGCACGTTGGACACCAACTCACAAACATGTACATGGCTCCCAACAGGCCCCCATGTTCACGGGTAGGGTGGTGGTGGTGGAGGGTGGTGTGTGTGAGAGGCCCAAACTACAACTCCCAACAGGCCCCCATGTTCACGGGGAGGGTGGTGGTGGTGGAGGGTGGTGTGTGTGAGAGGCCCAAACTACAACTCCCAACAGGCCCCCATGTTCACGGGGAGGGTGGTGGTGGTGGAGGGTGGTGTGTGTGAGAGGCCCAAACTACAACTCCCAACAGGCCCCCATGTTCACGGGGAGGGTGGTGGTGGTGGAGGGTGGTGTGTGTGAGAGGCCCAAACTACAACTCCCAACAGGCCCCCATGTTCACGGGGAGGGTGGTGGTGGTGGAGGGTGGGGTGTGTGAGAGGCCCAAACTACAACTCCCAACAGGCCCCCATGTTCACGGGGAGGGTGGTGGTGGTGGAGGGTGGGGTGTGTGAGAGGCCCAAACTACAACTCCCAACAGGCCCCCATGTTCACGGGGAGGGTGGTGGTGGTGGTGGGTGGTGTGTGTGAGAGGCCCAAACTACAACTCCCAACAGGCCCCCATGTTCACGGGGAGGGTGGTGGTGGTGGAGGGTGGGGTGTGTGAGAGGCCCAAACTACAACTCCCAACAGGCCCCCATGTTCACGGGGAGGGTGGTGGTGGTGGAGGGTGGGGTGTGTGCGACAGGAAACAGAAATGTCTACAAATCTATATGACCATGTAATGTCCACATTACTGACCAGCTCTATCTTGTCCCTCAGGTGATCGTGAACTGACTGGGGAAACCAGTGCCCGGCCGCCAGCCTCGCCTCCCACACATACAGGACTCTCTGGTGACGAGGACACAGGCAGCTCCGGTGCGGAGGATGGAGCGGGACCAAGCACACAGCCAGGGCCATCTGGCTCACAGGGACTCCCGGGACCGACCACCGTCGCATGTGTGACTCCAGCGACACCTGTCTCTGTGATCTGCACAGTCCCCACCACCACCAGTACCACCAGTACCACCAGTACCACCAGTACCACCAGTACCACGACTCCTGCCTGTGCCACCCAGCCTAACCCAGCGCACGACGCTGGTCCATCGGCCTCACACCCAAGCAGGGTGAGTGGGCCACAAAGAGAGGCAACGGGACATCAGCCAATCAGGCGACCCACACACCGCCGTACAGAGGAAGGACAGCTACCCCATCCAGTGGCAGAGTCCCTACAAGCCCTTGACAGGTGCCAGGCGTCATACGACCGGTCCCAGGCAAACGCTGATCGTGCACACCAGGACTCAGTGGACAACACCAACATGTTGCGCGAAATCTCTGGGTTCCTTGGCCAGATAGTGCACATCATGGGCCAGCAGGCAACGATGTGGAGGGAATGGGTTGGCCGGAACAACCCCCCCCCCTCCACCAATTGTCGTAGCGCCACCGCCACAGTCACCTCCACCTCCACCGCCACCGTCACCTCCGCCTCCACCGCCACCGTCACCTCCGCCTCCACCGCCGCCACCACCACCTGTGCCCCTGGCGACGGATGTGGCCCATCAACAACCTGCCCCCCCAGCTGCCTCTGTTCCACCTCAGAGACGGAGGGGCCGGCCGAGGCAGGAAGTGGCTGAGAGCAGTGTTGGAGCGCCATCCACACGCTCCAAGAGGGGACGCCAATGACAATGTCACTGCCTGTGCCAGACATTCACCCTGCTAAGTATCCTGTCCCACATAGACAATCATTCCCACTGGTCTGCTGGACTACCCTGACACCCCCCAATGTGGTGTCAGCACGGACATTTCATCTGCCATTACCTTCAACTCCAACTCCCTCCACCCCACTTACTTGTAAATATTCACCAGCACAAAAGCACAACCTGTAAATAAATTTCACTTACACACACAATGATGTTTTGCCTCCATGTTTATTCACATGATTGCCTTCAGAAACAGACGTAAACAGGTTCAGGGATCATAGTCGTACATGATCATGGCGCTGCGGGAGTGACCTAGGGAAAATCAGAGACAGCAAACACACGTCAGGAAACAGATTGACACACATCACAACACAATGCACAGCAACATTACACAAACTACAATCATCACAAAAGCATGGGATGAGAGCACACACATCATGGAGACTTGTATGTCCAAAGAAATGAAGACACACATATGCAACCATCACAAACAACACACAGCTGATGCACCCCACATCCACACAACACCAGCAAACATACATGAGGCATTGTCAACCGCCACTAGAGGTAGTTACTCACATTCAAGGGAAGTAGCGATCTATGAGCTGGCGCCTCTGGTCCACACCTTCCTCCTCACCACTATCCTCATCAGTCGACATGGGTGGGATGGGAGGCCGAGGAACTTCTTCGTCTTCAGGGTCCAAGAGCAGTTCAATGTCATTGCGTACTGCCAGGTTGTGGAGCATGCAGCAGGCAATCACGATCCTGCATACTTTTCCTGGTGAGTAAGGCAGGGCCCCTCCGGTCTTATCGAGGCACCGAAACCTAGACTTTAGCAGTCCAAAGGTACGTTCGATGACTCTCCGTGTCCTTCCATGTGCATCATTGTACCGCATTTCACCCGCTGTTGTAGGATTACGTAGGGGACTGAGGAGCCAGGGCCGGTTTGGGTACGCCGAGTCGCCTATGTAGGGGGATGAGAGACACAAACATCACAACAAGATATGGTGGGTACCCCATGCCACACAGAGATCACAAGAGTCCCCACTGCACACTCACCAACAAGCCACGCTTGACCGGGTCGCAGATTTGCCATAAGTCGTGGGACAATGCTGCTCCGCATGATGTGGGCGTCATGTGCGGAGCCAGGAAATCTTGCACACACATGGGAGATGATGTTGTTTGCCAGGCACACCACCTGCACGTTCAGCGAATGGAAGTGTTTGCGATTCCTAAAAACTTGCTCACGTGCCCGTGGTGGAATGATAGCGATGTGTGTGCCATCAATTGAACCCACAACGTGAGGTATGTGGCCCAGTGCATAGAAGTCAGCTTTGACTGCTGCCAACTCTTCCGGCCGTGGGAAATGTATGTAGTCATTCTTGTACAGCATCATAGCTGTTAAGACATCCCGAAGAACCGTGCTGAACATGGCCTGTGACATCCCCCCGGCATGTCCAACTGTGTACTGAAAGGTGCCAGTTGCAAAGAAATGTAGTACCGCCATGACCTTTGCAGTGGGTGTAATCGAACCAGGATACGTCCTACGTGGCTGCAGATGAGGAGACAATTGAGCAACAAGCTCCAGCAACCGACGTCGATCCAGCCGGAATTTCCTAATCACCTCCTCGTCAACCATATCCTCCAGCACAGTGTATGGCCGATGCACATTTGGAGCCCTCCTGTGTGGGAGAGAGATGTAACTTAGGTCAACTTACAAACGACGCATACGTGTACAACTCCATCACATGTGAACCTTACTGACAAAACGTCAGTCTTCACCCTAATGTTTAGTAGCCACATCACAGACACACATGCAACTGCATGCACACAAACGATAATGATACACACGCCATGTCATCAAGCACCAATGCCAACACCAATAATGTTGTGCATACGGTAATTACATGCATGGTGACACAACGTCCAAAACACATACACGGAATGCATGTGTACCACCACCACTGTAGTCACCTCGCCAGAACCACACACTGACAACAGATGCATAATTTGGCCATACAGCCGTGATGTACTGTGTAGTTGTGAAGATGTAATAACGTCTGTAGGGTCACACCCGACGTCAACACGTCCAAATGCACATCTGTTGCCCATTGTGTGCCGACCGATGGGCATAGTATGGAGACACATGCTATATTGTATGACATATGACCTTTCCCTATCACGCTCACAACCCTCATGACGCAACTGCACACAACACATCACGGTGCAGCGTCTGACAAGATAACATAATTGGCGCCGCCATGGCGGTGCACAACTTCCGCTACTTCCCAAAGGCCATACGTGGCCAGCGTCCCTCTTCCCATTGGCTGCATGTGCACGGACCGTCACGGGCACACATCGGCAACCGCATGTGCAAGCTTCAGGAACGGATGCTTCAGTTGCAACAATGTTCTATCACTGGCGCCACCATGGCGGTGCACGTACTCAGCGGGGGAGGTGCAGGCCTATACACCCTTTAGATGTACTCAATGGACATGCCAGTTCATGTCCCCTCTTACAGTCACATTGCATCATCCACCGTACACCGGCCGGAGCGGCCGGGCCAAGGACGGCCGTGCCGGCCATGTCCACAACCGCCGTGCCCGGCCATGTCCACAACCGCCGTGCCCGGCCATGTACACACCCGCCGTGCCCGGCCAAGTACACAACCACCGTGCCAGGCCCGGCCTGGCACGGCGGGTGTGGACATGGCCGGCACGGCAGTTGTGTACATGGCCTGGCACGGCGGTTGTGGACATGGCCTGGCACGGCGGTTGTGGACATGGCCTGGCACGGCGGTTGTGTACATGGCCGGGCACGGCAGTTGTGGACATGGCCTGGCACGGCGGTTGTGGACATGGCCGGGCACGGCGGTTGTGGACATGGCCTGGCACGGCGGTTGTGGACATGGCCGGGCACGGCGATTGTGGACATGGCCGGGCACGGCGGTTGCGGACATGGCCGGGCACGGCGGTTGTGTACATGGCCGGGCACGGCGGTTGTGTACATGGCCGGCCACGGTGGTTGTGTACATGGCCGGCACGGCCGTCCTTGGCCCGGCCGCTCCGGCCGGTGTACGGTGGATGATGCAATGTGACTGTAAGAGGGGACATGAACTGGCATGTCCATTGAGTACATCTAAAGGGTGTATAGGCCTGCACCTCCCCCGCTGAGTACGTGCACCGCCATGGTGGCGCCAGTGATAGCACATTGTTGCAACTGAAGCATCCGTGCCTGAAGTTTGCACGTGCGGTTGCCGATGTGTGCCCGTGACGGTCCGTGCACATGCAGCCAATGGGAAGAGGGACGCTGGCCGCATATGGCCAATCGCAAGTAGCGGAAGCAGTGCACCGCAACAACAGGGCCAGTCATTGGCCCATTTCACGAACACGCTTCCAGGGCAGACCAATTGCTGGCGACTTATGCCACTGACACGTGCTGAGGGCCCTATATATGTGTGTTGGCCAAAATGACACTTCCTACCCTGGGGACCAGTGCTGCCTGTTCACCTCGACCTGCTGCTGCTGCTGCTGAGCTGACCACCGACTGCTGCCTGTGACCATCACCTCGACCTGCTGCTGCTGCTGAGCTGACCACCGACTGCTGCCTGTGACCATCACCTCGACCTGCTGCTGCTGCTGAGCTGACCACCGACTGCTGCCTGTGACCATCACCTCGACCTGCTGCTGCTGCTGAGCTGACCACCGACTGCTGCCTGTGACCATCACCTCGACCTGCTGCTGCTGCTGAGCTGACCACCGACTGCTGCCTGTGACCATCACCTCGACCTGCTGCTGCTGCTGAGCTGACCACCAACTGCTGCTCTAGTGCCATACTCCGTGATCTTGCCATGTCGAGAGGCAAAGAGATCCGGTCTCGACCCTTCACCGCCGCGGAGCTTGATGTCCTCGTGGACGGTGTACTCCGCAACTATGGACGCCTCTACGGCGCACCAGGACGGGTGGTAAGTGCAGTCTGGGACATGTTGGTGTGCATGAGGGGGCCAAATAATCAGGCCTATTGCTATCTTAGCTGTGTAGTGTGGGCTACACATATGTTCCTGATTGTGCATGGCTGCTGACAGTTACGTCTTGCCCCTATGTGTGTGACAGGCCAACTGTCCACTGACTTAAACCCTTTTGTCTCCCATCATGGTAGGTCAAGCTGCACCTTCGCAAGGACCTGTGGAGGAGCATAGCATGGGAAGTACGGGCATTGGGGGTGTGCAACAGACGACATACACACTGCCACAAACGCTGGGACGACATTTCCAGGCTGAGCAAGAATGTAGCGGAAGTAACACTGGGCATGATTCCAAGGACGCCCCGTCTGGCCCGACGCTCCATGACCCCTCTCATGCACCGTATCATTGCAGTGACGCATCCTGAACTGGCCGAACGTCTGAGTGCCGATCAACAGCAAACTAGCGGTGAGCATACCGTCTGTGTAGGAAACCTGTGAGTGCTATGCATGTATTGGTGCACAGACACAGTATTGAGTTTCGTGTTGCGTATGTATCTCTGTGATGCCATGTTGGTCCCATTGGGTGGTTGTCATTTGACATCCAGGTCTGCCATGTTGACACGCCACTTGCTTAGTAGTTGAGTGTTGAAGCACATCCCCTAGTGGTCCATGGCCCCATGGCAGGAAATGTGTGCAGATGTACGTGCTCCTGCCCTGTCCGCATGCTGTACATGTGTCACGGCCACCAACGCTCATGAAATGTGAGGATGACTGGTAGAGGTGGGCCGTGTGCAGGATGGGGGCTACAAAATCTTTGTCAGCTATGGAATTTGGCAATCCTGGTCCTTCTGTACGTCAGTGTGCCCATGACTCACACATCTTTTATGTGCATTTCAGCTATGACAGAGGACACTCAGCCACAGACGGTGGAGATTAGTCGAGGAAATGAGTCCGGCTCAGACTTCGCACACACGCAGACTGACACAGAGGAGGCCAGCGCCGGAGAGGGGGACAGGACCGTCCCTGAGGACTCGCATGTGGAGACACCATCGTCCTCCTCGTCGGACACTCTTGGTGAGCCTGCACTGTTGTCACAGACTGGGAGTGGGCAATCATCACCTTCTGTCGGAAGACAGCACACAGGGCCCACACTTCCGCCAACTGCACCATGTACTGTTCGTGGCCGGAGGAGTAGGGGGAGCAGAGTGGCGTTCGGTGCAGGCACCGCTGCCCCTGCCACGGTGAGCCAAAATGCACTGTGTGCTGAGGCCGTTGATCTGCTGCGACAGCTGTGTGTGGGGCAGACCAATATGACAAATGCTTTTCAGGACCATGATAGGAAGTTGGGGCAGGTGGTGGCATTCATGGAAGGGATGCATGGCGATCTTGCAGGTCTACACAGGACAGTGCAGTCATTGGCAAGCAGTGTGTCGTCTGCAATAGTACAGTCGCATGAACAGGGTGCTACTTCTGTTTCCCCATCTACACCACTGGATGTCTCAGGGGGTAGTGATTATTCTGAGCAGGACTCAAATACAGGTTATTGCACTAGAAGCAGCGTCAGACAGCACGTCAGGGCACGCAGGGCACAGACCCCATCCCCTAGGTCAGCTAAATCTGTTCACGTAGACAACGTCAAATACACTGGAGTACACACACAGGATCCACAAGTGTTGTTGGGGGACATGCCTTCAGGAGCTACACAGGCATTCAACACAAAAGGTACACCCAAGGCAAGGGATACTCACATGTCCATGGACTGTACCTTGGACAAGGCCAGTCAGAAGACAAAGGCACCTCCTAAGAGCAGGGAGACTCCCAAGGGCAGGCCCACAACAGAGGAAAGGGACCCTCCCAAGGACAGTGAAAAGACAAAGGCACCTCCTAAGAGCATGGAGACTCCCAAGGGCAGGCCCACAGCAGAGGAAAGGGACCCTCCCAAGGACAGTGAAAAGACAAAGGCACCTCCTAAGAGCAGGGAGACTCCCAAGGGCAGGCCCACAGCAGAGGAAAGGGACCCTCCCAAGGACAGTGAAAAGACAAAGGCACCTCCTAAGAGCAGGGAGACTCCCAAGGGCAGGCCCACAACAGAGGAAAGGGACCCTCCCAAGGACAGTGAAAAGGCAAAGGCACCTCCTAAGAGCAGGGAGACTCCCAAGGGCAGGACCACAACAGAGAAAAGGGACCCTCCCAAGGACAGTGAAAAGACAAAGGCACCTCCTAAGAGCAGGGAGACTCCCAAGGGCAGGACCACAACAGAGGAAAGGGACCCTCCCAAGGACAGTGAAAAGACAAAGGCACCTCCTAAGAGCAGGGAGACTCCCAAGGGCAGGACCACAACAGAGGAAAGGGACCCTCCCAAGGACAGTGAAAAGACAAAGGCACCTCCTAAGAGCAGGGAGACTCCCAAGGGCAGGACCACAACAGAGGAAAGGGACCCTCACAAGGACAGTGAAAAGACAAAGGCACCTCCTAAGAGCAGGGAGACTCCCAAGGGCAGGACCACAACAGAGCAAGGTCCATCTCCCAAGGGCAGGGACACACACAGAGAGCAGGTGTCTACTGGAGACAGGTGCACCACAGACGACAAGTCTGCTGGCAGGAACAGGGCGGCGACCAGGGCACAGGCTACATCCAGAGACAACACTCCACCTAAGGATAAGGCACATCCTACGGACAAGGCTTCTAGCATGGACAATGGCGCAATCAAGGACAGGCATACTTCACCCCTGGCTGCACTGAGGCTGATGTTTTCTACTGAACGCCAAACAGATGTCTCCGCGGCGGAGTCCCCCCATACCTCCACTCCCATCCAGGCCAGTCAGAAGCAGAGGAGGGTGTCCCCTGTTGTTGCATCCCCCATTACACATGATTCAGAGTCCAGGCGGCAGGCACACACCAAACGACAAGCAGGCTCCAGCACGTCCCCAGAAACCCGATCCCCGGCTGCAGATGCTCCACCTATGGTGGGTGGTGATTCTTTAGAGTCCCCACCACTTGGCAGTCCTGTCCTGTCCAGGGTGCACTCACACATCCCTAAGAAACGCAGACACACACCATTGACACCTGCCAACCCCGATGTGGCTCAAGGTCAGCTATCCCCAGCTCCCAGGCCCACCCTGCCTCCTGGCCCATACAGCCCTGTGGCTCATCATTTCAGTTGTCCCAGTGGCGCAGGTGCAGTTGACTCTCATGTATCAGATGGTGGCACTGTGTCTGTTGTTGGCTGTCATGCATCATGTAGTGGCACAGTCTCTGTTGTGCCCTCTCCTGTTGCAGGTCCTGGCAGTCTATCTGGGTCTATGGCTCATGTGTCAGTTAGAAGATCTGTGGCTGTGTTGCACACTCCTGTTTCTGGTGCTGGCAGTCTGTCTGGGTCAGTGGGTCACGTGTCAGTGACTACATCTGTGGCTGTGTCTCACATTCCTGTTGCTGGTGCTGGCAGTGTGTCTGGGTGTGTGGCCCATGTGTCTGTCACTCGGGCTGTGGCTGTGTCTCACACTCCTGTTGCTGGTGCTGCCAGTGTGTCTGGGTCCGTGGCCCATGTGTCTGTCACTCGGGCTGTGGCTGTGTCTCACACTCCTGTTGCTGGTGCTGCCAGTGTGTCTGGGTCCGTGGCCCATGTGTCTGTCACTCGGGCTGTGGCTGTGTCTCACACTCCTGTTGCTGGTGCTGCCAGTGTGTCTGGGTCCGTGGCCCATGTGTGTGTCACTCGGGCTGTGGCTGTGTCTCACACTCCTGTTGCTGGTGCTGCCAGTGTGTCCGAGGCAGGTAGTTCACGCAGTCCCCCTGATTCTGTGATGTGAGGTGCTGAACACTTCACTCAAATGTTATTTCACATGGTGTGTCCATTGAGAACTGCGTGGCACTCTTGTGGTCCCTGTGACGGGTTGGTAGGGACACGTACTTGTGCTGCCTCTGATGTAGCTGCTCTGTACTCCACAATGCCCTGTTGATGCTCTGATACTGTATTCTGCCCTCTCATTTACTGCCAATGATGTAGCTGCTCTGTACTCCACAATGCCCTGTTGCTGTTCTGATACTGCATTCTGCCCTCTCGTTTACTGCCAATGATGTAGCTGCTCTGTACTCCACAATGCCCTGTTGCTGTTCTGATACTGCATTCTGCCCTCTCGTTTACTGCCAATGATGTACCTGCTCTGTACTCCACAATGCCCTATTGATGCTCTGATACTGCATTCTGCCCTCTCACGTGCTGCCTCTGATGGACATGTTCAGTGCTATGGACTGTTGTTGCACTTGGCCCCTCTCACGTGCTGCCTCTGATGGACATGTTCAGTGCTATGGACTGTTGATGCACTTAGCCCCTCTCACGTGCTGCCTCTGATGGACCTGTTCAGTGCTATGGACTGTTGATGCACTTAGCCCCTCTCACGTGCTGCCTCTGATGGACCTGTTCAGTGCTATGGACTGTTGATGCACTTGGCCCCTCTCGTTTACTGCCAATGATGTAGCTGCTCTGTACTCCACAATGCCCTGTTGCTGTTTTGATACTGCATTCTGCCCTCTCGTTTACTGCCAATGATGTACCTGCTCTGTACTCCACAATGCCCTGTTGCTGTTCTGATACTGCATTCTGCCCTCTCGTTTACTGCCAATGATGTACCTGCTCTGTTGGGCACAATGCCCTGTTGATGCTCTGATACTGCATTCTGCCCTCTCGTTTACTGCCAATGATGTACCTGCTCTGTACTCCACAATGCCCTGTTGCTGTTCTGATACTGCATTCTGCCCTCTCACATGCTGCCTCTGATGTAGCTGCTCTGGTGCCCACTTTGCCCATGCTCACGCATACTGTAGGAGAGTAGGGTCTGCAATCCTATGATCACCCAGATTTTCGCTTTTTGCCGCACTGGTTTACGACTTTCCCTGGCTGTGGGCCTGCTAATCAGACCCACAGCCTAGCTGTTCTCTCTATCCAAATTGTACTCAGGTACTGAATTGGCACTGGGCCCTCTCCAAGTCCCTGTACCCAGGGCTGAGGTGTACCCAGAAGTCTCCCAGGGGCTGAAGCATGTATTATGTCACCCCTGGGCTGACTAACTAAACTGACACAACTGGCTGCACGACAGCTGGGGTAAGGTGGTGTACTCACCCTTTGCTTTAGATATAGTATACCTATATCTAACCCTAAAATGGACACACAGATCTCCTATCAGTCACTCCTATGGCAGGCCTTAACAATCCTGAAGGCAGAGTGCTTGGAATCGTGTGAGATGGTGCTCTGGCATGAGCTGAGCCTGTCTGCGGCTTTCGGGATCTATCCCTTAGCCGTTTCCATGATATCGCATACCATATACTCTTAAGTGCAATATAATCCTCGCGGTTATATGCCAACTCTGGTATCGCTTTATCAAAACATGTCGAGTAAGGTGTCATACGAATTGGTATACTAACCCTTCGCGAATTCTGGCGACGGGGTTAGCATTGCACCCTTCTAGAGGGACACGACATGTATGTAACCCCTAACCCCGGTTAAAGTCAGACAGAGCCTTAGCATCCACAAAATGGATGCTGCCACCAAGACACAAGTCTGCCCTCCTGCTGCTGGGAGTCCTCCCAGAGCAGGAGATAAGGACAAAGGGTTTCCTGCCAGGGGCGGTGCCAGCACCGTCCCAGACAGGATTTTGTGTATTGTAGGTAGGCAGGGCTTCAGAGGAAGGTGACTGCACGTGGCACCCCGGTGCTCACTGTGCATAGGCTGGCTTGAACCAGTTCCAGGGACACTCCAGACCCTGTGCTGGGGAAAAGCCCGCCAAGGAAGTGGGTGTAACCACCCCCCTCCTGGTCCCACCCATAGGGCAGGACTTAGTCGTGTGCCAGCCCCCTTTTCCAAGATAAAGGTAGGAGCAGGCCCCCTTCCAAATTAGATCATCTTTGAATCCTGAAACTACTTTCCACGAAAGGAACTCAAGACTTCTTCCTAAGATTTCTCCCTTGTGACTAAGGAGTAGTCACCCTGCATCCGCAGGCACCATCTTAAGAACACTGCGGTCTGCTGCAAGTCTCTCCTCCGGATCAAGACTGCCCAGCTCGACGAGAACCGGCTTCCCTGGCACCTCTGACCTCTACCTACATCATCAGTCACGCTGAGATTCGTGGGTGTGACGAGACCTCGAGGGACCGGCCATCTTCAAGACTGCACGACGCTTGCCCAGCACGACTCCCGAGGGACCCTCGACTGAGTGCTTTGGGGTAAGAGAAGCCCCGACCCTGAGCAGCTCCAGCACCGAAGAGCAGCCCCCCAGCATCTCCACGATCGGCGTGGGGCCCTTCCGCTTTTTGCTGCTCACCGCGTTGTTTGGCTACTAGCCCGCTGGCTTGTGGCCTTCTGAACGACGCCCGACGACATCACTGCTGCTGGTCTGGTTGCTCCAGACTGGCTCTTGCTCCCTTCCCGAAGAGGAGCACCCTGGACCCTCCTGGTCCACTCAAGACGCCATTTTGAGTCCACCGCGTGGGCTTGAATTAGCCAAGGCTTGTTGCCCAATCCTGGGTAACTTCGACGCCGACAGCTTCATCCATCGTGGGACAGCTCGCCTCTCCATCCTGGTCGCCGACAACGCCTCCTGGTCCGTGAGATCTGCAGAGCCAGCGTCGCCCACTCACCTAGTCGAGGTGACTACCATCCGGTGCCCTCCTGGTGCCCACTGACTACTGGCTAGTAGTCACGAACTTGGTCCCCTCTGCTTTCAGGTGTCATCCATCTTCCAGATCCAGGCTTGGATCAACTCGAACAATCTTCACTGGTCGCCTGCCAGCATCTTTCTTCCAGGCTCCTGGTCCGGCAACGAGGATTCCCGACGTCTTTTGAGACCTATGCAGCTGCAGCCCCTGGGCTAGGTAACTTCGGCACTTCGGTGTCCCAGCATAGCCTCACTATCCAAGGGTCAGGATCCACTGTCGTTTTCGCCCTACCAGGTCGGGTTCGCCCGTGAACACTAACTTTAACTTTACTAGCTTCCATAGACTTTGTCCCGCATCCCGCGTGAGAGTGCACACTCTGCACCCGAGTCCCCTAGGTCTCCTAGAAGTAATCTAACGATTCTATAGTCAAGTCCTAGCGATTCCAAAGCCTATTAGTACTGTACTTACCTGCTAGTAATTTCGCATTCCACTTCTAGAGTATATGGTTTTTCGTGCCCCTCGGGCATTTGTATATACTGTGCTAACTTAAGTATTTTCGTAAGAGTTTTGTTGTGTGCCTAGCACCCTGTCCTCATAAAGAGTACAGGGTTGTTGTGATTCTAATAAATACACTGTTTATTTTCATAACACTTGTGTGGTGTCCTTTTACTGGGTGTTCAAGGGGTAATGTGATGGTAAAACAGCTGGCTTAACACGCCCTCTAGAGTCTTAGCCTTAGACTGCTCGTATCCATGCTACTAGGATAGCTGGTCTATAAGGTTGACTTACAACCAATCATCAATAAGGGTTGTTTGGACTGATATATAGTGATCACTAGAATAGTGAACACTGCACATCAGGCCAACTTCTCACATTGGTGGCAGCGGTGGGATTTGAGCTTGCTGTTGTTTTACCACACATATCCTAAGAATATCTTGTGAAAGATCACATAAGTACTAAAGGTACATATAACTTAGCTTAGAATACTCTGAGTTCTACTGAACCAGCTGTTGTAGCTCCTAGGGCCTAGCACACCCTAAACTACAACTCTAGCAAGGGATCAGTAGGCAAACATATAGTGTAGGTAAGTGCACCACTTACACCTCACTAGAAAAGCATGTCTAGCCAGGGAGAATCTACTGAGACTCCCCTGGTCAGTGTTGACCCTCCACAGGTCACTTCAAGATATGCAGCTCTCAGTTTCCAGGAGATGAGACAAATCTGTGTCTCCAGAAAACTGAAGCAGGGGTCTAACCCCACCATTCCCTTTTTAATAGGTCTCTTAGAGACTTATGATGCGAGAAAGCTTTCTCAGCTAGATGGGAATATGCCAGCCTTAGAGGGTACCTCTGGGGATCCAGACCTCCCCAACATTGCCAATGCAGTTGAGGAGGAGGATCAAGGGGAACTCTCTGGGGACGAGGTAGACAAAGGTCTTGAGGTAGTCAGAAGGCTAACTAGGGCCAACTTAGACTTGCTTGGGCTAGGATCTGGGGGACCCCCAGTACTGACCCTAAGTAGGCCTAACCTTGGAGTTAGGAGAGATAGATCTCTTTCTAGGGACTCCAATAGATCTCTGCACTCTAATGCCTCTTCTCAGAGGAGAAGGAACTCTCCCCAGAGGAGATTGACTTCCCCTCAGAGAATGGAGCATGAAGCTAGGATGAGACAGGCTACTCTGAGGATTGAAAGGGAAGAAATTGCCCTGGCCAAAGAGAAGCTTGCCCTGGCAAGAGAGCAGCAGATGAGTGGGTTAGCTCCCACTGGTGGCAGCAATCTCCCAAGAGATAGAGAGAAGGGTTTAGATACTAAACACCTGACTAAAATAGTGCCCCCCTTTAAGCAAGGGGATGATATCCAGAAATGGATGGCTGCTTTGGAGAGGGCCTGCACTGTGCAGTGCATTCCCCGAAGTCAGTGGGCAGCTATACTGTGGCTCTCCTTTGATGGCAAAGGTAGAGATAAGCTCCTCACTACAAGAGTGGAGGATGCTAATGATTACCAGGTCCTGAAAAATGCACTGATTGATGGGTTTGGTTTAACCACTGAGCAGTACAGGTTGCTGTTCAGAGACACCCAGAAAACTCAGTCTCAGGACTGGTCTGACTTTGTGGATAGTGCCACTAAGGCTTTGGAGGGCTGGTTGCTGGGTAGCAAGGTTACAGATTACACAGGATTGTATAATCTTATGATGAGAGAACACATTTTAAACAATTGTCAGAACCAGTTGTTGCACCAGCACCTTTTTGATTCAGATCTGACCTCTCCCCAAGAATTGGGAAAGAAGGCAGACAAATGGGTCAGGACAAGGATCAAGCAGAACCAGAACCAGAACCAGGGTGGTCAGAAGAAAGCAGACCAGAAGGGTAATGCAAAGAGTGAACAAAATGACCAGAAGTCTTCACCAGGTCCCCAACAAACCAAAGAGGGTGGGGGTCAGGCTTCCCAGAAGAAGAAGACTCAAGAAGGCCAGTCAAAAAGGTGGTGCCAGTACTGCAAAAGTAAATCTCACTGGTTTAGTGAGTGCACCAAAAGAGGAGGACAAACTCCTGCCACTACAGCCCCTAAGGCAACTGCACCCCCTAGTACAGTCAGTAGTGGTAGTGTACCTCCCAAGGCATTAGTTGGGTTAACCTTGGGAACTGAGGGGTCTGACAACTTAGTTGGCACACTCACTCAGGCTGTCCTTGTCTGTACAGGGGATATGGATATAACCCCTGAGATAAGTCCCAATACTTTGGGCAAATACAGGCAGACGCCTTTGATTAATGGCAAAATGGCTCAGGCCTATAGGGACACTTGTGCCAGTGTCACCATGGTGACACCTAACTTTGTGGACCCTGGACAGATCATGCCAGGTACTGATTTCCTGGTGACCAATGCCAGCAATGTCACTACTAGTCATAGTGTGGCAATTGTGGCTTTCTCCTGGGGTGGAGTGAAGGGACAAAAGAAAGTTGTAGTCAGTTCAGACCTCCCAGTTGATTGTTTGTTGGGCAATGATTTGGAGTCATCACAATGGTCAGAAGTGGAGCAGAGGACTCACATGGAAATGTTAGGCTTGCCAGCACATGTGCTTGCTGTGACTAGGTCACAGGCCAGAAAATGCCCCACTGAACAGGTGCTGGATCCTGAAATGATGGACCAGACACCTTCCAAGAAGAAGAGCAGTAAGGGTAAGGCTTTGCCTTCCCCCTTGCCCCAGGTTGAGGATCAAGTCTCTGAGGAGGCTGATCTGAGAGAACTGAGGGAAACTGAGCCTAAAGAGCTTGAACTTGATCAAGTTGAGTTTCTGGGCTCAGGGGGACCCACCAGAGCAGACCTGGGGAAGGCACAGTTAGACTGCCCTTCCCTTGAACCCCTCAGACAGCAGGCTGCTGCTGAGGCTGCAGGGAATGCCACAGGTGCCCACAGGGTATACTGGGAAGATGGACTCCTGTACTCTGAGTCAAGAGACCCCAAGCCTGGTGCAACCAGGAGGCTGGTCATCCCCTTGTCTCTGAGAGGTTTCCTTCTCACCTTGGCCCATGAGATTCCCCTTGCAGGTCATTTAGGTCAGACAAAGACTTGGGACAGGCTTGTCTCACACTTTCACTGGCCCCATATGAATGAGAATACCAAGGAGTTTTGTCGCTCCTGTGTCACTTGCCAAGCCAGTGGTAAGTCAGGTGGCACAACAAAGGCCCCCCTCATACCACTACCTGTGGTGGGGGTTCCCTTTGAAAGGGTGGGGATTGACATTGTTGGTCCAATGGAACCCCAGACAGCATCAGGGCACAAGTTTATACTGGTGGTAGTGGATCATGCCACCAGGTACCCTGAAGCTATTCCACTTAGGACCACTACAGCACCTGTAGTGGCAAGGGCCCTAGTTGGAGTGTTCTCCAGAGTGGGCTTCCCTAAGGAGGTTGTTTCTGACAGAGGTACAAACTTCATGTCAGGATATCTGACTGCAATGTGGAAGGAGTGTGGTGTGAACTACAAGTTCACCACACCCTATCACCCACAATGCAATGGGCTTGTTGAGAGATTCAACAGGACCCTCAAAGGGATGATTCATGGACTACCTGAAACTCTTAGGAGAAGATGGGATGTCCTGATCCCCTGCCTCTTGTTTGCTTACAGAGAGGTCCCACAGAAGGGGGTTGGCTACAGCCCTTTTGAGCTTCTGTATGGGCATCCTGTAAGAGGACCCCTGTGTTTGGTGAAGGAAGGATGGGAGAGACCTCTCAAAAAGCCTGCAACCAACATAGTGGACTATGTACTTGGTCTCCGCTCCAGGATGGCTGAGTATATGGAGAAGGCATCTAAAAACCTGGAGGCCAGCCAAGAACTTCAAAAAGCTTGGCATGACCAAAAGGCTGTTCTGACTGTGTACCAGCCAGGACAGAAGGTGTGGGTGCTGGAGCCAGTGGCCCCAGCAGCTCTGAAAGACAAATGGACTGGGCCCCACACCATCATTGAGCAAAAGGGAGAGGTTACCTACTTGGTGGACCTTGGAACTCCCAGGAGCCCTCTCAGAGTGCTCCATGTTAACAGGCTCAAAGCATATGTTGACAGGAAGGACATGAGCTTGCTCATGGCCACAGATGAGGGACAGGAGGAAGAGAGTGACCCTCTCCCAGACCTGCTCACTCAGAATCCTGATGATGGATCAGTTGATGGTGTTGTCTTTTGTGGCAGCCTCACTGAACATCAGCAACAGGATTGCAGGCAAGTCCTGCAATCCTTCAGACATATGTTCTCTCTGACACCCAGCCAAACTGATTGGTGTACCCATGATGTTGACACTGGGGACAGTCTGCCTGTCAAGAGTAAAATCTACAGACAGCCTGATCATGTTAGAGACTGCATCAAAACTGAAGTGCAGAAAATGTTGGAGCTGAGAGTCATTGAGCCCTCAGATAGTCCTTGGGCTAGCCCAGTAGTTCTAGTGCCAAAGCCTCACACCCAGGGTGGTAAGAAAGAGATGAGGTTTTGCGTAGACTACAGAGGCCTCAATGCAGTCACTAAGACTGATGCCCACCCAATACCAAGAGCAGATGAACTTATAGATAAATTGGCTTCTGCCAACTTCTTAAGTACATTTGATTTGACAGCTGGGTATTGGCAAATCAGGTTAGCTGAGGAGGCCAAACCCAAGACAGCATTTTCTACCCCTGGAGGGCATTATCAATTTGTGGTGATGCCCTTTGGACTGAAAAATGCACCTGCCACCTTCCAAAGGTTGGTGAATCAAGTCCTCACTGGGCTGGATGACTTCTGTGCAGCATATCTAGACGATATTGCTGTCTTTAGCTCCACCTGGGAGGATCACCTGGTCCACCTGAGGAAAGTGTTAGAGGCCCTGCAAAAGGCAGGCCTCACTATCAAGGCCACAAAGTGCCAGATAGGGCAGACACAGGTTGTATACCTGGGCCACCTTGTAGGTGGAGGCCAGGTTCAGCCACTGGAGAGTAAGATACAGGCCATCAAGGACTGGACTCCTCCAATCACCCAGACTCAGGTTCGAGCTTTCTTGGGCCTGACTGGGTACTATAGGAAGTTTTTCAGAAATTATGGGTCCATAGTGACCCCTCTTAATGACCTGACAAGCAAAAAGATGCCAAAGAAAGTTCAGTGGACAGCAAGCTGTCAGAAAGCATTCAATGACCTAAAGCAGGCCATGTGCACAGCACCTATCCTAAAGAGTCCAGATTACTCCAAGCCATTCATTGTCCAAACAGATGCTTCTGAGTTGGGTGTGGGGGCTGTTCTGTCTCAACTGAATTTTGATGGTAATGATCAGCCTATTGCTTTCATTAGTAGGAGGTTGACACCCAGAGAGAAAAATTGGTCAGCTATTGAGAGGGAGGCCTTTGCTGTGGTCTGGGCCCTGAAGAAGCTGAGGGCCTACTTGTTTGGCACTCACTTCACCATTCAGACAGACCATAAGCCCCTCTTGTGGCTAAATCAGATGAAGGGTGAAAACCCCAAACTGCTTAGGTGGTCCATTTCCCTACAGGGGATGGATTTTACAGTGGAGCATAGACCTGGTACTGATCACAGCAATGCTGATGGGCTCTCCAGGTATTTCCACTTAGAGCAAGAAGACTCACCTGGTCAAGGTTAGTTTATTGTCCCAAAGTTTGGGGGGGGGTCATGTAGGAGAGTAGGGTCTGCAATCCTATGATCACCCAGATTTTCGCTTTTTGCCGCACTGGTTTACGACTTTCCCTGGCTGTGGGCCTGCTAATCAGACCCACAGCCTAGCTGTTCTCTCTATCCAAATTGTACTCAGGTACTGAATTGGCACTGGGCCCTCTCCAAGTCCCTGTACCCAGGGCTGAGGTGTACCCAGAAGTCTCCCAGGGGCTGAAGCATGTATTATGCCACCCCTGGGCTGACTAACTAAACTGACACAACTGGCTGCACGACAGCTGGGGCAAGGTGGTGTACTCACCCTTTGCTTTAGATATAGTATACCTATATCTAACCCTAAAATGGACACACAGATCTCCTATGAGTCACTCCTATGGCAGGCCTTAACAATCCTGAAGGCAGAGTGCTTGGAATCGTGTGAGATGGTGCTCTGACATGAGCTGAGCCTGTCTGCGGCTTTCGGGATCTATCCCTTAGCCGTTTCCATGATATCGCATACCATATACTCTTAAGTGCATTATAATCCTCGCGGTTATATGCCAACTCTGGTATCGCTTTATCAAAACATGTCAAGTAAGGTGTCATACGAATTGGAATACTAACACCTCGCCAATTCTGGCGACGGGGTTAGCATTCCACCCTTCTAGAGGGACACGACATGTATGTAACCCCTAACCCCGGTTAAAGTCAGACAGAGCCTTAGCATCCACAAAATGGATGCTGCCACCGAGACACAAGTCTGCCCTCCTGCTGCTGGGAGTCCTCCCAGAGCAGGAGATAAGGACAAAGGGTTTCCTGCCAGGGGCGGTGCCAGCACCGTCCCAGACAGGATTTTGTGTATTGTAGGTAGGCAGGGCTTCAGAGGAAGGTGACTGCACGTGGCACCCCGGTGCTCACTGTGCATAGGCTGGCTTGAACCAGTTCCAGGGACACTCCAGACCCTGTGCTGGGGAAAAGCCCGCCAAGGAAGTGGGTGTACCACCCCCTCCTGGTCCCACCCATAGGGCAGGACTTAGTCGCGTGCCAGCCCCCTTTTCCAAGATAAAGGTAGGAGCAGGCCCCCTTCCAAATTAGATCATCTTTGAATCCTGAAACTACTTTCCACGAAAGGAACTCAAGACTTCTTCCTAAGATTTCTCCCTTGTGACTAAGGAGTAGTCACCCTGCATCCGCAGGCACCATCTTAAGAACACTGCGGTCTGCTGCAAGTCTCTCCTCCGGATCAAGACTGCCCAGCTCGACGAGAACCGGCTTCCCTGGCACCTCTGACCTCTACCTACATCATCAGTCACGCTGAGATTCGTGGGTGTGACGAGACCTCGAGGGACCGGCCATCTTCAAGACTGCACGACGCTTGCCCAGCACGACTCCCGAGGGACCCTCGACTGAGTGCTTTGGGGTAAGAGAAGCCCCGACCCTGAGCAGCTCCAGCACCGAAGAGCAGCCCCCCAGCATCTCCACGATCGGCGTGGGGCCCTTCTGCTTTTTGCTGCTCACCGCGTTGTTTGGCTACTAGCCCGCTGGCTTGTGGCCTTCTGAACGACGCCCGACGACATCACTGCTGCTGGTCTGGTTGCTCCAGACTGGCTCTTGCTCCCTTCCCGAAGAGGAGCACCCTGGACCCTCCTGGTCCACTCAAGACGCCATTTTGAGTCCACCGCGTGGGCTTGAATTAGCCAAGGCTTGTTGCCCAATCCTGGGTAACTTCGACGCCGACAGCTTCATCCATCGTGGGACAGCTCGCCTCTCCATCCTGGTCGCCGACAACGCCTCCTGGTCCGTGAGATCTGCAGAGCCAGCGTCGCCCACTCACCTAGTCGAGGTGACTACCATCCGGTGCCCTCCTGGTGCCCACTGACTACTGGCTAGTAGTCACGAACTTGGTCCCCTCTGCTTTCAGGTGTCATCCATCTTCCAGATCCAGGCTTGGATCAACTCGAACAATCTTCACTGGTCGCCTGCCAGCATCTTTCTTCCAGGCTCCTGGTCCGGCAACGAGGATTCCCGACGTCTTTTGAGACCTATGCAGCTGCAGCCCCTGGGCTAGGTAACTTCGGCACTTCGGTGTCCCAGCATAGCCTCACTATCCAAGGGTCAGGATCCACTGTCGTTTTCGCCCTACCAGGTCGGGTTCGCCCGTGAACACTAACTTTAACTTTACTAGCTTCCATAGACTTTGTCCCGCATCCCGCGTGAGAGTGCACACTCTGCACCCGAGTCCCCTAGGTCTCCTAGAAGTAATCTAACGATTCTATAGTCAAGTCCTAGCGATTCCAAAGCCTATTAGTACTGTACTTACCTGCTAGTAATTTCGCATTCCACTTCTAGAGTATATGGTTTTTCGTGCCCCTCGGGCATTTGTATATACTGTGCTAACTTAAGTATTTTCGTAAGAGTTTTGTTGTGTGCCTAGCACCCTGTCCTCATAAAGAGTACAGGGTTGTTGTGATTCTAATAAATACACTGTTTATTTTCATAACACTTGTGTGGTGTCCTTTCACTGGGTGTTCAAGGGGTAATGTGATGGTAAAACAGCTGGCTTAACACGCCCTCTAGAGTCTTAGCCTTAGACTGCTCGTATCCATGCTACTAGGATAGCTGGTCTATAAGGTTGACTTACAACCAATCATCAATAAGGGTTGTTTGGACTGATATATAGTGATCACTAGAATAGTGAACACTGCACATCAGGCCAACTTCTCACACATACACTGTGATTATACCCCTATTATGTGCAATAAAGGTAGTCAATCATGTGTCGTGGTTTGTCGTTGTCATTCCTGCTTGCGTACTACAAATGTGTATTCGTATTTGCTTCTCATCAGTGGTTTCGGTAACATGTCACTCCCCCTCCCTACGTCACGACCCTTGCTGGTATTCCCCTCCATGCAGCCAATGGTTTGTGCCTTACCTGCGTCGGCGTCGATGGTGGGCCATGACTAGGACGTGGTGGATCGCGAAGAGCATCGGGAAAGCGTGTAGCGCTGGGTCCATGGTGGTGGTCAGCTTGCGGTGGGTATCTCTGCTATGTCACCTATGTTCGCTGTGGGGATTCCGCCGTGTTCAGACAGGTTGTTTTTCCGCAGTGGTTTTATGTGTATTTTCCGCCATCTTGATTTGGGGGACGGTCTTAGACGTCAGTACGTACGGTGGAGCCTCCGGATGTGTTCCGTTCGCCGCGTGGTCGTGTGTAGTTCGACGGCGGTGCGTGCTTTCCCGTCGCGGATGGAAATTTGACACGTTTTCCTATCCTGATATGGCGGACGGAGTATCCGCGGCAGGCGGACACGGAAAAGGGTTTTTCCGCCTACTCCAGCAACGCGGTGGCTCTTCCGTCCGCCATCCTAATGAGCCCCTAAATTCTTTTAGTGGTTAGGTTAATTTATTCAACCTCTTGTTTTTTAGTTTTAGATATTTTTGTTAAATAGGAAATCCCTTCCATTCACAGAAGCGCATAGAAATGATACAGTAAGATCACATTAAATACACATATATACATACACTTTTAAGCCAAAATCAATTTGACATAATAAACACACTTATGTACAAAAATGGCTTCATTTTTCAAATAAAAAAAACATGGTACTCGATATATTTCATCACAACGAGCAGCATGACCAATAGTTGCCTATTTGTAAAACATTATAATTTGAAAGGTTATTATTTAAATCCTTAAATCTGCGAGGATAATTTAATTAATTCCTTATAATTCAAGAATAAGGTCAAAGAATGCCAAGAATAATGTCAAAGAATGCCGACGCGTTGCCAGCCACGCATAAATCCTTCACGGGCTTTCATCAGGGCTTCTTATTATGGGCAAAGATGGATAATGTTCTAGACGGTTCCTGAATTGTGGAAGTTAATTAATTTCCAAATAGAGGAGGGGGCAGCCAGAGGCGTGATTAATCTTAAATCAATATTTGGTTCGTGCGAGCAGAGAATCAATCCAAAGATTACTTATGGCGGCATTTCGGACTCGGCTATCTTCTTGTTTCAGCCGATCCTATATGTTTAAAAACGCACAAGGCGCCACTCCCCTGCTGCAAACAAAGCTGGTGTTTGCAGCAGGGACGATCGACTTGCCGGTATTCACGCATCGAAATAGTGCGGGAATCACACACAACGGAGGACGATTTTGAATGACACGAACGCTGTCAACAAGAAGGAACGTGGGGAGTGGCGCCTTGTGCGTTTTGAAACATATAGGATCGGCTGAAACAAGAAGATAGCCGAGTCCGAAATGCCGCCATAAGTAAATACAGAGTTGACGCTAACCCCTTGGCCTGGCTCCCCCCTCCCCCCTTTGAGACTACGCTTTGGATTGATTCTCTGCTCGCACGAACCAAATATTGGTTTAAGATTAATCACGCCTCTGGCTGCCCCCCTAAATAATAACCTTTCAAATGATAATGTTTTACAAATAGGCAACTATTGGTCATGCTGGTCGTTGTGATGAAATATATCGAGTACCATGCTTTTTTGATTTGAAAAATGAAGCAATTTTTGTACATAAGTGTGTTTATTATGTCAAATTGATTTTGGCTTAAAAGTGTGTGTATATATGTGTATTTAATGTGATCTTACTGTATAATTTCTATGCGCTTCTGAGAATGGAAGGGATTTCTTATTTAACAAAAATATCTAAAACTAAAAAAAAAAGAGGTTGAATAAAAATTAACCTAACCACTAAAAGAATATAGTGTAGTTTTTTGGAAAATAAAGATTGGGACTCCAGGTACTTTTCTGTATATGGTATTTTGGGAGTTGGCATCCCAGATGAAGAAGATGGCGGGGGCAGCCCCGCTCACAGATCGGAGGACACTCAACCACGCTGGCGACAGCAAGGACGTCAGCGCCGACCGAAACGACCGGACCCTGCAGAAATTTCGAAAGGACAGCGAGCTGCGCAGGATGCCCTACCTGAAGCATTAGCTAAGACACAGCCCCCATGAAAGACACCTGGCCCATTGACTTTTCCTTTTAGTAACCTTGCTGGTAGGGCGGCCAGCGGGAGGGCGGAGGGATGTCCTCAGCCACAACAGGAACTCTGCGAAGATTTTTGACAG
This sequence comes from Lissotriton helveticus, assembly GCF_964261635.1. Classification (NCBI taxonomy): domain Eukaryota; kingdom Metazoa; phylum Chordata; class Amphibia; order Caudata; family Salamandridae; genus Lissotriton; species Lissotriton helveticus. The sequence goes on from NC_136061.1 coordinate 1,770,031,065, forward strand.
ATCGTCTATAGATGACGGACTAAACTACAATGTTAAACAAGAAGTCCTTTGATTACGTTTTGTTTGGATGAACTTGGTTGTTTGTTTTGGGTTATTTTTTCTGGGTTTTGGGATCTCTCGTCCACCCCTTTTTGTTAATCACATGGCTGCCCACTGGGGGTTACCCTCAGATGTTGCTGTACCTCCCCTGCGGCTTCAGAGGCAGTTCCTACCCCTTGCTATTGCTCTTCACCGACTTCCTAACATGTAGATGCCCCCTACCACTCTTAAGATCCTCACCTTGAACGTGAGGGGACTTAATAATCCCGTTAAACGCTGGGCGTCCTGTCATGACTTGAGAATGCCAAAGCTGATGTATGCCTTCTGCAGGAGATGCATCTCTTGTCGAAGGACTGCCACCGTCTAAAATCCCGCATATGCCCGACTCAGATGTTCTCCTTTGGCCCCGCTAAATCTGCTGGCGTGGCCATCCTAGTCTCCTGCACAATTCAGGGTAAAGTCCTCCAGGAAGAGGCCGAAATTAAGGGGCGGATCCTCACCTATCGATTTATCCTGGGTGGCCTGACATTCACCATTGGGTCGGTGTATGCCCCTAATGAAGGACAGAAGTTCTTGCATGAGCCGGTCACCGATGCGACGGCGGAGCGCAGGAGCTTGTTCGGGGGCGACTTGAACCTGATCCTCAATAACATCTTGGACAGGTCATGCCAACGCACAAGCCAGACGGCCGCGATCTCTGTGACAGGCCTAGCGCATCTACAGGGCTTAGGCTTCAAAGATCTCTGGCACTGCTTCCATCCCCATAGCCGCGAATACTCTTACTATTCTAGTGTGCACAAAAGCTAAGCTAGGCTTGATTACCTTCTAGATTCATCGCCTGTGCACGCGCTTGCAACTGACTACAGATAGGTGTAGTCTTTCTGTCCGACCATGCCCCAGTAATAGCTACCTTTACACTCCCTCCTCTGCAGTGCCCAGCCATCAGTGGCGCCTCCGCAATACCCTCTTACACTGCGTGAATGTTGTTGAGCAGATACAGCGCTCCATAAAGGACTACCTTTCACATAACGCTAACCACAATATTTCCCTCTTTACACAGTGGGCAGCACCCAAAGTGGTCATACGCGGGGAATTTGTGGCCATCGCTACAGCAGGCAATGTGGAGCGTAGGCGAAAGAGAGATGATCGCACTCAGAGGACGAGGGAGCTAGAGCAGATGCACCAGCGGACAGGGACACCCAGCATATGGCGCCAGTTGAGGGCTATGTGACAGCAACTTGCGGCACTAGACCAGGACAGGGCTGAGTTTGCGGCCCTTCAGTTACGACCTTCTTATTATATTGGAGGGGATAGGTGCAGACGCCTTCTCGCCCATAAACTTCGGGAAGCCAAGCAGAGACAAGGAGTCCAAGAGATTCACCGGGAGGATGGTCAGCGGGTATTGGAGGATTCAGAGATCGCTGAGGCCTTCCTGGATTTTTACACCCAACTCTATACAAGCCTGCCACTGAACAACGCCAACGGCATTGATTACCTTGCGGAGGCTGATTTACCTACCCTGACTAAAGCACAAGTGGACCACTTAGAGAGAGAAATAAGAATAGAGGGGGTTATTGCAGCTACCTCGCACCTTAAGCCAGCTAAAACCCCGGGGCTCGACGGCCACTCAGCTGCCTTTTATGAAACATTTTGCACGCTAGTGGCCCCCGTCTTGACCAGTCTTTTTAACTCCTTTGACCAGCCAGGGACGATCCCTGAAGACATGCTCGAAGCCTCCATAGTGGTCATCCCGAAGCCAGGACGAGATCGAACTGTCTGCGGAGCTTATCGTCCCATATCTCTCCTTAATTGATATTAAGTTATACACCGGAATCTTAGCTGCTTGCCTTGCGCCCTTCATGCCAGGGCTGTTGACCCAGATCAGGCAGGTTTCATTCCCCAATGCCAAACGAGCGATAACACCAAGCGGTCCCTCCACCTCATCGAGAAAGCCTCCCGAACCCAGGGGGAGTACATGTTGCTTAACCATTGACGCCAAGAAGGCCTTTGATAGGGTCCATTGGCCTTACTTAGAGCAGGTGATCACACACATGGGGATGAGAGACAAACTCAGAACACACATCTTAAACCTCTACCGCTTCCCCACAGCCACAGTCCAGGTGAACTGCCACACGTCGTCCCGCTTCCCTATCGGTAGGGGTAATAGGCAGGGATGTCCCCTTTCGCCCCTTCTCTTTGTGCTCTATATGGATCCTCTGGCCCACCGATTCCGACATAATCCTGGGATAACAGGGATCAAATTCGGGGGGATGTCCATACAATTAGTTTATATGCAGATGACGGCCTGATATCACTATCGAATCCGGTTCCGCACTGCGAGCCTGCTTCCTGGAGCTGGAAAGATTTGCGTAGGCTTCGGGGTTTAAAGTCAATATGGACAAGACTGTGGCGCTTGACCTCTCCCTGTGTCCTTCCACCCGGGCATGTCTTCAGGAGCAACACCCTATCCAGTGGGCAGTGGACACAGTTGACCCAACCTGTTGCTGGATAATGCATATCCTTATAGAAGACCCCTCACTCACCAACCTAGTTGGTGACATGCTTCATCATCGGGGTCCCACCCCATAGGCCGAGTGCCTATAGGGTGTGCTGCGACACCTGACTACAGTGGAGCTGGTTAATTTTCTTTTATGTGTTCAAATCTATCAAAAAAATGTTTTTTTTAAAAAGGGCCAACACTACTCACTGCAAGTATTTTATTCTTGAGTGCTTGAACCCTTGTTAAAAATAAAGTATGGCACCTGTGCCTAATTAGGTAGGCTTTGGTGTCATAAGTAGTGTTAAAAAATATATATAAAAATAGCAAAAGTGTGCTATGTGAATGTGAATCTTACAAAACTATTGGTTAAAAAGGTCTACATGTTTCAACCCATATATTTATTCAAGGATTTTCGTCAGGACCGTGGTGTTTTGAACTGGGTGGTCCGCTCTCGCCAAGGAGCGTCCTGCCCTAGTTCAAATAGGAGACCGCAAATTGCGGTTTCATGAAAAAGAGGGTACGTTTTTCCTTTTTTGGGAAAAAACCTGTAAGAAAACAGGAAGACAAAAAACAGGAAGGGGTCACATACTAGGGTAGACAAAACGAATGTACCACATTTAACACATAGGTTTATGGTCGTTACCCCAATCATATGATCCAGGTGTGGGGTCATGCCAGCATTTTAATATCAAGTGTAGGGTTCCTCTATTGCGGTCATGCAACAGTACTACAGTGATAATTGCCGGATTGTGCCTATTCAATCAAAGGACCGGCGCCAAAAGGAGAGGTGTCGAACTGATTTTGGCGTCGGAAAATATCGTGTGTAAAAACACAGGGGGCCGATATATAGGAGAGTGACCTATATCGTGCTGCGACGTGAACGGCTGCCAAGAGTTGTTTGTGAGCAGTCGTGTCATTGCCGCCATAATTCATGGAAGCGACTTGTTTTGTTAAATGCTTACGCTTAGATGCGAAACTACCGCTTCATGGGCACCAGCGTTACCAAGACGACAAGAGTCCGTCTCCTGTAAAATAAAGAAAACATATGCCAAGTGTCAGCTGTGCGCTGGCTGAATTGTGGCATTTGGGTACAGCCTCTGGGAACATGCGATCAATCTTTTCCGCGTTCCGATCGGCCCGTGTTTACTTACTTGCAACTTCTGATCGTCAGACCGAAAACCTACTTGGTTCCTGCTTGACGTGCCCTGTGGAATGACTCGGGTGCCTGTGCGCTGTCGGTAAAGTAAACCTGCTCGTACTTCCTGGTTGGGCGTGGCCGGGTCACGTGGTCTTGACACGTGGTCCGGTAATAGCCAATCAGGGTGCTTTTATAGACAGGGTAGAAGGACTACTCTGTCAGCAGCATTCATTGTTTATATCGCTATGGTGATAGTATTTTATTTATGTTTCAGAAATAGATGGACATAATCAAGTTACATCGAGCGATTTTGGGAACATAGAGGGCAGACAGATAGAGAGAAAGGAAGTCAGGACGAATGTCACGGGTTGATTCTTCCACTATTTGCCGATGTATCCGGGCAAAGTAGCTTATCAGTATATTGATCTTATGGAATGGAAATCAGAATAATAATGACCCCCCTCATGTCATTACGTTATTCCACGGTATATTGTCATTCAAACCGGTTTTATGAGTGGAGAGTCTGTAGACCCACCTCTGTTCTTTTTCGAATAGACGTTGGGTCAGATTTGTACCTGGTTTGACTTGTTCAATGATCGTCCATTGAAGGTCATCTGGAGTGTGACCTGCGGACAAAAAATGTTCAGTGAGCTTTGTATTAGTCTTTTTGCATCTAATGGTGCTTCTGTGCTCTCCGATGCGTAGCTTGATCTTCCTGCTCGTCATTCCTACGTAATGTAGGTTACAGGGGCATGTCAGTCTATAGATGACGTTTTCGCTATTGCAGTTGGTCTGCCCTCTAATTGTCCAGATTTTGTTTGGTTCCAGAAGTAAGGTTTTAGTATTCATGGTAAATGGGCAAACGCTGCAGCTTCCACATTTATAGTGGCCTGTCACCTTTGGTAAGCCCCATAAGTTTGTTTGTGTTTCTTTTTCTGGACACACCATTAGGGGTCTTGTGTTGACGACTGCGTCTTTTATGCTTCGTGCCCTTTTAAACGAAAAAATGGGGTTTTTCCATCTCAAATTGCCTGTATTCAGAATGTTCCAATGCTTTTTTATTATTCTCGACACATCGTTGGATATTGTGTTATATGTGGTAACACAGGTCAAGGGGATTTCCTCCGAGGTCTTGGTTTTTGGTTCCAATAAAGCTGCACGTGGTTGGTTCCGCGCTCGCTTTTGGCTTATTTGGAGAATTCTGTTTGGGTAACCTCGGTTTTGAAGTTTTTGAGAGAGATCCTGGGCTTGTTTTTTATAATCTTTCAAATCACTGCAATTCCTACGGATTCTGAGGTATTGCCCATACGGTAAATTCTCACGTAGGGGTCTGGGGTGGAAGCTTTCAAATCGGAGTAGGTTATTCTTTGAAGTTGGCTTATAATGGGTAATAGTGGTCAGTTTGCCCTCTTTTTTTGTAATTGTTACGTCTAAGAAGACCAAGGTGTCAATGTTTTTTTCATAAGTGAACCTCAAGTGATTGTCACGGGTATTTATCCAGTTAAAGAAGGAGGTCAGGGATTCCTCCATACCCTTCCATATGGTTAGCACATCATCGATGTATCTGCGCCATAGTAGGATGTTGGAACTGTAGGGGTTTGTATCATTGAGAATGTATTTTTCTTCAAAGTCATATACATACAATCCCGCTATGCTTGGAGCAAAAGAACTGCCCATGGATGTCCCTCCCGTCTGTAGGAATATTTGGCCTTCGAACTCAAAATAGTTTCTTTTGAGTGCTAGTCTCGCACATTCCAGAACACATTTTTTTGGTGTTCTTGAAGTCCACGCTTCTTTTTCTAGAGCTCGTTCTAGTACTTCCAGTGTGGCATCCTGGGGGATGCTAGTGTACAGACTCTCAATGTCGAAACTCACCAAGATGGTGTCATTGTCCACGGTGAGTTGGTCTAGAATCTGTAATAGACTTTTTGTGTCTTGGAGGTATGTGCTAGTTTTTTGCACCATAGATTTGAAAAACATGTCGCAGAATTGCGAGAGTGGTTCCAGGACTGACCCAAGACCTGAAACAATTGGCCTGCCTGGCGGCGGTATCCTGTTTTTGTGTATTTTTGGGAGTGTATAAAAGTAGGGGATTTTTCCTTCGCTTTTACAAAGGAAATTTGCCTCCTGCTTTGATATGAAACCCTCAGTTTCACCGTATTCCACTAGTGATGTTATCTCACTTTTCAGGTCTTCTGTTGGGTCCATTGGTAATCTGCGATAGCTGTTATGATCTGCTAGAAGTCGGAGACACTCATTTTGGTAGGCTGTGCGATCTTGCACGACAATGCCTCCACCTTTATCTGCAGGCTTAATGACAATGGTTTCGCAGTTACGCAAAACGTCAAGGGCGGTCCTTTCTCGGTTGGTCAGGTTCATGAATGGTTTCTTTGGTTTTGTATTCTCAACTTCATTGAACACAGCTTGCTCGAACGTGGAAATTTCCACGGGAATCAGATGTGGTGGTGGGGTGAAAGTGGCTTTGTTCCTCAGTCCCGTTTCATTAGGCTCCGGGTTTTCCTCTGTGTTGGGTCTTTTTTCAAAGAAAGCTTTTAATCTTAGTTTTCTGAAAAATGATGAGAGTTCGCAGTGAAGTCTAAATTTATCTAGATTTGCTGTGGGTACAAATCCTAAGCCCTTATTTAGGACCGATTCTTCATCTGCGCTCAGCGGTCTGGTGGCAAGGTTGGTTATCAAATTCTCCGGTTGCTCGGCCCTGCTTGTTTAGGTTTGGGCTTGTTCTGGTTCGTACTCGGATCTTCCGGTGCCCAGTGTACATGTCCTCCCTGATTTTGATTTTTTCTCCTTCCCCTTCCTCTTCCGCCCCGGTATAAAAAAGGCGGTGTGTAGGGGTTAGGTTGAAAGAATGGTTGCTGGAAGGGTGGTTGCCAACCATACATTGGCATATTTTGTGGGTGGTAGTAAGGGTCAGGTGGCCCTTGCATTGGCACTGGAGTGAAATGTGGCCAATTTCCCTGTCCTCTACCACGTCCTCTCCCTCTCTGTTTGGTATTGCCTCCACTCGAATTCACACTAGAATTAGATGTGTTGCTTGATGCGTTGCTGGAGGCATCTGAGTTATCTTCTCCTTTCGATGGTGGGGCGAACTCTGGATCGGAGTATGGGTATGCCTTAGTATAAGAGAATTTCTTTAAATCTTTCTGGAACTTCTGCACTTTCTGCTGTGTCAGATTATCTTTGTAGTCTGTCATGTCTTTATTCAGCTCATCAAGCTTCTTCTTGAAACCTGTAATGGTAGCTTTCATGTTGCCCTCTGTCACCTGGATCTCTACTTTGATCTTTTCTGAGAGTCTTAGGGCTGTTTTTAGGATCAGTACTATCCAGTCATGCGTGCAGTGCCACGCTATAGCTGCCCAGTCTTTTCGAAATACTTCATCTTCAAGGAAGATGCGAGGTGCATTTGAAACTAGTAACCCTTTAGGTGCCATGCTGTTGCTCAAATATTCTTTTAGAATCGTCCCGTGTAGGATGGTCCTGATTCTGTTCCTCTTAAGTTCTGTTAGATTTTCCCAGTCTTTCGTTGTTGAAATGCTCTGTGCTATGTTTGCATCCGCAAACACAGATAGGTCACTCATTATCTCCTCTATCTCAGCAGAGGTATAGGAGAGGCCCTGGTTTTCGGCCATGTTATCAATGGGTTTGACCAGTGTTGTGCAATATCTAATGTGTTTTATACTCTCGCAGCTGTGCGCTGCCTAAATCTTAGTAACAAAAGAGAGAGTGAGGGAAAAATATATACAGGCACTATGTGAGGTGGGAACTCCTGGTCCCCCAAGCAATTTACAAAAAACAATAGAGGAGTAACCCCTCGTGGACAAAGAGTTATCTCTCTGATTATGAGCTTATGTGCTCTAATCAGCACAATATGACCCAACCTGTTGCTGGATAATGCATATCCTTATAGAAGACCCCTCACTCACCAACCTAGTTGGTGACATGCTTCATCATCGGGGTCCCACCCCATAGGCCGAGTGCCTATAGGGTGTGCTGCGACACCTGACTACAGTGGAGCTGGTTAATTTTCTTTTATGTGTTCAAATCTATCAAAAATTTTTTTTTTAAAAAGGGCCAACACTACTCACTGCAAGTATTTTATTCTTGAGTGCTTGAACCCTTGTTAAAAATAAAGTGTGGCACCTGTGCCTAATTAGGTAGGCTTTGGTGTCATAAGTAGTGTTAAAAAATATATATAAAAATAGCAAAAGTGTGCTATGTGAATGTGAATCTTACAAAACTATTGGTTAAAAAGGTCTACATGTTTCAACCCATATATTTATTCAAGGGTTTTCGTCAGGACCGTGGTGTTTTGAACTGGGTGGTCCGCTCTCGCTAAGGAGCGTCCTGCCCTAGTTCAAATAGGAGACCGCAAATTGCGGTTTCATGAAAAAGAGGGTGCGTTTTTACTTTTTTCCAAAAAAGGAAAAACGCACCCTCTTTTTCATGAAACCGCAATTTGCTTTTTTTATATATATTTTTTAACACTACTTATGACACCAAAGCCTACCTAATTAGGCACAGGTGCCACACTTTATTTTTAACAAGGGTTCAAGCACTCAAGAATAAAATACTTGCAGTGAGTAGTGTTGGCCCTTTTTAAAAAAAACATTTTTTTGATAGATTTGAACACATAAAAGAAAATTAACCAGCTCCACTGTAGTCAGGTGTCGCATCACACCCTATAGGCACTCGGCCTATGGGGTGGGACCCCGATGATGAAGCATGTCACCAACTAGGTTGGTGAGTGAGGGGTCTTCTATAAGGATATGCATTATCCAGCAACAGGTTGGGTCATATTGTGCTGATTAGAGCACATAAGCTCATAATCAGAGAGATAACTCTCTGTCCACGAGGGGTTACTCCTCTATTGTTTTTTGTAAATTGCTTGGGGGACCAGGAGTTCCCACCTCACATAGTGCCTGTATATATTTTTCCTTCACTCTCTCTTTTGTTACTAAGACAGTGGACACAGTTCCCTACCTAGGGATCCAGTTAGCCCCCTTCATCCCGGCTGTAGCCGCCACAAATTATACTCAGCTGCGATCGAGAATTCGCAAGGAGCTGGGTCAATGGAAGCATTACCCTCTCTCTTGGCTCTGCAGGATGGCAGCCGCTAAAATGACTATACTACCCCAGGTCTTATATTTGTTCCAGACCCTGCCTCTTCGTCCTCCCCCTGGCTGTATCCAACAAACCCAATACGAACTCGTGCAATTTATATGGCACGGTCGCAAGCCACGAATGAAGCACGCTATAGCAGCCCTCCTACCAGAGGAAGGCGGCCTCGGTATCCCCGACCTTCAGCTTTATTTCCAAGTGACACAATTGCACCACTTGGTTGAATGCAATCGGGTGGAATCGGAGAAACACTGGCTATTCCAAGAACGAGCAGTAGCAGCTACATCCCTCCAGAAGGTTCCCTTCCTTTGGAAGGTGCACAGACAGCCTAATCTCTATACGTCCTACATTACACAGGTCTCCTTGAAGGCCTGGGATCGCTCTAACATTAAACATAACTTGACCACTTTTCCCTCTCCACTCACCCCACTGTTCGATAACCCCGAATTTCAGCCAGGCATGGGCGAAGCAGCCTTTGTGTGGTGGCCATCTTCGGAGTTCCGATCCCTGGGCCATCTTTTCGATGTTGATGGGATCATACCATTTCAGCAGGTCAAATCGGAGTATGGGATTCCTGAAGCCGAATCTCTACAATACCTCCAGATTCGTCACTGGGAACTACACCCTCAAATTAGGACGCATGCTCACAGACACCTCTCCGTATACGAAAAATGCCTCCTTACTTGCACACCAGATAAAAAACTCATCTCTGACTTGTATAAAATGATACTAGCCAGGAACACACACATGCATAGTGCCAGTCGCGCATGATTGGAGCGAGCCCTGGGTAGGTCATTCAGTGACAACGAATGGGAAGGTGTATATTACAGGGCTCGGCACTCTGCCTACCACATGGGACTGACCGAAACATTAACCAAAATGGCCACCTAGTGGTACTAGACCCCTGACACCTTCATCTAGCGGACTCAAGACAGAGCGCTGACTGCTGGCGGGGTTGTGGGAGCGTGGGCACCTTGGTACATCTCCTTTCGGACTGCAACCACTTGCAGGAGTACTGGACGAACACCTAGACATACATTCTATTAGGTCTCCCAAACCCCTTGACGTACCCTCTTACATCCTGGAGAGGCCGCTTAATTGCAATTGCTCTAGGCTGGGCGGTTCAAAACATACTAACACATTGGCGCACCTCTCAGACCCCTACGTTCACGGGTTGGTTGTATCGATTGTGGCATGTCCTAGGGATGTAAAAGTTGATCTTCACGCTGGCCGGGAAAGGCTCCACATTTGGAGCGCTCTGGCAACCATTCTTGTCTCTTTTCGCCTCTGAATTTCGATAAGTAACCTGCTCCAGGTATTTGAGCCTCCTACAGCTCTCTGACCAGCAGCCGACAGTGATATAATTCTCAAACTCACATACTGGGAGTCAAACAGCTCTCAGATTCAGTTCTATTCTGGTGGACGAGGGAAAGGGAGGGGGGTTTATAATAAGTTTCATTTTCATGTTCTGACATTTTGTCCGTATGCTCCGACTCCTCTGCTTATGTATTATAGCCACTTAGGGCTTAAGCCGCCCTTGCTATTCTATATATGTTGAGGTGTGGACATGCTGTTTGTTGACAAAATCTTAATAAAAGATTTAAACCATAATATATGGCAAGGGGTACTTTATCCCATATATTAAGGCAATCATTTCTGAAAGCACAAAAAAACATATATCTGTATTGTCAATGGTTCTGGATTTAAGAAACTGTTTTCCGTGGGATATTATCATATAAACAGGTATATCAAAAAACTCTAAGCTATGTCTCCAGATGAGTTTGTGAAGAAAATAGCATTCCACCAGTGGGAAATAAACAAGTAGATGTACTCGTTTCGTCTTGTTTTTTAGGTTGTGCATACCAGGTAGAGTAAGCTGTGTGTTTGCATTAGACTTATTATGACTTTACAGGGGTTTACTCATTGTTTACCATCGGTTGATTCCATTGCCACACTCATATGATTGCTTTTAATTCGATGTGTTGCCTTCCTTTTCTTGTGTCTCCTCCTCCCCTGAAAAATAGCCTTTTTACAATCCTTTTGATAGGCGACTTTTATCATTTCACGGCTCCCATTTAGGGAATTCAATGAGTCCATGGGGCATATTCTCAAAGATCTATCGCCAAGTAATCTGCACTTTATCACAGCCAAAGGCGTGATAAATGTATAGCCCCATTCCCAAGCTGGTGCTAACAGCCCATATCACCAGCTTACGTGCACTAGCAGTCGCAAAAAACATCGCCACAGATGACCCCGGCAACTAACGCTAATGATATGTAGAGTAGGCGTTCCAGTGCAAAATAGCCACGGCAACACCACTCCACAACATTCTCAACGACCAGCCAGATTGGCAAAAAGATCACAAAACGTGCGATAAGGCTCAGTAGCAGCAGGATTCTAACACCTGCTCTTACTTGGTGCAAAGTCGGACGACAACCTGCACCTTACAAGGGAGCACAGCCCAGAGCCACACATGAAGAACAACAGATGCCCTAGAGCAACTGATCATGCAGCCCGGAGCCCCAATAGGGCAACAACACCCACCGCCACCACCCCAGGAGAGCCCCCTCCCCGGGGCTCTACCCCGGGCAACCCCCCTTTGGACAAAGATATTGTAAATAGACTCTGCGAAATCATGGCCCAAACAATTCGCCTGAAGTCGCACAATCACAACACCTTACATACATGTGTGGTCAGAAAAAGGGAAATCATACATTCATCTCATAATATCCAAAAAATAAGTTTATTACAGAATTAACCCAAAACAACAATTCTGAAGAGTTATGGTGGGTCTTCTCAGGACATTCTGTAAGCCACAGCCTGCATGAGAGAAATCTAGATAAGAAGGTGTGTCATGCGCTCATCAAAGTACAGAGAGAGAGTGCGATAGAGAGAGAGATACAGAGATAAGGAGAGAAGGAGAGCGAGTGAGAGAGAGTGCGAGTGAGAAAGGGAGTGAGAAAGAGAGGAAGAGAGAGAGTGAGAGAGGGCGGGAGAGATAGAGGGAGATAGAGTGAGAGTGGGAGAGAGAAAGAGAGAGAGTGAGAGAGAGAGAGAGAAAGAGAGGGAGGGAGAGAGAGTGCTGACACTGCAGACCCAGGCCTCACTGCTCACCTGCTGCCACTGGTGTGTCTTCAACCAAGTGCCGGTATACACTGCTGTCCCCCAGGTCCCTTATCTGAAAGAGTGTACAGAGACATGAATGGCCATACAGTTGCACACGCCATCACCGCTTGTCCGCCCCTGCGCACACAGGCTCCTGCACCGCAACCCCTTCCGCCGCCCAATGGTGATTGCCCGTCCCTGCACAACCAGGCCTCACAGCTCACCTTCCGCCACCGGCGTGTCTCCAAGAGGGCCCACCACGTGCCAGTGTGAGCTCCAAGCCTGGGGCCCACGACAATGGCACCCTCCACATCCTACAGCCCTGCACCGCGGGCCACCAGGTCACACACTTGATTCTGGGTCTTGATTTCACAATGGCAGAGACCATATCAGTGCACACGGCATCATCGCAGGCTGCACACCCACTCAGCTCTTGAGGTGCCACTAACTCTGTGAACCGCGAGGAAATGCCATGTGTCGGGAGGCCCACACTGCCTAGTGGCTCAGGCCTTGACTGCGGTCCACCAGGGCTCACTCTAATCCTCACCAGTCCGGACCGTCAGGGCGACGCATCATCGCAGGCTGCACACCCGCTCAGCACTTCAGGTGCCCCTACCTCAGTCCACTGCAAGACACCGTCCTGTGGTGGTGTGCCTGTGCCTGCCACAGTGTATCCGGGGCCACCAAGTCTTTGCACCACTAGCCACGGACCCCTTATGATTGAGTCCCGTGGTGCGGACGCCATCATGTCACCCCCAGCACTGGGAAATGTGAGGTGGCAGGGCCCTAGGCTCTCATGCATAAATGATAGCCACACGGAGAAACCCATTCAAAGAGTGAAAATGGCGTCCAGCACGAGCGCCAGGCTCTTTTTATTGGCAGGGTCACATCTCCTGTGATGCCTGTGCCGGATGGGTGTGGTGTGGCTGTAAACCAGCTGTGAGGGAGTGGCTGTGGCATGCGGACAACTAGACCTGTGAGCAGCAGATCCCCACTGGGAAGACCTGGAACATGTAGCGTTGTCCCCCCCCCCTCCCAGTGAGTGTAAGCGGAGTGGGCTGTCCTGGTGTGTACTGAATAGTGTTCTTAGAGAGGTTCGTGCACACCCTTGTTACAGAAAATAAAAAACCTTTTTCATCTTTTGTACTCAAAAGAATGCGTGCTGGCCTGGTTGGAGGGTTGCCAACCCAGTATCAAGAAAGTGAGCTAGAGGAAAACCACTAGCGCCTGACATACTAGTGGTTTTCCTCTAGCTCACTTTCTGTCCTGGTGTATGCCAGTCCAGCGTAATGGTGTGTACAATGACCCCGGGGCTCTGGGCGTGGTTCCGACTTGGGATGGACAAGGAAGTAACTAATGGATGTGTCGCTGTTGTAGTGTTGGCGCCACCCGGACCGCTAACGGCAATGTGTCATCCTGTGACCCAAATCCCACATCATGAGCAACATGGCATAAAGGGGGAATCACTGACCCTACATGCATCCATACTTCCATACTTGAAAGATCATAGACATGACACATCTGTGTGAATATGAATGTTTATTGCACATTCAGTGGAGTGTTGCAGCTGGAGCAGTACAGGGCCATGAAAACCTCACTTTACATTGGTGGCCCGTGGAGGGTCAGCTAGAGTCCTTCAGGGAATGACAAGTACATCAGAAAAGGAGGAGTTCAGTCTGCAGTCTGAGAGCTGTGTCATTGGTGACAGAAGAGAATATGGCAGTCCATGTCGAGGTCCAAGGTGAGTGTCACAGAGTGCATTACGGGACAGTTGAAGGTGATGATGTAGAGGGCAGAACCAAGCAGAAACAGGCCACATGGCGGAGATGAATGCTACTGCGTCCTTCTAACCACAAAGGCAGATTCATCCACATCTTCTTCCTCTGCTGTTGCATGTGCCTCACATGTGGGTGGTGGTGTTCTGTCTCCAGCACTGTGTGGCAGTGACACCTCACGGGCCGAAGGTGGAATGTCTGCCACACTGTGTGGCACTGACACATCAGGGACGGGAGATGTGGATGGGGTGCCAGCAGCAGCATGCATCAGCGCCAGGCCTTGTGGCAGCAATGTCATGAGGAGGGTCTTTAGGGCATTGAGGGACCCAGCTACCTCTCGCTGGTGTGCAGCCGTGGCAGCAGCTCTTTCCACCTTCGTCCTCTCCATGTTCTCCATGTTCCCATGTATGTGTCCCACCCCCCGGGTGAGATCGTTGGAGGCACTCTGACTAGACAGTTGTTCTTGTCGCAGAGTCAAGACTCTAGCAATGTCAGTCATGGTTCGTTGGAGAGCATGGAGCAGACTGTGGGTGTCTGTTAGGGACTGTGAGTGGTCCCTGATGGGACTTAGACACCCACGTATGACGTCTAGTTTGGCTGCCATGCAGTCGAACCCCACCTGTACCTGTTCAGCCAGCTTCTCCTGGCACCCCAACACACGGCGTTGGAAGGCCATGTGTTTGTCGTGGGGGTCCTTGGAGGCAGCCGTGGTGGTGGGTGCTGCCTGCTGTGTGTTCTGTGCAGGGGGTGGCTTCTCCTCGTAGCAGCTTGGCTGCCTTACTCCTGGAAGTGGGCTGCGGAGGCTCTCCACGAGCTGTTGGATGGAGTCAGAGTCGAAGGTGTGGTGGTCCTCCTTGTCATCAGAGAAGAGAGGTTCAGCCTGCTCTGCAGGATGTGTTGGATTTCCCCCTGCAATGTGAAGGAGAGATGCAGTTTAACATTGTGCTCACATGTATGTTGATGCATTGTGCATGTTTACATTCAGACTGCATGACAGTGTACATTGTGACTGTTTGGTGGGAGCTGCCTATTTGATGCGGGACAGTGGACATTCCGACAACATCACGGATGTGTGTTTGTACTTGTCCATTGTCAACTCACATTTCTCTGCAATGCCAAATGTGATTGGCCAGTTTCTACGCACATGCGGCACCAGTTGTGTCCTCTGTTCTGTTATGTAAGTGCTGTGATTTGTACCACGTCGTTGTCAATGTTGATGTGCTCTGCATATAATGTGTGTGTGCTGCATTTTGGGGGAGTCGCCCCTGTAGCTCTGATTTAGCTGCCCCTTATCCCTTACATGCGGTGTGCCTCTGGCTTCTGTGCTTATGCAGTGCTGAGGCGTTGCATACTTGGTTACATTGGTCTGTTGGTGGGAGTTGGGGCACTGGGGCATGGTTTGTCTGCAGATGTGCTATGCTTAAATGTGCATGTGTGCCATTGTGCCCATCTCCCCACGTCCCCCCAGTCCCTGGTCGTTACTCATCCTGTTGCTGTTGTGTCCGGTCATGTTGAGCAGTGTCCGGGCCGCCAAATCCTGCCACTGTCTCCCCACTGATTTTTTTTTTAAACAAATTTTATTGGGTTTTATTCACACAACATACAGATTCGATTACGGTTTTAATGCTTCTGAAATACCCAATACAGCCCCCTAGTCACGTTTACAGGCCTTGAGCCAGGATGACATTCAGACAATGTATGTGAGTCCCCCTGCATATAGACCCTAGTGTGTTGTTGCCCGATGAAACTAACAAGGTTCCCCATGTTCCCCCTCCCCGAACCCTCATCATCGATGGTTGCAGTCAGCACTCGTCAGAGCAATGTGTGTGCACAGGAGCCATTGGGAAGCGTTCTATGTGATGTGCCTGTTATGTCTCGGGCAGAGTGCTCTACTCAGAGTGCTGTTCCGCCGTTCCGTCGTGTGTACCATAGTCGCGTAATGATTGAACTAAGGTGTCCCATGCTTGGGCCGCTTCCACTGCTTTGTCATTACGCTGTCTCCACCCCGCCTGAAATCTTAACATACTTTCGCCATTAGCCCACTTAAGGAATTTATTTCTCCATCTAGTGCTATTGGGTCCTACCGCTGCTTTCCAGGGTCGTGTAATTTCCCGTTTTGCTAGTATGAGCCCCATGTCTATAAACTTACTAGTGATATTATTCTTGGGGGTATGGGGAAACCAGTGTAGGACACCCACAGCCATGTCAAATTCTAAGCCCCTTTCTATGATTGTGTTCAAAGTGTGTCCCACTTCCCTCCAATATAGCTTCAGTAACGGACATGTCCATAGCATATGACCTAATTCCACCTCGACCGTTGCACACGCTGCGGTGTCCACGTCGAAATATTTTTTGATCTTTCCCGGCGTCAGGTATGCACGATGGAGGATGTAGAAGTGCAGTTGGAATCTTGCATTGCGTGTACTCTTCCAGGCCCTCCGCACTATCTGTGCCCATACTGTCTCAGGGATATCTTTACCAATATCGGTTTCCCACTTTCCCTTCAATGCAACGAGAGGAGCGAGCCCCTCATTAATCATTCTGGAGTAAAGGCACGTGACTGCCTTGAAGGTTCCTGCGGCCATCATAGTATACTGGCATGCCATTGTTGTCCTTGGCTCCGTCAGACCCACTTTCCAGTGCTTCTGTATGGCTTGCGTCAGTGCCGCATGCAACAGGAAGCCCCCTCTAGGCAGGTCGAACCGTTCTAGGAGTGTTGGATATGGAAGTAGAGCTCCATATTCATATAAGTCACCTACTACTTGGACACCCGCTTCCTCCCAAGCCTGTAGTTGTGACCATTCGCCGCCGTGCGGGAGTGCCGTCAGCATCCCCAGTGGAATTTCGGGGGCATACGGATGTAGTACGCCTGCCCTACGCTGAGAGCGATTCCAACATAGTCTGATCGTTTTTTCTTCCTGTGTTAGTTCTCTAAGATCTCATTTCTGCTGTAGTGCTATAAAATAAAGAACATGGCGAGGAATACCTCGGCCCCTGGTGTGCTCCAGGCTCCTGAATTCTCGAGCTACCTCTTGCGTGTAAACCTGTAGTTGAGCTACAACTACAGGTATATAATTCGAAGTCGGGGACCACCAGCCTCCCCCTCCATCTTAGGTCGCAGTAGGGTCGTTAATGCCACCCTCCGACGACCCGTCCCCCAAAGGAAGGACACTATCGTGGACCTCAAAAGTCTGAAGGTGGAAGCAGGTATCCATACTGGCAGCGTCCTGAAATATTATAGGAATCGTGGGAGAGCCACCATTTTCAGTAGCGCTATGCGGCCCGCCATGGATAGCGGGAGAGTAGCCCAGAAGGACATGCTGCTCTTCAGTGCTCTTATTCCGCGGCCTATATTGCCTTCCAATAAATCGGTTGGCGTGTGGTAAATGTACGCACCCAGATACTTCAGGCAGCTAGGCTCCCAGCGCACCGATTGGGCCGTAGATGGTTGGGTCTCACCTTGACATACAGGGAATAAGCATGTCTTGGCCCAGTTCACTTTTAGGCCCGATATTTCGCCGAAGCTCGTTAGTAGGCCTGCGGCACCCACCATCGCCTCATCGGCGTCTTCAAGAAAGAGCAGGAGATCGTCGGCGTATAACGATATGAAGTGGTGTCCACTCCTATCCCGTAGCCCCCTGTAGTGGTTTCCCGCTCTTACCGACATCGCAAGAGGCTCCACTGCCAGAGCAAACAACAGCGGGGACAGCGAGCACCCCTGCCTCGTGCCCCTTTCTACCGGGTATTGCTGCAATATCAGTGCGCCTGTTTTCACTCTGGCCACTGCTGAGGTGTAAAGCACAGAAGTCCATCTCAGGTAGTCCTCACCCACTCCGAAGCGCCTCAGCACTGCGTAGAGATATTCCCATTCAAGGCTGTCAAATGCCTTCTCTGGGATGGTGCAGTGAGCTAAAAAACGGTGATGGATTAAAACCATGATCTATTGACTTGGTAAGAGTATTCTGCATCATTCAGAAACTCTGTCCATCACCACCCCCCTTTTCCAAAATCGGTTTTATCCACACTATGTGTGGGAGGGTATACTCAGACGTGAGTCCCTTGCTCATTGCACCATCAGGATTCAAGCAAGCCGGGCCGAAGAAGGCTGTGATGCCAGAAACCGGTCCCCGGAAGCTTGTTTCCTTCCCAGTATAAGAATTGGCTTGGTAGTTTGGTTTGCCCTGTTCCCATCATGCACTGGGACAGGAACAGACTAATTTGCATATAGCCAGGTTCTGAGCTGGGATGGTGCAGTGAGCTAAAAAACGGTGATGGATTAAAACCATGATCTATTGACTTGGTAAGAGTATTCTGCATCATTCAGAAACTCTGTCCATCACCACCCCCCTTTTCCAAAAACGCCTTCTCTATATCCACTGACAATATCATTGGGTAGCGGGCCTCGAGAAGGTCTCCTTCCAACAACCGCAGCAAGCGGCGTATGTTCGAGGTCGTGCTTCGTGTCGGTATAAATCCAGCCTGGTCCTCATGCACCAGTGAGGCCATGTGTTCCAACAAACGGGACGCCAGGATGCTGCTAAGTATTTTGTAATCAGTGGTTAGCATCGAGAGTGGCCTGTATGAGGCTGCGTCTTCACTTTCTCTCCCTGGTTTCAGTAAGGGTATTATCAATGCTTCCCGCATGGATTGCGGCAATCACCCTTATGTTTTGCTTCCCTATAGACCTCCAGCAGTCTTGGCGCCAAAAGGTCAGTGTATTTGCCATAGAATTCAATGGGTAGCCCATCTAATCCCAGGGTTTTGTTGTGTGCCATATGTTTTATGGCGCGTCGTATTTCCCCTAGCTCTATATCTTTGCCCAGTGCCTTTGCCTGGCCATGGTCCAATTCTGGGAAGCAAAGTCCTTCGAGAAAGGATCTACGGCTGGAGTGCTGACTGCCAATTTGCTTTTATATAGGGATTCATAATATCTCGTGAAGCAATGCGAAATCTCAGTCTGGGTGTAGACCTCTTCGTCATCTGATGTACGCATAGAAACTATAGGGGTACCCCTCTTCATGGGGTTGGCAAGCCAGGCTAACAAGGTCCCAGCCTTGTCGCCCTCTGCGTGGGTCCTGGTTATGTATGCCTTATAGTCAAAGCTACGCAAACGCTCTGTTTCTACTGCCACCGCTTCTTTAGCCTCACTGACCCTTCCTTGCAGCTCGTGGTGACCAGGCCTCGAGAGTTCTGCATCGCGGAGTTTCTTATCAGCTTTATCTAGATCATCTAAGAGAACTTTTTGCACTCCTACCTGTTTTCCTATGCAAAACCCTCTTAAGACTACCTTAAAGGCATCCCATTCCGTCGCCCGCGCCGCAGTCGTGCCAGCATTGTCCTCAAAGTACTGTATAATTTTTTCCTCCAACGCCCCCTGAAAAACGGGGTCTTTCAGCATTTCAGGGCGCAGCTTCCAAGTAGGGACACATGAGGCGCTAGGTAACCACTGCATAGCAAGTAGTAATGGATTATGGTCCGACACCGTCCTCGACAAATATTCAGTTCTTATAATCGCTGGCAGTAGGTCTGGGGAGCAAAGCATCGCATTCAGTCGCACATGGAGCTCATGCATACCTGAGAAATAGAAGTTATCCCGATCTTGGGGGTGTTGTGCATGCCAGATATCAGACCCCATCGCACTTGCCATTCCATTCTACTTTTAGTTATGCGATGTGTCGGAGAGTCTGCCAGGGGGGGATGTGACCTATCAAGCGAGATATCCAGTATAGAGTTAAAAATCCCCTCCCATTAGCAATGGCCCCACAAGAAAGTGTGCTAGGTACCCGGACAACCTCGCCAGAAAATTCAGCTGATCAACGTTGGGTGCATAGACACTGCAAAAGGCTATATCCTTACCCCGCAGCCTACTCGCTATTGCCACAAATCTACCCTCAGGGTCTATTAGTTGCTTGGTTAATTGAAATGGTACCCCAGCTCTGACCCAAATTAAGGTGCCTCTGGCAAATGTCGAATATGTAGTATTAAATACTTGGCCCCACCATCTGCGCTGTAGCGCTATCCCTTCGGCCTGTGTCAAGTGTGTTTCTTGAAGCAATGCAACCTGCACTCCTCTACGTAATAAATATGCATGAATTTTGTGTTGTCGTGTCATGGTGTGGAGCCCCCGCACATTCCAGGTTATACATATCAAGTTAGTCAGATCACCCACTATCCCACAATGTCCCGTGTATTCCACTAGTTCCACATCTTAGTCTCCCTAAATGTGGAAAAAACGTCCGCATCGATGATGAGCCCTCCCTCCAACATCCCGAAACAAACCAAACCCCCCTGCCCCCCAGAACAGAACCTAGTAACCTCCATCCAGCTCCCGTCCAAACTTTCCCAGGTAACAACATTTGACTAACCCAACAGGAGTCACTGTGGGTGTGCCTTAAGGGCAGTACGGCGGGGTTGGTCGCCAACGGGCAGCCGCCCAAACCCTAAACTCCTTATCAAGCCATCGAGCCCCAAACATTGAAGCATCTCATTGACCCCCCATCTCCTAATCTCAATCAAACAGGCCCTCCCGCAATATGCAGCGGATTGTTCGTTACAGTCTATACTTGGGACTCATACAGCCCACCGGGTGCTTCTAGCCTTCATCTAGCATTCCCTCCGCCGTCGCTGGGGTGACCACTGGTAGAGGCACACTGTCCGTTTCAGAGCGCTCAGTGTCCGAATGTTCACCGCCTTTTTCAGATTCCTCTTCTTCCTGTGATGGAGAATCTTGTGTTCCCGAAATGGCAGACACCACCTCCAGGACCCCTTGACGCTCCGCTGTTGACTCAGACTGCGATGGCCTCCTCAGACCTCTCTGTCTGTTTCGGATCCGTTCGACTTCCGTTGCGGCAAGCCCCCAAAGCCCAGTCTGGGCCGGTGGTCAAGGGCGTCTTTCCCAGATTTGTACAGTTCCAGCCAGGCGCAGGCATCGTCAGGAGTATCAAAGAACTTGGTGCTATCGTCCACAATTACTTGTAGTCGAGCCGGAAAGAGCAAGGAGTATTGTAGTCCCTCAGCTCTCAGTTCTCTTTTGACCGCCAGGAAAGAGGTCCGCCGTCGTTGCGTCTCATAGGTGTAATCCGGAAAGATGTTGATCTTGCTGTTCTCCACCTGAAAAGGGCCGTTCACTCGTGCATTCTGGAGCAACAGGTCTCTGTCCCGATAGTGCAACAGTCGGGCGACCACCGGATGTGGGGGACGGCCCTGTTGCGGCGGCTTGGCCGGGACTCTGTGGGCCCGTTCCAGTGTGTAGAAAGAGGACAGACCCTCCGGCTCCACCACCGTCTGGAGCCATTCTTCCAGGTAGCGTACCATGTCTTTCCCTTCGACCTTCTCCGGTAAGCCCACTATCCTGCTATTGTTCCGGCGATTACGCCCTTCTGCCTCCTCCGCTCGTCTCTCCAGCGTATCTATGCGGTCCAGCACGTTAGTCATAGTGGCTGTGAGGTCTTTTTGCGCCCGTTCCAGGGTGTGAATCGTGTCCTCCACCATCTTAACTCTATCTGTTAATTTTCCATAATCGGCCCGCAGTAGTCCTAGGCCCGTGGCCACCTGCGCAATGTCCTGTTGGAGCGCCGCACGGGAGTCTGCTATCACTGACAGGATTTTGTCTAATTGAAGTTGCAATTGAGGGTCTCGCAATTGTCCGGGGTCAGAGTGATCCCCTTTGTCTGTTGTCTCAGTGTCCGATGTGGGTTGAGCACCGCTTTTGGCCCCCTTGGGTTTTCCAATGCTGGGGGCGCACAGTCCGGTGCCCCGTCAGGGGGCAGGGAAACGCCACCCAAAGGGAGGGGAATCTGCATGGCCAGTCGCTCTCGGGTCCGCACTCCAGGGGTCCTTCGAGTTGCGAACCTGGCGCATGAAGTGTAGGGGTCCTCAGTTGCAACGCTGCGATGAGGATGCAGAGAGGAGCCGCCAAGGCTGCAGCGCTGCGGGTGCTAACCGCCGGAGTGTGGGGCAGGGTAGATCACGCTCCAACGATGTGGCAAAGTGCAAGTGGCAGGCTCACCCCGGCGGTATATAGTGGCTAGGCTGACATCATCTATAGGTACTGTCGTTGGCCAGTCAACATCGCTGTGCCGGCACAGTAATGGTCCCACCCTAGGGCAGCCAGCGCTGGGTTCTCCAGTCTCATAGCAGCAGTCTGTGGGCTCTTGTCGTAGGCTCCGAGAAGGCCACCCCCTGTAGCACCGGTGTGCACGCTCACCTCTCGGGTTCCCAGGAGTAGGTCAGAGTTCAAGGGCCCAGGGCAAGAGGAGGAAAGGGGGACCCATGTGCATCCCGTAGTATCAACAGGCAGATCCAGGTGTCTCCCAGCAGCAGGTTCCTTGCGCTGCGGCCGTTGTGTGGTTCCACTCCGCTCGCGCGTAGGATTAGGGCCGCTCTAGTACGTTCGGCAGCACCATGGGCCGCCGTATATCACCCACAGGGATCTCCGAGGCTGGCCTCATCTGCTCAGGTTCGATGTTCGGACAGTGCCAGGAGCTTCGTCGCGGGACCCTGCCACCCGTCTTCCCGGTGTACCGCCGTGGGGTCTCACCACTCCGCCCCACCGTCGTCCCCCAATGCGCCTCCTCACAGCCTCCATACTCCCCACAATTGTCTCAGCTGGTGCCTCAAAAGTACGGTATCCAGTTCCCCTGTCTCCAATCCGGGGGCAAATACGATGATGGCACTGTCCCACCTCCGGGTCCCAGGCCGCTGGGCGCCGTCAGGGCCGTTGATCAAAAGCGCCCCCTAGCGTGGCCCTGGAATGCCCAGTCTGCTAGTCTCTCAGTTCAAAGAAGCCCCACCGGACCCCTCCACCCAGGAAGGTGGAGAGTAAATGTAGGGAGCCGCAGGGATCCAGGGGAGGCCCCGCGTGGGTTCCACGGGGCTGCCCTAGTGATTATGCAGCCACGCTCCTGCTAGGTCGTGGAGCCCCTATCTTCTTCGCTTTGGGGGCTCCGAACGTGTCCCCTTCTCTCTGCGGTCGCCAGGGGGGAGGGGAGGGGCCAGCGTCCTCAATCTCCGGTGGAGCTACCGGGGAAGATGTTCCGCGGGGCTCAATGCATTGAACCCTTCACCAGCGCCTCTCACCTCCGTGCGCCCAAAGTCGGCAGTGACTTGTGTAGATGAGGCCCGGCGAGGGGGAGTAAGCCACCTTGCCTCCAGTGTGCGAGCTGATGCAGCTCCAGCGAGGCCCTCAGGAGCGGGCCGATCGAGACCGTGGCCCGTCCTCCTGTGTGTTCTCCCCCGGTTGGCAGCCGCACCGCAAGACCCAGTCTCCGCTCCAATTTTGAATGCAGAAAGCTCACGGGCCAGCAGTGCTCCCCCAGCCCCTGGCACCCCGGGATTCATCTCGGCACTGCAGCCGCCATATTAGATGCGTCCCCACTCGGGATGTCCTGGACAGTGCGCCGGTGATTTTCTGTGCGGCCAGCGGTATCGGACACAGCGACTCGTGGGTCCGCCACAGGGGCCACCCTTCCCCCATCGGAATATGCGGGCTGGGGGTCAGTAGAATCGGTAAATCAGGATGTATGGGGGCTCGATCGCGGAGCCCAGCGCTCAGGCGACCTCCTCCATCGGCGCTCAAGCCATGCCCCCACCGTCTCCCCACTGATGACTGTGGACACCATTTCCTCCATCTCGTCAAGCTCCTCCTGTGGCGCTGAACTCCCACCTCCAGTCTGCATTGCTGCCTTCCGGTTGTTTGCGAGTTTCTGCTTGGTTTTGCGCTTGACATCATTCCAGCGCCTCTTGTCCTCTTCAACACTCCGACTGCATTCACCTTGTCCACGATGGTCTGCTATATTCCATTTTTAATTGCCAGTGACACAGTGGAGGTGACGTGGGACTATCGCATGGTACTGCCGTGTTGGGAATACCACGTTAACACAGCGTTATTTTCCCGTTATAGACTGCGATGTGAAGAGTTGCATAAAGCTAATTTTGCGGTAGTTATCACACGTTCTTGAGAATATGCCCCCATGTGTTTCTCCCAAGTGCTGGTTTCCTCCTGCCAATACGCGCCTGACGCTCTGTGTTGCTCTGCACTTCTCCAAGCTGTCTATGAAAGCATAGAAAAGGGATATTTTTGATGAGCTATAGCTTAACCCCTTTGACGCTCATGACGAGCTGGGCTCGTCATGGCGTAGCCTCCTCGCACGCTCATGACGAGCCCAGCTCGTCACGTAAAGTGCGATTTTTAAAAACCCAGCGTACGGGCGGAATTCCGCCCGCACGCATGCGGTTAAGAGTAGACTTTGTTCCATCTCCTGCATTACACATATTGCATGAAAGTACAAGAATTGGCAGACAAAGGCTTTTATGGTGCTTGTAGATGGCCCATCTGCTGTATTCATTCAACTGGCATGTAAGGCAGAAGGTTAACCTAACAAGACACTTCTCCCAGTGGCGGCTGGTAGAGAACTGCGGTGGGGGTTAGAAAATGAAAAAATAAACAAAAATGTTTTAAAACTTACCTGCGGTTAATGCAGCCAGCCTCTGACTCTGCCTCTCTGCAGCCTCTTCTCGTCTCAGGGGAAGCACCCGGGCTCCCAGGCTCCCTAAGCCAATGACAACACTGCAGTGCAGCGTTGTGATTGGTTCCCCTAAGGCAAAGACAACATTGCATTGCAGTGTTGTGATTGGTCTGAGCGCTGTGGTTCGGCACTCACAGGGGGTCAGGGAGCCTGTGCATGTTCCCCACCAGGCTGTGCAAAACAGCCTGGTGGGGAACATGCTAAGGGCGCATAAATGTTTGGTTGGCCCAACACAGCGGTCCAACATTCATTTGCACTTTGAGTGGGCAAGCCTCTCCTTCCTTGGCCCCTGCTCTGGCCAGCCCCAGCACTCCTCGCACCTGGGAACCGAAAAAGAAAATGATAATAACGCGTTTCGTTATTATCATTTTCTTTTTTTTTGCATTGTGGAGCGACGCTCATCCGCCTTAGTGGAGGAGCCGCCCCTGACTTTTCCAGCAAGCTGATAAATCCACTCTCCGGGCTACTGCTGGCGACCAGATGTTTGAAGCCTGTGGAGAGTAAATTAGGTATTGGCACACGTTCTTCTATACATTCGAACACTTCCTAATTCTTTTAAAATTCTGTTCAGATTTTCCTGAGTGAAAAATATTTGAAAAATAAACCATGTAATTTACAAAGACTGCAAACATTGAATTCAATGACCAGTTTTGAGATATCATAAGGTAAGTGTTTGCGTTTCCTCCAGTATTTTGAAATGGTTTTACTTTTACTTTTTTAGTCAATACTTTACAAATATTGGCAAGCCCAATAGTCACTCACATTATAAAGGTGAGACCTATTGGCTTTACCAAAGCTTGTTCCAATAAGGTTCATGACTTGTCGGAACCCTACACAAATGTGCAGGTGCGGTGACAAACTGCTGCTTTTGCTACAGTGCCTTTCACCCTATCCCTTTATGCTAGTGCTTGTATGGCATCACCGGCGCAAGTCACTGTTCTTTCCTAACTCTTACTTTGATGAGAGAATCTATTTCTTTACAGGGGCAACATCTTATATGACAATCACAAGAACGTCGGACAAGAAGGAGGAAAACTAAGATGCTTGTCTCAATCTTCACAAGGTAACTGTGCTGTGGGACAACCTGGGTGGGAATCCGAAGCATGCCAGTAGGCTGTGTGGCTCTGCATCTTTTACTCTTGCTTTCTAGTCATTTGTAATCAGAAGCTGTGAGATCTTTCTCAAGGGCAGATTCTGGATAGCGTTGTAAATTGCTCATCATTCGACCATGTACGGGCAGGGTTTATTGTAACACAACTATTTACACGTGTGTGTAATGATAATGTTTTTAATTACAGTCAAATAACCTCTTGCACTCATTTCCCGCTAGTTACCCACCACCAAGGCGCATGGTAGTGTGGCATCGGCTTTAAAGATGATAGTTTTAGAAAGCTGGGCCTGAAGAAGGTCTAAACTCTTGGACATAAGTCGGAGACACACAGTGGCGTTCTTTGTAGCCTCTGATAGTGGAAGCTCAAGGATTGGGGGCTTACCAAAGGCTCACCTTTAACCCCTTCCATGGATACAGGGCAGAGCTCTTCAAATTATGGGTCACATCAAAGCCATAGTGAGGGTCCGCTAAAGCTTCCTGTCGAATGACAGGTAGAGGCTGGTCAGGTGAATGCTGTGACTTGGTCACAATGTGGATTTAGGTATGAGGTAGGTTATTGACCTGTACATGCTCCGGTTGGCTCCCTTAGGTGTCAGTGTTACACACCGCTTAATAGGGGAGGGATAACTGGAAGTTTCCATGGCCACCAGTGATTGGATGCTGGTGTTCACTGGGGCATTTAGAAGTAAACAGCACACTGTTTTCTTCTGTTAGAACTCCCCTCACTCCAACCGAGGGGTGCATACGCCCGCATCTGACTCATTACCGCCCCCAACTTACGCCATCCAGAAACACCCCATAGGGTGTTTTACTGATCCCTTGCTGCTTTGCCATGAAAGCTTCACTGGTACACTCCTTTGCACCAAATTCTCTCATTCCATAGTTTGCTGGTCACATCCCTCATTTCCAGGAGCGGCGCCTCCATTAGAGTGGAGGAGCATCGCACTACTAACAAAAATGCCCCCCAGAAAACCTTCCCAAACTGAGTGTCAGGATCCAGCGGGCTATTGCTGCAGCAGGGAGGAGCGGTGGGGCTGTGCACTTGGGTGTAAGGTGTGCATGTCATTTTGACTGGCTGTCTTGCACGGTTAGCTAGACATGCACATTTTAAACTACAGGCCTTCGCTGCTCTTGAGAGCGATGAAAGAAGCCATTCCCTCTAATCCTGGTGCTTTTCTCATGCTGGTTATCAGCATGAGAGCAGCACCAGGATTGATTAGGGGTATTAAGGGTATTGGCTGGAGCCCTTGGAGCTTGGAGGAGACAGAAGCATAAGACAGACCAGAGCGAGGAGGACGTCAGACGTCGTGCAACAAGCAAGGTAAGTGGCTAATTCTTTTTATTTATAGTCACTATTCGCCTTGTGTCCATCCACCCACCCACCACCCATTTGCCCACCCCCTACTCTTCCGAGTTACCAGCTGCTGCTGCTCATTTCCATCATATATTATGTATTTCCAAACTGAGAAAGGTGTACTCCGTCCTTCGTAAATAGAAACTGCTCCTCCTCCTTGATACCCCATGAGCTATCACCTTAATGTCCTCAGATATGCAAAACGCCATCATCGCTCTGTTGAGCTGCGTCCTCGCCTGTTTAATCGTTGCATGTTTAATCGCTCCTCTCCACTGACGCCAAGGCTCAAACTTAGCACATACCAGACATGTCCCTGCAAAATTCCTGTTGATCAACTGCATGTCCTGTTACACGTGTTGCAAACATCCAAGCCCGACAACTGCACCAAATCATTTTCTCCCAAATGCACCAGGAGCAAGTACGGCAACTCCTCTGCGGAACCAGTTTTGCAAGAAACTGCAACAAATTACACCAGTGCATCCCACTTCTACCCCACTATTGCACCTTGTGACTGGACAATCAAATGCTCTGTCCATAAACCTGCTGGTCTTCAGACTTAGCCGCCCAATGCATAAAATAATGTCTAACTATCCAAGTCATCAGCTCACACGCACTACGGTAAAAATGAATGTATTAGTAATGGACACGCTCCCTGCCCATCTTCGTGCCACAATCCCCTATTTGCACACGTAGCACTCCCAACACTTAGATCTCCACCTGCTGATTCTCCGAATCCAGTTCCAGTCCCACCCCAGATGCGCTGCCGCCATCGTTGCCCCAGTCCTGAAGTCGTCTGAATCCCGCCACAGTGTTTGCAATGCCTTGCACAGCCCTGGCAGCAGTTGAAAAACAGTAACTCTTGCCCTGCGTTTGTGACAAAAAATTGCCCCGTGCCTGCACCCCAGCCAGGCCTGAAATTTGCTCCACTCCGCTGGCGGACATGCTTCCACACTACACCCTCCTGTAGCCATATTCACTTGCCCCTACCTGTCTCACCCATCTTGGACCTTCTAAGCAATATCCTCAATTGGCCCGGCTCTAAACATATCTCACTATGCAAAACACCAAACTCCCATGCAGACCCAGCAATTCAGACATCCTTATCATGCACAGTCTAAAAATCTTCAAAACTGTCATAATGGTAATCTAGCAAAACGACCATGATCTCTTGCAACAAATCAAATGTTATTGCCTCCTATAAACTAGACCAACCTCGACCCCTCTCCTTACCTCACCCTTTCAAAATCTTCGCCAAAATCTCATCCTTCCCTGGGTCAAAACCTCAGAACAACTCCTATAAAACAAAACTCCAGCCAACTTGCTGGCAATAGTAGTGGGCTATATACCCTTGTCAATTAATGACTTAACAAAACATATCTCTCTCCCTTCCCCGTCACTGTGATCCTGTGCTCTTGGCCTCTGTGTGCTTCCTTTAAAACTCTCAAATTCAGTCCATGCTAGCCGGTAGCTTCTCCTCGTGGATTCTGCTAAAGACCTCTCCACCAGCCCAACCTCTCTTACTCCCACATTCCCAAATGCCTGCAGGTGCTGGCGTCTTGTTGTCTTACGCTCCCGGTGCAGGGCTGCGGAAACAATACCACTGTGAAGGAGATAATGAATCTGTTATATCCTGCACTGAATACAATGTTCAGTTTCAGGTGACCCAGTGTAAACTGTCAACAAATGCAGCACTCTCAGATCCCAGGCTTTCAGGTGGAAAAAAATTCCAAGAAGGCAATGCTTCTCCCTTGTTGCAACCAGTGTTGTGGCCGCTGCTCTACACACCACCTCCCATCCCAAAACCATGTGCACCCGCCGCATCAGAGAAATCTGCACCTGCCAAACAGTGTAATCCACCGTTGACACTCCATTTAAATCAACCAGAAAAGAAAGTCCTCCAGATACAAATATCCACATGCACTGCCAAAGAAACACGCACTGTGTCATGAGGTAGCACTGCCTCTAACATTGCCTAATGTCTAATCTACTGCAAAAAGTCCTATCATCTCTCACCACTCTACAAACAAAACTTCTGCACCTTTCTCAACCCCAGGCTCCTTTCTCGATTCACTGCATTTTCTTACAGGGGAACCTTGCCACCAACACCTCTGTGTCAAATTCAATTCCCAGAAACATTAACAGCTTGCTGGGACCGTCTGTCCAGAAAACCCTAGTTTGCTGCCAAAAGTTCAAACTGTCACAGAGCTCTGTGACCCTCCTCTGAACCCTGTCTTCCCACAAATAGAAACTCATCAAGGTAATGTGACACCTCACAGCGCCCCCTCCTCCTCGTACACAGCCACTGGAGCAAGGTACTGAAAGTTTCAAACAAAGCACTTGAGCTGGCACACCCCTTTGGCAACACTCTGTCCACATAGATGGCATCTACAAATTGCATGCGTAATAATAGAAAGTTCTCCGGATGTATGGGCAACAACCAAAAAGCTGATTTGATATTGCATTTTGCGGACTCCACCCCTCTGCCACACAACCTCACCAAACGTATTGCATCATCCACTGATGCATACACCACTTCCATGTCTTCTGTGGCAATGAAATCGTTCAACGTGGCTCCCAACAAGTGGTGTATCATCCTGAAGCTTCCCCTCCACTTTCTTGGGCACCACCCCCAGCAGAGAGACAATCAAGTACTAGTTACAGAAATCCTTCAATCCTCAACGTCCGTCTTTAATTTTCCTGCTACCACATCTGATGTTTCTTTTGCTGACTGTAATTTGTCTGCGCACCTCCATCCCCTAGGGCACTAGTAACCCACCTGAAAACCTTCTTGAAAACCTTATTCCATCTTCAAAGCTGCCTCCCTGTCTCGGTAGACTGCCAGCCATGGGCGCAAAGCATCAACCCTAACTGGCGTAGGAGACCTTTGGCCTAGCCAAACCCTGATGCCCCGCCCTCTGTAGCCCCCACTGTTCCGTAGGGCTGACCAGGGTGAAGCACTGCGTGTCTGGGTGCTTCTCCCACATTTGGAACACTCATGCTTGAACTTGCATGGGTGTCTGGAGGAGAAACCTTTATTACAGTTTCAATATGCCCCCACATTGAGTCTCGTACTTTTTGGTACATATCCCACCCCCTGTTGAGCGGGATTTGGCTGAAAGGGCCGGTACGTGACTAGAAGGCCACCAGCCGTATGAGTACCCGCTGTTGGCTGTGTCCACTGCAGCCATACCTACAAATCAACTTTCCCCCATGGTTTGTCTGGGTTAATACTGATTCAGGCCCTGAACTCCTTATCATAACGCAGCCATGCATACCCCCAAAATGCATTTGTGCCTTTTTGATAACATCCATATATTTAAATGGTGCAATCGCCCTCTTTGTATGCCTCTCTCAATAAAGGCCGTTATAGATGAAAATGGCAAGCGTCCAGTTTTCTAAGTTAAAAGTCACCCTGGGTCACCGGTAAACAACCTTTACAACGAAACTTTTACAACGCACTACCATTACAACGCGGTCATTACAACGCAAACCATTACAACGCATTGCGCTGGGGGGCGCTCTAGGATAGGGAATAGGTTAATTTACTATCCAATAACCTTTCCTAGTGTCCACGGGAACTGGAGTTGGAATAGTAAATTAAACTATTCACTATCCAACACCCAAAAGCACTATGCGTTGTAATGGATTGCGATGTAAAAACCGCGTTGTAAAGGCAGGCGTTGTAATAGCCTGCGTTGTAACGTCATACATCCTGGGTCACCTCACCAACTCCCATTTTTCCTCTTTAGACCCTTCCTTAACCTGAATGTCCCTGTGTAATAACTTGAAAACATCTACATGCTCATGTTTCCAAATCCTGCTCTTTGTTTTCCCAGAAATGTGTGTCCCCAAAGGCATTTCCAAGCACCCATAAGGGAGACTCTTTGTATGCACCTCCTCCTCCTTGTTGCCATCTCCATGCCATCCATCTGCATTTTGCCCTCTGTCTTGTCCCCTGACTTGTCCTCCTGC
Source organism: Lissotriton helveticus (assembly GCF_964261635.1). Classification (NCBI taxonomy): domain Eukaryota; kingdom Metazoa; phylum Chordata; class Amphibia; order Caudata; family Salamandridae; genus Lissotriton; species Lissotriton helveticus. The sequence goes on from NC_136061.1 coordinate 1,770,061,721, forward strand.
ATATCTTTGTCTTTACCGCTCAGCGCTACCTTATGAGCAGACCGCACCTGCAGCGCCTCCTTCGCGTTCTTTCCCGCTTCCTAAGTGACACCATCCCCAACCCATACTGACTTCCAAGCCTTTGAACCTGACCCGATGTCTTTAAGTTCCCATACTGACCACCATTCTTTATTACCTGCAGGTAATCCACCAACGTTCCATCTATCCTTGGCACGTTCACCGCTGGAACCGGACTGCTGTCCAACAGTGCCTCCCCGGTCCACTCTTGACTTATGAAAGACACCAACTGTACTTTTTGATGCCACACACCTATTATATTTCCGTGTTGCTTGCTCCACCATTTCATCATCATCTTGCAGTTCACCATTCTCCCATTCGTCACTGCCATCGTCGAAGTCCAGCACCCTCTCATCCTCTTCATGATCCACATCACATCCATTCCTTCTCGTATTCTCAGAACATCTTTTCCTAGGCATCTCACGGTCTCGCATACAATGTGTATCCATATGTGTGCCTTGTGACAGTGCCTGCGACTTAGATAGGGCCGCTGCAGACCTCATCACCTCTTCAGGCCAACATCCAGGGGCTGTTGTGTGCCATGTCGGCATTACCAACAGACTGCCAATCTCACCTGAGGGCAGTGCCGCTCCCGCAACCTCCAGACTGCACCAACCTAGTGGGCCTCATGCAATACCTGCCCTTTGAGCCACACGATTTCCCTGAGTCCCTGACACCCTTTAATCCCCCCTTCAGTACCCACAACCAATGACCCCCGCCCCTCCAACACTTCGTGCCTATCCCCGGATCCCCCTGCCTTGGGCATGTCTTTAGCTTTTTTCATTGTGTGCCCCTGTTCCTGTGCTGCTTCTCTTTTCTGGCATAAGTGCTCACATCTCTCTTCTGTGCCGCTTAACAACTGGTGCTGTTGTTTTATCTTGGCCTCCATATCTACCCCTTACAATCGAAACCGCTGATCAGTCCCCAACCCAGACGGCCTCTGTAGAATCTCTCAACCCAAGCCTAGCACCGGGCCCTGTTCAGCCCACTCCCTGACTCCACCACATGGAGCTTATTCAGGGGATCTCCCCTCTTCTGTTTCCTGCCATTTTGGCCAGCACTGGGCCCCTCTGTCTGCCCAAGTCCCTCCTGAACTTGCCTGGCTGATAGGTCAAGGGGCATACTGCCCCCTTCTATTAATACCTCTGCAATCCTCAGTGTTATTGCCTGCATGCATGCCTTTAATCCTGCCTGTGACCACCCCATTGTTGGAAATCAAGCCCTGGGAAGACCCCACTCCATCAAGGTGGTCCGTGGATGCCAAGAGGCTGTGGGGCATATTCTCAAGGACTTATCGCCGAGTTATCAGCACTTTATCGCCGCCAAAGTGGCAATAAATTTATCGCCCCATTCACAAGCTGGTGCCAGCGGCCGATATCACCAGATTCCCTGCGATAACAGCCGCAAAAAACATTGCCACAGATGAGACCGGCAACTATCGCTAATGGGATGCAGAGTAGGCGTTCCTGTGCAAAAAGCAGTGACAAAACAACTTCGCAACATTCTCAACGACCAGCCAGATCGGCGATAAGATCACAAAACAGGTGATAAGGCCTGTTAGCAGCACAAATTTAACACCTGCTCTTACCTGGTATAAAGCCGAATGATAACCTGTACCAGAAAAAGGAGCACAGCCCAGAGCCACACCTGAAGAACAACAGATGCCATGGAGCTACTGATTATGCGGTTCGGACACCCAAGAGGGCCACACCAACCACCGCCCCCACCCCCAGACCCGCAACCCCCATCGGACCCACCCTGCCCCCTCAACCCCGGACTACCACATAGGCAGCGCAGACAAAGACAGTGGACCATCAGAAAATGCACCATCCTCACAGAACCCGTACCAGAGGATGTCATTGCCCACTACAGGCTCAAAAGGACAACCATCCGCCGCTTCCTCACCATCATTGCCCACAGGTTGACGGTACCAACACAGCGGACAACCAACATCCCTCCGCAGACAAAGCTGCTGGCTGTGATGCATTTGTTGGCCTCTGGTACCTTCCAACCAACAACCGCCAGAGTCGGAGGAGTCTCACAGCCAGCCCTATCAAAGTACCTCACAACTGTCTTGGATGTCTTCATCAGCACCTTCACTTCCCCCACACTGCGCAGGAACAGCTGGAGACCAAGCAAGGCTTCTAAACCATTGCTGGCTTCCCGCACATGTTGGGGGCAATCAAATGCACACATGTCCTACTTGTCCCCCCTGCCTACACTGCACACAATTACCGCAACAGAAAGCACACGCATCCCATCAATGTGCGGGCAATAGTGGACCACCGGGGACTCTTCACCAATGTCATCGCCAACTACCCAGGCAATGTGCATGCATGATTTCTACATCTTCCGACAGTCCATCATCAACCAGCACTTAAAGGATGGCACCTACGGAATTGCCCTGCTCGTTAGTAAGTACCAAATGGACACACCACACAGCCCAACTCCACAATCATGCAACTCACAACTCTAGTAATGCACACATTACAAACTCATATACAACATGCCAAACAACAAGCCCACCCACCAGACACGGCAGCACAACTTACTGTGGTAACCTGGGCTAGCCATGTACATAAGCCATCAATGGCATAGCACCCCAGCCACATAATAGCAGATTGTGGGGAGAGGTGGCAACCAGGCATGTGCGAAGGAGGCAAATGACCCATGAATGAGTATGTACAAAAAGCAAAGTGTGGCGTGGATGTACTGCAGTCTGCAGACCACAGACATATCCATGTCGACATACACTGCTGGTGTTTGGAGTGTAGTGGACAGTGGACGCAAGAACCATGTCACCCCAGCCAGTGGGGAAGATCGTGGAAATGTAGCTTGTTACGTCCCCCCTGTAAGCGTCAGCGGAGTGGGCTGGCCCGGCCTACGCCAGGCTAGGCTAGGGGTGTGAATAAAAAGAACGTAGCACTGGGCGTGGTTCTCTTCTGGAATGGCCAACGTGTTTGCCAGGGTGGCGCCTCTCACCCTGCCATTAGGCGTGGCCCAACCTTAGTGCACTGCAACTCACAGACAGTTCTGATTGCATTTTGGGTGACCTCTGTACTTGCTCTGGCTACCACCATGATGCTTCGCAGTTGTTTCTGTAATGCTGGTGTTTTCTGTTTCCGCTTTAATAGTGATCACTGTTCAAGTTGTTGCCAGCACCAACCACACCGTGAGGGTTTGCTTACACTCACCCCACACACATCCAGCACAGGCGTCACTGTACATGTGACCCTGGCAATAAAGGTACCGGGCCCACGTGCCCGTAGCCAGTTCCACAAACTATCTGAGTGTGTCCGTGTGGTCATAATGTATGCATGGGGGCCCGTGCCTTACAACATTACATTGTGCTGTGTACAGCGAACGCAACCATGTCACCGCACGCAGCGGGTAAGACCTTGGACATGTAGCTTTGTTGTCCCCCACTCAATACATAAGAGGAGTGGGCTGGGCCGGCGTACACAAGTCCAGTGTGGGGGGGTGAATGATTGTCCCGGGGCTCTGAGCGTGGTGCAGTACTCTACCAACAACTGCTCTGATGTCATCAACTCTGTGCTTCGCAAGCCAACTACATGTGGCTGTGTGCCCCTGCTGATCGCAGCACCTACACTGCAGTCAACAATGCGGTCGAGTAGGTCACACATTTGGAACTGATTTATTTATGGCAGTTTGTATCACTGTACAGACCCAATCGCAGACTGCATCACCTTTCAGCTCCGGTGCCACTAAGTCCGTGCCCCGACATTCATGGACACTCTCTGGTTGAACTTTGGTGGCATCTGAGTCTATGGCCTGGCGGTTGTCTTGATCATCATGGAGCTGATACTGACTTTGTGGTAAAAAGTGAGGCTGTAGCATTCCACTCCTCCATTTGCCTTTTTCTGCCAGCTTCTGCCCTCTGCATCATGCCCTGGAGGGACACCCTCCACTGTCCCCCGCAACCCTCCACGACATTCAACTTCGACTTCAACGAGGACCCGCACAGCTTGCGTGGCCCTACCTCAGTGCACTGCAACTCACCATTCTGTGGCGGTGTGCCTGTGCCGGCCGCAGTGCATCCGGGGCCACTAACTCTGTGCAGCTCAAGTCATGGAACCTGTCTGATACAATATTGGATGGCCTCTGGGTCGATGACCTTGGGGTCATTAACGCCATGTGTCCGTGGCCCTGTGCTGTCCACTGCCTCCGGCCTCAACTGCAGTCCACCAGGGCTCACACATCAAATCGAGTCTTGACCTGCCCGGACGTCCCATCACCGCAGGATACACACGCTACCACTGCCAGGACCACCTCCAACCAACAACTGCCAGAGTCAAAAGAGTCTTACTGCCAGACTATCAGAGTTGCTCACACCTGTCGTGGATGCCATCATCTGCTTGATACCCTGCTCAGCTCTTCAGGTGCCACTAACTCTGTACACCACAACTCATGGACCCTTTCTGGTTGAGTTTTGTGCTGTGGACAGCTCACACAGCAATGTCACCACAGGCAGTGTGAAGACCTGGAACAATGATGAGGAAGATGATGCATGTGTAACACACCCCACTGCATCTTAGACAATTTATTCACATGAGCACCCTCAGCGCTGGTGCCCCAACCTCAGTGCACTGCAACTCACGGACACTTCTGATTGCATATTGGGTGATCTCTGTCCTTGCTCCGGATACCACCATGATTCTTCGCAGTTGTTTCTGTAATGCTGGTGTTTTCTGTTTCCGCTTTAATAGTGATCACTGCACTTGGTCCGGGTGCATCCATGGTGCTACGTAGTTTATTTATTTTTCCCTTTTTTTTGTTCTGCTTTTAAGAGGAATTTCCCCGCATGATGTGTGGGTATTGCAGGTCTGTTGCTGGTTATCGCTGATTTTTGTATCGCGATTAGCCTCATTGTAACTTTTTTCACGTTCGTGTTTCGCATTATCACACGTTCTTGAGAATATCCCCCTGTGACTTCTCCTGGGTGCCTTTGACTTTGGCGCTGCGGGCGGCCAGCCAGCCTCTTACCCCGCCCCTCCCTTCCCTCTCTTGAGCCTCCTCAGAGGAGATAAAAATGCTGCAACTGCCGCCGCCACTCCACCCGAAGCTGCTCACATCATGCCGTCCCAGGCCTAGTCCAAAACGCCCACGCCTGAGGAGTTTAGACACCCTGCCCCACCTAGAGTGCGTAGGGCCGCCTGCACCACCTTGTGATCCGGCATCAAAATTTACCGGAGGCACGACCCTCTACTCTTTCATTTTTTCCCTCCAGTGGTGCACGGAGTCGGAAAGAGGCCACCATGCCCTTCTTGACTCCCTAAACTCTAATCTTGCCTTCTGCCCCTTCCCCCTAAACCTACCTAGTCCCTGCCCTGGCCTAACCGATTTACGAATGTCCCCTGGGGGAGACTGACTGTGCCTGTTACTCCTCCCGGGGCCCTTCAATGTAACCATATAAACAAGGAAACCAAGTGCAGCTTTGGAACTGCAGAAAGTTTAACTAACGGAATTTGGATAGTTATAAATCGAGGGGTCGCAAGGAACATGCCAGGTGTCGCAAACTGATGATAAACGTTTGCAGCTACGACCTCTGGCGACCCTTAAATGACGTCCATGCGACCTTTCATTCTAGGCTCATATTATACTTTACAGATTACCGGTCCTCATGTCCCTGAGATTGACAGGGAACATGGACCTCATAGCTCACAGAAGGGACATGGAAGGTCCACAGGCATTTAATGTTACTTTACATTTTTTGGAAGGAATGAGATATTCTTACATCTAATGCTATGCGGTTCATATTAGTCCCGTTAAGGTCGCTGATACACTATATAAAACTTCCATTTATACATTCAAAGAGTTAATTGACTATGGAATTTGTATATTTTATCTATCCCTGTTGTTTTTTGGAAGGAAGGGCTATTTGACCCTACAACAATCATATACTCAGTACTATTCAAAAATATATACAAATTGTATTATTTATACTAAATGAGTATTTATGGTAGCATTGTCAAATATTTTAGTTGTGTTATCCAAGAGGGAGGGTAGTCACAGATAGTTAATATTGCTGTAATATAAAATCTCTTTATACATGAGGAGTATAAATTGCATAATTTTGCTCTGAATGTACTATCTACTGGATGATTGTCCTAACTGACTTCCATCTTTTCTAGGTTGGTTGATCAATCACACAACAAACCCTGGCGTCCTAAAGAGATACTCTGACAGAACAAATGTGACAGCAGGAATCAGCTGGGCAATCAGTCACTGAAGCAAGGAACTCAGTTACTTCATAGCCATGCAATTTCTTAATACAGGGCCTACTTTGGAATCATAGTAATATAAAAATCGTTGAAATGTCTCCATCATAAGAGTAACAGTGTTAAGGAAATTCTGCCTATATGTTCTCTTCTGAAGTTTCCCTTCCCCTAAAGGTTGGAGCCTGGAGGACTTTTCATTACCACTGACTTTAAATCAGGTCTGTAGTCTTTAAGCTGAAGTCTGTCTTTACTTAATGTAATTATTTTATGAATTTTTCAATTAAATCATTAGAACCACCAATAAGCTCCATGTTTTCTATTGCAAATGAAACGCAAGTACAAAAACAAACAACACAGAACCATTAACTCACACGGAACATGAAAAGTCAGGTCAGCTGCCAATGGAGACCACCATTTTTACAAAGACTTTTCTGTATATTCCATCTTACAAGAGGCCTCAATTACAATCTCCATGCTATTTTAGGATCCCCACACATACTCCTGTTTCAGCAGGTATCTGGATTACACATGCAAAGTTTACCACACCCAATAAATGCCACGTGCAATTAAATGTGCATCTCCCACATAAATGTTGACAGGTCAAACCTGCCGGAATTTAACGGAGGGAAAAACATGATCAATACCAGAACATGTGGATTTGGTGCTATAATTACCAAAACCTATATGTTATGCCCCATTTTAGGGCAAATCATGGGATATGTGCCATTTATGGCACCCCTCTAAATTACGAACCCTTGTGGTGTCAGGTTGCTAGGAATACAGCATACATTTGGGAGGCACTTGTAATCGAAGCTCAATCTAAAACTAACTCCTTTCTTGATCCTCCTTCTCAGATTATCAACAGTTGTGACAATCCTCTCCGACTGTTGAAAACATACAGTCAATGCATCAATGACATCTCTCTCATCACTACCTTTTCAATTCTGATGGGTACTTTTCACCACCGATTACACACCTTTAAAGTATCCACAGAATGGATCTACAGAATTCTACAGCAATGCTCAAGTGCTCAGGTAGATGGCGCTGTGTGGCTCTTTAATGACTCCGTTCTGCCCTGGAAGTGACAAGAGAAGTGCCAAATATAAGCACCGCCCCTGCGTACTGACGTCAGTTTTTTCTTTCCGCGCCCTTTGATGATGATCCGGAGCGCTGCTCCCAATTTCTTCAGTTTTTTCAAAAACTGCAAAAGTTTTGCCGTGTGGTAGCGAGCAGTATCCACACCGAAAACAGTAGGATCCAAATCATCATGATACTGAAGAAAGCAGACATTGCATCAAGGTGTATGAGCAGTGTCTATGCTGCTTCGGCTCCTGGCAGGACTGTAAGTCATGTGACAAGTGTGCCCTTAGACATTCCACAGCGATTTTGGACTGAGAGGCGAAACTTCTACGTTGTCAAGCACAATAAGAGGTCACAGTGGAAGCATAAGTGCTGCTCATGTTCCAAGTCGTGGTCTTGGTTTAGAGTGCAAAAACTCCACTTCTAGGTCAAAGTCTTCCAGTAATTCCAAATCGAAATCTTGACACAAAAACGCTAAGCGGGACTCAACGCCGTCATCCACACTCAGGGGCAGATTTCCAAGCCCCTTACGCTGCTTTTATGCCACCGTTGTGTCACTTTTGTGACGCAGCGGCGGCGCAAAAGATGTGCCATGCTGCGGAGTATTTACAACGTGACGTATCTGGGAGATGCGTCACGTTGTAAAGCCCTGCGCCACAAAGAGGCGTTCCTGCGCGAGGGGGGGGGGCATTCTGGCGCAGGAACGCCTCCTAAAAGTGGCTGAGTGAAAACATTTCACTCAGTCACTTTTGGGACCATGCTGCGTCAAAACCCTGAGCCTGCTTGAAGCAGGCGTAGGGATTGACGCAGCATTGGAAGAATAGGCCCCCCCCAGAGCATTGCTGGAGCTGCGTTGCACTTGCGACGCAACTCCAGCAATGCGCCGCCTTTACGGCACAGATGTGTCACGCATCTGCCGTTTTTGCCCCATGGTGCGCCGCATTGTAAATGCGGCGTATCTATGGTGGCGGAGGCATGGTGCACAATAACTGGCGCATCCCTGCTGATATGCAGGGATTCGCCAGTTATTGTAAATCTGCCCCAAAAAGCCTAGCAAGAAGTCACAAGACCGCCATTATAACAAGCATTTGCAATGCAATAGGTCTCGCAATTGCAAGCGTTTGAGCTATTGGCATAGTAAATGACAATGCCTTTTATTTATGTGTTTTGAAAACCTGCAAGCTCTGCGTAAACACGCACTTTGTACATATAACCGTTATATACGAGAAGCAAGGCTGGCAGTAACTTCGCCTCTTTTACTGCCAGCCTTGCTTCTTGAAAGCAAGAACTAAAAGTATGCTGGCACGTTTCAAAACATATAGATAAAATGCAATGTCATGTGCAATGCCTGTGAGAAGTTGGCCTGGTATATGATGTTCACTATTCTAGTGAGCACCTTGCACCAGTCCAAACAACCCCTATGGTGATGGTTGTAAAGTCAACCTTATAGACCAGCTATCCGAGTGGTAGCATGGACAAAGCAGTCTTAGGCTAAACTCAAGAGGTCATGTGAAGCCAGCTGTTTTACCATACGCAATCCCTTTAATACCAAGTGAAAGGACACCACACAGGTTGTATTATCAAAATATATATGTATTTATTTCTAACACAATCCTCTGAACTCTTTATGAGGTCAGAGGCACCAGCACAATACAAGATACTTAATTAAAATACAATAAGTTGCACAAAATACAGTAATGCCCTAGTGGCACTTAGAACCATATACTAAAATAGTGGTATAAGGACCACGTCACGAACAAAGGAAAGGCCTAGGGCCTGGAGAATCGCTGGGGCTACACTATACTACCAATGGATGGAGAGCAGGAGGCCCACGGGATGCGAGTGCAGTGTCTTTACACGCACTCAAGTTACCATAGAGTTAGAATGGGAATGATAGAACTGGAAACTAGTTCTTTTAGGACACGTCCGGATGGACTAGGGAAAAGCTACTTGAAACTAGGACACTAGGATAGTCAATACTGTAGTATTGATGTAGACTCCACAAAGGTTAACTTGTAGATTTGGTTTATTCAGCTTAAGAGAAGCACAGCGACAGGAACCAGGCAAAGGCTATCAACTGCCAGAAGGCAACATTCTACTATAAAGCCATGGAACATAGGAACACAAGGGTTCTAACTACAGGTGCCAGGAAGGCACAGAACAGTGAATATTACATTATCCTCTTTTCAATAAAACAAAAGAAGAAGCGTTTGTACTGGGAGAAGAAGAAGAATGAAAAAAAGAAGAGAAAAGGAGAAGAAGAAGAAGAAGGAAAGAAGAGAAAAGAAACCTGAAAACTAGAACAAGAATAATGGAGGAAGAAAAGCACAACTGGTAAAAAGAAAGGAGAAAGCGGTGGCAACAGATTATCTGAACCTGGCAGGAATCCGACACACTCTATGACTCCTGCGAGGTCCAGGAACAGAAGCATCAGCAACATTACCACCATTACCATCAATAACAACAGTACCAGAATGTTTGTCACTAGAAACAGAGCAGGGATTGGACTGAGAAACACCAGTGTGAGCATCATCACTACTGACTTTAACAATTTTGCAGATGTTCCACCAATCCTTATTATTAACCCGTACAGCATTTCCACAGACCTTGTCAACCACAACAGGTTGAGAAAATTTGCTCCTTCCTTTGGTGACATGGACAGGATTTTTAATTCGAACCACATCACCAACACAGATGTCATGGGCAACGGATCTCTTCCTTTCATCAAAATAGGTCTTTTGCTTCTTCTGTGGAAAAGTAAATTTTGCCATGTTCTGTGTCTCTACGTGTCATCCATCATATGTTATGTGTGCATGACCAATATGCATATGTTATTCCCCATGTCCGATTAATGACGCAATTATAGTTGTGTCCTCCTCTAGTATGCCAGTTTCCAGTCCTCGTGAATACTATGAGTATCAGGCCTATGTAAAGTTATGTTGCCACGTTTCTCAGTGTGCACGTTATTTCATTATAAAGTCCCCGTTTCCAGGCCTCAAAAGGGCCCGGACATCAGATTCAGCTCCTGTTTCCTGAACCCTCGCTGAGGAGCGATCCAGCCCCCACCTGTATCCTCGACCTTTCACTTACTTCCTGCCTCGCAGTGCCCGGTGCAGCCTGGCTCTGCCTCTGAGTCTGCCAAGACTATGTTATGATTCCAGTTATCAGTTTAGTCCTCCTTCTCTGCATTCCTAAGCTACTGAACTGCATCAATAGTTTCCGTCATTGTCTAGCCTTCACGTCTCCATGTTAAGAGAAATACTGTATTTAATGGTCATTTAATATTCTTCATCACGCACTACATGTAGAATAAATGCATGCTCTAGTCTTAGAGTCAATTAGCTTTTCCCCTCATGACTTCTAGTTTATATCAACATGTTCCCTAAACATTAGATACTAGATAGGGTTTAGGTACATGTCGCTCCGACCCTCCAGACTTTAGTCTCTGCTCCTAGCACAGAGTTCATAGCCCCCAGCTTCTCCTAGTGATACGTCATTGCCAGTTTGCGCGCACCATCAGGTTAGAGGTCCCGGCTCCTTAGGTAGCCCCCTCCTATGTTTCCGCCCATTCATGACATATTCTGTTACGTTTGCATCACATGTCTGAGTTACACCTTCTTTTTACTCTTATCTTTCGCGACTGCTACGCGTCACGCCTTCTGCTCCACCCACTGCTACGCCTACCGCAATGTAATGCTATGTGTTCGCGCTATGTATATATATGCTCCTGTATTGTTATTAAAAGTTAGCGCGCTCATCCCAGACCCAGCCCCAGCAGCTGCTGGGCCCTGTCATCCTATTCCTATGCAGGTTGTCCTGCTCCTGTCCTTATGCTGTATTAAACCTGCAAAAACTCCTACTACCTCGAATTTTGACTCTTATTTATTGAGCTATCTGTTATTCATTCATTCATTCAAAAATAGATCCGGTATTATTTATTTATATACCACATAATGGCGCCCGAATAGGGACTTGCCCTTTCCCCACGCGTCGGTGAAGCCACGCCGACCCCCTGACCCTCTGCAGTCGTGACGGAACTCTTCTGCGCAGTGGCAGATATTTCTGCTCAAGTATCCCTCAAGCCCACGGAGGAGACGGAGGAGGCGGTCCAGCATCCAGACGAGACGGTGGAGGAACGCGGCGAGTCCCGACCAGAGCCCAAGCCAAGAGTACAAGGTCCGAGGTATCCGGAGGTCCACCCGTAACTGAAGTCCGAAGTCCGAAGTTCGTCGTCGTAGCAGTCCAGTCCAGTCCGAGGCCTTCCGTTCTTGCTGCCCGGTGAGTACCGTTACTGGGGTGGTATCTAGACAGGGTCAATTTAATTGACTCTGGTCTGTGGGTTGGTGGTACACAGTCCCACAAACGAAGTGTCCACTTCGGTGGATGCGGGTCCTGACGTGTCTCTTTAAAGAGACCGGTAAGTTTCGTGCTGTTTCAGCAGTGCATCTAGTTTCTGTTCTAGTCAGTTCTGTTCTCGAGAAATTTCAAGTATTTCCAGGTAGTATTCTGTCCGAACTGTTATTCATAATGTTCTTCATGTATTTTAATGTTGTGGTATGAGTGCGACGTGATTTCGTGTTTTCATTGTGTATTGTATTATGTCCAGATTATAGTCCAGTCATGCCGCTCTTTTCAAAATTACGTCAGTTAAAAACTAGAAAGGGTCTGCTGGAAGCAGCAGTTCCCGTCCCGCCTAGGGACAGTCCAGGTCATTTTATGTATCAGAAACATGGCATAAGTGCCATATTGTATCTAGATTTATGGGTAGAGTATACCAAACAGTTAGAAGAAAAGTATAGATGGCCCGTATCGGGTACATGGGATGCCGAGTGCATCATGCGAGTAGAAGAAGCATTATGGAAAAAGAAAGCCAGACAATCACAGAAAGATGCCATCGAGTTATGGCGCAAAGAAGCTCATAAAAGAACCGAAAAAGAAATCAGAAAGTCAGAACTAAGTAGAGAATCCCAAGAACGAGCCCAAGAAAGAGAATTAATCGAGATAAGTGAACGAGTTAGAACTGAGCAATCAGACAGACAGAGGAATGCCCTCATTAAGGGTATGTATCCTCTTCTTGCCGAAGGCTTGCCAAAAGCGACCCCAGAGGCATCCAGTAATTTTCCGCCACCATTAGTTCCGACCAAGCTACGTCACAAACCGACCGCAGCTGATATTTTTATTTCGTCCTATCTGGACGACACAGTCCCCGAATATGCAAATCCTGTTCGCACTCCGCCCGTCCCTGTAAACCAGGTAATTCTTGCTCCTCCAGACACCGGGGTGCCATTAACAGCCCCCCCGGGTCAGCCCGCCATACAAGTCCAGCCCACGTTACAATTACCGACCCTGCCAGGACGGAAAGCATCAGTTGATGATTCCAGTTTAGGGGCCGCAGGAGGAGGTCTTCCTCAAACCCCGCCGCCATACAAGCGTTTATCAGCACTCGAATTACATGCTCAAGCATCACAGCGTACTCCCAAGAGTAATAAGTCTGTTGCAGAAATCAGGCAAACCCTTGGCGAATGTGTCTATGACCCAGTTCCAGGCGAGTTTAATATGGTTTTATATTCCGTACGCGTAAGGAGAGTGACCGAGTATCTAGTCACCCTGCCGAATATGAAAGAAGATCTAGACAGGATATATCGTTTCATCCGTACAGGGGATGACCCACAAAGTATTAGTGATGCCATGTCTCAAAGGAAAGCCGAGATTCAGCGCATGATATTAAAGTTCTTAATTAACTGTCTAATAAGAGAACAGGATTATCCGTCTAAAGACCCGGAAGAAATGAAAACTCTAACAAAGTGGAGTGATAATATAGCCGAAGGAAAGCACAATACCATTGGTGCCATGGAAAGTATGTACAAGAAAATCCGTAGAGAGATAATAAAGATACACGAACAGCGTAAAGCCGCACAAGTAAGCGAGAAAGAAAGTACCTCTGATCCTGAAGAGGAAGACGATGAGAATACCGCCAGAATAGCGTATGTAGGAAAACCTAGATTTCCAGATCGCCATTTACGTCTAGAACACAAGCCAACTCTCCATCATACAGCACCAGAACAAGGTTCCCTAGAACAAGTATTTCAAGCTACCGATCACATTCTGAAATCACGAATCGGTTATAGTGAGTTAAGTACTATGCATGAACAGGAAATAGTTCGATCAGCAGTCCGATGGATTACTGATTCTACCACTTTTCCAGACGAAATAGTGGCACAAATGTTTCTGAAAATGCCCCCAGCCGAGCAGCGACTGGTGGGTATGTATATGATTCAGCACCTCATTACTCTGTATGAGGGTCAGCACTCTGATCCAGGCCCGTTACATGATATCCTGAACGAGTTACTCCAGTACAAATGGAGAGGTCTAGGTACCGATTTAATTAGTGTCATTCTAGAACAGCGTCACAAATATAGAACGTTTCTGAACCCGCATTTTGTTCATGTCTCACCCCCAGAAAGTAAATCATTCTACGTAGACAGACAGAATCCGTTACGAGAAGTCCACCCAGTCAGAGGAACGGGTGGCGAAATGCAACGAGTGTTTGTATACACTCCGATCACAAAGATGGAACTCCTCGAAATGAAGAAATTAATTCCCTGTCATGACAAAGATCCAGCAGGGTTCCATAGAGAATTAAAAGACATGCTCCGTATGGGAGAATACACTTACCCAGATATCATTAAAATGTTAAAGGTCCTGTTACCCGCCGGGGTGTATGAAAAGCTCAAGGAAAAAGAATGGGAGGTGGGAGAGAAAAAGATAGATTGGGCAGTCCTAGAAGCTGAAGATAAGATACGTGTACCAGGTACTGGTCTTGGAGAGAAATGTAAAGAATTACCAGAATTATTAATTCAAGTTTTACCCAGATTATTGACAACTAGAAAAGAAGACTGGGATGCAATCTCAGCCTGTAAACAGAAACAAGATGAAGATATTAGTGATTTTTATTCTAGGTTTGAAAAGTGCTTTAGTATCAACAGTGGCCTCAAGACAAGTAGTGAGTCATATCCTCACCTTTTCATTACTAAATTAGTCGAGAATTCAAGCCCACAAGTTAAAAACCGAGTTCTGAAAGTCGAAAGTACCTGGCAAGCAAATACTCCGTCCCAGATGCTCCAGATGCTCCAGTACCACCAGAATAGAATCAGGGAAGAGCAAGAACACGAGAGAAAACGTATGAAAGACACGAAAATGAAAGTACTAGTTGCACAATCTGTTCCTCAAGACAGTCAGAAGAGGGGTCCGAATCAAGCCAGTCATCCTGCAGCTCCCGTTAAAGGGAACTGCAATTATTGTAAACAGCCAGGTCATTTTATAAATGAGTGTGCAGTTCTGAAACATAACATAGCTACTGGTAAGACTAAAGAAAGACCACGTCCGCCTAGACAGGAACAAGTTTCACAGATTCCTCAGTCACAGAATGCACAACAGACAGTTACAGTACCACAGCCTATCGCTGCAACACAGCATGTTACATCACAGATGTACCAGTATGCACAGTCTGAGTATCCAGAGTACCAGCCATATTCATGAAACAGCCTAGAGAGGGAGGTAGGCTTGCCTCTCATCGAGATACCTGTAGATCAAGAAGGTCCCTATGTTCACAGTCAAGTATTAGGGAAAGACAGAAAGTTTTTGATTGATACAGGGGCAAGTAGGACCACAATTAGTCATGCCGAAGTTCCAGGGGCTCCGCTCTCAGGCTCAAGAAATGTTTCCCTTGGATTTTCAGGAAAGCCTATCGTTAATGAGATTTCAAAGCCAGTCACTCTAGAAGTAGGTCCATTGTCCCGCACTACTGATCTGTTACTTACTAAGTCATGTCCAGAAAATCTATTAGGCATTAAAACACTGAAAGAGTTAGGTGCCGTTATATGTTGTTCCCCAGAGGGAATACGTCTGTTCCTGCGTGACTTTAAGGGTCACTATGTATTACGAGATTTTGATCCCAGACTGTCTAATGTCCCTCAGCAGTTATGGGCGCAAGGTCCAACTGATGTAGGTTACATGCAAATCACACCCCATCGTGTGACTCTCAAACCAGGTGTAGTGTTACCACGAATCAGGCAGTATAGATTGCCACCTGAGGCTGTAGCAGCCTTATCCAAAATTATAGACGAGCTCATGGCTCAAGGAGTAGTTGTAGAAACTGACTCCAATGTATGCAATTCTCCGATCATTCCAGTCATGAAACGTACTGATCCAAATGCACCCCCAGTATATCGATTAGTGATTGATTTACGAGAACTTAACAAATGTATTATTCCTCAGTACCCAGTTGTCCCAGATATCTCTTCCCTATTGACAGCCATTGATTCCGAAGCCACGTTCTTCACTGTCATAGACCTCAAGAACGCATTTTTTAGTGTTCCTATTCATCCAGACAGCCAGTTTCTTTTCGGATTTTGTTTAAATGGAAGGAGCTATATGTTCACACGCGCTCCTCAAGGTTTCACAGAAAGTCCTAGTATTTACAGTCAAGCACTTAAGAGACAACTAGACAATATTCACATGCCAACTGACACTGCCCTGCTCCAGTATGTCGATGATCTACTGATCACAGCCCGTTCTGAACGTGACTGCGAGCGTGCGTCACTGACGGTTCTGTATTTCCTAGCCGAGATGGGGCACAAGGTGTCCCCTTCGAAGCTTCAATTCTGTGTACAGCAAGTGGTCTACTTAGGACACTTACTGTCCAAGAGGGGTAGGCAGTTGACACCAGACCGTATCCAGTTAATAGCGAGTCTTCCCCAGCCCAGAACCCAGAAGGAGGTACGTGCCTTTATCGGCCTTACTTCTTATTGCAGACAATGGATTCCCCGGTATGCATTTCTAGCCAAGCCACTGATACAGTTAACGACACAGGAGGCAGCCGTATCGACTGTTCTCCCTTGGACATCTGAACATACACTTAGTTTCAACGAGTTAAAGAAAGCTTTATGTCAAGCTCCAGTTCTAGCGACACCGAACTACAGTAAGCCTTTTACACTTTTCGTTACTGAACGTGAAGGTACAGCATTATCTGTTCTCACACAAGATCAAGCAGGACAATACAAGCCCTGTGCTTATTTTTCGAGCACACTAGATCCAGTCGCCCAGGCTCTGCCTGCGTGCCTCAAGTCAGTTGCAGCCACAGCACTAGCTATCAGACAAAGTGATTCCATAGTTTTAGGACACTCCCTGACAGTACAAGTTCCACATTCCGTGGAAGTTCTTTTAAACCGAACACAAACACAACACTTGACAATTGCACGTTTAACAGGTTATGAATTGACACTGTTTCAGCCACACATAGAAATCAGACGCTGCAACATCCTGAATCCTGCTACACTGTTACCATCAGTTAATTCAAATCCAGCCACACATGATTGTGTGGAAGTAGTCAACATTACGACAAAGCCAAGACAAGACCTGACAGATATTCCGTTACCAGATCCCGACCTGACACTTTATGTGGATGGGTCATGTATGAGAACTAGTACAGGAGAATTAGTTGCCGCGTATGCAGTGACTACTGACACTGAAGTTATTAAGACACACCGTATTGATACCCTGTCCGCTCAAGCAGCAGAGCTAGTTGCTCTGACACAAGCCTGCATACACGCCAAGAACCTGAAAGTTAATGTTTACACAGATTCACGTTACGCATTTGGAGTTGTACACGACTTTGGAGTGCTCTGGCAGGAGAGAGGTTTCATGACTTCTCATGGAACCAAGATTCAGCATGGTTTCCTTATTCAAGCTCTGTTAGATGCCATACATTTACCGACATCTATCGCTATCATGAAATGCAAAGCACATACGAAAGTTACTGACATTATTTCTCAAGGTAATGATCTAGCAGATCGCACAGCCAAGCTTACAGCACAGACTCCAGACATTCAAGTTACTCCGACACAGACACACACTCCAGATCTGACTACATGTATGACCGTTAAGGACCCTACTCAAGATGTCATAGATATCCAGTTACATGCTACTCCCGATGAAATCAAGAAATGGTCTGAACAAGGAGGGGTCCAGACAGATCAGGGATGGTTAACGAAGGGTAGGACCGCATGGTTTCTCCCCGACTCTATGGTTCAAGTCATCATTAATACCACACATAGTCCAGCACATTTAGGAGAAAAAGCAATGTTAGACAGTATCCAGAACATTTGGTTCAACAAGCATTTACGAGCTGCAGCCAAGCAGAAAGTCCGTACCTGTATGATATGTTGTCAGTTTAATCCAGGTAAAAGTGTCCCGGTGGAACAAGGTGGATTCCAGCCTCCTGACCACCCTTTTGAGGTCCTCCAGATGGATTATATTCAGATGGAGCGATGTCGAGGTTTCAAGTATGTTCTTGTAGTTGTATGCGCTTTGTCCAGATGGACAGAAGCATATCCAGTCCCAGATTACACAGCCGCGACCACTGCCAAGCAGTTGGTTCGTGAATTCTTCCCTCGATATGGACTCCCTAGAGTCGTATATTCTGATAACGGTCAGCCATTCTCATCTGAACTGATGAAGCACGTTTCCCTGTTGTTAGGGTACCAGTGGAAGTTCCATTGTGTACGCCATCCTGAAGCAGCCGGTCTAGTCGAGAGACATAATCAGACTCTGAAAATTCGAATTGCCAAAATATGTAAAGATAAGGGTGTGGACTGGCTAGTAGCTCTGCCAGTTGCTTTGTTTTATATGCGCATGGTCGCACATTCCAGATCAGGTCTGTCCCCGTATGAGGTCGTATTCGGCCGCCCCCCTAACATGTGGGGTACTCCTAGACCCCGAAGTATTACTGATGTTTCATGTAATATGCTGACAGATTACCTAGCTTCCTTGATGTCTGCCCTCAACTCATGTCGTTCACAGGTTGCCGCCGCATTTCCAGACAATACCGAGGTGGCACCGCATGAAATCGTTCCAGGTTCGATGGTGCTCGTCCGGAATTTTGACAGATCAAGTCCGCTGGAGCCACGTTGGAAGGAGCCCCGTCAGGTCCTCCTCACCACCCGTACAGCTGTGAAATTGGAAGGACGCCGCGGCTGGGTGCACCTTTCGCACGTCAAGAAATTCTACGGATTGAAACCGGTCTTTAAAAACATTTCCCAGGATATCAAGACTTGTCAAAACATTGTTCCTAAGGACTGTCCCGCAAATGACATTGACACAACCCCTCCCTTGGTAGAGAAAACTCCGCAGCAGGAGTATAAGCAAAAGCTAAGGTCTAGTAAAATAAGTCAGCCAGTTTGATTGTATAAGTCCTCCCCTAGGTGAAACGGTTAGACTGTTTCTGACATGTATAAAATAGACCCCCATAGTGAGAGAGTTAGTCCAAACTCAAACCGATGTATCGTTTTTCTAAGTTTCATATTATTTCTCAGCATAATGATTTCCTGCACTAGTTACGCATTTTTCCTGTGTTTCCCAGTTCCTCATGTAAATAAGCATGCTAATGCTACAGCAGAGCACACGTTTAGTGATCTGCCCCCTCATGAACTGTCCTACCGCCTCGCTATGCGCAATAACTCATTTATCCGCATGTTACATTACTCACACCAGACCAGCAATGCCACTAATTGTTGGGTGTGTGGTCGACTCCCCCCTTTCCAGACGTCGAAGGGAGTTCTGCCACTTTTTCCTTATCCTTTTTCACATAATGGTTCGTGTGGAGCATGGTCCACGTTAACGTCATCCTCAACAGATATGTCTTTTCTTAACAGCACATGTTTCCCAGACAAGCAAGGTTTCCCCCACAGAACAGGTTTAGATCTAGAAAATGAAGTGTATAATTTAGGTAACTATTCTTCGAATTTCATGGTCCTGAATGTTCAGTCTGATACCACTCCAGACTCACCTGCTATTTCAGTACTACCAGTCAAAGGCGAATTATGTGTCCGTAGTTATGGTTCTGTACACGTAGGACATAGTGATTGTACTACTATTGTCAAGTATAGTGACAGTGGGAAATCTATTTTTAAAGCTTCACGTCATTCTTATTTTGTTTGTGGTCAAACTGCATATGTTCGTCTGCCCCTCGATTGGGAGGGAACCTGTTACATTGCCTTCCTACTGCCACCTGTTTTTCTAGCCCCACCTGACTACCATAGGAATTCCTACCTAGTACATACTAGACACAAAAGAAACCTCCCGATTGTCGATTATACTGAAACTGCTGCAGAGCAATTCATTGATATTGATAAAGGTGTTTTCCCTTATTTAGGTACAGTTGTAAATAGTAAGCTAATCCGTAGGTTAACAAGAACCCTTGAAGCTGTAGTAGATGAGACTGCCTCCGCTCTAGGTAACTTAACCGAAGAGCAATCCTTTATGAGAATTGTTGTGCTCCAGAATCGTCTCGTCCTTGACGTCATACTGGCCGATAGGGGCGGGGCCTGTAGACTCATCGGATCTAGTTGCTGCATTTTCATTCCAAATAACGCGCCGTCTGTTTATTCAGCTATAACCAGACTCCATAAAATTGCCCATCTGTTACACCAAGATCCAGGCACCTGGACATGGTCCGGTTGGTTCTGGAATATAATTTCCGCCTGGGGATGGAAAGTCCTGTCCTTTCTAGGTATTGCAGTAGCGATCATATTCAGCTGCTGCCTCTGTATACAATGTGGCCCTGCGATTTGCGGCATGTGTGCTACCTCTCGTATTCCTAGTCCCAAGCCCCGTTCTAAATCCCGTTCCAAGACAATTCGAGATGAACAAATGGTACTGTATGAAATGATAGATGGTATCATGAATATTGATGTTTCCTGATGGAAACGTAGTGACAAGGAGGGAATGTGGAAAAGTAAATTTTGCCATGTTCTGTGTCTCTACGTGTCATCCATCATATGTTATGTGTGCATCACCAATATGCATATGTTATTCCCCATGTCCGATTAATGACGCAATTATAGTTGTGTCCTCCTCTAGTATGCCAGTTTCCAGTCCTCGTGAATACTATGAGTATCAGGCCTATGTAAAGTTATGTTGCCACGTTTCTCAGTGTGCACGTTATTTCATTATAAAGTCCCCGTTTCCAGGCCTCAAAAGGGCCCGGACATCAGATTCAGCTCCTGTTTCCTGAACCCTCGCTGAGGAGCGATCCAGCCCCCACCTGTATCCTCGACCTTTCACTTACTTCCTGCCTCGCAGTGCCCGGTGCAGCCTGGCTCTGCCTCTGAGTCTGCCAAGACTATGTTATGATTCCAGTTATCAGTTTAGTCCTCCTTCTCTGCATTCCTAAGCTACTGAACTGCATCAATAGTTTCCGTCATTGTCTAGCCTTCACGTCTCCATGTTAAGAGAAATACTGTATTTAATGGTCATTTAATATTCTTCATCACGCACTACATGTAGAATAAATGCATGCTCTAGTCTTAGAGTCAATTAGCTTTTCCCCTCATGACTTCTAGTTTATATCAACATGTTCCCTAAACATTAGATACTAGATAGGGTTTAGGTACATGTCGCTCCGACCCTCCAGACTTTAGTCTCTGCTCCTAGCACAGAGTTCATAGCCCCCAGCTTCTCCTAGTGATACGTCATTGCCAGTTTGCGCGCACCATCAGGTTAGAGGTCCCGGCTCCTTAGGTAGCCCCCTCCTATGTTTCCGCCCATTCATGACATATTCTGTTACGTTTGCATCACATGTCTGAGTTACACCTTCTTTTTACTCTTATCTTTCGCGACTGCTACGCGTCACGCCTTCTGCTCCACCCACTGCTACGCCTACCGCAATGTAATGCTATGTGTTCGCGCTATGTATATATATGCTCCTGTATTGTTATTAAAAGTTAGCGCGCTCATCCCAGACCCAGCCCCAGCAGCTGCTGGGCCCTGTCATCCTATTCCTATGCAGGTTGTCCTGCTCCTGTCCTTATGCTGTATTAAACCTGCAAAAACTCCTACTACCTCGAATTTTGACTCTTATTTATTGAGCTATCTGTTATTCATTCATTCATTCAAAAATAGATCCGGTATTATTTATTTATATACCACATAACTGAAACATCAACTCCATCCATAACATTCATTTTTACCCACTTGGACATCCAACCCGGACAAATTTTGGTGGAGGGTTTTCTGCCCCTCAGGAGCTCAAAAGGGGAAACCCCAGTAGAAGAATGAGCTGTAGTACGATAAAACCACAACATGGAACGCACAGCATTCTCAACAACACACTTGCTAGCAATGGCCCACTGGATGCAGTTGTTGAGAACACGGTTCATCCTCTCAACAAGGCCATTGGCCTGGGGGTGGTAAAGGGAACTTTTCTTATGTGTCACACCACCTTGTTTAAGGAAAGATTCAAACTCACAACTGACAAATTGGACACCATTGTCAGTCATGACAACAGAAGGAAACCCCTCTCTCAGGAAGATGTCTTTCAAAAAAGAAATTACACTAGCAGAGGAGGCTTCACTGACAAAGCGAATTTCTGGCCATTTGGAGTAGTAATCAATGGCAACAATGGCAAAACGGGAACATGAAGGTAAAAGGTAAAAAGGACCGACCAAATCAATCCCAATCTTTTCCCACGCCCTTTCCGGAAGTTGAACGGGCTCCATGGGGGGAGACCTAACCTTATGACTTTTATCTGAGGACTTGCAAATTACACAGTTGTCAATCAAGGAATCAACGCACACGTCCATCTGCGGCCACCAGAACACATCTCTCAACCTACGTTTGGTGAAGGTCTTCCCTAAATGCCCTTCATGTGCACCATCTACCAGACGCTTCCGCAGGCTCTCAGGAGGAATGAGCCTCCCACACCGCATGAGAATGCCGTCCTCAACAGTGAGCTCGTCAGCAACCTTGACAAAGGTTTGAAAGAGTCCAGTAACATTCTTCTCCTTGGGCCAACCTGACTTCAGATAGTCGACAACTCGTAGAAGAACTGCATCTTTCAATAACTCTCTTTTCCACTCACCCTCACTGATTGCACACATACCCTCAAGATCCAGACCAGCAACAAAACAATCCTCAAGGTCCTCATCTTTTTCAATCTCAGAGTCATTATCAGTTAATGGAAAACGAGAAAAATAGTCGGCTCTGACATTCTTTGAGCCTGGCAGATAAACAACCTTGAAGTCATACTGAAGAAGCTTAGTGGACAGCCTCGCGATTCTAGGGGTGTGTTCCTTAATTTTTTCCCCGAACAAAATAGAAACCAGTGGACTGTGATCGGTACAAATAGTGAAATGACTACCCCAGAGATAGGGATTGAACTTCCTGACCGCCCACCAACAGGCCAAAAGCTCCTTCTCAATAACGGAGAAGTTAACTTCTGCTCCACGCAGTACCCTGGAGGCATATGCGATGGTGTTGTCGACCTGTCCATTCCTCTGAGTAAGGACAGCCCCAAGTCCAAATCCGCTTGCATCAACAGTCACCACACACTCCTTGTTGGGATCAAAGGGTTTGAGAATGCTCTCCCCAACAAGTTGAGATTTGATCCACTTGAAAATCTCTTGGCAATTTTCATCCCAAACGAAAGGCACACTTTTTTTTAACATGTTAGTCAAAGGCTGAACCTTTGACGCGTTGTCTTTGATGAATCTGGAGTAAAATTCACTGAGACCAATAAAAGATTTTAGTCCAGACTTATCGGCAGGTGGAGGAGCATCAACAATGGCTTTCACTAGACCAGGACGTGGTTCAACACCTGCATGAGAAACAACATGGCCTAGAAATTCCATCTTTTCTTTTAAGAAGACACATTTCTCTTTCTTTAAAACAATACCCTTGTCTTGCATGATTTCCAGGACCTGATTCAAGGAAAAGTCATGATCCGCCTTGTTCTCGCCAAAAATCAAAACGTCGTCCTGGAAGACAATCACTCCAGGCGTATCCCTAAACATCTGACTCATCAACCTTTGGAAAACTGCGGCCGCTGACGCAAGGCCAAACGGCATCCTGCAGTACTGAAAACTCCCAAAAGGGGAGACAAAAGCAGTCAGATGTCTAGAAGATTGACTCAACACCACCTGGTGGTAAGCGGAGGCCAAGTCCAGCTTGGTATACCATCTTGCCCCCCTGGTAAGGGACAACAAATCAGTTATTTTGGGTAAGGGGTGTGAGTCAATCCAGATGTTCTTATTGAGGCTGCGTAAGTCCACACAGACGCGCAAATCCCCATTCCTTTTTCTGGCGACAACAAGGGGAGACAACCACAAAGATGACTCAATGGGTTCTATGACTCCTTTTCTGCAAAGGCCCATTAACTCTTTTTCTAAATCATCCCTCACGCTGAAAGGAACACTCCTCACTTTATGTTTTACAGGGATGGCACCATCCTTCATTCTAATTTCGTGGTTAAAACCCTTGATGATGCCAAGGCCATTACTAAAAACTCTTGGGAATCTGGAAATCAAACTCTCAACATTGTCACCTGAAACGACAACAGCTAAACTCCCTACGTTATCACAGGATTCATCAATACTGATCTGTTCTTTGGACCCTGGTCTAAGGATCATCTTGAACAACCCCTGGTGGAACCAACCCAAAATGTTTAGGCCTTTCAAGGAAACATACACTTTACCAAAGATCTTCCTTCCCCTGAACTGAATAATGTCTTCAAAGAACCCTAGAAGAGCAATTCTACGCCCTTCATAAGAAACAGGGGTCCTATCAGGAGGTAGGAGGCTCCTTTCAGGCCAAGTTACATCGAACAACTTTTGCGTGATCATAGTTACTCTAGCTCCAGAGTCTACTAATAGGGTAATTATCTTGTCACCCACACCAAAATCCTCGAGAGGATCAACACAGTCAGATGGATCACCTATGATGACCCCATCGTCTCGTACTACTACAACCATGTCTCTGAGATCGTCTTGAATGCCATTCATGGAGTCGGAGTCATCATCGGTATTACTACAGGACTCTGAGACATTCCCAATTGTGTTGACGGTACTCAGACTCTGAGATCTGTTGTTGAAAGTGGAATTTCCTTGTTTAGAGATCTGGCAAATTTTCGCAAAGTGTCCAAACTTGCCACAGTTGCGACAAGTAGAGTTCCTGGCCGGGCAAAACTTGTTACTTTTATTATGGGAGGGATTTCCACATCTGTAACAAATGTCATTTCTTGAAAATGCATTCCTTTCAAAGCGTTGAGAACCAGGAGTGTTATTTCTGTCAAAACGTTGACTACCAACCACTTTACTGTCTTTGTTCTCCTTGGTTCTGACTATCGAAACTCCCTCATCACATTTCTTTTCAAGTTCCTTTACTTCTTTTTTCGACAACTCTATACTCTTGGCCACACGAATAGTCTCTTCAAGTGTGGGATTGCCCAAAGTAAGAAGCTTCTGCTGAATAGATTTATCGGAGCACTTGCAAACGTATTGATCCCTTATTAACTGCTCTCGAAAGCCTTCGAATTCACATTCAGCACTTAGTTGTCTGAGACAGGAAACATACGTTTCAACATCCTCCCCAGATAGTTGCTCTCTCTTGAAGAACTTGTGTCTTATGACAACAAGACTTGGCTTGACATCAAAACGTGACTCAAGTCTTAATCTTGTTTCTGTGTACTCATCTACGTCCTCTTCAGCATTGTTCCTTACTAAGGGAGGTAAATGTTTGAAGATTTCTCTTCCCTCGAAACCCAAAGAGTGTAGTAGAAGACACTTCTTCCTTTCTGCGCGATATCTGGACGCGCCTATAGCCCCCAAATAAGTCTCAAAGGCATCAAACCATTTTTTCCAGATTATAGGAGGATTGCCTGGAGTCTCGAGAAAAGGAGGAGGAGGAGAAACAGACTGCATACTGGAAAAGATAGGAGATTTCCCTCTTTATAGACTCTGCCGCTGTGTAAAAAAAAATTCAGTATGCAAAAATGTATTTTCCTTGAGAAAGGACTATGAGATACTTTTCCTCCACCACTAGATGGCACCAGCGTGTTAATGAACACCTTTCCTAAAGAGGAAGTGAAGTCTGTGATTGAAGATGAAAACGCTTTGTTTTGTATTTATTTGTCTTTATTTCCAATAGGAATGGTGCCAAAGCGTGGACGATGTAGACCGCTCCTGAAGGTTTAGCGCTGGAAAAAGACACGAACTGGCTTGGAGACGTGTTGCCAGGGAGATGCGTCTTTGTAGAGAGGAGCGCACGTCTGTCGGTTGTTGTGGGTCGCTATGGAGACGCGTCAGGGGAACGCGTTAGCAACTGAGTCGCGCTGAAGTCGATGACGTGGCGCGCTCGCGCTTGAGATGAGCCTCGCGCTGAAGTCAATGACGTGGCACGCTCGCGCTCAAGCTTCCTCGTTAAACAGTCTCGCGCAGATCCCAATAATGTTGCGGGCACATAAATTAAGCAGATTAATGCTTAAATATAGCTTAAGACGCGCGAGACCAAAGCGGACTACTTATCTTCACTGAAGATCTTCACCAGAGGGTCGAACAGCCGCGCTTCAGGTACACTCGATCCACAGTGAAATCTCGGCAGGAATACGAGGAGAAACGAGGTAAAGGCAGGTTCTTTTACCTTCTCCTAAGCAGCATCGTCGCCAACAATTTTGTAGTATTGATGTAGACTCCACAAAGGTTAACTTGTAGATTTGGTTTATTCAGCTTAAGAGAAGCACAGCGACAGGAACCAGGCAAAGGCTATCAACTGCCAGAAGGCAACATTCTACTATAAAGCCATGGAACATAGGAACACAAGGGTTCTAACTACAGGTGCCAGGAAGGCACAGAACAGTGAATTTACACGCACTCAAGTTACCATAGAGTTAGAATGGGAATGATAGAACTGGAAACTAGTTCTTTTAGGACACGTCCGGATGGACTAGGGAAAAGCTACTTGAAACTAGGACACTAGGATAGTCAATACCCACAGGAGTACTGAAATACTCGCGTTACCTCACCCACAGGAAGCGGGTGCATAGGTGTCAAAGTGTATCGGGTTTCGTCGCTGATTCCTATGGAGCCTTGGAGAAAGATGCTGCAGGCGACCAGGAGAGAAGTGTCCGGGTGGATCCAAGGGCGGATCGAGGATGAAGAGTACCTGAAAGCAGAGGGGACAGAGTCTGGGTCACTAGCCAGTGACCAGGATGGAGCCAGGAAGGAACCAGGCGATGTCGCGAAGCAATCAGGTGATGTCGTGAAGCTTGTCTCTGCAGCCACGTGGACCAGGAGGTGTCGACGACAACCAGGAGCTGGATACGGACTGGCCCACGAAGGATCTCGCTGTCGGCGGTGTCGGCTTCCGAATTGGAGTCAACAAGCCTTGGCAAAGGCAACCCACGCAGAAAAGGAAGATGGCTTCTTAATCAGACCAGCAAGGTCTGATGGACTGCTCCTTTTCAGGGGAGCAAGGGCCAGTCTGGAGCAACTAGACCAGCATTGGAAATTCAAAGGTTCGTCGTCACAGAGGCCACTAGCCAACGGGCAAGTGACCGGGCAGACGCATCAAGCAGGAAAATGCAGAAGGGCCCCACGCAGAACTCGTGGAGTGTGGAGGGCTGATCTTCGGTGCAGTTGGTGCTCGGGGCTGGGGCTTCTCAATCCCCAATGCACACCTTTGAGGGTGCCTCAGAAGTTGCACGGAAAGCAATTCGCTGGCTTTCCAAGATGGCCGGTCCCACGTCTGGCGCCACCTCAACGGGTCTCAGCTTTGCTGTGGCTGTGGATCGGGCTGAAGGAAGTCTGGAAGTCTGGGTCTTGTCAGGCTCTGTGCTCAGGCTCTGGCGGGAGCGTCAACAAAGCAAACCGTTGATCACTTGATGGTGCCTGCTTGTGCAGGGTGGTCACTCCTTGACCATAAGGGAGATTCTTCAGTCATCTACGTCGAGTAGGATGTCGAAGGTCCAGAGTTTCATATCAGAGTTTCAGTCAGGATAAATCTAAAAATCTTGGGACTCAACTCCTACCTATATACCAATTCTAGGGGCTGGATTACCTGCTAGGTCCCTCCTATGGGTGGGACCCAGGAAGGGGGTGGTTACACCCCTTACCCTTTGTCCAGTTTCGCGCCAGAGCTGGGGCTGGAGTGCCCCAGCACCGGTTTGAACTGGACTATGCATGGGACACCTTGTGTGCCCCAGGCAGTGTCTCATTTCATTCAGCCCTCCCTGCCCCAATACACTATAGCCTGTCTGGGGTGGTGCTAGCACCTCCCTGTGACAGGAAACCTATTGTCCAAGCCTCCCTCGCTGGAAGGACTCCCAGCAGCAGGAGGTCAGACTTGAGTCTGTGGCAGCAGCATCCATTTTGTGATGCTGAGGCTCCGGTTAACTTTAACCGGGATTAATGGAAGTAACATGTCTTCTCCCTCTAGAAGGGTGGAATGCTACCCCCGTCGCCAGAACTGGAGAGGGGGTAGTATTCCAAAGCGTATGACACCTTACACAACATGTTTTGATAAAGCCAAACCAAAGTTAGCATCTGACCGCGAGGTTCATAATGCACTTAAGAGTATATGGTATGGCTATATCCTAGAACAGCTATAAGGACATGGTTCCAAAAGCTGCAGACAGGCTCAGCTCATGCTAGAGCACCATCTCACATAAAACCAAGCACTCTGCCTCCAGGATTGTTACGGCCTGCCATAGGAGTGACTTATAGGTGTATATGTGTCTAGCTATAAGGTTAGACATAGGAATACTATATCTAAGCAAGGGGTGATTACACGACCTTGCCCCAGCTGAGTGATCAGCCAGTTGTGTCAGTTTGGATGGCCAGCCAGGGGTGACAAAAGATATGCTGCAGCCCCTGGTAGGCCTTGGGTGCACCTATGCCCTGGGTACCTATAGTACACTGTACACGGACTCATAAGAGTGACCCAGATCCCAATTGGTGATGAACCTAAAGTACATGGTGTGAATTTAGAGAGAGAACAGCAGGGCTGTGGGTCTGATTAGCAGGCCCACAGCCACATTAAGTCGAAAACCAGTGAAGCAAAAAGCAAAAAAATGGGGTGACCATAGGAAAGCAGACCCTACTCTCCTACATAACCCCCCCAAACGCAGGGACATTAGACTAACCTTGACCAGTTGTGTCTTCATGTTCTAAGTGGAAGTATCTGGAGAGACCATCAGCATTGCCATGGTCAGTCCCTGGTCTGTGCTCCACTGTAAAGTCCTTCCCCTGTAGGGAAATGGACCACCTGAGCAGTTTGGGATTCTCACCCTTCATCTGATTTAGCCACAAGAGGGGCTTATGGTCTGTCTGAATTTTGAAGTGAGTGGCAAACAAGTATGGTCTCAACTTCTTCAGGGCCCAAACCACAGCAAAGGCCTCCCACTCAATAGCTGACCAACGTTTCTCTCTAGGGGGCAGCCTTCTGCTAATAAAAGCAATGGGCTGGTCTTGACCATCTACATTAAGTTGCGGAGTTTTTTTTTATATAGCGCAAACTAGACCCGAACCGAATCAGGTATCGGAGCGCTTTACATATTTTTCCAGTTACGTTACATTTTTACGTTTTCCAGTTACTTTCATTTTAGGCACGGGGAGATTAAGTGATTTGCCCAGAATCACAGGAGGTTTTGGCGTCGTTACCGAGACTCGAACCCAGATCCCCAGGTCCGAGGTCGAGCGCCCTAGCCGTTAGGCATCTGTTTGGACAATAAACTCTTTGGAGTAGTCAGGACTCTTTAAGATAGGTGCAGAGCACATGGCCTTCTTCAGGTCATCAAATGCCTTTTGACAACTAACTGTCCACTGAACCTTTTTTGGCATCTTCTTAAAAGTCAAGTCATTAAGTGGTGTCACAATGGACCCATAGTTCTTAACAAACTTTCTGTAGTAACCAGACAGGCCCAAGAAAGCTCTGACCTGTGTCTGGGTGGCTGGAGGAGCCCAGTCCTTGATGGTCTGGATCTTACTCTCCAGTGGTTGAACATGACCTCCACCTACAAGCTGGCCCAGGTACACAACCTTACTCTGCCCTATCTGGCACTTAGTGGCCTTGATAGTTAGGCCTGCCTTCTGCAGGGCCTCTAACACCTTCTTCAGGTGGATCAGGTGATCGTCCCAGGTGGAGCTGAAGACAGCAATATCATCAAGATAAGCTGCACAAAAGTCATCCAACCCAGTGAGGACTTGGTTCACCACAGTGCTTAATTTGTAAAATATGAAGTGCAGGTGCTCAAATGTTTGTCGGAGGCCACACCCACTTCATCCACTGGCTCCGCTCACTTACTATATTAGCTCCACCCACGTCGCCAACTGGCACTGCTAAACATCAGATGTAATATAAGGTGTGTCAGGGCACTAGTTTGCTCATACACACATTGCATAGATTCAATCCTATGTGTGTAAATCAGTATATAGGGAATGTTACATCAGACAGGACTACAAGGTATAGGAGTCAGATGTCATTTATAATTGCATTGTAGGACATATAGTTTAAGAGTTCTAAGTCTGGAAAAGCGCAAATTCAGAATTTAAAACATAACAGCATTGTTAGAGGTTCTCTCCAATAAGAATTGATTTCTACCCAAAATGAACCCTTTTTGCAAGATTACGTTAATGAAAGATTGGGCAAAAAAACATATAGCTCTAATATATAACTTGCAGTTTGCTTGCTGGCTGCTCTTGGATGACAGACTAGTTAATAGCTTGCTGTTCTATGTTAGGATTTTAACTTACAAACAGCAAGTAACAAAAGGATCTGATAGAAGCAGTAACACGTGTCACTGACCTACTTCACATGATTACATGCACTTTTTGAACAGCATGGTAAACGTTCTTTGCAGCAGGTGTAGTAACCATCTGGCATCTGTACTACCTTACAAGCAGTCAACTTCCTCTAGACAAAAGTCCTGTCTCTCTCTATGAAGACGATTAATCGCCAGAGTTATCTTGACATTTTAATTTATGCCTGAATATTACTGGAGGCCAGGAAGGAACTCTACAGCAGGTGCTTTTGAAACAAGAATATACTGGCTGTGCTGGGGGTTAACCCTCTGCTTACCTTTGTGACTGGGCCCACCCGGCCCAGTCATAAGTCCAAGTCCCACCAAGGTCGCTGAGTTAGAATGTATGCAGTATAATGGTGCCGTGAGTGGACCCTGCTCAGCCTGCTGACACCTTCATTTGCCCTTCACTGTCCTCTCGGTCTGTATGTTTTGTCTGATGAGGATTACGAGGGTGAAAGGGAGGCACGAATGACTGTGCGCACCCAAACAAAAAGTAGTGTTGATTGGTTTGGCAAGCAACAGCAAGCAATTGCCATGGGCCACCACGCCACCCACGGGCAGCTGGATCATGGTGGCACTGGCATCACATGGCGGCTACGGCTGCCCGGTATACCTTACTTACAGTAACAACAGTGCATTCACAGTGTGTGTGTGTGTTTCAATTAAAACTTAAGTTACCGTACTTTGGGACATGCACACACACTGACTGCAGTATTGCGCTGCACAGCCTGCAGGCTGCCACTGCAGCCTTAAGCTAACTGATAAGGCCTGCTGCTGCCACACATTACACA
The DNA here is from genome assembly GCF_964261635.1 of Lissotriton helveticus. Classification (NCBI taxonomy): domain Eukaryota; kingdom Metazoa; phylum Chordata; class Amphibia; order Caudata; family Salamandridae; genus Lissotriton; species Lissotriton helveticus. Next base: position 1,770,092,518 of record NC_136061.1, read on the forward strand.
GGCCCTGCCTCACCTGGTGGCTGTTGTGGTTACTGGTGGGCGGCACTGGCCATAGACACTTCATGGCAACAGGACCCCACACTTAGCATGCATCCCTCAAATAACACACTAGACACCAGTGTTAGTTTGGGAAGAAACTGCTGCAGGTTTATTTTATTACATACAACGTTATGTAATCATAGTGGGTTATCTTACGGGTGATCCAAGGGCAGGCCGCATTCTCGCCACCTGCCCGCCTGATGAGCCAGGCAGCACTGTGGCGAACCACCATGTGCTGCCCCATATGGTAAACATTATACTCATGCCCCTTGCGGGGCGTAGCTAGGCAAACCCCCGGTTGCACAGGCCCACAACCGCCTGAAGGACTAATGGGGCACCGACACGTGTTCCAGGAACCTCCCATGAGGCCCCAGGTCTTAGGCTCTGGCACCCCTATGTGCCCGCTGAGGTCCAGTGCTGTACCTCTCTGCTTCCGGATCGCCCTGTAACTCCGCCTGCAACGAAAATTAAAACATTAAAACGTTCAAACTGTCCCCCACAAGCTGACACACAGGGTGAGAGGTCGGGAGGGAAAATGTGTGTCCCCGCCACGAGGTCACCACGACGCGTCCGGTGCGGCAAAGAGGCAGAGAAGATGGCGAGGGGGGCTTAAGTACCCCTCGCCCTGCCTGCCGCACCGGACGTGACCACTCAGCTCCTCCTAGCTCCCCTCGGGACTCCACCTGCCCGGGGGAGGAGAGGGGCTAGAGAGGGGCGGGGGAAGCCCTCTGTGTCTAGGGGGACGCCCTCCTGATGGCCCCTGCGTGGCCTCGGGCAGCCGCATAGACACTTCATGGCAACAGGACCCACCACCCCACACTTAGCATGCATCCCGCAAATAACACACTAGACACCAGTGTTAGATTGGGAAGAAACTGCTGCAGGTTTATTTTATTACATACAACGTTATGTAATCATAGTGGGTTATCTTACGGGTGATCCAAGGGCAGGCCGCATTCTCGCCACCTGCCCGCCTGATGAGCCAGGCAGCAATGTGGCGAACCACCATGTGCTGCCCCTTATGGTAAACATTATACTCACGCCCCTTGCGGGGCGTAGCTAGGCAAACCCCCGGTTGCACAGGTCCACAACCGCCCGAAGGACTAATGGGGCGCCGACACGTGTTCCCGGAACCTCCCATGAGGCCCCAGGTCTTAGGCTCTGGCACCCCTATGTGCCCGCTGAGGTCCAGTGCTGTACCTCTCTGCTTCCGGATCGCCCTGTAACTCCGCCTGCAACGAAAATTAAAACATTAAAACGTTCAAACTGTCCCCCACAAGCTGACACACAGGGTGAGAGGTCGGGAGGGAAAATGTGTGTCCCCGCCACGAGGTCACCACGACGCGTCCGGTGCGGCAAAGAGGCAGAGAAGATGGCGAGGGGGGCTTAAGTACCCCTCGCCCTGCCTGCCGCACCGGACGTGACCACTCAGCTCCTCCTAGCTCCCCTCGGGACTCCACCTGCCCGGGGGAGGAGAGGGGCTAGAGAGGGGCGGGGGAAGCCCTCTGTGTCTAGGGGGACGCCCTCCTGATGGCCCCTGCGTGGCCTCGGGCAGCCGCATAGACACTTCATGGCAACAGGACCCACCACCCCACACTTAGCATGCATCCCGCAAATAACACACTAGACACCAGTGTTAGATTGGGAAGAAACTGCTGCAGGTTTATTTTATTACATACAACGTTATGTAATCATAGTGGGTTATCTTACGGGTGATCCAAGGGCAGGCCGCATTCTCACCACCTGCCCGCCTGATGAGCCAGGCAGCAATGTGGCGAACCACCATGTGCTGCCCCTTATGGTAAACATTATACTCACGCCCCTTGCGGGGCGTAGCTAGGCAAACCCCCGGTTGCACAGGTCCACAACCGCCCGAAGGACTAATGGGGCGCCGACACGTGTTCCCGGAACCTCCCATGAGGCCCCAGGTCTTAGGCTCTGGCACCCCTATGTGCCCGCTGAGGTCCAGTGCTGTACCTCTCTGCTTCCGGATCGCCCTGTAACTCCGCCTGCAACGAAAATTAAAACATTAAAACGTTCAAACTGTCCCCCACAAGCTGACACACAGGGTGAGAGGTCGGGAGGGAAAATGTGTGTCCCCGCCACGAGGTCACCACGACGCGTCCGGTGCGGCAAAGAGGCAGAGAAGATGGCTAGGGGGGCTTAAGTACCCCTCGCCCTGCCTGCCGCACTGGACGTGACCACTCAGCTCCTCCTAGCTCCCCTCGGGACTCCACCTGCCCGGGGGAGGAGAGGGGCTAGAGAGGGGCGGGGAAGCCCTCTGTGTCTAGGGGGCCGCCCTCCTGATGGCCCCTGCGTGGCCTCGGGCAGCCGCATAGACGCTTCATGGCAACAGGACCCACCACCCCACACTTAGCATGCATCCCACAAATAACACACTAGACACCAGTGTTAGATTGGGAAGAAACTGCTGCAGGTTTATTTTATTACATACAACGTTATGTAATCATAGTGGGTTATCTTACGGGTGATCCAAGGGCAGGCCGCATTCTCGCCACCTGCCCACCTGATGAGCCAGGCAGCACCGCGGCGAACCACCATGTGCTGCCCCTTATGGTAAACATTATACTCACGCCCCTTGCGGGGCGTAGCTTGGCAAACTCCCGGTTGCACAGATCCACAACCGCCCGAAGGACTAATGGGGCGCCGACACGTGTTCCCGGAACCTCCCATGAGTCCCCTGGTCTTAGGCTCTGGCACCCCTATGTGCCGGCTGAGGTCCAGTGCTGCACCTCTCTGCTTCCGGATCGCCCTGTAACTCCGCCACAGCCCGGCCAGCGGCAACCGTCGCCGGCCGGGCCCCCCACTACCTAGCTTCCTTCCTACCTGCAACCTTTGTCCATTTGTCTTGCAATTAACTTTTCTCAGTTAGCAGTGTCCCTACTAAGGTATCTAGCATAATTTTTTACTATTGTAGCTTTACTTGCTTACTCGCAGCAATCAATCCTTAGCGCCCACAATTGGCACAGCCTTTTGACCAGACTCGTCCATAAAATCTAATGGATTATTAGTGCATTGAGAGCGTCCATAATAAAAGGGGGAAAGCTGTTGGAAGTTCTGTTTTACAGGGAATGCACTTTAGAGGATTCTGCAATAAAAATATGTAGGGAAAGCTACAGGGCACGCTCTCCCAGCTACTCCATGGATTAAATGTCCGATCTCCACAATGTGTGTCCCCGCCACGAGGTCACCACGACGCGTCCGGTGCGGTAAAGAGGCAGAGAAGATGGCGAGGGGGGCTTAAGTACCCCTCGCTCTGCCTGCCGCACCGGACGTGACCACTCAGCTCTACCTAGCTCCCCTCGGGACTCCACCTGCCCGGGGGAGGAGAGGGGCTAGAGAGGGGCGGGGGGAAGCCCTCTGTGTCTAGGGGGCCGCCCTCCTGATGGCCCCTGCGTGGCCTCGGGCAGCCGCAGAGTCAGACAGGTGGCCAGTGGCCACCTCCAGTACAGTAGTACTCTCACTCACTGCTGGCAGCGGCTATGCTAGCCAACGCCCGGGCTACTCCTCAACGCCAACAACGCAACAACGTTGTCCGGCCTGGCCCGCCATTTGCGCTTCTTCTTGCTGCTTGCTTATTTTCATTTTCACACAGACTTACTTACTTCCACTTCCACTTCACTTAGTGAACCCGTCCTAATTAAACCAACGCCTCTGAACGGTTTTTCAATCTTGAACCGAATGGCCAGTATTATCATGAGTGGCTCGCTGATGTCGTGAGAGGTGAGGGAGAGGCCAGTCGTGCGGCCTGGTATGCTGGGGTGTGCCAGATTAATTGCCAAAGCAGCAAATACGCGCGCATTGCTTGCAATGCAATCTGAAAAAAATACTGCGCACACACACGCTGCTTTCCGCACACAGCCGCAACCCCCCCACACTGTGTCCTAGGAGTCCGAAAGCTGCAATCCCCATGGCGGCCATGGCCATCCCCCTAATGACTTCAGAGGCCACTGAAAGCAAGCAAGTCCAACAAACTCTGCTGAGTTGGAGCGCCCGTGCCAATTGCAGCTCAAGGATGGGCGGCGGGCCTCACTCTCTTCGCGTCCGAGGTGGTTGTCCTCCACAAGCAGGCGGCGCACCATCCAGCGCAGGTGCACCACCTTCCTGGATTAGGTACAGGCCTGTGGTCAGTTTTGCCCAGTCCACCAACCGCAGCCGCAGCTGCAGGACAGGAGTGCCGAGCCGAGCGCTGCCTGCAACCACTTTCTAAAATCCCGGAAATGCTTCAACCTCGGGGTTGAGGGGGGCCCCCCATCCAGATTGCAGCCATAGCCCGAATCGCGACACGTATTATGCAGGCTGGTCCGAGTGTCCTCGGAGGCCGCACAGCATGACGCATGTCCAGGGCAGCTGAGCTCCTTCCCTCTTATCTGCAGGGCCTGGGCAACCTTCCAGCCCTCCTGCTCTCGGTCCACCCTCAGAGGGCAGTGCACACTGCACACCCAAGTCTAGACCCCCTCAGGATCAGCAGCGCCCCCTTTTCTTTAAGGGTTCATCATAAAGGATGATTGAAGAGGGATTCGAGGTCGGTGTCTGTGGTTCGGAGCTCGCAACGCTTAACTGGCGACTGCCAGCAGTGCCATCTTAGATCGTCAGTCCATGCCTCCCAATTTTACATTATTTTATCAAATATTTTCTCATGAAAGAAAGGTAAACAACCTATATAGTCTAATTACGACCAGTGCCCATTGTTAGGTGCAATTTGAAGAAAAAAGCTAAATAACTACCCCAAAATAAATAATTTAAAAATACATAATGGGTAATATGTGGAATATGGTCCTAAATTACACTCAGCCTTAGGTCTTGTGGTTAGGTCACCGGCGTCACCCACAGACTTGTAAAACAGAAACCAAAACTGAATCCAGCCGCAACATCAAACTAAGGGCCCGCGGCCACTGGCCCATGCCATTGTTATCAACATATATAGTGTTCACCAGTCGAATCCAATAATCATCACGCAGGCACGCAATAATCAATCAACATAAAATTATCAGTCAAATCGAAAATAAATTAACTAGTCGGACTCTCACTCACTCGGGATTACATCATTACTCGACTCTGTTAGGCTGGCTTCTGCGCAGCTTCATTAATTGATCAGGTTCGCCCTCACTGGTGCATGCTGCTTAGGCTGCGGCTGCACACCTTTATTTAATTTTAACTGATGAGTATTTAGGCCTAACACCAGGCCTTGCCTCACCTGGTACTGTGCTGCCTGACTGGTTGTTGTAACTGCAAGTAGTAGAACTACCAACGTTGTCCAGATCACGCTCGCCTCTCACTAGACAGAGCGAGGGCGGCCGTCCACGATGACGAGGTGAGGCCATGCGGGTATGCTGGGCGTGGTGGCAAAGCAGCATATGCGCACGCATTCAATCTAAAAAAGTATCTGCTCACGCTGCCTGCTGCCTCTCACAGCCCCAACCCCCGCAGACGACCGTCGCCACCTGTCAGGTACCCCACAAGACTCACCTGGGCTTGTGAAGCAATCCTGCAGAGACGACACAAACCACCGCCCCTGGTCCCAACAAACCCCCGCGGGGAGTAACACACGACAAGGATGAGATGGATCCAGGGATGGGGGCCAAAGGAACCAGGAAAGTGGCTTTGGTGGTAGGGACGTTGGGAAGGGTCTTGGCACAGCTGAGGGAGCAAGAAATGCCTGATTAGGACTAGGTACTACGCTCGTGCTGAAAACACCCCACAAGACACATGCAGACAGGAGCCCCTGTTTCTGACACACACCACAACTCGTTGTTCGGGTTGCCCCAATGAAGAGGTCTGTGAAGTGTCATCCAGGAGCCTTACGTCCTTGGCAAGGAAAACGAAAATAAGGCGCTCCCGCGCCAGGACCACCAAAGAACCAAAAGAACCCAAAGGAAGGCGCTTCTGCGCTGAAAGGGAGTCACAAACAAGAACTCCAGGGTAAGCGCTATAGCGCGGCCCAAATGTACAATGCTCCTACGCTTTAGGTGTGTAGGAAGCAAGCAGTAGCGCTCCTGCGCATCCACCAAAACAAAGGAATATCCAAAGTACAAAGTCAAAGCGCTCCTGCGCTACGGTCAAAACAACTGAGGAACCAAAGTGCTGAAAGTTAAAGCGCACCTGCGCTTCCTACTGCAAACAGGCAGTAGCGCTCCAGCGCCACTGCCAACCAAACGTACAAAGGCAGGAATGTAGCAGTGAGCCTTCGTAGCTGCTTCCTAAAGGTACTATCAGCAGCACTCCTGCGCGGCTGACTCCCGAAAATACAACACGGCAAGCAGTCACGTAACGCGTGAGGAAAGGAAGCGTTACCGTGACTCAAAGTAGCCGCCCCTCCAGTAGAGCAGCAGAAGACCGGACCTCCGACGTCTGCTGGGCTGAAGCGCGGCTGCTGGGAAGTATCAGAAGCACCGATCCGGCGGGCTTCACGCATTTTAAGCGTGTTCCCCCGGAAGTGCTTGGTGAAGACGTTGTGGTGGAGGACTAGACCGGGACACCACTTCCGGCCGGAAGTGAGTATCCCGATGCCTGCATGCGTCCTGTGGCGCCCGGGACAGCGGAAAGCCGCCACACGACACCACCAAAGCCCTGCCCAACTCAGTGTCCCGCCCACTGGGCCGGCAACACTGAGCCGCAGCCGCTGCATTCAACGCGTCATCAAGAAGAGATTCATATCAATGAGATGGATCATTATTTCATTACTAATACTGAATTATGAATCTGCTCTTGGAATGGGGTGAGCATCTGTCCTAGTGACAGCATTGAGACCTCTATAGTCCACACAAAACCTCATCTCTCCCTTACCATCTTGGGTGTGAGGTTTTGGTACAAGGACTACTGGGCTGGCCCAGGGGCTCTCTGATGGCTCAATTACTCCCAACTCAAGCATTTTCTGTACCTCAGTCTTTATACAGTCCTTGACATGGTCAGGTTGCCTATAGATCTTACTCTTCACAGGCAGACTGTCACCAGTGTCCACCTCATGGGTGCACCAGTTAGTCCGACTAGGTGTCAATGAAAACATATGTCTAAAGGCCTGTAGAACTTGTCTGCAGTCCTGTTGCTGCTGGTCAGCTAAGCTGCCAGCTAAGGCCACACCATCAACTGAACCATCATCAGGGTTCTGAGTCAACAGGTCTGGGAGAGGGTCACTCTCTTCCTCCTGTCCCTCCCTCATCTGTAGCCATGAGCAAGCCCATGTCTGCCCTGTCAACATATGCTTTGAGTCTGTTGACATGGTGCTCCCTGTGGGGGCTCCTAGGGTTTCCAAGGTCCACCAAGTAGGTGACCTCTCCCTTTTTCTCAACAATGGTGTGGGGTCCAGACCATTTGTCCTGGAGTGCTGCTGGGGCCACTGACTCCAACACCCACACGTTCTGTCCTGGCTGGTACTCAATCAGCACAGCCTTTTGGTCATGCCAAGCTTTTTGAAGTTCTTGGCTAGCCTCAAGGTTTTTAGAAGCCTTCTTCATATACTCAGCCATCCGGGAGCGGAGACCAAGTACACAGTCCACTATGTCTTGTTTGGGCTTTTTGAGAGGTAACTCCCATCCTTCCTTCACCAGACATAGGGGTCCCCTTACAGGATGCCCAAACAAAAGCTCAAAAGGGCTGTAGCCAACCCCCTTTTGTGGGACCTCTCTGTAAGCAAACAGAAGGCAGGGTATGAGGATGCCCCATCTTCGCCTAAGCTTTTCAGGTAAACCCTTGATCATACCCTTGAGGGTCTTGTTGAATCTTTCAACAAGCCCATTGCACTGTGGATGGTAGGGTGTAGTGAATTTGTAATTAACACCACACTACTTCCACATAGCAGTCAAGTACCCAGACATGAAGTTTGCACCTCTGTCTGAGACAACCTCCTTTGGAAAGCCCACTCTTGAGAAAACTCCCAGGAGGGCTCTTGCCACAACATGTGCTGTTGTGGTCCTTAGGGGAATAGCTTCTGGATACCTGGTGGCATAATCCACTACCACCAGTATAAATCTGTGCCCAGAGGCTGTTTGGGGATCCATTGGTCCAACAATGTCAATCCCAACTCTTTCAAAGGGTACCCCCACCACAGGTAGTGGTATGAGGCACCTGATTTGCCACTGGCTTGGCAGGTCACACAGGAGCGACAACACTCCTTAGCATCTTCTGACATATGGGACCAGTGAAAGTGAGGGACAACCCTGTCCCAAGTCTTGTTCTGGACTAGATGTCCTGCTAAGGGAATATCATGGGCTAAGGTAAGAAGGAAACCCTTGCAGGTCTGAGGTATGACCAACCTCCTGGAAGCACCAGGCTTGGGGTCTCTACCCTCAGAATAAAGGAGTCCTTCATTCCAGTAAACTTTATGGGTACCTGTAGCATTCCCAGCAGCCTCAGCAGCAGCTTGCTGTCTGAGGGGTTCAAGAGAAGGGCAGTCTAACTGTGCCTGCCTCAAGTCTGCCCTTGAAGGTCCCCATGTCCCAAGAAATTCAACCTGATCAGGTTCAAGTTCTTCTATGACAGTTCCTTCAGGAGTCTCAGAATCAGCTTCCTGAGAGGGCTGATCCTCACATGTAGGTAGGGGGAAAGGCACTGCCTTAACCCTACTGCTCTTTCTCTTGGATGGCACTTGGTCCATAGTTTCAGGATCCAAGGCCTGTTCAGTTTGGCACTTTTTGGCCTGTGACCTGGTCACAGCAAGGACATGTGCTGATATGCCTAACATCTCTGCATGAGTCCTTTACTCCACTTCTGACCATTCTGAGGATTCAAGGTCATTGCCCAACAGACATTCAACTGGGAGGTCTGTACTTACCACAACTCTTTTGAGGCCAGTTACCCCTCCCAGGAGAAGTTAACAACTGCCACACTATGGGTAGTAGTGACATTGCTAGCATTTGTCACCAGGTAATTATCACCCAGTACAATTTGTCCAGGGTCCACAAAGTTAGGTATCACCATAGTGACACTGGCACATGTGTCCCTGTAGGCCTGAGCCACTTTGTCATTTATCAAAGGTGTTTGCCTGTACTTGCCCAGAGTACTGGGACTCACAGTTGAGGACATAGCCATGTCCACATTACAGACAAGAACAGCCTGGGTTGGAATCCTGACTAGGCCAGAATCCACCTCAGTACCCATGGTTAACCCCACTATAGCCTTGGGTTGGGAACTACCACTGTTAACTGTACTAGGGGGTGCAGGTGCCTTAGGGGCTACAGTGGTAGGGGCTGTACCTTTCTTGGTGCACTCACTCAACCAGTGAGAGGCAGATTTACAATAATTACACCAAGGTTTCTTTGGACCTTCTTTCTTCTTCTTCTTAGAAGTTTGGGACCCTCTTCATTAGAATTGTGGGGGCCTGATGAAGACTTCTGGTCTTTTTGTTTCTGATCCCCACCTTTTTGGTCTGCCTTTTTCTGATCACCACCTTGGTTCTGGGGTTTCTGCTTAACCCTGGTTCTGACCAATTTGTCTGCCATCTTTCCCAATTCTTGGGGAGAGGTCAGATCTGAGTCAATCAGGTGTTGGTGCAACAACTGGTTCTGACAATTATTAAGGATTTGCTCTCTCATGATCAAATGATACAATCTTGTATAGTCCTTAACTTTACTTCCCAGCAACCAGCCTTCCAGAGCCTTAGTGGCACGATCAACAAAAGCAGTCCTGTCCTGAGTCTGTGTCTTCTGGGTATCTCTGAACATCAACCTGTACTGTTCAGTGGTTAGGCCAAACCCATCTATTAGAGCACTCTTCAGGACAGTGTAATTGTTAGCATCATCATCACTAACTGTGAGGAGCTTGTCTCTTCCTTTTTCTGCAATGGAGAGCCACAAGATTGCTGCCCACTGACTTTGGGGTACCTGCTGTACTTTGCAGGCCCTCTCCAAAGCAGTTATCCATTTGTGGATGTCATCCCCAACTTTGTAGGGGGGCACAATCTTACTCAGGTGTCTATTGTCATAGGACCTGTCTTTATCCTTAGGGATATTGCTGCCACCAGTGGAATCTAATCCACTTAACTTTTGCTCCCTTGCTAAAGCAAGTTTTGCTTTGGCTAGGGCAAGTTCTTCCTTCTCTATTCTGAGTTGGACTTCCCTCATCCTAGCCTGGTGTTCTTTCCTCTGGGGGGAAGTCATTCCCCTCCTAGAACCCCTTGAAGCATTGGAGTGGTTAGAGTAACCTGAGAGTGACCTATCCCTTCTATACCTCTGATTAAACCCACTTGGAGGCCTGAATGGGGCTGTCCCATTCTCAGCCCCAAGTTGGCTTAAGTTAGCCTGGCTAAGTCTCCTGACTATAGTTTGGCTGTCTACCTCTCCCTCCGAATCTTCTTCAACCTCCTCTTCCTCCTCTTCTGGGGTTGGGGAGTCATCTTTTGTGGAGGGTACACCCTCACCTGTATTATCTGGGGGGCCTAGTTTAGAGGCCTTCTCAAGATCAGCTCTCTATAGGAGTTCTATCAGGTGTGGAATGGTAGGGTTGGAACCCTGTTTCAATTTCCTTGAGGTACACAAGTGTCTCATCTCTTGGAAGTTGAGCATGTCATATCTGGAGGGTGCCCTGGGAGGGTCACTCACCACAGGTAAAGATCCAGATGGTTCACCTGTGCCAGACATGATCTAGTGAGGTGTGGTGTGTGCACTGAGTGTTTCCTACTAAACCTCCCTAGCAGTTGTAGTCAGGGTGTGCTAGGCCCTTTGGTCTACAACAACTAAGTTCAGTAGTCTTGTTTTATATGTACGATATGTATGATCTTTCAAATGATATTGCAAAGATTACAATTGGTAAAACAACAGCAAGCTCAAATCCCAACCTCTGCACACCAATGTGAGAAGTTGGCCTGGTATATGATGTTCACTATTCTAGTGAGCACCTTGCACCAGTCCAAACAACCCTTATGGTGATGGTTGTAAAGTCAACCTTATAGACCATCTATCCTAGTGGTAGCATGGACAAAGCAGTCTTAGGCTAAACTCAAGAGGGCATGTTAAGCCAGCTGTTTTACCATATGCAATCCCTTTAATACCAAGTGAAAGGACACCACACAGGTTGTATTATCAAAATATATATGTATTTATTTCTAACACAATCCTCTGAACTCTTTATGAGGTCAGAGGCACCAGCACAATACAAGATACTTAATTAAAATACAATACGTTGCACAAAATACATTACTGCCCTAGGGGCACTTCGAACCATATACTAAAATAGTGGTATAAGGACCACGTCACGAACAAAGGAAATGCCCAGGGCCTGGAGAATCGCTGGGGCTACACTGTACTACCAATGGATGGAGAGCAGGAGGCACACGGGATGCGCGTGCAGTGTCTTTACACGCACGCAAGTTACCATGGAGTTAAAATGGGAACGAAAGAAATGGAAACGAGTTCTTTTAGGACACTTCCGGATGGACTAGGGAAAATCTACTTGAAACTAGGACACTAGGATAGTCAAAATCCACAGAGGTACCGAAATACTCGCGTTACCTCACCCACAGGAAGCAGGTGCATAGGTGTCAAAGTGTGTCGGGTTTCGTCGCTGATTCCTATGGAGCCTTGGAGAAAGATGCTGCAGGCGACCAGGAGAGAAGTGTCCGGGTGGATCCAAGGGCGGATCGAGGATGAAGAGTACCTGAAAGCAGAGGGGACAGAGTCTGGGTCACTAGCCAGTGACCAGGATGGAACCAGGAAGGAACCAGGCGATGTCGAAAAGCAATCAGGTGATGTCGTGAAGCTTGTTTCTGCAGCCACGTGGACCAGGAGGTGTCAACAACAACCAGGAGCTGGATACGGACTGTCCCACGAAGGATCTCGCTGTTGGCGGTGTCGGCTTCCGGACTGGAGTCAACAAGCCTTGGCAAAGGCAACCCACGCCGAAAAGAAAGATGGATTCTTAATCAGACCAGCAAGGTCTAATGGACTGCTGCTTTTCAGGGGAGCAAGGGCCAGTCTGGAGCAACCAGACCAGTATTGGAAATTCAAAGGTTCGTCGTCACAGAGGCCACTAGCCAACAGGCAAGTGACCGGACAGAAGCGTCAAGCAGGAAAATGCAGAAGGGCCCCACGCAGAACTCGTGGAGTGTGGAGGGCTGATCTTCGGTGCAGTTGGTGCTCTGGGCTGGGGCTTCTGAATCCCCAATGCACAACTTTGAGGGTGCCTCAGAAGTTGGACGGAAAGCAATTCGCTGGCTTTCCAAGATGGCCGGTCCCACGTCTCGCGTCGCCTCCAAGGGTCTCAGTTTTGCTGTGGCTGTGGATTGGGCTGAAGGAAGTCTGGAAGTCCGGGTCTTGTCAAGCGCTGTGCTCGGGCTCCGGCGGGAGCATCAACAAAGCAAACTGTTGATCGCTTGATGGTGCCTGCTTGTGCAGGGTGGTCACTCCTTGACCACAAGGGAGATTCTTCAGTCTTCTACGTCGAGTAGGATGTCGAAGGTCCAGAGTTTCGTATCAGAGTTTCAGTCAGGATAAATCTAAAAATCTTGGGACTCAGCTCCTACCTATATACCAAATCTAGGGGCTGGATTACCTGCTAGGTCCATCCTATGAGTGGGACCCAGGAAGTGGGTGGTTACACCCCTTTACCCTTGTCCAGTTTCACGCCAGAGCTGGGGCTGGAGTGCCCCAGCACCGGTTTGAACTGGACTATGCATGGGACACCTTCTGTGCCTCAGGCAGTGTCTCATTTCATTCAGCCCTCCCGGCTCCAATACACTATAACCTGTCTGGGGTGGTGCTAGCACCTCCCTGTGACAGGAAACCTATTGTCCAAGCTTCCCTCGCTGGAAGGACTCCCAGCAGCAAAAGGTCAGACTTGTGTCTGTGGCAGCAGCATCCATTTTGTGATGCTGAGGCTCTAGTTAACTTTAACCAGGATTAATGGAAGTAACATGTCTTCTCCCTCTAGAAGGGTGGAATGCTACCCCCGTCGCCAGAACTGGCGAGGGGGTAGTATTCCAAAGCGTATGACACCTTACATGACATGTTTTGATAAAGCCAAACCAAAGTTAGCATCTGACCGCGAGGTTCATAATGCACTTAAGAGTATATGGTATGGCTATATCATAGAACAGCTATAAGGACATGGTTCCGAAAGCTGCAGACAGGCTCAGCTCATGCTAGAGCACCATCTCACATAAAACCAAGCACTCTGCCTCCAGGATTGTTAAGGCCTGCCATTGGAGTGACTTATAGGTGTATATGTGTCTAGATATAAGGTTAGACATAGGAATACTATATCTAAGCAAGGGGTGATTACACGACCTTGCCCCAGCTGAGTGATCAGCCAGTTGTGTCAGTTTGGATGGCCAGCCAGGGGTGGCAAAATATATGCTGCAGCCCCTGGTAGGCCTTGGGTGCACCTATGCCCTGGGTACCTATAGTACACTGTACAGGAACTCATACGAGTGACCCAGATCTCAATTGGTGATGTACCTAAAGTACATGGTGTGAATTTAGAGAGAGAACAGCAGGGCTGTGGGTCTGATTAGCAGGCCCACAGCCACATTAAGTCGAAAACCAGTGAAGCAAAAAGCAAAAAAATGGGTTGACCATAGGAAAGCAGACCCTACTCTCCTACAATGCCAATAGCACAAACTCTCGCAATTGCGAGACCTGTTGCATTGCAAAGGCTTGTTTTAGTCCCTTCTCTTTTAGTCCCTTCTCATTGCCTTAACATTAGATTATGGGATATCAGCCCTCCTCCTAACTAGTCCTAAAAGTAATTTCATGCACAACTGAGCGCCAGGAGAGAAACAGGCCCCTCCAACCACAGAGGTGCCACTGAGGCTGGGCTGAGAGTCAGACACTTCTGTGCTGTTTCTAGAACCCCATGGCGATCATGTGGAGCTGTGGAGCCTCCTCTCCTTTTTCAATCTGATATGGGCTTTGAATTGTAGGCTGGCTGTGCAGAATATCAATTTATCACACTTTAGGACACTTGTGTATAAACTAGAAAGTTCGTTACCACATCTATTCCATTCATACAAACTCTCTCTCTGTCTCTTAAGTAAAGGGCAGTGTGTAATACTTCTGAGGAAGGTCCTACCAAAGTTTTTCCACAATGGACCAGAAGTATTGGGATTCTCTCAAAAGATTCTCCCCAAGCTCCTGTAGAAACACATGACATAATGCTCAGCAGCCGAGTGTAGGAGATCCTCACAGACACTCTGGGCAATGGAAAGGAAGAAGGGACGATGTGGCCAACAGCCCCTATCTAAGGAAAACAAGATCAACTGCTGGGGTGTGCCTGGGTGACCATCAGGAGGTAGAAATACCTCTTAGAGCTTCATAGTCTGTCTCTAACAACCTGTGGTCATATCTAGAGCCAGGAGGCTACCCTGAATACTGTTCCTGAGGGCAATTGGTGCACTGTGGATCAGGGGGTGGGGGCAGCCATGAACCAGAAAAGACTTCAGGATTCAGAGATTGGAAGCTGGGAACCATGGCGCAAGGATGCATAGTTGCTCCTTGAGCGAGTTAGTTTTTGGAATTGAGTGTTGAGGCGATTTGTATGAGCCGTGTGCAAGGTAAAGTCAAACAAATCGCTCCAACACTCAATTCATTCCACTCCCCCATGTCCTATGTTAGTTTGACAATTTACTCAGTTTGACCTGTGCCAACGTTTTATTTAATTTATAGTAGTGAAATTATATCTGTAGACGTTTTGCAGACTTGAGATTTCCTGTACTACAGCTCCAAAACTGCAGGATGGATTATGTTTGCCTGTTCCCATAATCATGTTGTTCCCATTGGATAAGCAGGTTGTACACAAACAGCCAATGTTGCGAAGTTCATGTTCGAGGCATATGAGCTGCAGATTGTACACTTAGAAATAGATCGCCACCTGGTGTTGGGCTCGGATGATTGCAGGTTGTTGTCTTCTTGGAAGAAGTCTTTGTAGTCACGAGATAGGTGACTCCTCCCTTGGACAATACTGCGCATGGTCATCGACTCCATCCTCAGATAGTTTTTTTTCCGCCACTGAGTTCGGATGAAAGTATATGCTATCAAAAAGCTAAACGTACACTAACGGTTCCTCCTAGAGTGCACTCCACTCGCAAACTAGGAGCCTCTATGCTTTCTTAGGAAACATACCATTAGAGGACATATGCAAGCAGCAACATGGTCTATAATACACACCTTCACTAAACACTACTGTGTTGATGTGCAAGCCAAGCGGCAAGCTGCAGTAGGCCAAGCTGTCCTTAAAACACTATTTCAGTATGCTGCAACGGATACAAGCGACCACCGCTAGGGGAGACACTGCTGCACAATCGTTGCTAAGTGTACAATCTGCAGCTCATATGCCTCGAACGGAATATGCTACTTACCAGTATGCATCTGTTCTTGGCATGTAGAGCTGCAGAGTTGTACACGCCCTCCCGCCTCCCCGGGACTTGTATCCGTTCCAGTACTCCAGTATTGCTTCTCTTATTCCCGTTCTTGCCCGGTCTCCCTGCCTGCCGTTTCTGCCGCCGTCTTCTCGCCCTCCCCCCTCCCCCCTCCCCGCCGCTGCTCCCCTGTGGCCCCGCCCCCCCCTTTAGCCTTCTCTACCTGTTCCCCTCCCCGCGCCACCCCGCTCCCGCCTCCCAGCTGCTCCTCCCTCCCTCCGGACTCTTAAGGACTGGTAGCACGACGGGGAGCTGTGACCTGACCTGGCTCTGGTCGGTGACGGTCGCTCAACCTGCCGCGCAGCTCTCCTGAAGTGTGCCCGGTCTCCCTGCCTGCCGTTTCTGCCCGCTTTCAGTGCTTATTGCTCCTCTTGTTCCCGTTCTTGCCCGGTCTCCCTGCCTGCCGTTTCTGCCGCCGTCTTCTCGCCCTCCCCGCTCCCCGCCGCTGCTCCCCTGCGGCCCCGCCCCCCCTTTAGCCTTCTCTACCTGTTCCCCTCCCCGCGCCACCCCGCTCCCGCCTCCCAGCTGCTCCTCCCTCCCACTCCGCCCCTCTCACTAAGCCATTTATGGCGGAGTCCACACGTACGCGCAGCGGGCACGCCAATGGTGCGCCGAAGGCGTGCCAAAGGCAAACCCGTCTACGCCCGTCCGCGCCTGGACCGCGCCCAGAGCCAGACCACCTGGTCCCCGCAGATGCCATCCCACCCGCCGGACGTATGACGCCGCCACCCTCAGCGCACTCAACAACGGTCACCTCCGGCTGCCACCGAGCCACCCCAGGACGCACCCACGGACCCTTCACCTGCCAATCCTGCAAGTTCTCCTGCATCCGGACCTGCAACTCACCCGCACCCGCCAAGCCGAGCACCAACAGCAACCACCTGAAGTGCATCCTGCTCAACACCCGCTCCGTCCACAGACACGCCGTGGAACTATGGAACCTGATCGACACCACTTCTCCGGATGTCGCCTTCCTCACGGAGACATGGATGAACACCTCCTCAGCACCCGACATCGCCATAGCCATCCCGGACGGCTACAAGATCATCCGGAGGGAACGCGTCAACCAGACTGGAGGAGGCATCGCCATCATCCACAAAAACACCATCCGCATCACGACCAACTCCGACGACACCCTCACAGCCGCCGAACATCTCCACTTCCAGATACACACCGACCCCAAGACCACTCTCAGAGGCACCCTCATCTACAGACCCCCAGGACCCCGCACACAATTCAGCGAAGACATCGCAGACTTCATCAGCCCACACGCCCTCCCCTCCGCTGACTACATCCTCCTAGGGGACCTCAACTTCCACCCTGCTGGACAACCTCGCCAACCTCAGACTCAAGCAACTGATGAACACCCCCACCCACTACGCCGGACACACGCTTGACCCAATCTTCTCCTCCAGCAAGCACATCTCCCTCAGCCACTCCACCGGACTCCACTGGACAGACGACAACTGCGTCCACTTCAGCTTCAGAAAGACCACGACTCACCACCTCCTGCAACAGGTTCCCCGCAGGAACTGGAACAAGGTCACCACCGACCGACTCACCACATCTCTGAACTAGAACCCTCCCGCCAGATCAACGGACCCCAATCAAGCAGACCTCAACCTCGCACAGTGGATCACCAACTGCGCCGACGACCTCGCACCCCTGAAAACCCATCCCAACAGGCCCGGAAGCAAGAAAGCCCAGTGGGTCAACGACGACCTCAAGAACTCAAAGAAGAACTGCCGCACCCTCGAGAAAACCTGGCGAAAGAACCCAACCGCAGACAACATGACCGCCCTCAAGCACGCCACCCGCAAACACCACCAGCTGATCCACACCACCAAGAACCACACAACAGCAAGGAGCTCTTCAACATCATCAAAGAGCTCTCCAACCCCAGCGCCGGAAACAACGACATCACTCCCTCACAAGACCTCTGCGACTCACTCGCCACGTTCTTCCACAGCAAGATCGCAAACATACACAACAGCTTCAGCGAACAATCCACGCACCCAACCACAGAACGAACGCCCCCCACCATCACCCTCCACGCCTGGACCCCAGTCAACACCGAAGACACCATCCACACGATGAACACCATCCACTCTGGCTCGCCAACCGACCCATGCCCCAACCACGTCTTCAACAAGGCCGACACCGTCATCGCACCCCAACTCCGGGACATCATCAACTGCTCCTTCAACACCGCCACCTTCCTGGAGAGCTGGAAGCATGCCGACCTCAGCGCCCTCCTGAAGAAACCATCAGCAGACCCCACCGACCTCAAGAACTACCGCCCCATCTTGCGCCTCCCGTTCCCTGCCAAAGTCATCAAGAAGACCATCAACAGACAGTTTGCCGTCTTCCTCGAGACGAATGGATCCCTCGACCACTCACAGTCCGGCTTCCGAGCCAACCACAGCACCGAAACCGCCCTCATCGCAGCCACTGACGACATCCGAACCCTGCTCAACAATGGGGAAACAGCAGCCCTCATCCTCCTGGACCTCTCTGCAGCGTTTGATACTGTCTGCCACCGCACCCTAGTACAACGCCTTAGCAACGTCGGAATCCAAGAGAAGGCGCTGGAGTGGATCATCTCGTTCCTCGCCGGTAGAACTCAGAGAGTCCGCCTCCCCCCGTTCAGATCCGAGGCCACCGAAGTCATCTGCGGCGTACCACAAGGATCATCACTCAGCCCCACCCTCTTCAACGTGTACATGAGCCCCCCCCGCAGCCATCGCACGCCAACACAACCTCAACATCATCTCCTACGCCGACGACACCCAGCTGATCCTCTCCCTCACCAACGACCCCGCCACCGCCAGAACCAACCTACACGAAGGGATGAAAGAAGTAGCCGAGTGGATGAAGAACAGCCGCTTGAAACTGAACTCAGACAAGACGGAAGTCCTCATCCTTGGATCATCGCCATCTGCCTGGGACGACTTCTGGTGGCCCCCGGCCCTAGGTAGCGCACCCAAACCAACGGACCACGCACGCAACCTGGGCTTCATCCTGGACTCCTCCCTATCGATGACCAGAAAAGTCAACGCTGTCTCTTCATCGTGTTTCAACATCCTACGCATGCTCCGAAAGATCTACCGATGGATCCCCACCGAGACCAGGAAGACGGTCACCCAGGCACTTGTCACCAGCCGACTGGATTACGGAAACACCCTCTACACCGGAACCACAGCCAAACTGCAGAAAAGACTCCAACGCATCCAGAACGCCTCCGCACGACTCATCCTGGCCATCCCCCGTCACAGCCACATCTCCGGACACCTGAAAGACCTGCACTGGCTCCCCGTCAACAAAAGAATCACGTTCCGCCTCCTCACCCACGCACACAAAGCCCTCCACGACCTAGGCCCCAGGTACCTCAACAACCGCCTGACCTTCTACACTCCCACCCGCCAACTACGATCGACCAGCCACGCCCTCGCCGCCGTTCCACGCATTCAAAGAGCCACCGTGGGAGGAAGATCCTTCTCCTACCTGGCAGCCAAGACCTGGAATTCCCTCCCCATCCACCTCCGTCTTACCCAAGATCACCTCTCCTTCAGGAAGCAACTCAAGACCTGGCTGTTCGAGCAGTAGCGGACCCCCCCCCCCCCCCCCTCCAAGCGCCTTGAGACCCTCCGGGTGAGTAGCGCGCTATACACATTTCTTGATTGATTGATTGATTACTCATCTTACTTAGATGCACACGCATGGACATCCTTTCTCTTTACTTCTACTAACTCCATCATTTCCCATCATGGCGAAAAACAATCTGCGGATGGAGTCGATGACCATGCGCAGTATTGTCCAAAGGAGGAGTCACCTATCTCGTGAATACAAAGACTTCTTCCAAGAAGACAACAACCTGCAATCATCCGAGCCCAACACCAGGTGGCGATCTATTGCTAAGTGTACAACTCTGCAGCTCTACATGCCAAGAACAGATGCATACTGGTAAGTAGCATATTCCTTACACTCACTGCCAATTCTAAGGGAATTTCTAAAGCACTGTAAGATCAAGATAAAGACGTGCATCCTCTGAAGAAATGAACAGCAGTACTTTGCATACCAAACCCTCTGATATTGTGGATTAATGCAGGAACTTTCCTGCAGAACTGATGTGCTCTTGCATTCAGACGCTGGGAGGGGTCATCATCCCTTAAGTCCAGTAAGCTCTATAGTCACTTTAAGCCAAGGACACAGTCCTGAACATCATCAGGAAGAAGGTACCATATGAATCCGTGATCCTGGATGGTTTAGTGCTGTGAGGGACCATCAGTTCCTCAGGTGGTCATAATGTGGCACAACTGTACATAGCATTTCTTTTTGTAGTCCTCATGTACAACATAGGCCGGAAATCTAAGCTGGAAGCGACCTGGGAGAGCCTCCTTCAAACCATTTGTGGGAGATATTGTCTCAGATATTGTCAACCTCCTCAACTGTTGAAGTATGTCTTAATCCTAGGACTGTTCTAGAATTATCAGTTCCAAAACTATAAAGGATGGCTACAGGGCTAGCCTCCTGGAGGTGCCAATCTGCCCCATCATGCTGCGTTTTAACATCGCCTAATATTTACAAGCAATGGATCAAACATTTGTATCCTTTTAGCAGAACCATTAGAGCAGTCCAGGCCATTGATGTACTTAACATGGTCCACCCATTTGGAGATAGAGGGTGGTATGGGAGAGACCAACTTTATGCATATATCTCTTCGTGCAATTATTATCAAAGTAAAAAGCAATTGGGCCCGAACTTTCCCCAGCTCATGATAGTTCCCATTACCAACTAGAATCCCCAAAAAAGCAATTCAAGGCTTACCTCTATCTTTCCCCCAAAGAGTCTCGACAGAAATTTACCCACATCTTGCCAGAAGAGTTGGATTGCTGGACACTGCCATAGTATATGAAAATCATCATTGTTTTCTAGAGTGCACTTAGGGCAAATCCTCTTCTTGCTTCCTTCCATCTTTGAACGATTCTTAGGGGACCAGCATGCCCTTTTTAGACTGGACAAATGGTTCCTCCTCAGGGGTGCAGATCTCACTCTAACCCAAAATGTAGACATAGATACTTGCCATAAATGTAGACTGTCATGCTCTGGCAGGTCCATCTTCCAAATCTCCTCAGGCAGTGTTAAAGGACCGTCCTCTCCTCGTACCTCCTCTCTTGGACACTTCTTTCATATAACCCTGGTCCCTTATTGTATTGTATTGTATTGGCATTTGTATAGCGCATTGCGACCCGAAGGCATCCCCGTGCTATGATAAGTTGCTGTGGGCACCGGTCTTTTAAGGGAAAAGACAGGTCTTAAGTTGTTTCCGGAATTTTAGATGGATCGGTTCCCTCCGTAGGTGTAACGGGAGGTCATTCCAGAGTTTGGCGGCATTTAGCGAGAAAAGCCTTCCGCCACTTCTCGCCTTCTTGATCCTAGGAACCAGTGCAAGATGGAGCTCATTAGAGCGAAGTTTCCTATTAGCCCTATGAGGGCGGATCATGGCATTTGTAATTATAGGCTTTCCTTCATTCAGTGCCTTACGGACTATACAGAGAGCCTTAAAATGTAATCTCTCCTGTACTGGGAGCCAGTGGAGAGCATGTAAAGAAGGTCTAGCTTCAGTAAGCATTCTCGCCGCACAGTTCTGCACTACCTGCAGTTTTAAGATCACCTCTTTTGGGCAGCTAAATACAGAGCATTTCCGTAATCAAGTCTGGACAAAATTAGAGCCTGGATCACTAATATTTTTGCAATCGGAGGTAGAAGTGGAAGGATTTTGCTAATGATTCTCAGTAGACCGTAACATAGGGCGACTGTTTTCCTTGCCTGTGCTTTAAAGGTAAGATTCTGGTCGAGCCAGATTCCAAAGCTTTTGATCTCAGTTTTGGGGATCAGTGTTGGGCCCATGGTGGATGGCCAAATATTTTTTGGGAATGCATTTACAGAGCTACCAAGAATCATAAGCTCTGTCTTCTCTCCATTGAGTTTCAGATGCGATAAACTCATCCATTTTACCACTTCTTGCAAGCAGAAAGGGAGATTGGTCTGTTGGCTAGAATGGTTCAAAGCTACAACCAACTGGGTATCGTCGGCATAGGTTACCAAATGGATCCCAAAAGGGGCCACCGCCTCAGCCAGCGGAGCCATATAAACATTAAAAAGAGTTGGACTCAGTGAAGGGCCCTGTGGGACTCAGCAGTGTAGAGGCAAGGGCTGTGAGTTGGTACTGCCCTCAAAAACCTGAAAGGATCTCCCTTCTAGAAAGGACTGCAGCCATAGTAGCGCTGTTCCCTTCACTCCAGCTTTCCTGAGGCGGTGAATCAAGACTCAGTGATTAACCGTGTCGAAGGCCGCACTCAAGTCGAGGAGGATTATTGCTGCCACTCCTCCCGTGTCCAATATTTTCCGGGTTTTTTCCACCACTGAAATTATAGCGGTCTCCGTTCCTTGGTCGGGGCAGAAGCCTGTCTGCGAAGGGTGGAGAACACCATTGGACTCCAGAAAGGCGGAGAGGGAGTGATTTACATGTTTCTCCGTTATCTTGCTGATTCCTGGCAGGAGCGAGATAAGGCGATAGTTACACAGCTCAGCAGGGTCCAGGTTGTTTTTATTTAACAATGCATGCACCATTGCCCTTTTCCATTCTGAGGGAACCACACCCTTATCCAATGAGGAATTAATCAGGCAGGTAACAGTGGAGGCAATGGTGGGTCCAACCAGTGACAGAATATTGGGAGGAGCTGGGTCTAAAGGGGATCCACCTTATACCGATGCTAAGATTGCTAAGAGACGTTCCTGGGTTAGCGTAGGGAAGAACGTTAATATCTGACTTTCTAACTGCCCACAACCCTTCATGTCCAAGCCAGTTGTATGGGGGATCGTTAGTTCCTGAAGCCCTAACTGCCCACTATCGCTCGTGTCTATGCTAGAAACATTCCTGACCTCTTGAGGGAGAAACTTCAGGATATTTTGGACCTTGGTGGAGAAAAAATTGGCCAATTCAGTACATCGCTGACTAGATGAGTCCAGCAGAACCACTGGGTTAGGTGATTTCATTAGTTTCAGGGCGATATTGAAGATTTCTCTAGGGGAGTTGCGTGCTGATAGAATCTTTCCCTCATAGTCGGTGGCTTGGGCAGTTTTTATTTCTGCTTTATACCTGTAAATAACTGACCTATATTCCCTTTTTTTATCAGAAGAAAAATCTTTCCTCCACGTTTTATCTCTTTCTCCCATTCTGTTTTGAGTTCGATTTCAGAATGTTTACGGGACCAACTTGCCAGTTGGTAATATTTGAACCTAGAAAAAGTGAAGTTAGTGCTGATTACTAAGGAATCCCATGATGCCAAGGAACCTTGTTCAAATAACTGACCGCATCTTGTCAAGCCTGCTTTTAAAAATGGAACGGCTAAGGCATCTTGGGGTCCCAGGCGATTTCCATATTGGGGCATTACAACTATAATAAGGAATTCCAAGAATCCGTTTACCTTGGGTCCACAGTTTACAAGCTGCAGATTGAACCTTGAATTTAATCTTCTTAAAGAACTTAGGGTGAGCGAATTTAAAAAGAAAATAGTTGCCTTGATCCAGAAGTTTTTTTGCTAGAACCTTAAGTCGAGGTGGAATAATTTGTTTGGTTTCCAATAGCAGCTGTCTTACATTTTTCAAAGAGAAAGCCCAATAATATAGCTGTAAGTACGGGAGTGCTATCCCTCCATCTATTTTCTTTTTACAATGTTTTTTCCAGGCTATACGTACACTTTTATTCCTCCAAATGAAACTAACCAAATCACTTTGTAACTTTCTAAACCATTCAGTTTTAAAATGTAGTGGAAGATCATTAAATATGAAGGTGAATTTTGGGAGGATCATCATTTTGACTATGTTTGTTCTTAAAATAGATAGAGGTAGATGCACCCATAAGTATAGCAACGTCTTTATTTTCTCAGTCCTTATTCTTCTTGCCCAGGGTTCTACGTATAAATTGAATAGAAGGGACGACAATGGGCATCCTTGTCGGGTACCCTGACCTATAACAATTTTTGATGTAAGAGACCCCTTTACCACTATCCTTGCTGTGGGGGCATTATATATGGATTTTATAGCACTGAGGAAGTTGTTACCTAATCCATTCTGTTCAATAACTTCATATAAGTAGGGCCAGTTAACTCTATCAAAAGCTTTGGCAGCATCACCAAATCATGAGTCAAGTCATGAAGCTGCCTGTGTTTCATAAAACCCTTTTGATTATCGTGTACAATATTTGTTAGCACACTATCTAGCCTTTTGGCGAGTATTTGCGTAAATATTTTATAATCACTATTGAGCAGAGCCATTGGTCTGTATGACTCACATTACATCTCCTTACTAGGCTTTAGAATTAACATTATAACTGCCTCATTCGAGAGGTTGGGGAAGGTAAATAATTGATATAGATGTTGTTCCATAATTTAGTAAAGTACGGCACAAGCACTTCGTTTAGAACCTTATATAGCTAATTCGGAATGCCAACTGGGCCTGCTTCTTTCCCTCTCTTTAAATGTCTGATTGATTTTTCTACCTCTAAAGCAGTGATATCCTGATTAAGAGATATTTTTGCCTAGTATTTAAACTGGGGAGACTATCCCGTTGTAGCCACTCCTTCACTTCTTGTAACCCCTGGGTACCTCGGGATTGAGTAAAGAAGAAAGCCACCCTGACTTCGGTCTGTGCAAGTACACAGGATAGTTTGTTGTGTTGGTTAAACCAGGTTTAATCAATTAAAGTATGTACAGAGAAACACAGTACAGCGATGAGTCGGTACTTGGGTGTAAGCCCCTTCTGTTGGCTACCGACCTCTCCTTCCAACCGTCCTCTGCACGAATGCCGGTCCCGGCATTCACCAACAGAGGGCACTGTGCTAAGTAGTGGCCGACAATGCCACTCGAGCGTTGTTGGGGGAGTACCACTTTACTGCCTAGATCGTCCTCCGAATTAGTGTCGGTCCCGACACTATCCAACGGAGGGCAACAAACACAAGCTCTGGTCCGGCTCGTTTTCTTCGTGCGGGGGCTTGTTGAAATAATAAAGTAAAGCAAAGATCCCAGCACACTCGATAACCCTCGAGCGGGGACTGAGACGGTCGTCAGCAATAGGTCAAGTCCAGTGCGTTCGATAACCCTCGAACGGGGACTGAGGCAGCCTGCACGACAACAATGAAACGCTCAGCTTGCTCGATAACCCTCGAGCGGGGACTGATGCAAGTAGCGTGACTAAGCGCAAGTTCAAAGCACTCGATAACCCTCGAGCGGGGACAGAGGCAAGTAGCGCGACTAAGCGCAAGTTCAAAGCACTCGATAACCCTCGAGCGGGGACAGAGGCAAGTAGCACGACTAAGCGTGAGTTCAAAGCGCTCGATAACCCTCGAGCGGGGACAGCGGCAAACAGAGCAGCAAAGCACGAGTTCAGCTTGCCTGATAATTCTCAAGCGGGTACGGCTGCTGCAGAGGTAATTGCGCTCGGAGTTTGCTCGATAACCCTTGAGCGTGGATTGCGGTTGTGCACTACGGGTCTCAACAAAGTCTATCGGAACACTCTCCGCGGTGTGGGCGTACGCATCCCCTGTGTTCCTAGCTGCGGAAACAAAGAGCAGGTCCAAGAATCAAGGTCTCACCTTGTCAGAAGCGCTGGCTCACACTACGAACACGGAATATCCGACGCCGTCTTCTGCGTCCGCTGTCTGTTTTATGCCGGCTCGTCTGCCGGCGCGTACTGTGCATGCTCCAGGCGTTGCCTTCTGGGTAGAATAGTTCCAGAGCGTGAGCGGTCTGGGGGTTGTAGTTCTGTTAACGTACCGGTAGCGCTGTCGACCCGTTCTGTGTCCTAACACTTCTATCTGAGTAGATTTTGTATCATCAGTATATAGGTCTTGAAAGAAGTCCCTAAATGCCCTCCCAATACTGTGAACTTCCAAACAACGTTCTTGAGTAGAGTCAATCTTCACCTCTTTAATCTCGTTTCAGATTAGGTCTTGCCGTCGTGTCTTCCAGGCTAGTAATTTTCCACATCCTTCCCCATACTCATAAGAAGCCAGTTTACTGGCATCCCTCCTCTCCCACACCCTTCTTTTTAAAAATTCAGCTAAGCATTCCTTAGCCTCTTCCAATTTCCTACGGAGCTCAGTTTTTAAATTAGCATATTTACTGTCCGCAAGGTCTTTCTGAGCCTTATCAACTCAATACTCATATTCTCTTAGTTCCTTTTTCCTTCTTTTCTTTTATACGCTGCATAGCTTATTATCCTTCCACGAATATATGCCTGAAAAGTATCCCACACAATATGCGAGGGAGCAGAGGTTCCATTGATCTTACAGAAGTCTACCGTGTCCTTTTTAGAATTAAATCGATTTTTATTGGCAGAACACTTGACAAGAACATACAGTGCGTCATTGCCTACAACCCTTTGGGCTGGCAATTTCACGAGCAAAGGATAGAAAGCAGAGTTTATGATTCGTGGAGCAACTAAACTGGTGAATGACACAGCACGTCGACTACAACCCATTTTGGGCCAGCCGCGTACAGCATCTTGGAGTAAGAAATAAACATATTATAATATGAATAAAATAAGAGCAAGTTCTAGGACACCACTCGTGTTCATGCGCAGTGCTACAAGGGTACACCATAGCTCATTTGAAGCAAGTACGCCTGCGTTTAAAGAATCACAGCAAGGAAAAAAGGAAAAGAACAAACCAGATTTCAAAACATATAAACCCCGGGTCCTCCCCTACCCCCTTCCCCTCCTCCCTCTCAGTGAGCCACCTGCAGACTTAGGCCTACGCATGGGGACCTGCATGAAGGGTACCAGACCCCTGTGGTAAAAGCCGTTACATTAGGGGCACACGCCCTAGTCTCCTACCCGGCTCTCTGAGATCAGCTTCAGGAGCCGCAAATAGGCAGGGCAAGTTAGTTCCCGGAATTCCGTGGATAAGATTGTGATAAAGGGAGCCCAGAACTTAGGGTATTCAGATTTGTCCCTCAGCGTAGCCAAGGACAATCGCTCCATACCCAGGAGGGACAACAATTGGAGCAGCCATTGAGAGTTGTCTGGGATCCTGTCGGTCTTCCAGCCTGCTAATATAACCCGAAGAGCAGCATTCAAAGCCAAGGCAATCTGCTTGCCTTTGATTGAACCAAAGGGAAGGTCAAAGCATTGGGGAGTCCTAAGATAGTGTATGCAGGGAATCTCGGGAAAGTGGTATCAAAGGCACTGTCAATCTCATTGAGGATTTTATCCCACTATTTTGTAAGTTTTGGGCAATTCCATAACAAATGAAGAAGAGTTCCCGGACTCCCACAGCCACACCAGCAGATTCCATTGTTCTGAGAGTACCACTTAGTTAATTGGGCAGGGGTGTAGTACCAGTAGGATACAATTTTAAATGCGGTCTCTAGGTGACCCATGGACTGTGCAAAATGATGTGATCTATAAAAAATATCCTGCCACTCTTTGTCTGACAGGCTGTGACCTATTTATGCCTCCCACCACTTTTGTCCCGCTGAACAAGTCCCTCTCGCTCCTAATGTGAGGAAGGCGTATAACTTGGAGATGAGCTTGCGGTCGTCCTTCTTCAGAAAAACCCACTTCTAAAATGGTAGCATCTGTCTGCTGACCAGGGGACACACAAGGGGGATGGATGTCCAGTGCAGCATTTGCGTGTGAAGAAAGTGGTCTGAACCTGCCAGGTCATAGTCCTCTTGGAGTTCCTTAAAGAGAATATGGCCCCTCAGGTCGAACAGCTGCTCCAGGCGCTTGCACCTGCCCTCCACCCTGCGTGCGCCTACACCATTGTCCATCCTTTGAGGGAAATCTGGGTTCGAGAAAATGGGAGACATGGGGGAGGGAAAAGTGGTAAGATTTGCACTTTTAGCCACCTTGTCCCAGGATATCATGGTGGGTGGGTGACTGGCGAGGAGTAGAGTCCCCATGAGAGCGCTGACCCAGGCAGCCAAACCTCCCTCAAGATGTGCCGACCAGCCACTGTCTGATCCATAAATACCCAGTGCTTTTCCATCATGGGACGATTCCATTCCACGAGATAACGCAGAAGCCAGGCCTGGTAGTAGCGAGTGAAATTGGGCAAGCCAATCCACCTTCTTTCTTAGGGCGCTGTAACAAAGTTTTCTGCAGTCTGGGTGAGATCGGGCCTTAAATGAAGCGTTCGATCTCCATTTGGATCTGTGGGAGCAAATTTGGCGGGGGTAATAGAGAAAGAGTCTGGAAAAGATATAGGGCCCTGGGTAAGACATTCATTTTTATTACGGCCATTCTACAGCGCCAAGACAGGGGTAGGCGCCTCCAAAGGGCGAGATCTTTCCGGATGTGTGAGAGTAGAGTGGAATAGTTCACTTCTGCAATCTTATCCAAGCTATTATGCAGGACCTAACCCAGATATGTAATGCTCCCTGTCACCCAGTCGAAGTCAAATTGGGCCTGTAGGGCTTCCACAGTGGTGGGATTCACAGTGAGATTCAGCACCTGCGATTTCTGCAAATTTATTTTAAACCCAGAGACCTGATTGAAAGCCTGTAAGTCTGCCAAGATGACTGGCATGGATTTTTGGGGTGTGCCATTGAGAAAATCACATTGTCAGCGTATAGGTTGATGAGATGACGATCAGCCCCAAATGGTACACCTGCGCCTGAGGATCGTCCCAAAGACGTTGGGCAAAGGGCACCATATATAAGGCAAAAAGCAGTGGGGAGAGAGGACAACCTTGTCTGGTGCCTCTCTTCACCGCAAAGTCTCCCGAAAGTACGCCATTGACCCTGACCTGCGCAGTAGGGGCATTATAAATGCTTGCCACCCGTCTGCTAAATTTAGGACCTATGCCAAAGCGCTCCAGTGTGGCAAACAGATATGGCCAGAGCACGCGTAAGCGGTCAAAGGCTTTCTCGGTGACTGCCAGCAGAAGAGCCTCTTTCTTTGACCTGTGCACCATATCAATTAGGTGACAAATCCTTTTGGTGTTGTCCCCACACTACCTACTTGGGATAAAACCCGACTAATCTGGGTCGATCAATCTGCGCATGAGAGGGTTTAGCCTGTGTGGGATGCTCGAGAATAACTTTGCGTCTATATTTAGCAGGGAGATGGGTCAGTATGAGCTGCAGAATATGTTATGTTATGTTATGTTATACTATATTTGTAAAGCGCATGGCTACTCAAAGTATCCCGGCGCTGATTCCCAAGAAAGCCCCCCCACATAACTATTCAAGGAAACACACAGACACATAATAATCAAAGGAGAGACAGGAAGAGCAAAGCCCTCAAAAAAGCAAAGTTTTTAACTTCTTCTAAAAAACAACCGGGTCCGATACCCTCCGAAGGGCCAAAGGGAGCTCATTCCAGGCAAGACCAGCTTTACGGGTGAAAGAGCAGCCACCCATCCTGTGGCGACAGAAACGAGGGTTCTGTATCAGGAGTTGGTCAGAGGAGCGCAATTGCCTAGAAGGTCTATAAAAGGCAAAGCGCTTCTGAAGACCGGGCCCAGTCCATACACAGCCCGTTGGACAATGGACAGCATTTTGAATTTGAGACGGGACTCAACTGGGAACCAGTGCAGATGACGAAGATGGAGTCGCACGCTCTGCCTGGTAGAAAGTCCCAGAAGGAGTCTCGCTGCCGCATTCTGGACTACCTGCAGCTTCCTGGTCAGATAGCCAGGGCATCCTACCAGGAGTGCATTGGCATAGTCCAGGTGAGAGAGGATCAGTGCCCGGACAACCGTCTCTTTAGCACGGGCTTGCAAGAGGGGTATGAATTTCCTCAGAATTGTTAGCGTGCCAAAACATGTCCCAGTTAGTTTCTTCACATGTGCGGCAAAGTTTAAATTTTCCTCAAACCAGACCCCCAAATTTTTAGCGAGGCCCTTATTGGATAAAGGGGGCGGGAAGTCAGGCGGCCACAGCCTAGCTCTGAAGTCCACCAGGAACGTGCCAAACAAGAGAACCTCTGATTTATCTTCGTTGCACTTTAGCTGTGCATTAGCCAGCCAGCGAAACACAGCTGCCAAACAGTGCTGCGCCGAGCTGACCGAGTCCTCACCACGCTTCCAGGAGAACAACAGCTGTGTGTTGTCCACATAGGCCATCACCTTAGCCCCCAGTGACTCCGCCAGATAAACCAGGGGAGTCACGTAGATGTTGAACAGAAGGGGGCTAAGTGAGGAGCCCTGCGGAACGCCGGTGAAAAGGGACGTAGACACAGAAGAGCAAGAGGGCAGCCAAACTTGCTGTGACCTGTCCTCCAAAAGGGATCTAAGCCAGCTCCAGGCTGAGCCTACAATGCCAATAGCAGTGAGACGGTCAAGCAGGAGAGAGTGGGGCACCGTATCGAATGCCGCCGAGAGATCCAGCAACACCAAGGCTGCTCTCCCGCCGGCATCCAAACAGTCCCGTGTAGCTTCCACCACCTCCAGCAAGGTTGACTCCGTGCTATAAGAAGCACGGAACCCCGATTGTGCTGGGTGCAACAAACCCTCCTTCTCAACAAAGTTGGTAAGCTGAGAGGTAACTGCTTTTTCGCAGACCTTCGCCAGGCTAGGCAGAAGCGAAATAGGCCGGTAGTTGGCGGGAACCGATGGATCCAAGGTAGGCTTCTTGAGGAGGGGCAGTATGAGAGCCTGCTTCCAGGAAAGCGGAACATAGGCATCGCGGAGCGACTGATTAATCAGAAGGTTAACTTCTGGATTAATCACATCGGACAGCTCGGCCAGCAACCTATCCTTGGGGGACCCAGATTTCAGGGCTCCTAGGATTCGGCGGGAGGCCAGCGGGTCAATAGGGCTAAAAGCCGAAAGAGAATGGACCAGAACCCTCTCCGAGCCGCCCGATGGAGCAGTCGGGATCGGCTTAAGGTTTTCCAGGAAAGATTCTTGGATGTCCATGATTTTATCCCTGAAGTGTTTTGCCAAGGTGTTGCACCAGGTGTCCGAGGGGTGGACCACCAGCTCCTGGGCGCGAGGCGTTACAAAACTCTGCACGATGGCAAGAATTTCCATGGAATTGTTATTCGCCTGGTCAATGCGAGTAGCAAAGTGTTGGCCCTTAGCCAAGGCGATGGCTGTGTAATAGGTTTTTTGTTTAACTCTGAGTGCCTGCTTGGCAGCAAGGCAAAAGCCGCTGACCTGCCATGCTCTCTCCAACACCTTGCAGGCATGCTTGAGAGCCTTAAGCTCCGGGGTGAACCAAGGCTTAGAGGGGGTCTCTCTCCCCAGTTTGCAGGGGGGCGGTGTCGAAAGGGCACTCACAGAGCCATTAATCCAGCTAGAGAATTTAGTGAGATTGTCCTGCAGATCACTTAGGAGGGTTGGGCGAGAGGCCGCCAGATGGGCGGCGAGAGGACCAGCGTCCAGCTTCCTGGCCGTGGGAGGTGGTGGCAGTTGACTGATTGCCGTTGGCTCAGGGCGGACCATGTAAAGAATATAGGAAAGTGGTCCGACCAGGTGATCGGGAGAGGCTTTCGGACCAGCACCGGGAAGTTGGAGCAAATAGGATCCAAAATGTGACCCCCCCCCTTGTGAGTCGGATCCGTCACCCATTGGGAGAGCATGGTCAACTGGAGATTTTCCATGAAGGCCGCGGAGTCAGCAGACTCCAAGTAGTCAAGATGTAAATTAAAATCCCCCAGGAGAAGGTAGTTGGAAAACCTTAATACTCTAGCAGCTAGAGCATCTCCGCATGCATCCAAGAAGGCGCCCGCTGGGCCCGGTGGGCGGTAAAGTAATGAGCCCCCCAATGTGAAGTGAGGTGACAATTGGAGATTGAAATCCATAGCCTCACAGCCTCCCCATATAGTGGAGGACTCACACTGAAGAGCCCAACGTTCTCTATGAATAATAGCAACGAATTCCGGATCCTTCCCTGGTTTGGGGATGACCGAGATTGTTGCCTGGAGCATAGAAGGCGTGATGGTGCTTATGTCCGTAAATGAGTTGAAAAGTAGTGTGAGCCATTTTGCCAGCTCCGCGCTGTAAGTCTCATAGAAGAGGGCGTTAAACCCATCTGGATCGGGTGCTTTCATAAGCTTCAGCTGGGCAATGGCGGAGATCACCTCTTCAATTTGAATGGGGGCCTCCAACCCGTCCACTTCAGGAGGTGGAAGAGGAGTGACCTCCACGCCTTGTAGGTACTCGAGAGGGTCTACAAGGCTTGAATATAGTTCCGCATAGAAGGACCGAAAGGCCGCAGCAATATTAAAATTGTCTGTTGTTACTTCCGTCCCCTGGGTCTCCCGGATCGCCTTCACCACTTAGGCCTGCTGTTGACAGTGGAGGCAATGCGCCAACATGCGACTGCCCCAGTCAGAGCCTACGTAATACTTATGTTTCAGCCTTAGCACCGCGTATTCAGCTCTGTCACCTTCTTCTCCAACTGGCGCCAAATTCGGGGAGCACCTGTGCGTTTATGAATGGCCTCTAGTTCCTTCACACGGCCTTCGAGGTCTTCACACTTATCTCGCCTGGTTTTGTTATCATAGGCCGCCTTGGCGATGAGAGCCCATCTCGCGACTAACTTAAGCGCCTCCCAAACAGAGGCAAGAGCGTGGTGCTATCGTCGTTGACCACTGGGTAGTCAGTCAATGTATGTTGGAGATCCTCCACTACTTGCGGGTACCGCAGGAGTGAGTCTCGTAGGTGCCAATGGGATGAGGACAATTGCCCGGATGGGAGGCGCAGTGTTAGGATGATATGAGCATGGTCCGATAGGGAGCACGCCTCTATGGAAGAGGCCGAGGTACAGGCCCATGCTGCCTTAGTGACAAGGAAGTGGTCCAGTCGGGCGTACGTCTTATGGGGAGCAGAGTAGAAGGAGTAATCCCTTTTGTTAGGGTGCAAGCAGCGCCATGCATCTCTAACCCCAAAATCGTCAAGCCATGCCCTCCTATTCCCCAATATGGCTCCTGTGCTGCCCGTTCTCGGGCAAGAGCGATCCACCCCTGCGTCCATAACCAAATTCAGGTCCCCACCACCACCACCAGGGAGTCAGTTGTACGCAGCACCTCACCCATAGCATTCAACAGGAACTTAACTTGATGGTCATTGGGGCAGTAGAGGGAAGCTATTGTGAAAGTGGTAGACCCTATGCGTAATCGCAGAGCAATTAGGCGCCCCTGAATCTCCGCCACTAAAGGGTTTGGAAAGCAAAATGGCCACCCCCCCTTTCTTATTTTTCCCGGAAGACCAACATTGCACAGGAAATGCTCTATGTTGCATGCAGTGTGTATCACTGTGGAGGAGGTGTGTTTCTTGGAGTAGGCACAAAGCCCCCTGTTTGTTTTCAAGCAAGGACAGCACAGCTTTCCTTTTATTGGGGTGATTAAGGCCTTTGACATTAAAACATTAAAACTAACGGCCTGGACTGCCATCAGTGGGAGAAAAGCCACCAACCTCCATAGCTAAGGCTCAGGAACCCGCAATGGGGAGAAGAGCCCATCGAGGACTGAGTATGTATGCGCAGACGGGCAAATCCTAACACAGAGATTTTGGTTAAAAAGCTCACCGGAGGGAGGACCCACCCCACCCTAGAACAAAAAAAACAAGCCCCATAACAATAAACCAACACACAGTCCAACTTGAAAGCTGGGCAGTACTCAAAGGGGACTGCCAAAGGAATGAGGGACATCTCCAGTAGAAACCAAAGCACCCCCTCAGCCCCACCAGACCCACAAAAGATGGTATAGCCCCAAAGGCACATTACCACAAATCATTAGTGTCTAACGATCCCCCTTCTGCATCTGACAAGGTCCGGAGAACCACAGACCATTCCTTGATAATGGTGGCCGGATCAGGGCTGAGGCATTCCAGATTTCGGCCGCTCCGAGGCCCATGCCCCTGAGGCCTCTGTCTGCCCCGCTCCGCTGCATCTGGATGAGGAGGCAGGTCATCAAGGGACAGCTTCAACACCTTGCAGGCTTCGGACAGGGAAGGGACCTGGTGCAGCTTCCTGTCGAGACGGAAGATGAGGCAAAAGGGGCGGCCCCAGGCATAGGAAATATTCTGCGAATGAAGATGGTTAGTTATGGGACGGAAGTCTCTCCTCTTCTGGAGAGTACTAGCCACGAAGTCCTGGAAGAGCTGTGGGGTATGGTCCCTGAAGTGTAGAGGTTGACTGGCGCGGGCTGCTCTGAAACTCTCCTCCTTCACAGTGTAGTTGTGGACGCATATCAGGATGTCTGCAGGAGGGCTATTTGGCTGAGGAGGGTGGCCAACTCGATGGCAGCAGTCTATCTTGACTGAGGATTCGGACTGGGTGCCCAAGACCGTGCGGAAGAGGTCCTGTACATAGCCCACGAGGTCTTCCCCTTCCGCCCCCATTGGGACCGTCCGAATGCGAATATTGGTACCTCGAGACCTAATCTCTAGGTCCTCGGAGTGTGCTTGGAGATCTAGCTGCTGATCCCACAGCCGCAGGACTTCTTGTTAGTGCACTGCGATCTCCTCATCTCTCGCAGTTGCGGAATCCTCCAGGGCGGCAACGCGCTCTTCCTCCGCATCCACATCTCTCCTGACCTCACGGAGATCTGCCTGCAGTTCTGTCTTGATGGCTAAAATATCTTCCCTTTGTGAGGCAAACAGGGACTCCAGAAACTCCCTGGTGACAGTGTTTTCCGGGCCATCCCCAGCTGGCGTCACACCAGAGCCTGAGGCGTTCCCCATCGCCTTCAGTAGGAGGTCTTGCACGGATCTGTCCTTCTCACTTTTGCCGGCAGCCATCGTGAAGTAAGCAAGCAAGTCTAATCAGGAGACACGTAGGGCTGCTGGAAAAGGAAGAAGTCAGCGCTAAGTAGTTATGAATGAGATGGGCAATCGCACCTGACTCCAAGTTGAAAGCTTCTGTGCATTAGTGGTGTGCAATCTGTTCTTCACCCTTGCCGCAGAGAGGTTCTGTTCTGCAGCTCTCATTGCACCCAGCGACGGCAACCAGTAGACTCCGCAAGGTACCCAGGGCAGCTTGCACTGAAGAGGAGGTGGGGAGTGAGATCAAAGGGGTACCAATATTGTGACTCAGTCCAGACCCCGTTGCCCAGCAATGCTGCGGGTGAGTAGTTCCACTACGGTGACCCCTGCACACAGAGGCGTGCACCATGCAGCCAAAACCTGCACTGGGTCGACCAGCGGGGAATATAAAGGGGGCCAGCCAAGGACAGGAGGTTCCAGTGGTTCCCCTGTGCAGAAGGCCTTGTCTGCCGCTAGGTCCCATGCGGCTACTCTAGTTCCTCCACCTCCAAATGGTCACCTTCACGGCCCCAGCATCCATGTTGTCAGGGGCCCCTCACGTCGACACCAAAGGTGCTATCCCTGCAGAATGCGTTGGTGCCCCAATGGGTTCGGATCACTGGGCGCCCCCACCATGCTATAGGCCTCAGTCAGGCCGCATTCAGACGACTAGCAAATCAAGGGCCCCAGAAGGGGCGCGGGCAGGGTGGCTACCGTAGAGCCTCTGCGAGGCACTTGCCTTGCTCTGCGGTAGTCCAGACTGGCTCCCTCCGCCGCAGCAGGCCAGAACCAGCACGCCCAGCAGATTTCAGGCCTTCGCAGCCTTGCCTGTGATCCAGGGCTGAGTGCCTGCAGCGGCGTCGGAGGCAAAGTGCAAATGCGGGAGCTGTCCCAGGGTTCTCCGGTAACGCTCAGGGTGAGGTGACCTCTGCTGGCCCAGTAGCCGGAATGATGCAGCTGCGCAATGGCTCTGATGCACCCCAGGGAGCTGAAAAGCCAGTCCCGCATTTTCTTCCTCAGACACCGGAGCCACGAGCCGATCGGGAGTCGTGCAGAAGTACCATCCGAGGTGAGCAAGGTGGCCCGCTTCCCTTCAGTCTGTGTGCTGCACAGGAACAGAGCCTTCGGCGGGGGATCTGAGACCCCGCCGGTGTGCCATAGTTGATGCTGTAGGTCTGGCGGGAGCGGAGCTCAGGAAATGCACGTTCCCTCACTCCGCCATCTTGGCCACACCCCTACCTTGTCCTTTTTGAAAGTATTTACAACCTCTTGATTCCCTAGGAGACTTCTGTCTAGGGTCCACCTAGACTCAATTTGGTGGCTCTCAACAGATATTACTATTTTTACGTCTGTGTGATCCAAATGATGTTCTAGTTGGTGCATGACTGTAGACATATGTTTGCTAGGCCTTATTTTGACCAGAAAGAAATCTATTCTGGAGGCATGAGAGTATTTTTTAATTCTGGTGGGTAAACTCTTTTCCAAGACCTGCCTTTAATCTTTAAATGTCTATAAGACCTAGATTCTTGATTGGCTGCTGTGCAGCCTCCCTCATTTTAGGGGTGTTTACTGTTGGTCTTACTGTGGATTTATCAAAAGCAGGATTCAATAATATATTGAAATCCCCTCCCCTATGATAATATGGTACCTCGTGTCAAGTAAGTGTTTATATAGTTCCCTAAGTGGAGATGGATCGTCTACGATTGGACCATATTAACCCACCAATGTATATCCTATACTGTCTATTTTGACATTGGGTATTACCCCTATACCCCTGATATCCACAATGGAACTTTCTACCTTAACTTGTGCAGATCTTTTGAATAATATAGCTACCCCTTTCATATTGCACAATTGATTAGTGCATACCAATTGCACTATCCATTTATTTGTCTTAAGAATCTTATCCCATTCCTCAGAGTGCAGGTGCGTTTCTTGTAATATTATTACGTCATTATTGGAGAGTTTTAATAATTCCAAAATCTTCCTCTTTCTACTATGCACCCCAAGGCCATTCACGTTCCACGATATTATTCCTATTTTATGCGGGTAATGTGCCTCCTCTGTCATACTCCCTTTTTTTCCATCAAGGTCACCTCCTTTTAGTGCACCACCTAAAGTCACATGTGAGGACCCTTTCTTTTTCATTTTTTCACGAATGCTCCCCACCTAATGCTCATAATCGCAGATACATGTGTGTGGCCCCACTTTCCTCCACCCACCCCAAATCCACCCCGGGGAACCCTCCCATTGTCCAGATGGGGTAGTACATTTTACCCCTAGTGCTCTGACTCTCCGGCCTATCTTATTTTATTTATTTATTTATAATTACACTTGATTAAGCGCACAGCTACCCGGAGGTTTCCCGGCGCTAAAGCAGACACTAGGTATTAAAGGTGAAGGGCGCAATAGGTCAGCATCTTACATATCAAATAGCCAGGTCTTGATACCCTTACGGAAGGTCAAAAAACACCTTTCCGATCGTAGAGATGGCGGTAAGGAGTTCCAGAGAGAGGGGGCTAACGAGGAAAATGACCGACCTCCCATTTTAGCTCTTTTGATTCGCGGTACTTTCACTTTATTTTGGGTGGAGGACCTAAGTGCGCGAGATGGGACATAACGCTGCACTAAAACAGAGAGATAGTGGGGAGCTGTTCCAGTCAGAATTTTGTGCATAAGACACAAGGCCTTGAATTTAGTCCTATTCTCAATACGCAGCCAATGCAGGTTACGCATGTGAGTTGTGGTGGAAGTTCTAGCAGGAAGGTTACAAATAAGGCGAACCGCCATATTTTGTACCACCTGGTATTTCCTAGTTACCTCCTTACTGGCACCCAAGAGTAAGATGTTCCCGTAGTCCAGGCGTGAGATGACAAGAGCCTGGACTACCGTCCTCAGGGTGTCAGCAGGCAGCATCCATGTGATTTTCCTCAGCCACCTGATGATGGTGGTACAGGTGGCGGAGACTTTCACAACGTGCTGCTTAAAGGACAATTGGTTGTCGAGGAGGACCCCAAGGTTACGAGCATTCGTAGTTGGGGTAGGAAGAGGACCCATCTCCGGAGGCCAATGCTGTGGGCCCCATAACGAGATATCTTGGCCAAACAGAAGCAGTTCCGTTTTGTCCCCGTTTAATTTTAATTTGTGGTCATGCATCCATGCAGATATTTGTCGGAGTCCATTTTGAAGAGAAGAGGAGGAGGAATTTTTGTTGGTGGAAAGTGAGTAGATGACTTGCGTGTCATCGGCGTAGGAGTAAATCGTGAGATCTGCCTGCTCAGCCAGAAAGGCCAGGGGTCTCACATATAAATTAAAAAAGAGGGGGCTGAGGATAGACCCTTGAGGAACACCGTGTTTAGAAGGGAAGATAGATGAAACAGAAATGGGGGAAAACACTTGAAATGTGCGATCAGAAAGGAAATTAGCAATCCAGGCCAGGGCAGAGCCACCGACACCCACAGATTTCAAGGTGGACAACAAGATGGAATGGGAGACGGTGTCAAATGCGGCACTCAAATCAAGTAATATGAGTGCCACTGACTCCCCATTGTCCACCTTTAGTCTAATGGATTCCGACACTCCAAGAAGCGTGGTTTCAGTCGAAAAGCCAGTCCTGAACCCGGATTGGTAACCGTGAAGAAGATTATAGGTTTCAACATAAGAGGAAAGTAAAGAGTTAACGTGTTTCTCCAAAATTTTGGAAAAGCATGAAAGCAAGGAGATGGGGCGAAAGTTTGATGGAATATTGGGATCAGCATTGGCCTTTTTTAATAATGGAACCACCATAGCATGCTTCCATTCGTTGGGGACGATAGCTTCAGTTAACTACGCATTCAGAATTTTAAAAATAATCTGAAGCAGGGCTGGATCAAGGGATCCCAAGACTTGCGGGGGCATTGGATCGAGGGGGGAGCCAGATTTAATATCTTGAAGATACTTTTTTAAAAGCGTGGAAGAAATAGGGTCCCAGGCATGCAGAGAAGAACGTGCAGAAGAGGAGCCAAGGTTAATATCAAGAGCGGGAGTGCATAGAGTAGGATCGGAATGAATAGGCCCAGCCGAATTAGAGTTAAACGTATCATAGATTTTGTCAATTTTCTCAACGAAAAAATTGGCCAAAACCTCACATTGAGCAGTATTTAAACAAGGGTCTTTAGGTGCCGTAGATGCACCTGAGAGTTCCTTAACGATTTTAAACAGCGCCTTAGGTCTATTTTGTGCCGTAAGAATAGAAGTACTGGCAAAGTTGGCTCTGGCGGTGTCACAAGACAGATGATAGGCTTTAAGGGCTACCTTGTATTTTATTTTATGGTCAATATTGTACTCGGAACGCCAAATGCGTTCCAGTTTTTTACAATTAGATTTTTCATGACGAAGTGCGTCAGTAAACCATGGTGCTGGTGGGTGATGGATTTGGGGTTTGTTTTTTTGCGTTGGAAGACAAATATCCAGAGCCGTTGTCAGCCATCGTTTAATAATGGGCAGCTCCTTAGTGGATATACTGGGATGCGCGGGTTTATCCTTGATGAGAAGGAGGTTAAGATTGTCAATATCTAGATGCTTCCAATTCCTACTAGCTTTGTGAGGAAGAGCGGGATTCGAAGGTTTGACCCTTTCTATTTCAATTGAGAAATTTACAATAAAATGATCTGACCAAATGACTGGTTCAGAGGATTGATAGGCGATGCCAGCAAGATTTGAGATAATAGGATCTAAAAGGTTGCCGGCTTTGTGAGTGGGATCAAAATTATGCAAATGAAGGTCTAAAGCTGCCAAGTCCTGTAAGAGGCGTGCAGCAATAGCACACGATTCAGAATTAAAATGAATGTTTAAGTCGCCGATAATAATGAAGTTGGTTGATTGCGCCAAGAATGGGGAGATGAA
Source organism: Lissotriton helveticus (assembly GCF_964261635.1). NCBI lineage: Eukaryota > Metazoa > Chordata > Amphibia > Caudata > Salamandridae > Lissotriton > Lissotriton helveticus. The sequence goes on from NC_136061.1 coordinate 1,770,131,565, forward strand.
TTCTGGGAAGAAAGAAGCCCAATTACTGGCGGAACCCGGCGGACGATAAATCAGCGAACCCGTTAAAGTAAATTGAGGGGAGAGTAGGAGCTTAAACAAACCCGCCTCACAATTTGGAAGATCGAGATCTTCCCATTTACAAGAGAATTCTCTCTTGTAAATGATGGCGATTCCCCCACCGTCTTTGAAAACGCGGTTACGCCCAATATAGGTGTATCCATCGGGAAGAGCCATGGCGATGTCCGGGCCAGAACTGTCCGTTAACCAAGTTTCAGTGACGAACATGGCAGCTGGGCTATCAGTCTCCAATAGGTCAAACATGTCTCTCTTATGTTTCACGAGAGATCGACAGTTAATACTGATAAACTTCCAGGTAGGGCAGGGTTTAAGTAAAGTAAGAGAGGAGTTGTGATTTAAAGATGACATTTTCCAAAAAGTGGAAGACATAACGTCTAAGCTTGAAGCGGAGAGTCTAAGCTTGAAGCGGGAGTAGGTGACTAAGTTAGAAGCAGAGAGACTAGGCCCTAGGCCCGTACAGGCGCGGACGGGCGCAGACGGGCAGGACTCTGGCACGACTCCGGCGCGCCTACGTCGCGCCCGCTGCGCTCGTCCGCTGCGCTGCCGCATGAGGGCCGTCTATATAGGCGTTGACGCCAGTGAGGGGAGGAGTCAGGAGGGCGGGATAGGGGGGGAGTGAATAAAATAGTCCAGTTACCGCTCGCCGCTCGTATTCAGCGGGGCGGTCCAAGCACGCAGCTGCTCCCAGTCAGCAGCAGAGATCTCCAGGTATTACAAGTTTAAAATTAAAAGATTACAAGTTAGCGCTCAGCGCGCAGTCACCTCAGCCCTCTGCCACAGAGCTTTGGTCTACAGCGCGAGGCAAGATGGGCGGAGCCTATATAGGCGGTGACGCCAAACTCTTTTGTGCTTTGCACCCGTTTGCGCATGCAAAATGTCACAGGGCCATGTACAATTCCTAAATAGCGAGTCGTAATTTATTTGCGATTTTCTATTTAAGAATTGCGAGTTGCTATTAGGAAGTGGCGTTCCCTTCCTAATAGCGAGCCCAAAGCCATGTATGAATATTTTGCGACTCATACTCGCAAATTAACACCCTCTTCAAGATGTTGGTAATGCAGTCACAAAAGGGAAGGATTCCCCAGGGGACCCCTTCCCCTTTGCAAATGCAGGGAAAATATTCTTTTGGGGGCAGGCAGTGGTCCCAGGGACCACTCACTGCCTACCCTTAAAAAATTAAACGAAAACTTTTTTTTAAAAATGCATTCCATTTTCCTTTAAGTATAACGGGCTGCATTTAAAAAAAACGCTTTATTGAAAAGCAGTCCCAGACATGGTGGTCTGCTGAGCCCAGCAGGCAACCATCCCTGAGAGGGCCAGCCATTCCCAATAGGGTCGCAAATAGCGAGTAGCTCATTAATATTCATGAGCCTCGCATTTTGTCTCTGACACTGTAGTACATTGTAAATTGTGCCTCACAATTTGCGACTCGCAATTGAGCGCAAATTGCGAGGCTCAATTTACAAGGGTCGTACATCTGGACCCCCGTTAATATTGTTCTTTTTTGCAGTCAGTCTGCAAATGGTTCCAAAGTAGAGGCACAAAGCACTGGTGACAGAAGGTACCCTGGCTTGTATCTTTTTTGATGTTGATATTTTTCTTTTAAAGAACATCAACCCCCCAATCAAACCCCACTGTCGCAAATGAAAACTACAACAACTGACTAGAATCCTCACTTTGGGGCCGATTAGGATGGCGGACGGATCGCCACCGCCATGGAAGCGATGGCGATCCGTCCGCCATCTGTGCCCGTCCGCCACAAATTCCCCCCTCCCCCCCCCCGCAATATTACAATGGCGGGGGGACCGCGGCAGACAGAAACACTGTCCGCCGCTTTTACGCCCCGGTCACCTTTGGGCCGGCCAGACACCGCCAGCCATATTATGATGGCCAGTTGCAGATGCCTTTCCGTGGCGGCAATGCTGCCATGGAAAGGCATACGGGCTTTGCTTTGGCGGCCCGTTGCAGGCCCCCAGGGTGAACGGGGGTACACATGGGGGGTACCTATGGTACCCCCCTGCGTTTCACAGAACAACATGTCCGTCCGCGATCCTAATCGACCCCTTAATACAGTCCTCCAAGGAAAGTGACCCAAAAAAAAGCTGGAGCAAAAAGTAATGCCTGGTATACTCCTCCTCTCCGAGCATTAAAACAAACTTGCAAAAGACAGGAAAGAAAGTGGAGAAAGGATTTCTCTGCCAACAGTAAAATTAACTATAAAGTTGCGTTAGCACTCTACAAAACTGAAATAAAAGCTGCCCTAGCAATTTATTATGAAAATAAAATTATGGCGGCTGCAAACTCCCCTCGCGAAATTTTAAAAATTGCGAAATCCCTTTTCACTTCCCCTTGTCCCTCCATAATCTCTGATAATCCCCAACAACGGTGCAATGAGATAGCAGAATTATTCTCTACCAAAATCTCAAATATCTACAAGTCATTCCCGCAGACCATAGACCCACAAAACACCCCATTTATAGATATTATAACCCCAACTTAAGCACCGATGGAGGAATTCCCGCCCCTGGACCTTACATCTCTACAAAGTCTCTTGAGACAACTAAAATCAGGGTCACCATCTGAACAAGTCTCCCCGACCATCTTAAACCAAATTACAGAGATTGTATCACCAGTAATACTCAAAGTGATAAACACCTCACTTCATACAGGAATTGTACCTCCCTTATGGAAACAAGCTAGGGTGAAAGCTCTTCTGAAAAAACCAAACCTCGACCCTGATGATTGGGCAAATTACCGACCTATCTCTCTGCTACCTGGAATTAGTAAACTAGCAGAAAAACATGTAAATTCCACCCTTTACAGACTTCTGGAAGAAAATAACTGCCTCCACGCTTCGCAGACAGGGTTCAGATCTCAACAGGGTACGGAGACCGCTCTTCTAGCCGTGATAGAAAGATCGAGAAAAATCCTTGATGCCGGAGGCTGCGTCACCCTTATTCTTTTGGACCTTAGCGCAGCCTTCGACACGGTGAACCACCAACTAATGATTCAAAGACCTAGGGAAGTAGGAATAACCGGAACAGCATTGAAATGGTTACAGTCCTTTTTGGAAAATCGAGTCTTCACAGTCTTTGAAGAGGAATTTTCCTCGAAGCAAATACCCCTGACAAGTGGAGTCCCCCAGGGATCCTCTCTTAGTCCAACAATGTTTAATGTTTATATGAGCTCCCTGTCTGGAATCGTATGGTCAGATGGGATACAGATGATCACGTATGCTGATGACACCCAGCTAGTGGTCTCTCTCAATCAGCCTGGTCTGGCTTCATGTCTTGAGAAGGTATCCAGGTGGATGGACAATTCCTTTTTAAAGCTTAATGGAGCCAAGACCGAGCTTATGCTCCTAGCTCATTTTGCCCCACTGAATATAGACCTTCATTGGCCCACTTGTTTAGGCACCCCGCCAGTGCCAAAAAAACAGATCAAGAGCTTGGGTGTCTGGCTTGATGTTAATCTCAACTTTAAGCGACAAGCACAAAAAGTTGCAGCCAGCTGCTACGGTCTTCTTAGAATGATCACCGGAATTCTCCCCCTCCTACCTTCTGGGGCTAAATGGCTACTAGTCCAAGCCATAATTTTATCGTGGCTCAACTATGCCAATGCCCTCTATTTAGGTGTTCCTCAAGTCTCTATAAAAAGACTGCAAATTGTGCAGAATTGTGCAGCTCGCCTTCTACTCAATATCCCGAGAAGCCTCTCAGCAAAACCAGCTCTCGCCACTTTACATTGGCTACCAATTCTAGAGAGAATCCAATTTAAGTCACTGTACATTGCACACAAAGGACTTAATGGCAAGGGTTCAACACTGATCCACCCTATGATTCAACCCTACCGATCAAGCAGGTCACTCAGATCGGATAAAAAAGGCCTAATCTCAATACCTAAGATCAAAAGAGCCCGAACCGGAGGCCGAAAATTTCCAGATAATGCGGCCAAGATTTGGAATAACCTGCCTGACTATATATGGCTCGATCCAATTATCTGACCTTCAGAAAACATCTTAAAACTTTCCTTTTCCCTTGATATGTTGTAGCTTAAGGGCGCCATGGACAGCGCTGGGATGCCCTAGCGTAACCATGCGCTTTACAAATGCCTTTTTCATTTCATTTCATTTCATTTCATATTCTGAGTGGTCATTACATTCACCCAAATATGCATCCTCGATTCAATAGTTAGCCATCTGCCATTCCTATAACTGCAAGCCAAGAAGGAGCTGTTGCATCAAACATTTCAAATAATTCCATGTTAACATGTCAAACGTCTTTTCCTCAGCTAGTAACAGAAGCAAGGAATTCTTTATTATTTGTTTATTATTCTGTTTATTAAACATGACAGGGTACATTACAAATTGCACAATTCCATTGCCCATTTTGTATATCTCCTTTACTATCTTAGACGTTAACACCACATTTTCGTTTCCACTACCCTTTCACCCCGTCTGTTTTCAATCTAAGGGGAGGATCATCCCATCTGTCAGTACCAGTTTGTAGACCCCCACCGGGCTCCCTCAAAGGTCCCCTTGGTAAGGGTTCCACTTTCCCCATACCTGTTCCCCCTTTCTGAGGCAGCCCCTGCTGTCCTACACTGTTTTTTACGCTATCATGCACCAGTCAAGGTCTTCCATTCAGTCTTGAAGCCTTGGAGTATTTGTCACCCGACATATTAGCTATCTTGCACTTAGCAATTATCAGTCCAAGTTTTACCCAGCTTCTCTCTTTATCATTGATGTCGGTGTCTTCCCATATGTTGAAGAAGCACCAATTCGGGGTAGGGGGTCATCTCTACTCCTGTCACTCAGCTCAATTTATGGACAATAGCTGTCCAGTATTGTTGTATAAGGGAGGATTCCCATAGCATGTGGTAATACGATCCCTCTTGGCCACACGCCCTCCTACAAGTCGGGTCGTTGCCTCTCCCCATTTTAGCCAGACAACGACAGGAGTAATATACTCTGTGGAGCACTTTCAATTGTAGTAACCTGAACTTGCTCGATATGGGCACCTCTCTCGGGGACGCCAGGGCTTCTGCCAGTTTATCTCTTCCAGGTCACCTATGTCCGCTTGCCACCAATCCCGGAGTCCAATGAGAGGATCTGGGGAATTATTAACCAGTTTCTTATGTGTAAGGTATATTGCCTTACGGCCTATGCGCTCTATAACTATTCTATCCTCTAGTTGGCAGGACTCTGGGAGCTCAGTACCTTTGGGGATTACTGCTTGCAGCGCATGTTTGATTTGTAAATATCTAAATGTCTCTGTGTCTGCAAGCTCATATTCTATCTGGAGCATTGCAAAGGGTAGCATGTATCCCCCTGCCCATAGGTCACCCACCAGGATATGTCTTGTGTTAGACTTGGCATCTTTTGGCGTGTTTCCCCTGAGTTTTTACTTTCTGACCTCCCGGTTTTGGCTTTGTTTTTGCTGGCGTAGTGTTTCTGTGCACTTTTCTCACCGCTGATCAGTGGTAAACTGCAAGTGCTCCTTTGGTAAATTGTGGTATGGATTGGTGTTTCCATGATTGGATATTTGATTTACTTGTTAGTCCCTAGTAAAGTGCACTGAGTGTGCCAGGGCCTGTAAATCAAATGCTACTAGTGGGCCTGCAGCACTGATTGTGCCACCCACGTGAGTGGCCCTGAAAAGGTAACATAGACCAGCCAGGCAGTCTGTAACTGCCATGTCGACTTGGCTAGTGCACACACTTGCCAGTCCCTCACCTTCCCTTTTCTTACATGTTAGCCACCCCAAAGGTAGGCCCAAGGTACCCCTGTGGGCCGGGTTAAGTGTATGGGAAAGGTAGGACATGCCCTGGTGAGTGTGGCATGTCCTGATAGTGGATTACGGCTAATTTTGTTTTTCACTATTGCAAGGCTATTTGTTCCCCATAGGACAGAATGGGGACTTTGTCTATAACATCTTATAAACTAACTGGCCCGGGGGAATTAGTTAGGAAAATAAAGTTTAGTATGCCTGAACTCAGAATCTAAAGATGCATCTTTTAGTGAAGGTGATATTTACATTCTGTGTTTGAGAACATAGGTATTTTCTTGCTCAGTCATCCTGTGTGCCTATGCTGAAATGTGGATTGTCTGTCTGGGTTTTGGATGACAGAAGGCTGGGGAGCAGGAGTGGCTCCAGATAGTCTAGGTGGGTCAGTAAAGGGCTGAATAGACATGGGCTGAAATTGGGGAAGGGGGAGGAGATTCTCTTGCACCTCAAAGGGCCTGCTCTACCTTTGACAATGCTGTCTCCACCTCCTGACAGGAAGTCACACCAGAGAAGGCAGAACTGGTTCTGGCTGGGCACAGACACTCTCTGCCCAAGAGATCAAAGGATCTTGGGATATAAATATTGGGGCCCAGACCCCAGAATTTTAGAACTCTTTTGGACCAAGAAGACTGACAAGAAGAAGAGCTAGAGAAGCTGTGAGGAGGGAATAACATTTTGCTGTGTGCTTTGCTGTGCTGGCCTGCAGTGGCTGCTTCTGTCTTGGGCAGTGAAAGGACTGGATTGAACTTTCTGCAATCTACTTTTGTGAGTTTCTCCAAGGACTTGAGGTAGAGCTTGCCCCCTGTTAAAGAAGTCTCAGGAACAGCAAAGACGTCAAGTTCTTCTGCCCTCAGCTGCAACAGAAGAAAAAGCAACCCGACGCCATCTACGCCGCTGCTGCCGACCTTGTGTCCTGAAGGCACCACAGTGGGCACCGCCACAATGCCGCACCGCGACCCTGGTCTCACCGACGCTGTCTGCTGAGGCCGCCACCGAGCCTCTGCTCGCACTGCGACCTGTAGGCGCTGAACTCCGCATCGCCTCACTTCACGACAACGCCTTGGTATTCCCGACGACGCCGCTCCACCCCGAAATCTACGCCGCTGCTGGCACCGTGGTTCGAGGGCTTCGCTCATAAAGTTACATGACGCACCGCCCTCATCCCGCAGCGCAGCCTTGGCCTACCGACGCCGGCGCTATCGACTTCAGACAACAGCGCTCAGCAACAACGGCATCGCTGCTTGCACCGTGACCTGTCAGCACCGCGACGAGCACCGCATTCACTTTGCACCGCGACCCTGGTCTCACCGACGACGCTATCTGACACCGCCGAGCTGCTGCTCGCACCGCGACCTGAAGGCACCGCACGCCGCACCGATGCACTGCCCACCACAGCACCCGACGCCTGTCGACGTCAGCGCTTCTGACTTTAACCGAGAGGAGTTCAATCTGTAACGCGTGTGACTTTGAGGGCCCGACGACTCCTGCACCAACCTCTGGAACCAACAACTGCGGACGCTGTGCTTCCGTAAGCTCAACGAGAGGTCACCGACGCCCTGCATTTCTAAAAGGTACTGTTTGCGGGTCTTCCCGACACAGTAGCTGGCCCGCGACTCAGCGGTCAGCCATAACTGTTTGGATTTGTTTGCTCACGGTGTCGTGATAGCCCCGCACGGATCTATCGACATCAAGGAACTGTTTTTCAAGCACATTTTGATAACCAATGATTTTTAAGTACTGTATTGTGGATTTTTATCGTTTTTGGTCTTGTCTTAAGTATATAAAAATATCAGATATTTTTCTAAACTGGTGTGGTGTCCTTTTGTAGTGCTTACACTGTATTACTGTTGGTTAGGTGCAAATGTTTTACACACTGACTTTAAAATAAGCCTGAGGGCTCGTGCCAAGCTACCAACGGGGTGAGTAGGGGTTATTTTAGGAGTGTAGCTCCCTTATCCTGACTAGAGTGGTGGTTTCTGCCCGGTTTTAGCACATGCCCTAGCCTACCAAAAATTCCATTTCTAACACCTATTAAATCCCATCTGTCAAAGCCGGCAAATTGGCCCATATTGCCTAACTTTTCCACGTCCCACAGTGAGGTGTACTGTGTTATTTTATCTTTCCACCTGATCTGTTTCTGGACCATATTCCAAAGTTGGACTGTGGTTTCTGTTGGGCCCCGTCAGGGATAAATATTTAGGAGGGGTGTAAAGCGCTTTGGCGTAGCCCCTTTTACCTAATACATGTCAATCCATCCAGTAAGCCGGCTCCTCAGGTGATTCATACTCACACTGATTAATGGCTACCAGTTACGCGGCACAGTAATATTTCCGAGAAGCAAGGCATTCTTGAAGTGCAGGTTATCTGGACATTTTCTTCTATGTGAAGGACCTTCTTCAGATTATCTTCACATTGGTGATCTAAGAAGTAGGAGCATTGATCAGTGGGTCCCACCCCTGTCATCAGTGCTCCCAAACGAGCCACCAGAATCCCTGTGACATTGCTTGCAAACAGATTTGAGAAGGAGATCAGTCTAAATGTCCCACATTGTGATGGGTCCTTGCCTTGGTTTGGGATCACTGATATTGCGGCATTGAGCATGGAATGAGTAACTCAGCCCGATTTTCCAAAGAGGTTACAAAGTCTTGCGAGGATTGGTGACAGGGTGTTATGAATTAAAGTCTTCTGACCCAGATTTTCCCAGTTTGGTTCCTCCCTGTACAGCTACATGTAGAAGGCTGTCTATTTTGATTTTGAGCTTGTCATCCTGTAACACTACAATCAACTCCATGCCCAACCCATCTCATAAAGGAATTGCATTAAGCATATCAGTTGTGGTTAATTGCCCAGGTAATCAGCCAAGCTGTTCATCCTGATCAACGCCATCATCTGCCACATCTCCAGTAGGTGAGCAGTTGTAATCCCTTTCTTACTTTATTGTCTCTGTCTTTGCTGTGCAATGTCTTTACGAGAAGAACATCCTCTTCTTCTCTGGTGTGCTATCTGCCATGTGGTTTGTTTCTCTCTTGCATTTGGTTATCTTCTTGCTCTTGATCACTGTCAGCCAAGTGTAAGAGCAGGATTTCTTGTATTTCTTCACTCCTTCCCACCTGAAAAACAGGTGGAATGGATGGCCCCATTCACAACTGACAGCACGTTCTTGGAGAAAGTCAGTTATAGGTTTAAAGCAGTGTTGTAGCAAGGGAGGCATGAGATTTGGGGGTGGCCTCTACCCCGCTCTTACCTGCAGCCATCGCGGCAAAGCCAGGAAACGCCTGAACCTCCCACTCTTACATGCAGACGCTGCCGGCGGCAAATGCAGGGACCGCCACGGGCAGCACACGGTCTAGCTACGCCACTGGTTTAAAACTTCTTCTTCTCAGAGTCGAAACCGCCAAGTGGTGATATAATTGCACTGTGACCTTCAAAGCTTACCTTGTCTTTGGTTATTTCCTGTGTCATTATCTCCTTTTTCTCCTTGTTGAAGTGTACTCTCATCAGGATGTAAGGTCGAGCCTCTCTCCTTGGTCCCACCCCTTTCAGTCCATCTTTTGCCGTGACAAATAACCTCTGCTGTCCAGGCACCACTTCAGGTCCCCCTCCCCCAATCTGCTCCTCCAGTGTTTGTTGAAATGCACATGGTGACTAGAGGGAAGAGAGTGGCAAGCCTTGTACCAGGAAGGATACCTCCCCGATCAGTTTCTATTTTTTATTTTACCAGAAAAAAACTGATGTATGGTAGGCTATGTCTACCTAAAGTCTCGTCAGCCTTTACTCTCCAATCGGGAAAGGTTGGGGTTGAACCCCATCATCTGTCCCCTGGTTGTTTGGGGGAGGGGATGTAGACAGCTGCAGCACATTATGGGAGGGAGTCTCCCACGTCAGTAACAATATCTAGTGGTCCAGTGCTGTTATTAATCTTCAACTCTTCAAGGGTGTCAGGCTTTAACCACTGGATACTGAAGACTTTCTGCTGAGGGTGATCCCCGAACAGGAATCCTCCACTGGACCATCAGCAATGTTATTTGTGGCGGAGCAACAGTCAGTACTAACATTTCAGGCCCTCTGGGGGGAGGGAAGGGCAGGTTTAGGTACATGCAGTTTCAGATTGACCAGCTCCACAATCTGCCAAAGATATTCAGAGTTTAGGGGGTATTTGCAAACTTGTATCGAGGATTGATGAAATATTTATCTGAAATTGTAATACCTAATTCTAGACTATTAAAGAACGGAACCTCAAACTATTGTACAACTGAAGCAGAAGCAACATTCAATAAATTGAAATATTACTTCCGATTCTGTTCTAGACATCCAGATACAAGTTCACCTTTCTTCATTGAAGCAGACACTTTGAACATGTGTATAGGAACAATGAACAATATTATCGCAATACCATCCTGAGTCCAGGCAACTACATTCAGTAGCATTTTTCCCTACAAAGTTAAGTATCCTGGAAGTCACAATCATATACACATCAGCACCACTTGCAGAATATGCATTAGAGGAAGACAGGATGAAAAAATGTGTCAAATATTGAGTCACAGGAAGAAATAGGCAGAAATAGCAGAATAATATTATGGAAAACAAAAGGGGCAGTTTTACAGCACTAAAATAAAACATGCTAACACCAGCATACACAGCTTGTGGCAAAGGTCAGGCCCTAGAATGAATATTAATATAATTTCAAACTGTATTCAGCCAAATAAACCATTGCATTGTATAAGTCATCACACAGCCCTTGCATAGTTCTCTGAACAGGAAGCCAGTGAGTCATCTTTAAAGGAGACCTAATACTTCGCTCTAGACACTTCTGTGTATTTAGGCAGCTTGAAGACAGATTTTGTTGCTTCCCAAACACAGCAGTTACTGAAGTCAACCCTTAGCAAAAGCTGGAAGATTGTTGCTAATGACACATTGTAATGTAGTTAAATTATGGCAATAGGGAGGTTGCAGCATTTCTTTTCTACGTTTGGGTATATCTTTTGAGGATTCATTGTCTCAAAGAACTAACTTTTTATGTACAAATGGAAATTTGATTTGTCCCTGTTGCTGTGCTGTAATAAGTTTGTGTTCCAACATGTTTGCATTATTGATTTTCTACAATAGAAACAAATATACATTTGCACACAGACACCTGCATTTAAATGTGCCTTTTTTTCAGGAGCATTGCTAGATATCAGATGTCAGAGAAAGCAATCCTGAGCTAGATTAAATCATTTGACAGATATTTAATAAGACCTGAGACATGCTTAGAAATTCTTTATTTGATATCAATTGTAGACTATTCATTAGAAAGATTACTTTTTTGTGTATGTGATCAGCTTCCTAATCAGTAGTCAGTGAAGTGTTCTGTTTGAGCCACAGTAGGAAGCATATCGCAATCATCTATACTGTCGTCATGTGTGCTACTCAATGCATTCTCCTGGGGTGTCCTCCAATCCTTGATACTCATGTGGAGATAAATCAGAATTTATTTATCTATTCATTTATTTAATGCAATTTTATATAGTGCAAACTTTACCCGAAGGTGTCAGAGCGCTTTACAAAAGGACCAGTTACATCACATAAGGACTTCAGAGTGCATGAGTTACATAAAAGATACAAACAGAAAAACTCTAAATTCACATAAGAATGATAGTAAGTACAAAAGTCTACTACAGATACTAGTGGTTAGAGTTATATATATACAAGTTGCAAATAAACTCAAGGAAAAGACACAGAACAGATAAACTTTAAGTTCACATAAAAATGGTAGTAAGTACATAAGTCTACTACAGATACTAGTGCTTAGAGTTACATATATACAAATTCACTCAAGATTACATTTTATGAAAGTTGAAGTAGGTTACAGTTGGACAAATAAAAAAACATATTTACACAGCATGATCTTCATACCATTGGTTGGGTTCTTGCTTTCAGGCAGGCCTTTGTTGTGTTGTTACACTCACGGGTGGTGATCTTGGGCCTGGAGGGATCCCAGAGCTGGTGATGTTCACAGCGCTTCACAAGCAGCAGGCGAGGTCCATAGCAGGGCTCCTCTTTGCCATGTTGTTTACGGGGACATGCAGTCCCCCACCGGCAGCAAGCACTGCTCCCCCAAGCTGCGGGGCACCAAATGCGCTCATACAGCACCTACCAGCAGCAGGTGAAGTTCGCAGCAGGGCTCCTCCCCACCTCGGCGTCTACCTGTACAGGTAGACCCTGATCTGCTACAAAGGGTTGCCCAAGGACAATCTTTCATATGGCCACCTCCACCATAAAGTATGATGTTTCACAAAAGGGCGGCAGTTGCAGTAAGTCAGAGTTTTGGGCTCTGGCACCCTACTGCGCACATCCCACATCTCTTCACACCCCGCTTATAAACACAAGCTGGCATCCTAACCCAGACAGAGACAGGGTATAACTAACACTGTGCCTATTTGATTCAGAATGGGTACTCTGACACCAAAATGCATTTATACATTAACAAAAAATTAACTACTAGCTATAAAGGCTGACGTTTCAGAATGGAGACATTTATTGGTAGCTAAGATACTGGTAACTATTTATACAGGTGTATCATCAAGAAGAACTAGTCTAGTACTATCTGATAATGAAGGAGCTGTATGTTTTAAACTGAAGAAAAAGAAAAGAGCTTTTCTTTTTCATGAAGCCCTCACACACCGACCTTGTTTGGTGGCATGCTTCACCATCCGGCCCACCTGGTGACACCTAGTGTGTCCCTGGTGGGCTACTACGCCCCATCTGGCAAAATATAAATCCCATTATATTGCATGGGATTTATATTTCGGCTGACAAACTATTCGTCACTATCATCTAAAGCTACTTTACATCCATCCACCTATCGGCCATGGAACAAACTCAATTTGGAACACTTAGAAACACAACTAACATCCAGTACAAATCTGGAAACAATAAATTCCGTTCAAAAACAATATGAGTCCCCAAGAAATGGGACAAGAAGTGGGGTAAATGGAATGCATGCAGGGGGGAGATCTGTAGTTCTCCCACTATGGACATGGCAATGGACAGGTCGAGAACTGTGTATAATGACCCAAACTGATCAGTATTGATTATTGTATTAGTGTATGTATCATTCTGTGTTGTCCTTTACAGTTTTGTATAATTGCAAATGGACTGGTCTTCAATTGCGTCCTCGATTATTCTGCATTGCTTTGCTTTGTCCAGATGTCATATTATGATTACCTTTTTGTTTATATGCTTTACATTGCTGAATGTGCTTTGATTTTGTGTTTTCAATAAAAATGTAATTTTAAAAAAAAAACAAAAAAAAACAATATGAGTGGCTACAGGAAGCTTTTGACATCCTGATACCACTCAAAACCACACAACGGAACAAAAGAAAAAAAGAGCCTTGGAGGCAAATAGAGATAAAAGACATAAAACAACAAATTAGAAAGCTGCAACGTACCTGGCTCAAAACAAACGCTAAACAAGACAAACTTCACCTACAGAAAAATAACAGATTATACAAGTCAGCTATCAAAAAAGCTAAGAAAAGGTACTATTCAGAGAGAATTCAAAATGCTTAATGTGCAGATAAAGAATTCTATAAAATAATCAATGAATTTCGCAAACCAAATTGCCCAGAAGGAACTCATCATTTCACAGACAAACTGGCAAATCATTACAAGGACAAAGCAGAAACAATGGACTCGTACTTAAAACAGAAACAAAGAACCAGCACTAACCCTTGTACAAAACAACAATCCAAGAATACTCTAACCCAGCTTCTCCGTTCCTTCCAACATATCTCACGCAATGAATTTATGGACCTGGTCAAAGCAAGCAGGACTGCCGGCAGCCCTTCTGACCCATGTCCACCGCAAACTTTCAAGACAATTCATTTAACGTCTGCTGCCACTCCAGTAAGAAGAATCATCAACGATTTCTTAATTACCGTAATATTTCTAGAAGAACTCAAAAAGACACACATACGCCCTTTACTGAAGAAAACAAACTTGGACCCGCTGAACCCTGACAACTACAGACCCATTACAAATGGACCTTTCCTGGGCAAACAGATAGAAAGAGCGGCATTCGCCCAGATGTCACAATTCACTGAAGAGAATGACATACTTTCAGACTTCCAAACAGGATTCCGTCCGGAAAGAGGCACTGAATCTTCCCTCCTTGCCATCTGGGATGACCTGAAGAGTACAGTAGACTGCAACGGGATTGCTTCGCTACTCCTCTTGGACCTCTCAGCTGCCTTTGACACAGGTCAGCATTAGACTCTGATACAAAACTCTATGAAGCCGACATAGAGGGAACTAATGTCATCCATACCCCACCTGTCTCGTCCAAACAATACTCCTCAAAAGCAGAGGTACCTCTAGGTTCTATCATCTCGCCTATGCTTTTCAACATCTACATGAAGTCATTACCGGTACTGATCAATCAATTTCACCTCACGTGCTATAACTATGCAGATGACACGCAAATACTCCTTCAACTGGAATGCCCCAACGACATTGAAAAATCTCCAATTTTCAGTTGTTTCAGAGCCGTGGATCAGTGGATGACTTGGAGCCATCTCAAACTGAATGCTTTAAAAACGGAAATACTCACATTTGGCGATTGGAAACATTGAGACCCGCTTGCCTCCTGGCCTGATGAACTGGGATCACCGCCTAAAGTATAAGGAAGTAAGAAACCTCAGAATGACCATGGACTTCAAGATATTGATGAATGCCCAAGTGGACAAACTAACAAGATCAAGCTTTGTCACTATAAAAACGCTGTAACGAATTTTCCATCATCTGGGATTTCCACACAAGGTCCAAGTTACCATCTACTTTGTTCTATCCAAATTTGATTACACCAATAGCCTCTACTACGGATCACCTTTAACAGCCATGAAAAGACTACAACAGATTCAGAACTCAGCTGCCAGACTACTCTTACATATCAAGCCGCAAGACCACATCTCACCTGCCTTGAAAGCCCTGCATTGGTTACCGGTTGCCAGAAGATCCACGTTCAAGCTGCTTTGTATCACCCACAAAGCAATACATGGAATGGGACCGCTCTTCATCAGGAATAAAATCACCAAACACATTCAGCAAAGGAACCTCCACTCTAAAGGGGCACCTCGCCTCAAAATTCCAAGATACACGAAAAAAACAATGGGTGGCACATCCTTCTCTGTTCAAGCAGCCAAACTATGGAACTCTTTGCTCCCCAATATAAGATCCACCAACAGCCACCATATCTTCAGAAAACTACTCAAGAATTGGCTGTTCCCCACATAAGAACCATACGCAAACAGAACATTTACAGCATATCCCTCTGTGTATATATGCATTTATTTTCACTATAGATATGTACCTATCTTTGTGTATTGCTTTCCATAAACATGTAGAATAATTATGTTAAAAAAAACGTTTTTAAAAAAAAGTACAATAACACTTGAAAACTGGAGTTTACCTGGTGGCTCATTGGTCTACATGTACTTGCTTCCATTGTGCACCTATGTACCTTCCATGTACTTGGATCTGTGTGTTTGTTACTTTTCTCCTGAAAAATCATATCCAATGCACTGCCCTATTTCTCATCCTGAACCTCTATCAATATCTTTAATCTACACATACTTACCACCTATATGCATCTATATACTTTCAATGTTCTTATGGGGCTTTATATTTATCACTTTCTTCTAATTTAGCATTTCCAATGCACTACCCTATTTCTCAACCTATACTTCTCTCAATATATCTTCTAGCCCAACTTTCTCACCCTATATATCTATCAATATATCCTCTACAACTACTCTCTTATTTATCCCAAACCCCATACCACTACTATGAACCCCAAAATAACCCTTTCTAGACTCTGCCCTGCTCTAGCCCTCCTTGCATCATCTGACACCTCTTTTACTATACCGATCCCCCAAAACAAACCTTTCTAAACTTTTCCCTCTGACTCTTCCCCTCCATACCCCTTTTTACTCATCCAAAAGCCTCCTCCTACTGCTACGGCCTCCTAAAACAAAAACAAAACACAAATCCAAATCCTTCACTCTTCTATCCCTCCACTATCATTTTCAATCAAAATAACAGACTAACATGTTCACTTCTCAAATTCCATATTCCACTATACTAATTCACCACTAATCCTTTATGGGTTCCAGAGTAGCATGCTACTCACCAATAAAGCATTTCAAAACCCCATCAGGGTTACACGTGATATATAAATGTAAAACCTTTTCCCTTTCCTACCGTTTCCCAACCCTTCTTAATCCAAATAGCTGACTAACATATCCACCTCTCAAATTACTTTCATGTTTCACCATACCAATTCAACACTAATCCTTAAGAGTAGCGTGCTACTTGCCAAAAAAGTGATTCAAAACCCTATCAGGGGTAGCAAGTGCTATATAAGTACAAACCTCTTTCCCTCTTCTATCCCACCGCCTACCCTTCTCTATCCAAATAACTGAATAACATATCCACCACTCAAATTACTTCATATTTCACTATATTAATTTTCAACACTAATCCTTTATGGGTTCCAGAGTAGCGTGCTTCTCGCCAGAAAAACGCTTCAACACCCATCAGGGGTACACATGCTATATGAATGCAAACCTTTCTTCCTCTTCTATCCCTCTGCTATCCTTCTCTCTCCAAATAACTGACTAATATCCACCACTCAATTACTTCATATTTCACTATATTAATTTTCAACACTAATCCTTTATGGGTTTCCGGAGTAGCGTGCTACTCGCCAAAAAAAAAAAGCTTCAACACCCCATCAGGGGTAACAAGCGCTATGTAAATACAAACATTTTCCTCTTCTATACTTCTGCTATGCTTCCGAATCCAAATAGCTGACTAACCTATCCACCACTTAAAATTACTTAAATATTTCACTATACTACTTCAACACTAACCCTCTATGGGTCATGGAGTAGCGTGCTACTCACCGATAAAGAGCTTTGACGCCTCGTCCGGGGTAATAAGCGTTATGTAAATGCAATTACAAATACAATTGAAACAGAGGAATACGTTCGCCGAGATCTGAATCAGGCCCATAGTCTGGGCATAGGTCTCATAATCTGAATCATTATCCAGTACAGTGATTTGATAAACATATCAATGCATTCACAAACGAATACAAATCATAAATCAGAATATTCCTTTGTGGTCCCTATTCCCCTTAGTATTCTCCAGTCCATCTGTCCATAATTATGGTGGACCTTGAATATTCGGATGGGCAATAAGGGTATTTTATCAAAAAGGCTTTTTGGCATTTTCATGGAAGATCCAGTAAATTGTGCCAATCTGGTCTTCCTGGGGCCACTATTGCCGTCTCAGACCCACTCTCACAGACTCCCCCTCTCTTTTGGCTACTGCACATTTGAACAATAATGTTTAAAATAGATCTGCACAAACACCTCCTAGGCTTAATATCATTCTGAACAGCATTTCAATAGTGACTCTCTCCCTTTAATCAAAAGTCTTTTCTGTAACCCAGCTCGACTGTGAAAGACTATTTTCTCCCTTTAAACCCTTTAGAGACCACTGCCTTTTCTCACAATTTAAGAAATACTCAGGCTGACACCCTGCGTTTCACACATTAACTTGAATTTCCATGCTCTCCAGTCCACATCACAATCTCTGCAGTTGCACAACTGGAAATCAAAAGTGCTGTTGTTCTGCTCTCTGACGTGTGAGGTTTCCTGATATCCTGGATGCCTACTTTACATATAGGTAGCCTGCCCAATGCTCCTGAGGCTTTGTGGAAAGAGTTTACTTGCTCTCTCTGTATTCAGTGGCTGTTTTCGGAAATCTTTCCATCTACAATGACAAAAGAGACAATAATTTGATTTTTAAAACCCCCCACAAACTTGGCTGTGAATTAAATATTTTGATTCTGTCTCCTCAACACCAAATGTCAGACTAACTTGAGGATTGTGCACCCCTTGCTGAATCCATGGTCAGTACTTGCTGTACCGACCAGGTATCTGACCAGAAGACAGTGCTCCTGGCTGCTCTTCACAAATCTCTACTGCTTCAAAAATGGGGCTCTGTACAAAAAGTGCAATGTTACTCTCAATGTCATTGTCCTTATGTGCTCCATGTCACTTGCAGTCAAGGAACACTCCAAAGCCTACTTTACCAAAAGCGCCCATGAAAAAGTTGCAAGAAAATCTTTCTGCTCACCGACTGACCTGTACAAATGACCATTTTATTGACATCATTCAGGAATTTATTTCAGCCAACAAAGTCCTCCTGAACACTATTGCTGAACATGATGAAGTGGTGTCTGTGCTAAGGCCCACCGTGGCTCAGGTCTGCCACCTGAATACTAGCCCAAAGGTGTAGTGTCTTACTACAAATGACACGCAGACGCGGTGGTATTGATTCAACCCCTTTATTCTCTCCGCGTCTACTCTGTTCCCCGTCCCTACTCTAACTGCCCTTTCCTATCCTGTCTCCTCCTCTTCCCCTCTGCCCACCTAGCTCCGCCCACCCCAGCTACTGGACTGCTAACTTCGTTACATCTCCCCTCTTCTTAATAAAGCAACAAATGAAATAGAGATTAGTCCATCTCTGCAATCAGTCTCTTGGGAGGCCGCACGTGGCGGCGGGGTCTCGCTGGTGTGGATACGTCACCTTCAGGTGAGGGTTCTGCTATAGGTGAAGGTCCGTTGTCGGGTGCAACAGTCTCAGGGTTGTCCCGGCTTTCGGGTTGGGGACCACGGGTGTGCTCTCATGGACTTCAGGAGAGCACTTCTTGAAATGAGAAGCGTTGCGGGTGACTCTTCGTGTTGCTGATTCTGCTGTCACCATGGTACCCTTTTGTTGGGTAATTGTTAGGGGCTCATCCTTGAAACGACAATCAGTCTTTTGGCGTTGTTCCTGTTTGACAACGACTCTGTGGCCTTCCTTCAGGGAGGGGGACCGGGCCCTTCGCTTGCGGTCCGCATACTCTTTCATCTTGTCTTTGCGGTGCCGATCTGTTGTGGCCATGTCTCTGTGTTGTTGATCTGACGGAGGTTTTCTCAGTGCTCCGTCCCATGTGGGGATCCGATTCCTCATTGTTCTCCCGAGCATGAGAGTCGCAGGGCATTGGCCCGTTGTAGAGTGGGGAGTGGTCCTGTAGGCACTAAGGACTTCGTTCAGTGCTGACTGAAGATCTTTCTTTTCAGCCGTGGCTTGCTGGAATGTTCTCTTAATGGTGGACATGAATCTTTCCATAGTGCCGTTGGCCTGAGGCCAGAGTGGCGTGACTTTGCGATGTTGAAAGTCCATGTGTTTCGCGAAGTCGCTGAATTCATGACTACTGAATGGGGGTCCGTTGTCCGTCTTGATGACCCTGGGAACACCCCAAGTCGCGAAGACTTCCTCAAGCACCTTGAGGGTGCAGGCGGCACTGGTGGACGATATGAACTGGGCCACTGGGAACCTGGAGTATTCATCCAGGATGACGACTACATACTTCCCGGATTGCAGGGGGCCATAAAAGTCCATGGCAACTTCTTGCCATACCCCATCGGGCAATGGGGTCATCTGTAGGGGTGCAGGTGGATTACTGTGGCTGGTCAGTTGACATGGGTGGCAGTCTTTCAATGTGTCCTCAACCATCTGGTCGAGAGCTGGGAACCAGACACGTTCTCTCAGTGCTCTTTTGGTGGAGACGACCCCTCGATGGCCTTCGTGGGCCAAGTCGATTACTCCTTGTCTCAGTGTCGCTGGTATGACTAGCCTGTGATCTCTGAGGAGGAGGTCGTCACCAGTTACAGAGAGTTCGTCGGAGACATGTCGGAAGGCTTGGAGTTCTTTCTTGACAGCAGGGCTTTCCTCTTCCTCCTGCGGGTGGTATCTCCATCTGTTGGTTCGGGTACGCTTTATTACTGCTTGTAGGATGCTGTCTTGATTGGTCGCTTCCCGAATGGCATGCATGGGGATAGCTGGTGGACGAGCATGGTTAGCCACAAAGTGAATGTATTCTTCCGCAATGGAGGGTGCGGTCTCTGATGAGTCTCGGGGGTGGCGAGACATATAGTCAGCTGGATTCTCATCCTTCCCCGGTTTGTGAATGATCGAGAACGTGTACTCTTGCAGCCGCAAGCCCCATCTCTCGATCCTGGGGGGCATCTTGCACTTGGGATTCCCATAGATCGTGACAAGTGCCTGATGGTCGGTTATGAGCGTGAAGTGTTTCCCGTATATGAAGATGTGGAAGTGTTCGCACGCCCACACGACGGCCAGGCTCTCCTTCTCCGGTTGGGAGTATCGTTTCTCAGGGTCGGTTAGGCTCCGACTGGCATAGGCGATGATTCTCCTCTGATCCGACTCATGGTCGTACTGTGCCAGGATGGCCCCTAGGCCCACGGGGCTGGCGTCCACGGTGATTTCCGTTTTCCTCTTGGGATTGAAGTAGGAGAGACACTTGGCTGATTCCACGGCGTGTTTGATGTCCTTGAAGGCACGCTCACACTCCGGGGTCCATACAAATTGCGCGCCAGCTTTCGTGAGGAGCCTCAGAGGGTGACTTACGGTGGCGTAATCACGAATGTAGCGGGCGCAGTAGCTGGCCATCCCAAGAAAGGAACGCAGGTCATTGACGTCCGCCGGACTCTTGGTGTTGTTGAGCGTGGCGATCTTGTCCGGGTCTGGTTTCATGCCACTTGCTGAGAAGATGTGTCCGAAAAATTTCAGGGTCGACTGATGAAATTCACATTTGTCCTTGTTGAGGGTTAACCCAGCTTCCATCAGAGCGAGGCAGACACGATCGAGGGCGGTGTCATGCTCCTGCGTGTCCGAACCGTAGACCAAGATATCATCGCTATAATTAAGGGCGTTAGGGATGTGGTGGATGACGAGACGTATGGCCTCTTGAAAGATCTCGGCGGCTGATGAGACGCCAAAGCTGAGACGTTTGTAGCGGAAAAGACCAAGATGGGTGGCAAACGTCGTGATGGGGCGAGAGCTGTCGTCTAGCTCGAGCTGATGGTAACCCTTGTTCAGGTCCAATTTAGAGAACACGGTTGCCCCGTTGAGGGCCGTGATCATGTCGCTCAGGAGTGGGCCTGGGTGTCTCTCCCTCTCAATAGCCGTGTTCGGCAGACGCATGTCCACACAGAGACGGACTTTGTTTTGGGATCCTTTCTTGGGGACGATAACCACCGGGGACACCCATGGAGTGGGGCCCGCGGTGCGCTCAATGATGTCGGCGTCCAGAAGTTCCTGCAGTTCACATTCAACCGCGGATTGCAGGTGAAATGGCACTCTTCGCGGGTGTTGAGCCACTGGTTTGATTTGCTCGTTGATATGCAGGTGGATTTGACGGCCTTTCAGCTTCCCCAAACCTCGGAAGAGGGAGGGGAATTTTCCAGCGCAGTCCGAAATGTCATGGACATTGAAGAGGATGTGCACCAACTGAAGACGTTCCGCCGTGGGGAGGCTCAGCAGACAGTCAGCCTCGGGTCCTTTAATTACATGGATAACTGCTGGGATAGAGAGCTTGCCATGCGTGAGGGTGGTGTCAAACTTGCCCAAGCATTGGAGAGGTTTCTTCGCCATCCAGGTGTAGACGCGGACGGGCGCGAAATGTAAGCATGCTTTGGGGTCCATTTGGTCATGTTCGGCAACTGATATGTAGTTGAGCGATGCTCCGCTGTCCATCATGAACTTGGCGGCATGGTTGCCCACTTTGATGTTGAGGCGTGGATACCGTTTGAACTGATCATGGTCAGCAAAGTTGACATATTCGGTGGTGTAGGATGAATGCCTGGATGAGGACGATCTTGAGTCTCTTGATGGAGAACGACGGTCCCATCGGGAGCGCCGAGATTCGTGACTGGAGTGGGAGGACGTGGGGGATCTAGGAGGCTCTTCTTGAACTGCTCTGATGTGATGACGCTTGGCCTCCGATCGCGAGGGCCGCTGCGACCCATCCTGTCTGTCACCATCGTTGCGTTTTTCTTTGTGGTAATCCCCACACATGGCCTCAAAGTGGTTGGACCGTCCACATTTTCCGCACCGTTGGCCCATGGCAGGGCAGGAGTCGATGTGAGGGTAGTCGTATCCACACCTGAAACATCTCCTCGTGCGTTCAGGTCGGCGATCTCTCCTCTCGGATACTTTCCGCCTGTAGTCTGGGCGTCGCCTGGGCGAGTACTTGGAGCGCCGCGATCTGTCTCGCGGGTGACGTCTTCCACTGTCGCGCCGATCCTGTCGTCCCTGCCGTCTCTCAGTGATACGGTTGGCGTGTTCACGGCTGGTACTGGGTCCTGTTTCAATCTCCGCCGCATTTTCTTCAGCTTGGTCGTATAGTCGGGAGTTTTCTTCGATCTCTGCTAGTTCCTGTGGTTTTCTCAGCAGTCGCCGTCTCAGTGACTCCGAGTGACACCCAGTGATTATCTGAGATTTGATGGCCGCATCCGGCGAGAAGTTGGTAAAGTCACAGTGTTGGGACTGCCGCCGCAGCCGATGTATGAAGGAACTCAGTGGTTCTTCCTTTCCCTGGCGCTGCTGGTGGAACTTGTGTCTCTCGTAGTCGACGTTTCTCTTATGCAGAAAACGGTTATTTAGAACAGTTCTTACTTTATCATAGGTGTCACCATCTGTGGCTGGGATCTCTCGTACGATCTTGCTTATTTCACGCCCCCCTAGATTGCGAAGGGCTATGATCTTGTCTTTGTCTGGCTCAATTTTGGACCCCTCAATATAGTCCTCGAAGTCCTCTAGCCATTCTTGCCATTTTAGTCCCATGCTGCTTCCTGTCGTGACTGACAATGGCTCCGGGGCTCGCAGGTGGGTGCCTCCCTTGACGTCCTTCTGCGCGGGAGGGTTAGACATCTTGGCGATGGGTTTTGGCGCTCACGTCCGCTTCTTGCGTCAGCGACTGGCGCGCGTTTCCACGGTTTGTTCACTTGTGGCTATCAATGCTTGTTTGTTTCGTTATACTAGCTGGCTTCGCCGCCAATGCTTGTTTGTATAGCCCTTGCCTTTGTCACTGCTTGTTTGTACGTCTTTTATCAGTTCCCGTCTTCAGACACTGCTTGCCTGACTCAAAGATGGCCGCCCCCGATTTGCACAGGGGTGTCCTTTTGGCTTGCCTGACTTAAAGATGGCCGCCGCTGTGGAGCCTCAGGTCACACGAGGTTTGGCTCTCTATCTCTCTCTCTGCTTCATTCACTCGGGTCCATTCACCGCACTCACCGGGCGAGGGGACTCCTTCCAGGGCACAGAGGCTGTCACCGCATCCACCGCCACAGCGAGGGGCACAGGCGTGACCGGGGTGAGCTCCCGATGTCGCGTCCTTCGTCTTCTCCCGGACTCACGCTCAGGGTGAGATTCGAATACTTTCTTGGCGCGCGATCGCGCTGGCTGCACTTTCCACTGCGTTCACTCGCAGCGCACCGCACTCCACAACCACGGAGCTTCAGGGGTGATGGGGCAATATCGGGGTGAGCTCCCGACCTTCACTTACGTCTTCGTTGGGTCTTCGCGCCCATGGGACTCTCGCATCCAGTGCAACCGGCTCTCTCTCTGCTGGTGTTCTGGCGCTTTCACTCGGCGCTTTCTCTTCTGGCACTCCGGCGCTTTTACTTGGCGCTTTCTTCCTCTCTCGGTTCTTCCCGCTTCCAGGGTCCACCAGGTCGCTCTGGGTGGCCTCACTTGGGGCACCGCGGGTCACGGTCACAGCGGAGCTCTGAACGCTCTACGCTGCGGGACGGGGTTCATTCGGGTGGGTTAGCTTCTGCATCCCGTCCTCGTCGCCAGCTGTAGTGTCTTACTACAAATGACACGCCGACGCGGTGGTATTGATTCAACCCCTTTATTCTCTCCGCGTCTACTCTGTTCCCCGTCCCTACTCTAACTGCCCTTTCCTATCCTGTCTCCTCCTCTTCCCCTCTGCCCACCTAGCTCCGCCCACCCCAGCTACTGGACTGCTAACTTCGTTACAAAAGGTATCCTGCTTGGGAAGTAATTCCAGGGGAGGCAGTAAGTAATGCAGTTTGGGTTTTGGCACGAAAGACTGATGCGGACTGCCTCCCTGACTGACTTCTCTTTTGCCCTAATTAGCCACGATTACTGTCTCAGCATATCCAGTTCCATCCCCAGGAAAGAGAGGGATTGGCCAGGGCCAACGCTTTAGTTACCTGCTAAGGGCACTGCTGACATCTGAGCCATCCTTTTGAAGGACTCAATCTACCTGCTGCCCCTCCCAGCCCGAACCTCAACCAAAAAAACATCCGAGCACTGGATTCAGCCCACTCTCTTGCTTGCACCTCCATTCCAATAATGCGCTGAAGCGGGCAAAGTATAGGTAGGGTTTTGCATACCCCAGTGGCATACACCTATTATTGAAGAACTGCACTCCCAAAGCAAATTACAATGAAAGGTAGCTTTCCGGTTAAACCGACAACATTCTAAATGCAGCGCCCCACTGCCCATCCCTGTCATCAAACCTTCTCCATTGTTAACCGACAAACAGAAATCTGAACTAACATGTTGGAATATACACTGCTTCGCCGAATCCCCCTCCAGGATTCTCTGACAATTGTACATTCAGAACTCACTGTACTCTTTCAAAGATACCAAGCCTAAAGGGGAGAGTTTGAAATATTATTCTGGAGGGGAATTAAATGGTTCCACCTCTCTCCTCTATGTGACTTTCTTCTGTACGTGTTTGACAACCCCACAATCATGTTCTTGCCAATTTCGAAATCCGATCATCAGAGCTCGAGAGTGCCTCTCCAAGAAACAACAAATCTCTGTGTGAAACATTCAGGGAACAACTTGGCATCTTCCTTCTCTGACTCTTGCTAAGTGCAGCGTTCACCAGAATCAAAAGCCCCTCTTGCCAGTCGCACTGCATGTCTTCTTCACGAGAAGGAGACATGCAAAGAACAAGTGTCAATGGACCATCCAAGGTGCATATATATATATATATACACACAACAAACATCAAAGCCTTCTTGGCTGCCATCGGAAGTTGAATCGGGGACAGGCCTCGGCAGAGACAGCGAATGTCACATTTAGCTGCAGCTGAAAGTTGAACTGGCCTTTGACATGTACCAGCAAAGACTGGTGTCGGGAGCGGCATCTGCATAAATACATAGGGGCCTATTATCAAGGAGGGCGATAAGAGATTATCGCCGCTTTAGCGGCCGTTTTCGGCTGCTAAGCGGCAATAATTCTATCGCCCTATTAGCAAGCTGTCGCTAACAGCAGGTAGCGACAGCTTGTAGGCGATAACGAGCGATTTGGGGCCCGCTTTGCATGTCAGCGATATTTATCGCTAATGACATGCAAAGTGGGCGTACCACACCCGTTAGCGACTAAAATCAGTCGCTAACATCGCTATCGCCTATTATCAATGCAGGCGAAGCAATGGAAATATTCGCGCTAAGCACGAATATCTCCAAAAGTTAACGCCTGCTCAGACCAGCTCTTAGCCATTATATCCAATGGGAGGTGGATATTATGGCTAAGACCCTATTGGCGTTAATGTGTGAATATCACTGTATTCTCAGCGATATTCACGCATTTCGCCGCTATCGCCGGATATTTTATCGCTTTAGAGATAAACGTTGCTAATATAGCACGTTATCTCTGCATTTATATCCGGCGATGCTTGGCAATAAAAAAAAACTTGCCAAGCCCATTTAGCGATAAATATTGTTAGTTGTTGGTAATATGCCCCTAAGTGCAGAGTTTTACGACGCCACTCTTCCTATGCTTATGTGTGCAATTTTCTCTGCTCAAACTATGGAATCTCCAGGTGCAGAGAACTCCGCACACATAAGTATTGGTAGTGCGGAGTTGTAAAACTCTGCACATAGTTTGTGAATTCGGGGAAAGTAGCCAAACTACCACTAAGTTTACGTTTATTTTATTAATCACGGCCTAAGTATATTACCACAGGCAATTAGGTAAGTGTCAGTGCATGCTGTCGTCACTTTGCATAATCCGGTACTAATCCCAGTTTTCACGAAGCACAGTCTTGCTTTTAGTCCCTTCTCAGCTACCACGTTCATAGGCGGTACATAATTCCAGGTGACAGAAACTCCTGTGAGCAGGTATTCTGAGGGCAATGGAAGGAGTGGTTCCATCTGCGCCTTTTTTAGTTGTATTAGGTACACCTCCATTAAATATATATATTTTTTTAATATTTTATTGGTTCCCCCCATCGCCCCCCCCCCCCATTTTCTTTATAACATTAGCAGGGCACATTGATTACATTCCATTTGAAGCAGAGAGTTAAACAAAAAAAATTTGCAGACAGAAAGCAAAAACAAATATATAAGTTTCCCCCCCCACCCCCCCTAAAAATCTCAACCAGACTTCCATCGGATAAAGGGTTCCCAGATTTGCATTCCCATCTTTTTACAATTTTTTCCCTTTCTGGCATATATAGCTGTTTCTAACTTTTGTATAGACATTACTTTGCCTAACCATTGATGATATGTTGGAGGATTAGGATCTAGCCAGGCCGAGGCCACAATCAATCTCAGAATCGCCATTGCCACAAACAAAAAATATTTACAAGTCGGCTGCTCGCCAACACTTAGCCCCAATAACATAACTGCTGGCGTTAATTCTATAGTCGAAGTCATAGCAATCTGAAAAAAATTCACAATGTCCTGTTTCAGTTTATCCAAATGGGGGCAGACTGAAAAAATATGTATCAGATCAGCATCTACATTTCCACATCTAAAACAGGTATTTCCAGTCATACCGCCCCACTGAGCGATCTTAGCGGGTGTGTAATATAAATGATATAGTATCTTATAGTGCTGAGCTTGAAGGGACGATGAACACAGCACTGTCCTCCCCATTTCCATTGATTCGATGAAAATGTCCCTGCCCATATCTAAATTCATATCTAAATCCATAGACCATCTGTCTACCCATTTCTCTAAATCATCCTTCTTTAATGTCGTCATTTCTAAATAAAACCTCTTGATCGTGCAGTCTGAGCCTTTTTCAATAAGATCCATCAATGCATTTCTTTCGAAACCCAATGCGCCCCCTTGCTTATTTATAAGGCAGCTTCTTATTTGAAGATATTTAAAAAAATATTTTGTGTCCAAAGTAAACCTATTTTGCAATTCTGTGAATTGTAGTATGCCATGGAGACCCATCATATCTCCAACTTTTCTTATCCCCCGCCTATCCCATTCTTGAAATACAGTATCCGAGAAAACCTCGCTAGGAAGGGAAGGATTATTTTTTAATCTGGTATATATACTATACTTCCCGATTCCCACCTTTTTAGATATTCCTTTCCATATATTATATGCAGCTATTACAGTCTTAAAGCGTGTTCTTTTAAAGTAACTGCCCTCAGAGAATCTTAAAAAGACATTTTCAGCATTCATACCAAGAGCCAGACCGTAGATGACAAGCGATCCAAAATCATGCCAGCCCTCCACTTCGGCTCCTCCAATCAAACCCGCCATACATTGTAATGCCGCTGCCCAATAATAGAGCTTTAGATCAGGTAGTAACCAACCCCCTCTTTCCCGCGGGAGCGACATAAACCTCAGGGCCCTCCGCGTCTTGCCTCTTGCCCAGACAAAGCGGTTAACACCTCCATTAAATTGACAACAATGAAAGGAACCTTGAAATCTTATTAAAGTCTCTTGACGGCGATGTTTTCAAATCTAAAAAGAAAATGGCAATGTTGTTCAACAATATAGTTCCTGCTGGGAAAGTAATTAAAAATACGTCATTTACGCGAGGGAAAAATTAAATCTGGCTTTGATGGAGGAGAAGCAGGTGGGTGAATACGGTAACAATTCTACAAACACTGGACAACAGATTCAATCAAAAAAGAATGTGGTGTTGGAAAGGCACAAGGTTTTGCAGCAGTCCAACATCCAGGAGAACCTGTAAACGCATTTGTAACACTAGCTGTAACTATGGCAATTGTAGAGACAAAACTATTAGAGATCAAGTAATTCAGACAACCAACTGTTAGAAGTTCCAGGGGAGATTTGTCTCTGGCGAAGGAAGAAACATTATTGGCTGCATTGGACATTGCACGCGGCATTGAACATTGGACATGAGTGTAATAGAAGTGTTTGTAACAGGGGGATTAACACGTAATGAAATCAAAGGTGTGCATAGGAGTCTCCTTAAGAATGAGTGGGAGGGTCCGAATGTCATGTCATACAAAAAGAAATGGTTTCAACCATCCAAGGAGTTAAATTGTTTTAGCTGTTGCAGCAGGTCACATTTTTTGAAATGCGAAGACCTGTTCTGTCTGCTCACAGGATTTCTTCAAATATAATATAAAGGCTCATTTTGCAAGGACTTGCAGAGCAAGTTTCTGACTCAAAGGCCCAAATGTGAGCAATATCTTAATTGATACAAGAACACGAATTTAAGAATTTTCCTAATATTACATTTAATAAATCGAGATTTAAGATTTTTACTTATGGGGTGTATTTGATTTTGACCCCAACCTTCCTGACCAACTGTTATGCAATAACAACATGAAGTTGGTACACACGGTGGACTAAAAGGGCGGTCATTTTGTAAACTAATATACAGATGTGTTGATGAACAATTTGGGTAAAGGTTTTACACACAAAATTAGCCTTAGCGTGGATGCCAGGGCTTGTGTGAGTAAAGTCAGGAAGGTACCTTTATGCATGAGAAGTGAATTGAAGAATGAATTAGAGAAAATGTGTGAAATTGATGTGATAGAAGACACTGAGGGGCTTATTTACAATCCCATTGCGCCACTTTTGGGAAAAGTGACATACGGGTGGTGCAAGGGGCTTGTAAATCTGCCCCTGAGTGTATGCAGTGGTTGGCCTCTGTAGTTCTGATTTTCAAACAAGATCACAAACCCTGAGTGTGTGTGATTTTGGGCTGCTTCAATAAGAACTTCTGAGTTGATTACCAACACCTACACACTATTGCAAAAATGTTGTTGATACCGAAGAACGCCACCGTGTTCATAACTTTCAACATGTCGGTGGCACATCCTCATTAGAACAATCCCAGGAATCCCAACACTAAATATTTGTTGTCACCTCTAAAGGGGCTTATCACTATAAGCATACACTCTTCAGATGGGCTTCCACCTTGGTGTTTTTTCAAAGAATAAAGGACATTATTTTCAAGGGAACGAGCGGAGTACCATTCTTGAAAGATGGTATTTTACCCTAAGGATAAAAAGCAGCACGACACAAGATTGGATGCCGCACTTAAGAAATTACAAGAAAACGGAATGACATTGAGAAGGGAAAAGTGCAGATTTGCGGTTGGAGGGGAAGACTATTTAGAACATAACATTTCTAGAGAAGGAGTAAAGCCAAAGTACAAGTCAATAGAGCTATTGAAGAAGGCCCCCAATCCTCTAATAAGGATGATCTGTTCAGATAATTCCTGTGACAGGGTGACGATTACTTATGTTTTGCAGAATTCAAGAAATTAAAGAGAGTGTCATTATCATGACAGGTGTAAGTGAGTGGCTTGGGGGCAGTATTGCTGGCAGGACAAGCGTGTGTATGTAAAGGAATTGTAACTGTTGCCCCATGAGCTTTACTGGTTGTGGAAGCAACATACACAGTTTTAAAAAAAACAGATCCCTTTGTCTTAACGTAGGTAGTTCAACAGTTTAAAAGTTATTTGTGAGGAACTGTTTTTGAACTTCGTACCATGTGAGCCCTTGATTGGACTGTTTTGCACAGAAAGTGTTGGTCGTGCAACCCTCCGCATTGCACAGTGGCAGCTGCAGCTTCAAGAATACTAATGTAACAGTGTATCTTCTTGGTGAAAAACTATTTGCTATAGATATTCTGTCTCATTTACTCTTGTTGGACTGTATGAATGGCAGTGAGCATGATGAGGTATAGCTGGCCATTGTAGGTACTGTTAGTCACGTAAACAAGGTATTGGATGATCATTGAGAGTGGATGTTTGTTTGGAACAGCTGAAAAAGGATGGGAATTTAATAATGATTCTAGAGTATGTCAGGAAAGGTTGGCTGGTGCCTACAAACATATCGGGCGCAATAGTCTCATATTGACATGGGACTGAGTGATCAGCCAATAAGAATCTGGCTAGCAGAGCTAATTTGCTAGTTGTGCCTTGACACATATGCAGGACAGTTTTACAGCTGTCATATGTGAGTCATATTGGCATTCATACCATGAGAATACGTGAGGAATTACGGTGGAGGGGTGTGGAGAAAGAAACTAAGCATTGTGTCAGGGACTGTTCTGCGTATGTTCTGAGTAATGTCACCAAGAATCATATCCCATGCCATAAAAGGGGACAGAAATAACAACTAAGAAACACTGTAAGAGACCTGACTTCCAAAAGAACAAGAGGAAAGACCCATTTGTATCCTTACCTTCAATATAGCTTTCAACAAATTGAGCAAGATTATTAACAAACCCTGGCACACTTTGAAGAGTGGCGTTTTGCCGTTCACCTAACCGATGTTCCAGCACAGACGGGGACATAGCCTCGGAGAAATTCTAGTACATACACGCCTCTGTAAAACCCATGGTGACTGAATGGATAATCAGGGTGTCATAACCCCCGTCATGGGACACTACCTGTGTGGTGGTTGTATCATTTGCCAGAAGTTGAATAAACAATCACAATCAGCAACAATACCACATGGGACTTGAGAGAAATTCAACAACTGCAATTCTCAGAGAGTTGTATATCTGATAACATGTCCCTGCAATTTGCACTATGTAGGGATGACTACACAAAAAATCAAAACCAGGATCTGCGAACACCGCAGCAATTTAAGTGTGGAAGTGCAACAACCAAAATGTCAGTTCATTACATTGAAAGCAAACATACGGTACGGGATTACCGATAGATGATCCTGGAACAAGTGAACCATGAATCCCAATTGTTCGAGAAAGTACAACGTGGAGCAATCAGATTGAAAAAGGCCTTAATGGCAACATTTCTCAGGGTCAATTCACTGGTCAGTAGTCCGATTACAAAGCCCCTTGTGGACTATTGATAGTGGAAAGGAAAAACACATTTAAGTCTAATCTTGTTTTCTGCCACGTTTCTATTGTGTGACAATTTTTAAATATATTTTTATATATATTTTATTTTTATTTTTTATGCTTCACCATGCGATCAAAAGTTGAATCCAGTAACGATAGATTGGTCTTTCTAGTGCTCAACAGGCACCAATACATATTCTCTTTCACTAGAAACACAGATGTGGTCCTGTTTCACAACAGCCATTTGACGGTTAGCATCCCAGCCTTTTCGCACATGAGGACACCGTCACATCCTCATAGAGTCCTGCATATCTGGCCCCAAGAAAAGCCGGACGGTAACATTCAAGCCCTGGCCCGGCTACCATAAGTTACTACACAAGGGAGTAACTTTGGAATTGTAAGTACGGCATAGCCGCGTCCAACAGTTACGATATCCGAGCATTGGAATTTATTATTATTACCATGCTGCTCCATCGAATAACACTTTTCAACGTTTTCAGAGTCTGACTAGAGGCTTCCCATCCTCGCGGAATCATGATGCCAGATTTGGGCATTATATATGTAAGAAGTTTATTTATCTTTAATTCTACTTTCATGTCCTGGACATTTATGTTTAATTTTAGTTTCATGTCCTTGATATGTACGCTTGTTGTGTATGAATAGTGCTCAGCGTAATGTGTGTGTGTCATAAGTTCTTTTTGGTTTCAATAGAAGTACCCACATCTGTGATCGTTTATGACTTTATCACGAGTTTCACCCAGAGGTGCTTCTTCTTGAGGAGTAGACACAACGGACCTAAAAGTATTTATATCAATTATATACATACAAAATATATCGAAATACAGCCAGAGACTCTTGGCAGACTAACGTTCACATTATTTTTTTTCAGATCACCCAGTCTGTGGCGCTGTATGTATATGTTTGACTTTCCTTAGCATGCAGATTGAGTGCAGCTATATGGTTTAGCAGGAGTGGTATCAGGTAGTAGATATCCTTCATCCTAACGAAAAGCCTTGGGGTAGGGCTTGAAACATGTAGGGCCCGATGTACGACGGTTAAAAACCTGTTTTCCATGCTAAAAATCTTGGGCCCATGTATAAAACCTATTTTGTGAGTCGTTAATCAATTAGCAACTCGCAAAATAGGTTTTGCGACTCGCTATTGAAGGGGCATTTCCTTCCTAATAGAGACTCATGACCCATAAATGAATGTTTTGCAACTGCAATTGTGGTCGCAAAACACTTGCAAATTACCACCTGCTTCAAGTAGGTGGTAATGCAATCGCAATTGGGAAGGGGTCCCTAGGGGAACCCTTCCCCTTTGCAAATGCATGCGAAAATATATATATATTTTTTTAAATGAAACAAAATAATTTAATTTTTTTTAAAATGCATCCCGTTTTCCTTTTAGGAAAACAGGACGCATTTAAAAAAAAAAAAAGGCTGCTTCATTCAAAAGCAGTCCCAGACATGGTGGTCTGCTGAGCCCAGCAGGCCACCATCCCTGGGTGGGCCAGCCACCGTAAAATGCGAGTCCCTCATTAATATTAATGAGCCTTGCATGTTGCTGCCCCATTGGTATTCGCAATCAGTGTTTCTGACCAGGGCCGGACTGGCTACCGGGCAGTTGTGTGTGCTGCAGTGCTGGGGGCTGATTTCGTTGATAGGGACCTGCGTGTGAAAAACGAAATTCGTTTTGCTTTTTTTATTTCAATGCGCACGCAGGTCCCCATCAACAAAATAAGCCCCCACCACTGAGAAATTAACCCCCAGCTCGGCAGCACACACAACTGCCCGGTAGCCAGTCGGCCCTGTTTCTGACACTGTAGTACATAGTAAATTGCGACTCGCAATTTGCGACTTGCAATCAAGCGCAAATTGCGAGTCGCAATTTACTATGGTCGTACATCTGGCCCGTAGACCCTTGGAAACTCAGGAACATTATTCCCTTAATTCCATTATTCCCTTAAATCTCGTTCTTTTACCCGTTTTTTAACGAATTCGACTAGAGGTTCGAATAAAGAATATTTTACCTACTAGGCAGGTATTTTTAAAGTCTAATAAACTCCCAGCTACAATATTCTGTATCTAGAATTCATCAATTGAATTTACAACTGCAAGTGCTCCCACATGTCTCAGAGGTCGAGCACGCCCTGTTCCGCAGCGGAACGGGATGAGCCCAATGATGAAGCATGCCACCAAGTGGAAACCCTGGTGGGTGAGGGTTATCTAAAGAAAACATTCTGTTTTCCAACTAGGCGTTGAGGTCTAGCACATGATTGATGGATGGGCTCTTTTTGGCACTTTGATAATATTGACAGGAGGAGAAGTCCCTCTGGTTCTTTCCTCTACCTCCCCCATTATTCTAAAATGTTGTTATTCATCATGGTATATTCTGTCACCTTTATTGTGGTACCTATGTCCTTCCCTGTGGGAATTATAGAGCTCTGGTTGGAATGCCAACATTCTCTGGGGTACAATTGTCACCAAGAAGGAGAACTGGCAGCAGTTTTACCTTGTTCTGCATAAATATCGCAGAATAAATCCCTTTCATATATTTACATGTGTGTGGGGTAATCTTTACATGTAGCCAATCGGCAGTTCAGGCTTACGCTAGGAGTGCCACGCCTTGTGGGGCACCGAGCACATCCCCTGTCTGGGTATCTCAGCACCCTGCTGTCACAGAAATACTTAGACGGATCGAGCGCCAGGGTTTCATCATGGGACAGAAATGACCAGCCAGCTCTAACCCAGTATTCAGCTCGGGTTTACCCTTTGCCGAGGTATTGGCAGGCTGTTCAACTTTGGACAATGCTTTTATTTGTTTTTAGCTTATTTTGCACTTTATTTGTCATTGAGTTTTAGGGGGACAGATGAGGATTATGGCATCACAATAGATAATGTTTTTTAAATAAGCAATCCAATTAAAAGGTGGTAAGATGTGAAAGTGTCTCCTGACATGAAAGCAAAAGTATGCACATAAAATTCCAGACGGCTGTCTCTGATAATTCTGTATATGCAGAGGGGTACTTATACTGAGAGAAGATCTTAATCAGTTACGGAAGGGACCAAGGATAGGTGGCACCAGCAGCTCAGAAACAGGGAACTGGTGTCTCAGGATCTCAGGGGCCGGTTGAGTGGTGCGGGCCTGGTCGAGACAGGAGCACAGGCCACAAAGGGATTTCACATTGTATTCTGCGGCTTATGGGTCATACGCACAGCTAGATCACTTCCTATTTGAGTCCCAATACCTGGGGCAGGTGAAGGAGCCGGCCATTGGGCATACTGGCCAATCCGATCACAATACCGCTTTAAGCCACATGCACTCCACACACAGGCTCTATCTGGCACCCGAAATGGCTATTTCGGGTGCCAGGGGTCTTCCATAGATCGATCGCAATCTACCAGTAGCTTGTAGACTGCCTCTGAGTAGCTCACCTATGATAACTACTTGTCAGCTGGTTTGATAATATGATGCCCACCTGCTAAGGCAGCAGATTAGAACACTCTCACTGCTTCTGTGAGGCCTTTGAAGCTGACAGTACAGGTCGATACAGCCCACCCTCTTCTGAAAATGTATTTCTTTACCTCTTTGTCTCTTTTGTTTTTCTCCTCTCCTTCTTTCTCTGTCTTTCTCTTTTCCTTTCTTTCCTGCCTTTCTCTCGCTCTTCCACAATTTCTTTTCTCCCTTCATTATTGCTCTCTTTTTATTGTTGTTTTTCTTTTTTCTCTTCTTTTCTTTCTTCTCTTTTATTTCTCCCCTTTTCTTTTTGTCTTGCATTATTTTCTGTTTCTTTCACTTTATTTTTTCTTCCTGTCTTTATTTTTCTCTTGTATTTTCCTCTACCTTTTCTTTCTTATCTCCTTTCTTCCTCTCATTTCCTCCATTATCACTCCTGTCTTCTTTCTTCCCTACTTTCATTCTTTGTTTCTCTACCTATTTGCTCTTCCTTCCTTTTTTCTATAATTCTTTATTATTTCTTTCTCATCTTCCTTCTAGCAATACTTTTTTCTTTTTCATTCTGTTTCCTTCCTCTTTCCTCTCTTTTCTCCACTTCTTTTTCCTTTCTCCTCTTGTTCTTGCTTTTTCTCCTTCTCTCTTTCCTTGCTTTTGCCATACCACCTTTCTTTTTTCTACTACTTCCTTTCTTCGATTCTTTATTTATTTAATTCTATATCATCATTTTCATTCTCTTTGTGTATTTCATCCTTGTTGTACTTACTTTTAGTAACTTTTGCTTTCTTATTCTCCCTTCTGCCTCCACTTCTCCCTTCTTCTTCATGTCTGTCCATTGTGTTTAGTTTTTGTCTACCAGTTATGCTTTCCCTTCCTTTTTCTTTTTTGCGTTGCTCCTTTCCATCCTTTTCTCTTTCAATAGCTTTCTCTCTCTTACTTTCTTTCTTTCGACTTTGTCAAGATCTTCCCACTTTCTTTTATATCTTGATTTTTGTGTCTTTCTTGCTCTCTATTTGTACATTCATTTCTCCTTTTCTTTCTTTTTTCTTCATCTTTTTTCCCCTTAATTTCTTTTCTCCGTCATCTCCAATCTTTCTTTGCTCTTTTCTCTGTTTATTTCTTCTTTTTTTCTCCCTCTTTCTCTGTTCTTAAATTCTTTTTTATTTCCTGCCATTCTCTGCGTCTTTCTTTCTCACCTACCTTGTTCATTCATTCTGTCATTTTCTTCTTTCTTTTTTTGTCTCCTCCTTTCTCATTCTCATTCTCTGTCTCTTTCTCATTCTCTCTTACTCTCCCCTTCAATGTCTAAAGAGCAGAGTGACAATATTGACCTTTTGTGGACCCCAAATGCAAACCTTCTGAGATACAGCTCTTGTGTGAGTAATGCTGTATTCTTTCTGGATCAGGACTGGAGGTGTTTGTCATTTAGCCATGTTGTAGCCATCTCAATTCATACATTAGGGAGCAGCTTTTCAATGATCCGAAGTAGCTCTTGCTATAGGAATGTATGGATACCCCATTACTATACGATTTAGTAATGTGTGAGGAAAGTGAGAAACGGTAACAGACTTTATGGCCCACAGTGACCCGGGTGGGGTGGCGGGGGTTAAGTGTTGAGGTGTTTTACAGCCACAAACGTCCCACATCCATCAAAACTTGGAGGAGGGTTCTGCACTTAGATCGCAAGTGGGTACCCTGGATTTAGATAATTCTGGGTATACTTTCTGAGGAAGAAATAGAAGTACTACTCCTCACCCAATAAGCAGGCAAACTCCTGACATCCCAGCATAGAGTCCAAACCCAAAGGGAGAGGGTTCAAGTGATAAGAGTAAGGTGAGTTACTGCTGGAAGGTAGATAGCTGCACAGAATACCTTTCTGCTCATATTGGTGGTAAAATACAGTCTTTCTGTGAGCGATACCTCGATGACCCCATTGCCAAAAAAGATGTGATGGGCAATAATAAAACTTGAAATAGGCAAATCCCTGGACCCCAATGGATTTCCGGCTTTGTTTTAGAAAATGTTCAGTAATCTGCTAGCCCTGCTGCCGGCGAGGCGCTTCCGTGAACTCTGAGGCTCAAGCAGGGTCACTTGAAGCAAGTTAGATGCTTCGGTCATAGAGATTCCTAAGCCAAGGAAATACCATATCAAGTGTACCTCTTCTAGACCAATATCATGCCTCAATATTGGTATTAAACCTTTGACTGGTATTTTGATGGCTCAGTTGACATCTTTTTTGCCAGATACATTGGACCCAGATCAATCAGGCTCCATGTTAGGCTGTCAGAGCGCGTACCACACCAAAAAGATACTTCATATACTGAAGAACACACAGCAGATGCAACAAAATATCCTGCTGCTCTTGTAGGATGTTGAGAAGGTGTTTGACATGATGAGCTGGATGTAAATGTCTCAGGTTATCGTCACAATAGGCTTGGCCTGCATTTCAGTTTTGGCTTCTTGTAAGCTGTTGGTTCCCAAAGCCCATATTAGAGTCAACGGGGTCAGCTCAGCCCTCATCACCATTAAGCTGGGAATATGTCAGAGCTGTCAACTCTTGTCACTCCTCTTTACCGTTATGCTTGAAACAATGGCAAACTGTATAAGTGGCAGGGAGACCATCAAGGGGATACAAATGAAGTTGACAATGCGTGTTGACGAGGTCATTGCCTTGGTGATGCACCAGTTGTTGTCAGTTCCCTCCACCTAAAAGAACTAGAGACTTTCAGGGCTATCTTCAGACGTGAGTACCTTGCTCACTTTGCCACTGGAGTCAAGCTATCCTGGCTGAAGACGGCTGAAATGCCAGAAACCAGTCCTAGGAAGCTTGTTTCCGGTCCAGGGAAGGCATGGCTTGGCAGTTCGGGCTGGACTGTTCCCATGAGGCACAGTGTCAGACTGATTTGCATATGGCCATGTCTGAACTGGGTGGCAGAGTGGGCTAAAGAACGGTGATGGATTAAACCCAGATCTGTTGACTGGGTGTGAGTGTTTGACTGGTTCAGATGCTCCGTCCATCACCACCCCCTTTTGTACCGCTGTGTCACATTTTACAGCATAGAAATTATTTTACTTCTATCTTTGGAATACTGGATTTTAAAGGGTCGGCTACATTGGCGGTATATCACATGGTCCTGAGCATGGTCTTGGGTACTGTTGATCCTTAAGGCCGAAACACTGATGATTAGTCCACGTTGGCTCCAAAACTCTTCCCAGTACCTTCGCCATTACCAAGAAAACTTCATCAATGGCCAAAGGAAATTTTAACTGATTGATCCCACCTATGTCTGTATGTATAGAAAGAAATATAATGATCACGTGGAAGACATCAGGAGTGCAATGGTTCTGGCCCTGTGTGCATATGCCCCATCAAATCTGGTGTATAGTTGCTAAGTAGCACGCATTGTAAAGGAGTTAAATTAGGCCCAGAGGCAAGTTCCACCATTTAATTTCTTCTTTTGGATATATTTTTTGAGTCTTCCTTATCTCAAAGAATTAACTTTTGGTGTACAAATGGAAGTTTGGCATTTTCTGTTGTCATTTGTTGTACAAAGTTTGGGTTATTACACAAACACCTATATTTAAGTTTGTCTTTTTTCGGGCGCATTACTAAATACCTGGGATGTGACCTTACGTCTACAGCGATAGAACTCGACGCTGGGGAACCGGGTTCGAGTCTTGGCAGGGAAACTCAATTGCCTGTGATTCTGGACAAATCACTTAATCTCCCCGTGCCAATCAAAATGGGTCAGTCTGTAACGCAACTGGCGTTAGTGTAAAGCGCTCTGATACCTTCGGGTCAAGTTCGCACTATTTAAAACTCTGAAGTAAAAAATGCAATCCTGAGCTAGATGAAATAATCTTACAGGTATTTAATAAAACCTGGTGCTTGCTTAGAATTTTTTTATTTAATATAAATTGCAGACTATTTATTAGAAAACATACTTTTTGTGTATGTGTTGCAGCTTCCTAATCAGTAGTCAGTGAAGTGTCCTGTGAGCCACAGTCAGAAGCACATCAGAATCATCTGTTG